>NC_141675.1:8777171-9495671 GCF_028749965.1 Puma concolor | reverse complement strand
CCACAGTCCGATGTCAGCACAAGAACCAATGTCCCTGTAAAATGTGACTCATTTCATGGTCCTCCTCTCTTAAAAGTGCTGACTTCCCCCAGAAAATAAGGGTCCACCTCATTTTTCTCTTCTTTCCAACTCAGTCATTTCACTGCCCGGACACAATGAATCTCCTCGCCATTGCTTGAACATCCAAGGACATTCTCAACTCATCACTGTTCCCTTTGCCCAGAATTCCCTTCCTCCACACGGCCCTTCCCTTCATCTTCCCAGCGACGCCTCCTGGGACCATCTCATTCAATATTGCCACGTCTTTCCCTCAGGCACCCCAATTCCCCTGGCCCTTCTCTACTTTTTCTTATGTAGCACATTTTAATATATTATAAAATGTCCTCATTATTGTTTATTTTCTGCCTTCTCTCTCTTGAGTCCTAAGGTAGTTTTATTCCAACATGTAATCTCAGCACAATGTCTAGAACATAGTAATTGCTCAGTAATTATTTGTCGGATGATCAATCTTTCAGAATCTAACCAAAGAACCATCTGACCCAGAATGCACTCAAGGATTCTCATTTTATTGCTTTGTTGTGGGGTGGAGAATGTAGCCATTTTCGGTTTTTGTATCAGTGTTAAAAGATCTTGAGAATACGTTCTGACTATCCTTAACTTCTCTTCCGCAACCCATTATGAAGCAACCATCTATCAAAACCCTACTAGATCCTATTTGTTTTCAGGATCTACAGTATTGGGCCACGTGGGTGGCTCATTCAGTTGGGTGTCTGACTTTGGCTCAGGTCATAATCTTTCCGTCCGTGATTTAGAGCCCCGCGTTGGGCTCTGTGTTGACACCTCAGAGCCTAGACCCTGCTTGGAATTCTGTCTCCCTCTCTCTCTGCCTCTCCCCCACCCACAGTCTCTCTCTCTCTCTCTCTCTCTTTCTCTCTTTCTCTCTCTCTCTCTCTCTCAAAAATAAATAAACATTAAAATTTTTTTAAAAAGATCTACAGTATTATTCTCAAGTTAATGAGTGTCCTATATTACTTTCTGATTATGGTATATTTGTTCATATCAGTTAATATTGTCACAAAATGACTTCTTATCTCCAAGTCCTATGATTCCACACTTAATTGGTTGACTCTGTTGACTCCAACCAGCTAAACCTCAGGCTTGCATGGACTTTGAGCTCATCTATTCTCTTTCCAAACTAAAGAGTCTCACTCTCTGTTTATCCTGATAGAAAACTACCTCTCCTATTTTAATTCTTTACTTACTCCCATCTACGTCTTTTCAAATTCATATGCCTTGAAGAGTTTCTGGTGCATAATGTTTTATGTGTGGCCAATATTCTCCTAGCTGCCTGTTTCCTAGTGGTGTATGTTCATGTTTTGCTTTATTTTCCACTGAGCATGGATTCTTCCTCCAGGGCCCATGGAGGTCCAAGGGGGGACATCAGGGAGTGTATTAGAGTGGGCTAAATTGATGTAATAAGTAAACGTAAAATGTAATGGTCCAACACAATGGTTTGTCTTTTGCTCACGTAACAATCTAGAGTAATTCCAGATTGGTAGAGGAGCTCTGTTCCGCATAAAGGACTGATTGTAGACTGAATGGGCCAACTGTGGCTCTGCCATCTTGGGTCCTCCTGGGCATGACCAACAACTCAGTGAAGGGCTCAGGGAAAGAGCATGGAGGTGCCTGTAGGGGAGGTCCCATGAGCCAGGCCTGGCAGGAACACATGTATCACCACCACTCAAATTTCACTGGCTACGGGTCTTAGTTACATGCCACCGACACTTTGGGGAGGCTGGGAAATGTAGTCTAGCTGGGCAACCAGGAGGAAGGGGAGAATAGATTTTGGTGCTCAGCTAGCGTTTCCTGCCACAGGGGGTCTGACAAATGGGCACATACACAAAATGTGTTTTTTCATTTCATTTATTTTGTGTCCTTTTGAAAATTATAAAGAAAAAAATTGCTTTATCAGTTCAAATTATAAGCTTATGTGAAGCTCCCTTTGGGCTTCACCAGGAAGCATGAGGTCATACCATTGGCTCAGCCGAGTCATGTGACTATAGAGACTGGGGGTCTGTTAGCGAGGAAAGATGCTCACCATCAGGCAAGGAACAGGCATCACCATTGCACTGTGTTATGACATCTGAATTAACTTAATTGAGAAAACGTGATGTGAGGGACACACTTGGTACTCCGCCCAAATGTCCTGTGGCCTCACCGGTTAGTGCAGCCAGTGTCCAACAGTCAGCACCTGCATGTCCTTTGCAGACTGCCTCTTCTGACCACTGAAGGCTGCCCTCCTCAGTACAGTGGCCTGGAAGCTCTGGGGGACCTGGTCCCAGAAGTCTCTGATCCCTAGCACCTTAGGACAACGCACATTTTATGCGGACTCCCAGACTTCCTCCATGTGATGAAGCTCCAGTCATTCTTCCTTGATAAAACAGCCTTCATTGGCTGTCTTTCTTTCCCTGTCTCACTTCTCTGCTCTCTTGCCCATGTCTCTTGGGATCACCAAATATATTGCTTGAACTCTCTGGGGCTTTTTGGTGGTGGTGGTGGAGGGGAACCCCAACTAGGACGCTTATCCTGCCGTGACTCTGATGCATACTGGTCAGTGTTTGTGCTTAGCACAGGTTATGTTGGAAACTGTCAAAGCAAAACAAAGAACCTCTTGGAAACTTCTTTAGACACTCTATGATTGCGTCACACTGGGAGATAAGGTGAGAAGAGGCAGGATCAGTGTTTCTGCCCTGCAAGGGCTCTGGAAAGGAAACAAAAGTAACAATCTTGCACTGCTCAGCCTCAGCAAGTAGAACATTTTCCCCCTGGTGTTACTAAATTTACCACATTTAGCAATATAAAGTAGTTGACCCAATATGAATAGGCTCATGTTTCTCCGACTAGACTTTAGGATTAAATAAGCCAGTAAGAAACAACCCCCATGTAGGATAAAAGACCTTGGCACAGATGAAGCCCAGTTAGCTAAGGGACTATGGTGGGCAAAACAGTTTGTTCTCTTCCTCCTGAGCCTACCCCACAAGGACCAATTATATTGATGACACAGCAGCACAGGGCTCTTTAAAAAAGGCACTAAGCCTATTTTTTAGCTGAGGTGACAAAGAAGGACTCTCAAAAACAGGAATGAAGTGCTCGTGGCTTTCATTTTCCTTGAGTCATCCCATGGGATGGGACACAGGCCACCCCATCGCACGTGGGACGACATTATTGCCGAGAAGAACACACAGGCAAGGGCAGAGCGAGGGAGCTCCCGTGTCTCACCGTCTTGGACAAGCTGCAGAAAGGGTGGATCTTCCTCCTGAAAAGAACTCAGGCTGGAGTCTGCTTCCATCCTCAAGCCTCACGTAGAGCAACCTCCAGGGTCGCACATCCCAGTGCCAAACGGGAGAGATGACACCCAACTTGAGGAAACTTGACAAGGTCCTTGTTTCCTCCTTCCCCCTCCATTTCCGAAGTTTGCTGGATGGAACACATTTTATGGATTCTTTTCCTCCCCACCTCAGTGGGTTGAAGGCCTCACCACCTGTTTCTGTTTCTTTCCTATTTATCCTTAAAATTTTAACAAATTTGTGTTTACTTATCGAAACAAGACACCAATCTTCCTTGAGGATGTACTCTTGGAAAACAAACAAACATAGATGCAAATAAAGAGGCTAAAAGATGACATACAAGACAATAATGATAAAATAGACTTTGTGCCTGGAGCATCTCGTAAGGCTAGAAAATAAGAAGTGTTCAAAAACAAAACAAAACAAAAACCACAGTAATGCGCTACGTCAACACAACCCAGGGGTCATCTAAAGGAATTCCCAGTAGAATTCCTTTCAGGATATTCTGGTCAAAGCTGAAACAGTTTGACCAAAAAATAAGGTGGTATCGAGTAATCTGGATTATAACCCAAAGTGAAAAATAAATATCCATAAATACACAGTGACATAAATAAACAATTGAATAAATAAATATATGGGGAGGAAGAGACAAATCTCCTGCACAGAGGAATTCCAATTTAAGTGTGTAGATCTCCATTCTCAACGGGATGAAACATAACTCCCCACTCTGGAAGTGTGGGCTAAATATAGTGACTTCCTTCCAGAGAGTTCAGTAGAGAAGGGGAAAAAAAGAGTCACTCTACAGTGGGGAAACCTGGTAAACACCACCTCTGGCAGGTGATCAAGGCTTACATCACCAGTGAGTGATAAGTCATGTTGATGGCATGTACCCTTCATACGAAGCCATAAAAAGGGCACTCCGCCTCTGTGGGCTTCCTCCCCCAACCCATAGCCCCAGTCGAATCATGAGAAATATATCAGACAAATTCAAGTGAGTCACATTCTAAAAATACCTAACCAGTATTCTTCAAAACTGTCAAGGTCGGGGTGCCTGGGTGGCTTAGTCCGTTAAGCGGCTGACTCTTGGTTTCGGCCCAGGTCATGATCTCACAGGTCATGAGTTCAGGGCCCCGCATCAGGCTCCATGCTGTGGGTACGGAGCCTGCTTAGGATTCTCTCTCTCTGCCTCTATACTGTTCACACTCTATCTCTCTCTCTCTTTCTCAAGAAAAAATAAACATTAAAAAAAAGTAAAACTTCTTTAAAAAAAAACCTGTCAAGGTCATCAAAAACAAGGAAAATCGGAGAAATCACCAGAGCCAAGAGAAGCATAAGGAGACACAACAATTAAATGTAACATGGTATCCTGGATGATATCCTGGACATTTGATAAAAACCAAGGAAATCTGATTAAAACATGGACCTTAGTTATGTATTAATATCTGTGACAAACATGCCATAAAGGGTTTTTAAAGAGAAAATTCAGGGGCACCTGGGTGGCTCATTTGGTTAAGCATCCAACTTCAGCTCAGGTCACCATTACATGGCTCATGAGTTCAAGCCCCCACATTGAGCTCTGTGCTGACAGCTCAGAGCCTGAAGCCGGCTTCACATTCTGTGTCTCCCTCTCTCTGCCCCTCCCCCGCTCATTTTCTCTCTCTCTCTCTCTCTCTCTCTCTCTCAAAAAAAAAAAACAAAACATTAAGAGAAAATTCAGCATGGGGCATGAGAAGCATTTATGCCATCTTCATAATTTTTCTATGACTCTAAAACTATTCTAAAATAAGTTTATTTACAAAATAATGGTAAACATTGAAACTGGTGTAATTTGAAGTCGGGATAACATTTAATAATATGATGGGAATGTTTAATGCACCGGTTATGAAGAAATTATTTAAATGTATATAAAATTAATACCTTGAAATTAAAGTACAGTTGCCACAAAATCTCGAATGCTATTGGAGCGGGAAGAAGTTGGAGAAAGAAGTCTAGAGGTGATGCGGGTTTGGGCAAAATGGGTGAAGGGGAAGGGGAGGCAGGCACAGGCTTCCAGTTATGGAACGAACAAATAAATCATGGGGTGAAAGATGCATCACAGGGAATAGAGTCAATGGTACTGTAATAGTGTTGTAATGTGACAGACACTTGAGCTAAACACAGCATAAAGTATGGAAAAGTTGAATCTTTATGCTGCACACCTGAAACTGATGTAACATTGTAGGTCAACTATAGTTCAGTAAAAGAGAAAATACATTTTTTTTATTTATATATGAAATTTATTGTCAAATTGGTTTCCATACAACACCCAGTGCTCATCCCAAAAGGTGCCCTCCTCAATACCCATCACCCACCCTCTCCTCCCTCCCACCCCCCATCAACCCTCAGTTTGCTCTCAGTTCTCAACAGTCTCTTATGCTTTGGCTCTCTCCCACTCTAACCTCTTTTTTTTTTTTTCCTTCCCCTCCCCCATGGGTTCCTGTTAAGTTTCTCAGGATCCACATAAGAGTGAAACCATATGGTATCTGTCTTTCTCTGTATGGCTTATTTCACTTAGCATCACACTCTCCAGTTCCATCCACGTTGCTACAAAAGGCCATATTTCATTTTTTCTCATTGCCACGTAGTATTCCATTGTGTATATAAACCACAATTTCTTTATCCATTCATCAGTTGATGGACATTTCGGCTCTTTCCATAATTTGGCTATTGTTGAGAGTGCTGCTATGAACATTGGGGTACAAGTGCCCCTATGCATCAGTACTCCTGTGTCCCTTGGATAAATTCCTAGCAGTGCTATTGCTGGGTCATAGGGTAGGTCTATTTTTAATTTTCTGAGGAACCTCCACACTGCTTTCCAGAGAGGCTGCACCAATTTGCATTCCCACCAACAGTGCAAGAGGGTTCCCGTTTCTCCACATCCTCTCCAGCATCTATAGTCTCCTGATTTGTTCATTTTGGCCACTCTGACTGGCGTGAGGTGATACCTGAGTGTGGTTTTGATTTGTATTTCCCTGATAAGGAGCGACGCTGAACATCTTTTCATGTGCCTGTTGGCCATCCGGATGTCTTCTTTAGAGAAGTGTCTATTCATGTTTTCTGCCCATTTCTTCACTGGGTTATTTGCTTTTCGGGTGTGGAGTTTGGTGAGCTCTTTATAGATTTTGGATACTAGCCCTTTGTCCGATATGTCATTTGCAAATATCTTTTCCCATTCCGTTGGTTGCCTTTTAGTTTTGTTGGTTGTTTCCTTTGCTGTGCAGAAGCTTTTGATCTTCATAAGGTCCCAGGAATTCACTTTTGCTTTTAATTCCCTTGCCTTTGGGGATGTGTCGAGTAAGAGATTGCTACGGCTGAGGTCAGAGAGGTCTTTTCCTGCTTTCTCCTCTAAGGTTTTGATGGTTTCCTGTCTCACATTCAGGTCCTTTATCCATTTTGAGTTTATTTTTGTGAATGGTGTGAGAAAGTGGTCTAGTTTCAACCTTCTGCATGTTGCTGTCCAGTTCTCCCAGCACCATTTGTTAAAGAGACTGTCTTTTTTCCATTGGATGTTCTTTCCTGCTTTGTCAAAGATGAGTTGGCCATACGTTTGTGGGTCTAGTTCTGGGGTTTCTATTCTATTCCATTGGTCTATGTGTCTGTTTTTGTGCCAATACCATGCTGTCTTGATGATGACAGCTTTGTAGTAGAGGCTAAAGTCTGGGATTGTGATGCCTCCTGCTTTGGTCTTCTTCTTCAAAATTACTTTGGCTATTCGGGGCCTTTTGTGGTTCCATATGAATTTTAGGATTGCTTGTTCTAGTTTCGAGAAGAATGCTGGTGCAATTTTGATTGGGAGAAAATACATTTTTAAAAAAACTTAGAAAGAAGGTAAGTCTGGGACACCGGGGTGGCTCAGCTGGTTGAGCATCCGACTTCAGCTCAGGTCACGATCTCACGGTTTGTGAGTTCGAGCCCCACATTGGCCTCATGGCTGTCAGCCCAGAGCCCGCTTCAGATCCTCTGTCCCTTCCCTACTCGCACTCTCTCTCAAAAATAAATTTAAAAAATAAATAAAAAAGAATCAGCAAGGCTATACGGGCCAACTGAAGAATGCTTAAAAAAAAAAAAAAAAGAAGAAGAAGATAGGGTTCTCCGGGTGGCTCAGTTGGTTAAGCGTCCAACTCTTGGTTTCTGCTCAGGTCATGATCTCACGGTTTTGTGAGCTTGAGCCCCGCGTTCGGGCTCTGTGCTGACAGCCCAGGGCCTGCTTGGGATTCTCTCACTCTCCTCTCTCTGTCCCTCCCCCGCTCATGCCGTCTATGTCTCTCTCAAAATAAATAAATAAATAAATAAATAAATAAATAAATAAATAAATAAATAAACTTTAGGAAAAAAGGGTAAGTCTGAAGGTTTTGTCCTGGGTAATGTATGATTTTGATGGAAAAATAGACATTTTTTTTTTTTTTTTGTAGATGCTGGGGGTTATTGCTAGAGAAATCGGAGTAGGGCAGCACATCCAAATTGATAGAGGGCAGCAATGATAAAACATAATAAAGCCAAATATAAAACATGACAGGAATAAGGCCAATATGTAATCAGTGGTCATAGGAGATGCCAAAGAGTTTAATCCTCCTTCGGAAAGAGAAGACTCTCAGACTGGGTAAAGAAAGAAAAGCCCAGCCTACAAAATAATAGGAAAGGCGAAACTACGATAATAGAAGGCGCAATGAATTAAGAAAAGAAAACACACACAGAAAGCGTGGGTGATACTACTCACACGGCAGCAGCGTCCTCGCCTGCTTACACTTGGCTTCCTCAGTCCGCTCACACCCAGCCTGAGTCCACACCAGGCCTGCCTGCCTGGAGTTCCGCCCTTTTCCCCGCTAAATCTGAGGGTTTACATTTTCCCCAAATCCACCCCATTATTCTTGTCACCCCTTGTGCTGGGCCTGCAAATGACTCACTCAGGCTTCTGGCCTCTGCGGATCTCTGCCGTGGAGGCCACTTGGAGGCCCCCTGATGTCGCCTGAAGCACAGCTAATGCAGGTCTGTCATGTTTCATTAGAGTCCACTAAGACCCGGGGATAGTGATTACATGTCAGCCAAGTTCACCAGATGGATAGACGTGCTGTTGTGATATGTCATTTATCCCCAGATTAATCCATGGATTTCATATAATACCCATCAAATGCCAAATAATTTTTTTTAAGGAAATGACAATGTACCCTACAGTGCATATGGAAGGATAAATACATAACAATATCCAAGATAATTGAAAAAAATATCCTGGGGTACTAATTCTGACCAGAAAGCAAAATATGGAGGGATAATAACTAGAGAGTTGTTTCTGTCATAGGAATAGACAAACACAGGAATTGCACAAAACTGAGAGTTGAAAAACAGGATAATGTATCTATGAAAATTTAGTTTTTTCACTAGCAGGCATGGTTTTCCCCTTGTTTTATTTTATTTTATTTTATTTTATTTTATTTTATTTTATTTTATTTTATTTATTTTATTTTATTTTATTTTATTTTTTAATTTACTTTGATTGAACACAAGCGGGGGAGGGGCAGAGAGTGAGGGGAACAGAGGATCCGAAGCAGGCTCTGTGCTGACAGCAGAGAGCCCAAGCGGGGCTCAAACTCACAAACTGCGAGATCATGACCTGAGCCGAAGTCGGCTGCTCAAACGACTGAGCCCCCCAGACATCCCTCCCTTTGTTTTAATAGTCAAAATTCTTTGGGGTCCTGGATAATTAAATAAACACTGTGTTACTGGAAGAAAAATGTAAACAGTTTTACTAGTCACATAGTGCCCATTGTGACATGGGTTTCAGGTAAAATCCTGGGATAATTCAGAGGAAACACTTTTCAAAAGTGTTTCTAAGTGTTCCATTTTTCCCTAATTTCTTCTTCCTCTTTTTATTATTTTTTTGAGAGATTTTATTTTTAGGTCATCTCTACACCCAAGGTGGAGCTTGAACTCATGACCCCGAGATCGAGAGTCACATATTCCACCAGCTAAGCCCACCATGCACTCCTCTTCTTCCTCTTTTTAAAGAAATGATCCTAGGGGCGCCTGGGTGGCTCAGTCGGTTGAGCGTCAGACTTCGGCTCAGGTCATGATCTCGCGGTCTGTGAGTTCGAGCCCCGCGTCGGGCTCTGTGCTGACAGCTCAGAGCCTGGAGCCTGCTTCGGATTCTGTGTCTCCCTCTCTCTCTGCCCCTCTCCTGCTCATGCTCTGTCTCTCTCTGTCTCAAAAATAAAATAAAAACGTTAAAAAAATAAAAAACAAGAAAGAAAGAAATGATCCTGAAAATATATCTATAGATTCCTTACCTTGTCCTCTGATATTCCAAGATTAACAGCCGTCACCCACACGTTCGGCAGTTTTTTTTAAAAAACTGTGAAAAAAACCTCAAATGTGAAAACAGAATCATTTAATGGGCTTCAGGTATTCAGACCAACAATGATCATTACAGAGCTCATCTATCTTCCTCCTGACTCAATTTCCTCATCTCTTAAATTATTTTGAAGCAAATCCCAATCCCAGACGACACAGGTTGACTTCAGTCTGAATCTCTAAAAGACAAGAAGTCCTTTTCTGTCAAGTTACCTAAAATGGACATATTATTGGTATTATGCTAAGTGAAATAAGTTATAGAGAGAAAGACAAATGCCATATGATCTCACTTACAAATGGAATGTTAAAAAAACCAAAAGGAACAAATACAAAAAGCAGAAACAGACCCATAAATACAGAGAACAAATGGGGGGGGGGTACCAGAGGAGAATAGAATGCAGGATGGGCAAAATGGGCGAAAGGGAGTAGGAGATACAGGCTTCCAGTTATGGAATGAAGAAGTTATGGAATTAAGAAGTCATGGGAATAAAGAGACCGTAGGGAATATAGTCGATGCCTACTGTAAGAGCATCGTATGGTGACAGATGGCGGCTATGCTTGTGGTGAGGAAAACATAATGTGTAGAGTTGTAGAATCGCTATGCCATATACCCGAAACTGATGTAACATGTATGTCAACTGTACTTCGATAAAAGAAAAGGTACATATTATTAGTGAAGCTGGGGTCACAAAACTTACCTTGATTTAGCTTTTTGAGGGATTGGACGTTCGGCATCTTTTGCAAAGTTTTCAATTTCTTCCTTAAAGATTGTTTTATTGTAATTTTCTCTCTGTGTTTGAGGCCATGTCGTTTGAATTTTGCTAAAAAGATACCAGTTTCATGAAATCTCCTAAATTATTTTCGTGAAATTGCATCTAGCAAGAGACAAAAAAGTAGAATGTATCAAGTTAACGCCGGAGGAGCAGACTGATGATGCAGGAGAGAGGGGATGGATCCAGGGAACAAGTGTGTGTGTGTGGTGGGGGGAGGCTGGCCATCCACTGTGAAAGTGGGGAGATGGGGTTCACGGATTCAGATAGATGTAAATGTGTTGATTCGGTGCTTCCACTGTGAGTGAGTGTGGTGACCTGAGTCACCACTATCTGAGGTTGGACGAGAGAGAAACTGTGAGTCAGCCCAAAGAGGGAAAAAGTGAATTGTCTAAGAAAATGTAGGATATCCTGGAGGCCTGAGAGACCATATGAGATGCCTGGGTTATACATTTAAAGTAGGACTAGATCGGCATGATTGCGTGTTTCTCTCCAACCACAATCCTCTGCTCCATGTTGGCATGAAAGGGAGGAAGAAAGTTGAGTTTAACCAAAGTTGTTTTTTCTTTTTTAATTTTTAATTTTATTTATTTTTCAACATAATACTTAATTTTATTTTTTTTAATTTACATCCAAATTAGTTAGCATATAGTGCAACAATGATTTCAGGAGTAGATCCAAAGTTGTTTTTAATGCTGAGTTTAATGAAGAAAGCGAGGTAAGTTCAGGGTAGTTGTGAGCATACACAGGAGAGTAATTTTAGTGATTGGGAAAGTAAAAACAAGGTGAGAGTGACAATGACCCAACCATTTGAGGTGTGGGAAAAATAAAATAGCCATGCCTTAAAAGGATTACAGAAGCGGTGATGTGTTCAGGGAACAACCAAAGGATTTGGCCGATGATGGGCTGTAAGTCCTAGACTGATGATAGGCAGAGCAGAAGGACCAGGAAGGGCACAGAAGGGTGTGGGGGAGATTGTTGCATTAAATATATCAGGATAAGATTATAAGAGAGGAATGATGCCCTAGGATATTACTTCTTGTGACCGTTAGTTACTGCCTATGAATCTTATAACTCTTTACTTCTGGGCTTTTCTCCACCCAGAAAAGTGGATTTGCTATTTAAAAGCTCCCCCCATCCCCAGGAGGATTTTCTTTCCTTTAGGTTTCAAAGCGGTCTTTCTTTGTCTCTCCTGTCTATAACGCAAAAGCAGTCCACCTCTGGTTGGTTCTAAGAAACCTTGCAGAGAACATTGTAGGCCAGGCTTGAATTTTTCTTCAATAGTCAACTGGTCAAAAGGAACGCCCCAAGACAAAAAAGCTGTAGGTTGAAAAGGAGTTTCTAGGGGTGCCTGGCTGGCTCAGTTGGTACAGCATGTAACTCTTGATCTCTGGGTCATGAGTTTGATCCCCATGTTGGATGTAGAGATTACTTAAAAAAATAAAGCATTTTAAATTTTTTTCAACGTTTTTTTTATTTATTTTTGGGACAGAGAGAGACAGAGCATGAACGGGGGAGAGGCAGAGAGAGAGGGAGACACAGAATCGGAAACAGGCTCCAGGCTCCGAGCCATCAGCCCAGAGCCTGACGCGGGGCTCGAACTCACGGACCGCGAGATTGTGACCTAGCTGAAGCCGGACGCTTAACCGACTGCACCACCCAGGCGCCCCAAAAAATAAAGCATTTAAAAAAAAGGAGGGTTAATATGCATCAAGAGTAGACATGCTGGGAGTGTGACCAACCTGCTCAGGCAGCTTGCTAATACCTTCAGGACCTACAATTAACAATGTAGTACTAACACTGGGCACACCCACCTTAATGACTTGCTGGATCATATAACTCAGGTCATGATAAGCAGCTCACATCCCAAGGGTACCTAATATCAAATGGTATCTTCCAGGGGCCTGTAACAACTATTTCTCAAAGAGAGTTAGTTGATGAGGAGAGGATGCTCCGTTTCAAATTCAAAGACACCACCCATGGGCTAGTGCTGTCAAGGACGACCACAGGATCCATGCGGACTGATGCAGACCACTGCATCCGTTGGAGTATATGGACCAAATCACAGGGCTATTTGCTCATTAGCCTGGACAGGCTGGAAAGGCTCTTTCATTCCTGGATCCACTCAAATTTGGCATCCTTCTCGTATAATTTGGCAAACTCGGGGTCACACATCCGAATATTTTGCCTCAGAAATCCAAAGCAGCCTAGCAAACATCGTGTACCTTTCTTAGTAGTAGAGAGACAAGGTGTGGCAATTTCCTCTCTGCTTTGAAACATGGGCCACTGGCTTGCCAGAAAATCCAACCACCCACAAACTCATGGCCAACCAATCTTTGACAAAGAGGAAAGAATACCCAATGGAATAAAGACAGTCTCTTCAGCAAGTGGTGCTGGGAAAACTGGACAGCGACATGCAGAAGAATGAACCTGGACCACTTTCTTACACCACACGCAAAAATAAACTCAAAATGGATGAAAGACCTAAACGTAAGACAAGAAGCCATCAAAATCCTAGAGGAGAAAACAGGCAACAACCTCTTTGACCTCAGCTGCATCAGCTTCTTACATGACATGTCTCCAGAGGCAAGGGAAACAAAAGTAAAAATGAACTTTTTATCAAGATAAAAAGTGTCTGGGGGCGCCTGGGTGGCTCAGTCGGTTGGGCGTCCGACTTCAGCTCAGGTCACGATCTCGCGGTCCGTGAGTTCGAGCCCCGTGTCAGGCTCTGGGCTGATGGCTCAGAGCCTGGAGCCTGCTTCCGATTCTGTGTCTCCCTCTCTCTCTGCCCCTCCCCCGTTCATGCTGTGTCTCTCTCTGTCTCAAAAATAAATGAACGTTAAAAAAAAAATTAAAAAAAAAAAAAGATAAAAAGCGTCTGCACACCAAAGGAAACAATCAACAAAACGAAAGGCAACCAATCGAATGGGAAAAGATATTTGCAAATGACATATCAGACAAAGGGTTAGCATTCAAAATCTATGAAGAACTTATCAAACTCAACACCAGAAAAGCAAATAACCCAGTGAAGAAATGGGCAAAAGACAAGAATAGACACTTTCCCAAAGAAGACATCCAGATTGCCAACCGACACATGAAAAAATGCTCCACGTCACTCATCATCAGGGAAATACAAATCAAAACCATAGTGAGATGCCACCTCACATCTGTCAGAATGGCTCAAAAGAAAAACTCAGGAAACAACAGATGTTGGTGAGGATGTGGAGAAATAGGAAAACTTTTGCCCTGCTGGTGGGAATGCAAACTGGTACAGCCACTCTCAAAAACAGTACGGAGGTTGCTAAAAAAAAATAAAAAATACAGCTACCCTACGACCCAGCAATTGCATTACTATGTATTAATCCAAAGGATACAAAAATACAGATTTGAAGGGGCACATGCACCTCAATGCTTATAGAAGCACTATCAACAATAGCCAAAGTATGGAAAAAGCCCAAATGAGGAATGGATAAAGAAGATGTCCACACACACACACACACACACACACACACACACACACACACACATTACTTGGCAATCAAAAAGAATGAAATCTTGCCATTTGCCACAGTGTGGGTGGAACTAAGGTATGTTATGCTAAGTGAAATAAGTCAGTCGGAGAAAGACAAATATCATATGATTTCACTCATATGTGAAATTTAAAAAACAAAACAGATGAACATAGGAGAAGGGAAGACAAGGGAAGACAGATCAAGTTTGCAGCAGACATATCCACAGAAACTTGGCAGACCCGAAAGGAGTATTCAATGTGTTGAATCAGAAAAATACGCAGCCAAGAATTCTTGATACAGCAAAGCTGTCATTCAAAATAGAAGGAGAGATGAAAAGTTTCCCAAACAAAAATTAAAGGAATTCATGACCACTAAATCAGCCCCGCAAGAAATTTTTTTTAATACGAAATTTATTGTCAAATTGGTTTCCGTACAACACCCAGTGCTCATCCCAACAGGTGCCCTCCTCAATACCCATCACCCACCCTCCCCTCCCTCCTACCCCCATCAACCCTCAGTTTGTTCTCAGCTTTTAAGAGTCTCTTATGTTTTGGCTCCCTCCCTCTCTAACCTTTTTATTTTCCTTCCCCTCCCCCATGGCCTTCTGTTAAGTTTCTCAGGATCCACATAAGAGTGAAAACATATGGTATCTGTCTTTCTCTGTATGACTTATTTCACTTAGCATAACACTCTCCAGTTCCATCCACGTTGCTACAAAAGGCCAGATTTCATTCTTTCTCATTGCCAAGTAGTATTCCATTGTGTATATAAACCACAATTTCTTTATCCATTCATCAGTTGATGGACATTTAGGCTCTTTCCATAATTTGGCTATTGTTGAAAGTGCTGCTATAAACATTGGGGTACAAGTGCCCCTATGCCTCAGCACTCCTGTATGCCTTGGGTAAATTATTAGCAGTGCTATTGCTGGGTCATAGGGTAGATCTATTGTTAATTTTTTAAGGAATCTCCACACTGCTTTCCAGAGTGGCTGCACCAATTTGCATTCCCACCAACAGTGCAAGAGGGTTCCAGTTTCTCCACATCCTCGCCAGCATCTATAGTCTCCTGATTTGTTCATTTTAGCCACTCTGACCAGCGTGAGGTGATATCTGAGTGTGGTTTTGATTTGTATTTCCCTGATGAGGAGTGATGTTGAGCATCTTCTCATGTGCCTGTTGCCATCTGGATGTCTTCTTGATGGAAGTGTCTATTCATGTTTTCTGCCCATTTCTTCACTGGATTATTTGTTTTTCAGGTGTGGAGTTTGTTGAGCTCTTTATAGATTTTGGATACCAGCCTTTTGTCCGATATGTCATTTGCAAATATCTTGTCCCATTCTGTCGGTTGCCTTTTAGTTTTGTTGATTGTTTCCTTTGCATTGCAGAAGCTTTTTACCTTCATGAGGTCCCAGTACTTCATTTTTGCTTTTAATTCCCTTGCCTTTGGAGATGTGTCAAGTAAGAAATTGCTGCGGCCGAGGTCAGAGGTTTTTTCCTGCTTTCTCCTCTAGGATTTTGATGGTTTCCTGTCTCACCTATTTCAGGTCCTTTATCCATTTTGAGTTTATTTTTGTGAATGGTGTAAGAAAGTGGTCTAGTTTCATCCTTCTGCATGTTGCTGTCCAGTTCTCCCAGCACCATTTGTTAAAGAGACTGTCTTTTTTCCATTGGATATTCTTTCCTGCTTCATCAAAGATTAGTTGGCCATACGTTTGTGGGTCTAGTTCTGGGGTTTCTATTCTATTCCATTGGTCTATGTGTCTGTTTTTGTGCCAATACCATGCTGTCTTGATGATTACAGCTTTGTAGTAGAGGCTAAAGTCTGGGATTGTGATGTCTCCCGCTTTGGTCTTCTTCTTCAAAATTACTTTGGCCATTCGGGGTCTTTTGTGGTTCCATACAAATATTAGGATTGCTTGTTCTAGCTTCGAGAAGAATGCTGGTGAAATTTTTATTGGGATTGCATTGAATGTGTAGATACCTTTGGGTAGTATTGACATTTTAACAATATTTATTCTTCCAATCCATGAGCACAGAATGTTTTTCCATTTCTTTATATCTTCTTCAATTTCCTTCATAATCTTTCTATAGTGTTCAGCATACAGATCTTTTACATCTTTGGTTAGGTTTATTCCTAGGTATTTTATGCTTCTTGGTGCAATTGTGAATGGGATCAGTTTCTTTATTTGTCTTTCTGTTGCTTCATTATTAGTGTGTAAGAATGCAACTGATTTCTGTACATTGACTTTGTATCCTGCGACTTTGCTAAATTCATGTATCAGTTCTAGCAGACTTTTGTTGGAGTCTATCGGGTTTTCCATGTATAATATCATGCCATCTGCAAAAAGTGAAAGCTTGACTTCATCTTTGCCAATTTTGATGCCTTTGATTTCCTTTTGTTGTCTGATTGCTGATGCTAGAACTTCCAATAGTATGTTAAACAACAGCAGTGAGAGTGGACATCCCTGTCGTGTTCCTGATCTCAGGGGGAAAGCTCTCAGTTTTTCCCCATTGAGGATGATATTAGCTGTGGGCTTTTCATAAATGGCGTTTATGATGTTTAAGTATGTTCCTTCTATCCCGACTTTCTCGAAGGTTTTTATTAAGAAAGGATGCTGAATTTTGTCAAATGCTTTTTCTGCATCGATTGACAGGATCATATGGTTCTTATCTTTTCTTTTATTAATGTGATGTATCACGTTGATGGATTTGTGAATGTTGAACCAGCCCTGCATCCCAGGAATGAATCCCACTTGATCATGGTGAATAATTCTTTTTATATGTTGTTGAATTCGATTTGCTAGTATCTTATTGAGAATTTTTGCATCCTTATTCATCAGGGATATCGGCCTGTAGTTCTCTTTTTTTGCTGGGTCTCTGTCTGGTTTAGAAATCAACGTAATGCTGGCTTCATAGAATGAGTCTGGAAGTTTTCCTTCCCTTTCTATTTTTTGGAACAGCTTGAGAAGGATAGGTATTATTTCTGCTTTAAATGTCTGGTAGAATTCCCCTGGGAAGCCATTTGGTCCTGGACTCTTATTTGTTGGGAGATTTTTGATAACTGATTCAATTTCTTTGATGGTTATGGGTCTATTCAAGTTTTCTATTTCTTCCTGTTGAGTTTTGGAAGTGTGTGGGTGCTTAGGAATTTGTCCATTTCTTCCAGGTTGTCCAGTTTGTTGGCATATAATTTTTCATAGTATTCCCTGATGATTGCTTGTATTTCTGAGGGTTGATTGTAATGATTCCATTTTCATTCATGATTTTATCTATTTGGGTCATCTCCCTTTTCTTTTTGAGAAGCCTGGCTAGAGGTTTATCAATTTTGTTTATTTTTTCAAAAAACCAACTCCCGGTTTCATTGATCTGCTCTACAGTTTTTTTTAGATTCTATATTGTTTATTTCTGCTTTGATCTTATTATTTCTCTTCTTCTGCTGGGTTTGGGGTGTCTTTGCTGTTCTGCTTCTAGTTCCTTTAGGTGTGCTGTTAGATTTTGTATGTGGGATTTTTCTTGTTTCTTGAGATAGGCCTGGATTGCAATGTATTTTCCTCTCAGGACTGCCTAGCTGCATCCCAAAGAGTTTGGATTGTTGTATTTTCATTTTCGTTTGTTTCCATATATTTTTTAATTTCTTCTCTAATTGCCTGGTTGACCCATTCATTCTTTAGTAGGGTGTTCTTCAACCTCCATGCTTTTGGAGGTTTTCCAGACTTTTTCCTGTGGTTGATTTCAAGCTTCATAGCATTGTGGTCTGAAAGTGTGCGTGGTATCATCTCAATTTTTGTATACTTATGAAGGGCTGTTTTGTGACCCAGTATGTGATCTATCTTGGAGAATGTTCCATGTGTACTCGGGAAGAAAGTATATTCTGTTGCTTTGGGATGCAGAGTTCTAAATATTCTCTGTCAAGTCCATCTGATCCAATGTATCATTCAGGGCCCTTGTTTCTTTATTGACCATGTTGTAAGTGGAGTATTAAAGCCCCTGCAGTTACCACATTCTTATCAATAAGGTTGCTTATGTTTGTGATTGTTTTATATATTTGGGGGCTTCTGTATTCGGTGCATAGATATTTATAATTGTTAGCTCTTCCTGATGGATAGACCCTGTAATAATTATACAATGCCCTTCTTCATCTCTTGTTACCGCCTTTAATTTAAAGTCTAGTTTGTCTGATATAAGTATGGCTACTCCAGCTTTCTTTTGACTTCCGGTAGCATGATAGATAGTTCTCCATCCCCTCACTTTCAATCTGAAGGTGAGGTATCCTCAGGTCTAAAATGAGTCTCTTGTAGGCAGCAAATAGATGGGTCTTGTTTTTTTATCCATTCTGATACCCTATGACTTTTGGTTGGAGCATTTAGTCCATCTACATTAAGAGTTATTATTGAGGGGCGCCTGGGTGGCGCAGTCGGTTAAGCGTCCGACTTCAGCCAGGTCACGATCTCGCGGTCCGGGAGTTTGAGCCCCGCGTCAGGCTCTGGGCTGATGGCTCGGAGCCTGGAGCCTGTTTCTGATTCTGTGTCTCCCTCTCTCTCTGCCCCTCCCCCGTTCATGCTCTGTCTCTCTCTGTCCCAAAAATAAATAAAAACGTTGAAAAAAAAAATTAAAAAAAAAAAAAGAGTTATTATTGAAAGATATGGGTTTAGAGTCATTGTGTTGTCTTGCAACATATCACTCACAGAATCCCCCTTAGGATCTCTTGTAGGGCTGATTTAGTGGTGATGAATTGCTTCAGTTTTTGTTTGTTTGGGAAGACCTTTATCTCTCCTTCTATTCTGAATGACAGGCTTGCTGGATAAAGGATTCTCGGCTGCATATTTTTTCTGTTCATCACATTGAAGATTTCCTGCCATTCCTTTCTGGCCTGCCAAGTTTCAGTAGATAAGTCTGCCACTAGTCTTATGGGTGTCCCTTTATATGTTAGAGCGTGTTTGTCCCTAGCTGCTTTCAGAATTTTCTCTTTATCCTTGTATTTTGCCAGTTTCACTATGATATGTCGTGCAGAAGATCGATTCAAGTTACGTCTGAAGGGAATTCTCTGTGCCTCTTGGATTTCAATGCCTTTTTCTTTCCCCAGATCAGGGAAATTCTCGGCTATGATTTGTTCAAGTACACCTTCAGCCCCTTTCTCTCTTCCTCCTCCGGAATTCCTATTATACGGATATTATTACGTTTCATCGCATCACTTAGTTCTCTAATTCTCCCCTCATACTCCTGGATTTTTTTACCTTTCTTTTTCTCAGCTTACTCTTTTTCCATAATTTTATCTTCTAATTCACCTATTCTCTCCTCTGCCTCTTCAATCCGTGCTGTGGCCGCCTCCATTTTATTTTGCACCTCATTTATAGCATCATTTAGCTCCTCACGACTATTTCTTAGTCCCTTGATCTCTGTAGCAATAGATTCTCTTCTGTCCTCTATACTTTTTTCAAGCCCAGCAATTAATTTTATGACTATTATTCTACCTTCTTGTTCCGTTATATTGCTTAAATCGTTTTTGATCTACTTCCTGGAGTTTCTTTTGAGGAGAATTCTTCGGTTTCGTCATTTTGGGTAGTCCCTGAGGTGGCTCCAAACCGCAGGGCACTTCCCCTGTGCTGTCTGAGTAACTTGTATTGGTGAGCGGGGCCACAGTCAGACCCGATGTCTGCCCCAGCCCACCGCTGGGGCCACAATCAGACTGGTGTGTACCTTATGTTCCCCTCTCCCAGGGGCAGGACTCACTGTGGAGTGGTGTGGTCCCTGTCTGGGCTGCTTGCACACTGCCAGGCTTGTGGTGCTGCTTCATGGGATCTGGCGTATTAGCCGGGGTGGATCCGCAAGGTGCACAGGGGCAGGAGGGGCAGGCTTAGCCTCTTTGCCCTCGGTGGTCCCCTGTGGGAGGGAGGCCAACCCGTGGGAGGGAGGCCAACCCGTCGGAGGGATGGATGTACAGAAGCACCCCGTTAGGTGTTTGCGCGGTGCAAGCAAGTTCCGTGACGGGAACTGGTTCCCTTTGGGATTTTGGCTGGGGATGGGCGAGGGAGATGGCACTTCCCAGCACGTTTGTTCCCTGCCGAGCTGAGCTCTGTCCTCTGGGACTCAACACCTCTCCCTCCCGGTGTCCTCTCGCCCTCCCGCTCTCCAAGCAGAGCTGTTGACTTATAACATTCCAGATGTTACGTCCTGCTGGCTGTCAGAACACACTCTGTCCGGCCCCTCCACTTTTGCAAGCCAGACTCGGGGATTCCGCCTTGCCTGGCGGGCGGCCCCTCCACCGCCCCGGCTCCTCCCGCCAGTCCGTGTAGCGCGCACCGCCTCTCCTTCCTTCCTACCCTCTTCCGTGGGCCTCTTGTCTGCGCTTGGCTCCGGAGACTCCCTTCTGCTAATCCTCTGGAGGTTTTCTGGGTTATTTAGGCAGGTGTGGGTGGAATCTAAGTGATTAGCTGGACGAGGTGAGCCCAGCGTCCCCCTATGCCACCATCTTCCGAACCTCTCAGCCCTGCAAGAAATTTTAAGGGGGACTCTCTGAGGGGAGAAAAGACAAAAAAAAAAAAAAGACCAAAGGCAACAAAGACTAGAAAGAACACCACCAGAAATTCCAATTCTATAGGCAACATAATGGCAATAAATTCATATCTTTCAGTACTCACTCTTTTTTTTTTTTTTTAATTTTTTTTTTCAACGTTTATTTATTTTTGGGACAGAGAGAGACAGAGCATGAACGGGGGAGGGGCAGAGAGAGAGGGAGACACAGAATCAGAAACAGGCTCCAGGCTCCGAGCCATCAGCCCAGAGCCCGACGCGGGGCTCGAACTCACGGACCGCGAGATCGTGACCTGGCTGAAGTCGGACGCTTAACCGACTGCGCCACCCAGGCGCCCCAACTCACTCTTAATGTCAATGGGCTAGATGCTCCAATCAAAAGACACAGGGTAACAGAATGGATAAGAAAACAAGACCCATCTATATGCTGTTTACAAGAGACCCACTTTAGCCCGAAAGACACCTTCAGATTGAAAGTGAGGGGATGGCGAACCATCTATCATGCTAATGGTTGACAAAAGAAAGCTGGAGTAGTCATACATATATCAGACAATGTCGATTTTAAAATAAAGACTGTAATAAAAGATGAAGAAGGGCATTATATCATAATTAAGGAGTTTATCCACCAAGAAGACCTAACATTTGTAAACATTTATGCTCCAAATGTGAAGCACCCAAATATGTAAAGCAATTAGTTGCAAACATAAAGAAACTCATTGATAATCAGACCATAATAGCAGGGGACTTCAACACCCCACTAACAGCAATCAACAAGGAAACAATGGCTTTGAATGACACACTGGATCAGATGGACTTAACAGATATATTCAGAACATTTCATCCCAAAGGAGTGGAATATACATTCTTCTCCAGGGCACATGGATCATTCTCCAGAATAGATCATATACTGGGACACAAATCAGCCCTCAAAAAGTACAAAATGATTGAGATCATACTGTGCATATTTTCAGACCACAACACTATGAAACTCGGAATGAACCACAAGAAAAAATGTGGAAAGATAACAAATACTTGGAGACTAAATAACATCCTACTAATGAATGAATGGGCTAACCAAGAAGTTAAAGAGGAAATTAAAAAGTACATGCAAGCCAATGAAAATGATAACACCACAGCTCCAAACCTCTGGGACACAGCAAAGGCAGTCATAAGAGGGAAGTATGTAGCAATCCAGGCCTTCCTAAAGAAGGAAGACAGGTCTTAGATACACAACTAACCTTAAATCTTAAAGAACTGGAAAAAGAACAGCAAAGAAAACCCAAAACCAGCAGAAGACAGGAAATAATAAAGATTAGAGCAGAAATCAGTGCTATTGAAACAACAACAACAAAAAAATGTAGAACAGATCAATGAAACCAGAAACTGGTTCTTTGAAAGAATTAACAAAATTGATAAACCACTAGCCAGTTTGATCAAAAAGAAAAAGGAAAGGACCCAAATAAATAAAATCAAGAATGAAACAGGAGAGATCACAACCAACATAGCAGAAATACAAACAATAATAAGAGAATATTATGAGCAGTCATATGCCAATAAAATGGGCAATTTGGAAGAAATGGACAAATTCCTAGAGACATATAAACTACCAAAACTGAAACAGGAAGAAATAGAAAATTTGAACAGACCAATAACCAGTAAAGAAATTGAATTAGTAATCAAAAATCCCCCCAAAAACAAGATTCCAGGGCCAGATGACTTTCCAGGGGAATTCTACCAAACATTTAAAGAAGAGTTAACACCTATTCTCTTGTAGCTGTTCCAAAAAATAGAAATGGAAGGAATACTTCCAAACTCATTCTTTGAGGCCAGCATTACCTTGATTCCAAGACCAGACAAAGACCCCACTAAAAAGGAGAACTAGAGACCAATTTCCCTGATGAACATGGATGCAGAAATCCTCAAAAAGATACTAGCCAACCGGATCCAACAATACATTAAAAAAATTATTCACCACGACCAAGTGGGATTTAAACCTGGGTTGCAGGGCTGGTTCCATACCTGCAAAACTGTCAATGTGATTCATCACATCAAAAGAAGAAAGAACAAGAACCACATGATCCTCTCAATAGATGCAGAGAAAGCATTTGACAAAATACAGCATCGTTTCTTGATAAAAGCCCTCAAGAAAGTAGGGATAGAAGGATCATACCTTGAGATCATAAAAGCCATACATGAAAGACCCCAACGCTAATCTCATCCTCAATGGGGAAAAGCTGAGAGCTTTCCCCCTAAGGTCAGGAACAACACAGGGATGTCCACTCTCACCACTGTTATTCAACATAGTTTTGGAAGTCTTAGCCTGAGCAATCAGACAACACAAAGAAATAAAAGGCATCCAAATCAGCCAGGAGGAGGTCAAACTTTCACTCTTCGCAGATGACATGAGAGTCTATATGGAAAACCCAAAAGATTCCACCAAAAAACTGCTAGAACTGATCCATGCATTCAGCAAAGTCGCAGGATACAAAAATCAATTCACAGAAGTCAGTTGCATTTCTATACGCCAATAAGGAAGCAACAGAAGGAGAAATCAAGGAGCCGATCTTATTTACAATTGCATCAATACCATAAAATACCTAGGAATAAATCTAACCAAAGAGGTAAAAAAACAAACAAAAAACTATACACTGAAAACTATAGAAAGCTTATGAACGAAATTGAAGAAGACACACACACACAGACACACACAAAATGGAAAAATATTTCATACTCCTGGATAGGAAGAACAAATATTGTTAAAACATCAATACTACCCAAAGCAATCCACATATTCAACGCAATCCCAATCAAAATAACACCAGCATTCTTCACAGAGCTAGAACAAGCAATCCTAAAATTTGTATGGAACCAGAAAAGACCCCAAATAGCCAAAACGATCTTGAAAATGAAAACCAAAGCTGGAGGCATCACAATCCCCAACTTCAAGCTGTATTTCAAAGCTATAAGCATCAAGACCATATGGTACTGGCAAAAAACAGACACTCAGATCAATGGAATAGAATAGAGAACCCAGAAATGGATCCACAAACATATGGCCAACTAATCTTTGACAAAGCAGGAAAGAATATCCAATGGAATAAAGACAGTCTCTTCAGCAAGTAGTGCTGGGAAAACTAGACACGACATGCAGAAAAATGATCTTGCACCACTTTCTTACACCACACACAAAAATAAACTCAAAATGGGTGAAAGACCTAAATATAAGACCGGAAGCCATCAAAATCCTTGAGGAGAAAGCAGGCTAAAACCTCTTTGATCTTGGCTGCAGCAAGTTCTTACTCAACACGTATCCAGAGGCAAGGGATACAAAAGTGATAATGAGGGGCGCCTGGGTGGCGCAGTCGGTTAAGCGTCCGACTTCAGCCAGGTCACGATCTCGCGGTCCGTGAGTTCGAGCCCCGCGTCGGGCTCTGGGCTGATGGCTCAGAGCCTGGAGCCTGTTTCCAATTCTGTGTCTCCCTCTCTCTCTGCCCCTCCCCCGTTCATGCTCTGTCTCTCTCTGTCCCAAAAATAAATAAACGTTGAAAAAAAATTAAAAAAAAAAAAAAAAGTGATAATGAACCATGGGGACCTCATCAAAATGAAAATCTTCTGCACAGTGAAGGAAACAATCAGCAAAACTAAAAGGCAATCGAAAGAATGGGAGAAGATGTTAGCAAACGACTTATCAGATAAAGGGTTAATATCCAAAATTTATAAAGAACTTATTAAACTCAACACCCAAAAAGCAATTAATCCAGTGAAGAAACGGGCAAAAGACATGAATAGACACTTCTCCAAAGACATCCAGATGGCCAGCCAACACACGAAAAAATGCTCAATATCACTCATCAGGGAAATACAAATCAAAACCACAGTGAAATGCCACATCACATCCATTAGAATGGCTCAACAGAACAACTCAGGCAACAACAGACGTAGGCGAGGATGTGGAGAAGGAGGATCTATTTTGCACTGCTGGTGGGAATGCAAACTGGTGCAGCCAGTCTGGAAAACAGTATGGAGGTTCCTCAAAATATTAAAAATAGAACTACCCTATGACCCAGCAATTGCACTACTAGGTATTTACCCAAAGGATACAAAAATACAGATTTGAAGGGGCACATGCACCCCAATGCTTATAGCAGCATTATCAATAGCCAAAGTACGGAAAGAGCCCAAATGTCCATCAACTACTGAATGGATAAAGAAGATGTGGTATATAAATACAATGGAGTATTACTCAGCAATCAAAAATAGTGAAATCTTGCCATTTGCAACTGTATCAATGGAACTAGTGGATATTAAGCGAAATTAGTCAGAGAAAGACAAATATCATATGACTTCACTCACTTAAGACACAAAACAGATTAGCATAAGGAAAGGGAAGCAAAAATATTTTAAAAACAGGGAGGGAGACAAAACATAAGAGACTCTTAAATATAGAGAACAAACAGAGGGTTGCTGGAGGAGTTGTGGGAGGGGGGATGGGCTAAATGGGTAAGGGGTATTAAGGAGTCTACTCCTGAAATCATTGTTGCACTATATGCTAACTAACTTGGATGTAAATTAAAAAGTAAATCATTAAAAAAAAAGTGAAAAAAAAAAAGTAGTGGAAAGACAGCCCGAGACCAAAAATTCCAAGAACTTTTGATTTATATTTTATATCTTGGAGCTTTGGTATTAAAACACAACAGACCACCCTTGAGACCAGTTTTATTCAACTAAGAAAATAGGGATGAGTATAAATTCAGCCGACGTATTTGTAATCCAAAGGATTACATTTCTTGTTTTCAATTTAAATCATGTAGCTTTGAAATAAGAGATTGTTTCATCACAGCCATACAGATTCCTGAGATTTTAGTCCATGCTTGAAACCAAGAATTTAGGAACTTAATACTGTCCAACCCCATTAGAAGAAACTATCTCAAGTCCTGGATCTTAAATTCTTGTGTGTGTGTGTGTGTGTGTGTGTGTGTGTGTGTGTGTGTGTCCCCTGTAGCAATTACTTTTTACTCTGAAGTCTTTTTTCAAATGGGTATCCATCCCAAGTGACTGCAGATAATAATATCAATTATTGGGGCGCCTGCGTGGTGCAGTCGGTTAAGCGTCCGACTTCAGCCAGGTCACGATCTCGCGGTCCGTGGGTTCGAGCCCCGCGTCAGGCTCTGGGCTGATGGCTCAGAGCCTGGAGCCTGTTTCCGATTCTGTGTCTCCCTCTCTCTCTGCCCCTCCCCCGTTCATGCTCTGTCTCTCTCTGTCCCAAAAATAAATAAACGTTGAAAAAAAATTAATAATTTCAATTATTATTTTCCCTCATTCTGCTACAGGTTGCCAAATTCCCATCCCTTAAGATGAACTAGATTTCATTGTCTTGCTCCCCAGATAGACCTGATATCCACCCCGTGTTTGCTCTGAACTTTTAAGGTCTTTCTTTAGCCTGCATCTACTCTTGGGATCAATTTCTATATTTTTCAGGACTCTTAACTGGAAGCAACAGAAATGGACTTTGATTAAAGGGAATATATTGGTAAGATACTGGGAGGTTCACAGGTGTATTGGGAAGGCTGGGAGTTAGGCCAAAAACAAACAAACAAACAAAAAAAACACCTCAAGAAAGAATAAAGAGAACCACAGGACTAGGATGAGGGCTAGGGTCCAAGCTATGACGTGAGTTTAGGTTAAGGTTAGGATCAGGGCTTAGATTGGGGCAAGGACTAGGGCTCAGGCTAACCTAGTGGCAGAGTTTTGTTTGGGCTAAAGTCAGGGTTACATTTGGGGCTTGGATTAGTTAGGGCTTACATAGGTCTAGTGTTGAAACAAAGTAGATTTAGGGTTATGGCTTTGACTTTGCCAACCTTAGGACAAAGAAAGCCATAGGACTACAGCTGGGGTTACCTCCAGTGCTATAGTTAGAATTAGGGTTAAGGCTGGTGTAAGGCTCATTTGTTCAATGTAGTTCATGCTCCCGATTTCTTACCCAGGTTTTCTGTACCTGGCTAGTAAACCCATCCTCCATGTACTGCCTTCTGCTGAAATTTACTCTTGTCTGACCAGTAACCACCTCAACCTTGGAAATTAGGCTGCCCATCCCTAGTAGCCTGATTTTTGACTGCTACATTAGCATTTGAAGTGACACCTCAGCTTTAAAGTGGAACCAACTCTAGGTTGCAATTGATGGTTCAGAGCTACCAGTGGATTTGGGCCAAACCTTGTCTTCAAATAGACCCCACTCATTCTTAGCCGTTCCCGTGCCCTGTCCTATTCTCCTCATTCTCCTCTTCCTAGCAACACTTCCCGATAAATCACATGCACAAAAATCCCCTTCTTAGGTTCCACTTCTGGCCAACTCAACCTAAGATAGTAAGCAACTCAACCTAACCCAAACAGAAGAAAGAGATTCATGTTCTGCACTGCCAATAATTGACAATCATCCACAATGCCTGGCCTAAAAGAAAACCCAGATGTATAAGCCCCACTATGTATTCTACTCCTGGGACAGTATTTCTCTCTCCACTTCTACTAGGCTCCTATCTTTTTGTTCGCTGCTTTAGACTCAGGAGAGAATGACTTGCCTGACGTACAGCAGCCCCGAGTATATATTTGTTGAATGAATGCATTTGAATACATATGATTCCTCTGATCCTGCTCCTAGACTGCAGCAAACTCCAGAGGGTCACCGTGCCAGACCTTTTCTCTCATAATTTGACATTCTGCAGCCACAGGTGGGCTGTTAGTGTATCTTAGTGCTTCTACTCTAAATGATGCCCCATCACACACATCACGCACTGCCTTGTCTTAATCATTCCCTCCCCTCCATGTTCTCCTTGTCATCCTGCCCCTTCATTCTCTGCAGGTAATTTTTCTTTCTTCCATGTTATAAAAATTTAAAGCTCACATCATTAAGGATCATCTCTACTTCACAAATAGCTCCACAGATCAAAATTAATAAGCTAGAAACAGACCTTAATGTGCATATTAAAAAACTGGTCTACAGTGAAGGAGGCGTCACAAGTGCCCGAGGAAAGGGAGAAGGTTAGTGCTGGGATAACTGGTTAATTATTCTGAGGCATATAAAGTTAGAACCTAATTTCCCAATGTCCACCAAAATCAATTCCAGATGGGCTGAATAATCCAGTGTGAACACTGAAACAATGAAAGTAGAAAAATAGGTGAATAGCTGATCTCCACATGGGAAATGCCTTCCTATGCTTAAAAATAGTATTTTTTACAAATCACAAAGCAAATGTTAAACCTTTGACACCATCCTATCACATGCGAATTTACCCTCAGGCAGCAAATCAGAGCTGCTTGTGAGATGGATGGATAAGAACACTCATTTCAGTGTTAACCGTGTACCAGGAAGGAGGAAAGGGAAAGGGCCCTTCCCTTTCAGGGACAGGGAATGTGGCTTAATAATTCAGCTTGAGATTTGTTAAGAGAAAACTCGAAATTCAAATAATCTACAGACTCTTTGCATTTCTAAAGGTAACAATTAGGAGCGGGCAACACTTGTTTACGGAAACTCCTTAACGACCTTCCTGTGGATGAAAGATTAGATCAGTTCTGTCTAGAGGAGGTTGTTAATGGACTGGAAGTTCAGGTGCTCCATCAGATAAGATGAGGGGACTGAGACAATATTTCCCTGAAGACAAAGAAGGAGGGGTGTCAGCCTTGGACTGGGTAGAAGAGGTGAGAAGGGAAAATGGAGCTCTAGGGAGAGTCTGAAGGAGGAGCATGGTGCATGGCCGGAAGGCTTGCAGAATGTAGACAAGATACATTCCATATATGTGTGTAATATATAATTAAAAAATATATATATTCACTTAAATTATGTGACATACAGTAGAATAGGTAGTGCCGTTATGTGGTTTCAAATTTGAGATGTACACATTGTCATCTCTTATACCCAGCCCTGCACCCACTCAGGTCCCCTCCAACAATCAACCGTTAACTGGTTTCTTGTCCTTCCCTCAGGAGATGTTGGAGCTATTCTTTGCCTATATGAGCCAATATCTACATGTATTCTTGTTCCTCTTTTTTTCTTTTTACAAATGGTAATATACTACGCTCAGTGTCATGCACCTTGCTTTTCCCCCTTAACAACTAGCCTTGGTTATATTTTTATATCAGCACACAAAGAGAAAAATTCATTTCTAATTTAATCAGTCTCTTGCTGATATAAATTTGAGTTATCAGTTTTTTTTTAATTTTTTTAAACATTTATTTATTATTGAGAGACAGTGAGAGATAGAGCATGAGCATGGGAGGTGCAGAGAGAGGAGGAGACATAGAATCCGAAGCAGGCTCCAGGCTCTGAGGTGTCAGCACAGAGCCCGACGTGGGGCTTGAACCCACAAACTGCGAGACCATGACCTGAGCTGAAGTTGGATGCTTAACCGACTGAGCCACCCAGGTGCCCCTGTTACCAGTTTTTTAAAATGCCTCATCTGCATTGAATACTTTTGTGCATATGCCATTTTTCAAATGTAAGTACACACACACACACACACACACATATGTATGATAAAGTTTTAGAAGAACTGCTTGGTCAATGGGGATGTGCATTTGGTATTTCGATACGTATTGCCAAACTGCTCTCTCCCTGGCAGTGTGCAAATGCCTGCTTCCTAACACCCTTGCCATGACCATGTCTAACATTCACTTTTAAGTTCTTTCTTTTCTGTGTTGTAACCTCTGTTATTACCACACTATCAGTAAAATATGTTTTGCACAGTAACATGGGCTTTGGGAAGGAAGAAGAAGAAAGCACCATCAGGTGCATGAGGGGGAAGCGGGGTCAGAGGTGCATAGGATGTGCTGAGGAGAAGATGGTGAGAAGGGACCAGTCATTAAGGAATTTGTTGCAAGTAATGACCCCAAAAAGTAATTTCTCTGAAAATCTAGTCCATCCTGGAGTTGCCACAGTATGTGTAAAGGATGTTAAGAGTGATTAATTTTGGGGGCGCCTGGGTGGCGCAGTCGGTTAAGCGTCCGACTTCAGCCAGGTCACGATCTCGCTGTCCGTGAGTTCGAGCCCCGCGTCAGGCTCTGGGCTGATGGCTCAGAGCCTGGAGCCTGTTTCCGATTCTGTGTCTCCCTCTCTCTCTGCCCCTCCCCCGTTCATGCTCTGTCTCTCTCTGTCCCAAAAATAAAAATAAACGTTGAAAAAAAAAAAAGAAAAAAAAGAGTGATTAATTTTGTTATTAAAGGGAAAAGACCTCCCAGGAGGCCAGTAATTTTAAAAGCTATGGGTTAGTATTATAAGGTTGAAAACCTCCCATCCAAGAGGGAGATGGCATCTGGCTCTTTCAGTGCATTTACACTTGTAAACTGGTGCTAGAATGATCGTGTCCTCTCCCAGACTTTCCAGAGAGATGGGGTGCATTGGTCTTGAGGCTCCCAGACTCCAGCTGCCGTCTCCAGGACAGTCCATTCCCTGAGCTGGTAACCTGGGCATAGAGCACATCATATCTTAGGAAAAGCTGGAGCCCCCAGGGCACCATGGTCAGCTTCTGTGTCTAGTTCTCTGGGGAAATTATAGCTCAGAAGAGAATCATGGAAACAATCTCCTGCCCTCTGAATTTATACTCCTGGTTGGATTTTTTTTTTCCTTTCGGTTTCATTCATTTCTTGTTTTAACTTTAATAATGTTTTCCTCCTATTTTCACTGGGGTCATTTTGCTGTTGTTTTTCTAAGCTCGCTGACCTTGAACTAAACCCAGAAACAAATAATTGGCAAATCCACGAGCATAACGAGTAACTTCAAAACACCTTTCTCAAGAACTGGCAGAGAAATCAGGACGAAGCAGCATAAAAAGAAGGTCTGGAAGATTCAGACATGTCACTTAATAAACTTGAAAGTATGCATATGAAATTTTGAAGCCAACAAATAAGAGATCTTCATTCCAAACTCCTGTGGAACATTAAAAAATATTAATCATTTATTATAACAAAGGAAGTTTCAATAGCTTCCCCAAACCAAATACACACAGTCGAACAACAACATCTAACTAGTTAATTAAAAGCAAACAAATAAAAACTGCTCTTAAATATCTTTTGGATTAAAGGAAAAAAAATACAAACTATAGATGCTATGCATTTTCACATCTAGAATATTAATAATTTTGAAGTTTTAGCCTGGCTTCTGCATTGTATTTGTTTCCTCTGAGTTACTTGCATTGGTTAGCTTATTTTAATCTCTTTCATGTTAGAATCTTTCCTCACATATCTTGATATTTCTGTGTGTTCATATGCCAGAGTATTCATATGCCAGAGTAAGGTACTAAAAGGCTTATTCAGTGTTTATCACACATTTGGGGAAGGTTATTGATTAGTGAACTTCCTTTAGTTGAGATAAGGCACTGAGCTCTTTCAATGGGAGACCTTCCCTTCTGCCAGGTATTAGGCAAATCTCTTTCCCCAACAGGGAACCTTCTAATTTTTTCTCCAAAGACTAGAACATTAGCTGCTGGCACTATTCTGGGCAGAAAAAACTTCAGGGTTCAGAAGGCATTCTCCATTCTCCACTACTCTTGGCCTTTTGCTCATGTCATTTGGAAAGTATTTCCAGGTTTATCCTGCAAGCAGAAACCACGGAGAAAGATTCCTGAGAACGTAGGAAGGGTTAGAAGTCAAAGAATAGATGTGATTCACCTGAGATTAAAGAGAGGCACAGCCCTTCTATATAAAGCAAAGCATGGCCGCTGATTAGTAACATCCACATCACTTGGTAACATGATGGAACTGAAAACTTTTGGGCCTCATCCAGGTGCACAGAATCAGAAGTTCTGTGGGTGGGACCCAGAAATGTGTTTCAACAGCATCCAGGTGATTCGGATGCTGAAATTTGAGAACCACTGAGCTAACTTGAATGGAAGAAAGAGGGGAGCTGGTGTTGACGTCTGGCGCCTGGAATTTGAGGACATGGAGCTTTGAAAACCGTAAACAGACGGAGAATCTGGTCTGTTTTCTCATGTGCAAGAAGCAAGGTTGTCCACAGTCTTCACTTTTCTAAAGAGTGAGGAACACGAGAAGCCGGCTTCATTCTCAGTTATTACTCAGACTATGTCGCCACGTCTTTGAGCTCTGGCAAGCGTCAAAAAACGGATGGGAGGAAACAGAAGACAGTGTAGGGGGAGAAGAAATGACAACGGCCCAGGCTTTCATAGCCCCCAACTGCGCATAGGTCCCCTATCTGCCCAAGAACCCGGCCCCCACACCCAGTTAGGTTGGACAAACGCTTTGCCTAGGTCCCGCACTTCCGGGCCTCAGCCAATGAGAACCCAAACGGCTCAGCCAGTCAGCGCCCCGCGCTCCTTCCGGCGTTCTGCGTGCTGCCCTGGAGACGGCATGGGCGAATCCAAATGCAGAGGGGTGCTGGACCACAGAGCTTTGAACTGCGCCTGCGCGTTCCGCCGTACGCCATTGCTTCACCCCTGGCCTTGGCCAGTGGACCGGTCCCGAAGGGGTAGAAGCTGAGACCGGCGCCTTCGCGGGAGCAGCCCGCTGGGTCGGTGGCTTCTCCGCCTTGAGCGCTCAGGTGAGTAGCGGTGGTAGTTTTGGGGTCCACGAGTTTGGGTTCGGGTCTCCATGAGCAAGCGCGGAGGACAGTACGGGCCTGGAGGGGCACCACTCACCTACCCTCCCTCCGTGGACCCTGTGCCCCTCGTGTCTTCCTCTCTCTCAGGGCTCTGCTTTGTTACCGGGTTAAACTAAACACCTTAGACAATTCTCTCGAGGCTTTGGTTCAGGGAACACGGGATACCTCTTCAAGGACTTGGGTGCAGGGAGGATTCATGGCTGTAGGGTTCGGGAGATGCGCTTTATGGACGCCCTGGATTCGGAGTTCTTCCCCTAAACACCCCAGCAACGCGTCCCGAGCTCTAAGCCGGCGGTGCTGGCAGATGTCCGTGGACGTAGAGAGGCAGTGAAAGCCTCCAGTTCGCTGGTCACGAGCTGCTTGGAGTGGGGGGTGTTGACCTAGCGACCCCGAGCCTGCACTTTCCAGGTCAGACTAAACTCAAAGCCTGCAGTTAATTTGGTCTGTAAAGTGCTTCGAGGAGAAGCACCTGTTGAATGCAAAGCGCAGTGCCTGCCACCTTTTATGCCCTCGAAAAAGGTTGTTTTGGCCTGTGGGTAGTAAAATTGAGTGTGCGTCCCGGGGGGTGGGGCGGGAGGGAGTTGAACCACAGATTGCTGGGCTCCGCTTCCAGAATTTCTTATTCAGTAGGCCTGGGCTGGGGCGGCGGTGGCTGCTGCTGGTGGAGGAGTTAATGATCTGAAGGTAGAGAGAAATGAAGGGAGGGTTTTATCTTCCTACCTCTATCACCTGGTCAGTTTCGAAGAGTTTATTTTTTTTTTTAATTTTTTTTAACGTTTATTTATTTTTGAGACAGGGAGAGACAGAGCATGAACGGGGGAGGGTCAGAGAGAGAGGGAGACACAGAATCTGAAACAGGCTCCAGGCTCCGAGCTGTCAGCACAGCGCCCGATGCGGGGCTCAAACTCACGGACCGTGAGATCATGACAGCCGAAGTCAGACGCTTAACCGACTGAGCCACCCAGGCGCCCCTCGAAGAGTTTGTTTAATGTAGGTTCTGTGCCCCCGTATCTTAAATGCCTCATTTATTCCTAAGCGTGACTTGCTCTGACTTCTGCCTTCTCTGATAATACCTAGATTAACTTGTAGATTTAAAAGATCATTAAAAGACGTGCCACGCCTTTAGAAAACGTGGAAGACTAACCTGTGGTGTCTGGGAATGCACACTCGGTGAGAAAACGTTAAAGATATGCCAGAAAGTGATAACTGTGAAAGTCAGGAGAGTGATGACTTTTGGAAAAGAGGAGTTGTGATTGCCATAGGCTCAGGAAGGGACTTCTGGAGTGGCAGGCCAAGTGGGTGGTGATCACAAGGTTAGCCCTCGTGTTTATTTTTTTAAGTTTACTTATTTATTTTGAGAGTGTGGGACAGGAGTAGAGAGTGAGGAAGAGAATCCCAAACAGGCTCCACGCTGTGAATGTGATGTGGGGCTTGAACTCCCCAACGGTCAGTCCCGTTTATAATAATTCATTAAACTATACATTTATTTTTGGGGGGTTTTCTGTATTTGTGTTTTATTTTATAATGTAAGAGCTTACACATTAAATATTAGGAAGTATAAGGTGAGGATGCCCTTGGAGTCAAAAAGAATCTTAAATAAGTTGTGGAATTTCCAATTTGAAAAGGTAATTTACAAGATTATCTGATCCAATTCTTATTTTATTCTAAGGAAATTGAGCCCCAGAGGGGGGAAGTGCTTCAATGGTAAACCAACCTTAGCTGACTTTGTAATTGATGCATTTTGTTAATTTCAGACTGCCTGTTCTGCTCAGATGCCCCTACTCAGTAAAAGAATTCAGAAAAGAATTTATTTGGCTTGAATCAAATTGAAAATGTAAAGATTTAATTTTTTTTCTTGTGGCTTAAAACCATATTCTCAAGGAATCAATTATGTATTTATTTGAGAGAGAGGGAGGGAGGGAAAGAGGGAGGGTGAGCAGAGGAGGGACAGAGAGGGAGAGAGAGAATCTTAAGCAGGCCCAGCACAGAGCCTGACAAGGGACTTGATTTCACAACTGTGAGGTCATGACCTGAGCCATAATTAAGAGTTGGATGCTTAGCCACCTGAGCCACCCAGTCGACCCTGAAGGAATCAACTCTCTGTCTTATATAAAAAGTCAGGAGACTATTTCAACACCTTATCCTTGTGTATCCTAATAGAGCCAAGTTGTGAACATGTAATTAAAGGTCTGGTTTTTTCCTGGCTAAATAGCTTTTCCATCTTAACATACTGCCAATTTAATCTTTCTTTGGTTATATTACATACTATGTATTGTTGCCACAAAATTACTCGTGTCTAGGCTGCATTTTGGTGGGTCAGGAGTCAGGATTGGCTCTTTTTAAAGAGTGGGTTTTAGAGTGGAGAGAGTATAGGGAACTTAGAGGGAACTTAGAATTTATTTTTTTAATGAACACTTTTACTATCTGTGCCATTTGTGGGTTTCCGTTTATTAAAAAATTTTAAAAATATTTATAGTTGAAAGAAAGAGAAACCATGAGCAGGAGAAGGACAGAGAGAGGGAGACACAGAATCCAAAGCAGGCTCCAGGCTCTTAGCTGTCAGCACAGAGCCCAATGCGGGGCTTGAACCCATGAACCATGAGATCATGACCTGAGCCAAAGTTGGTCGCCCAACCAACTGAGCCACCCGGGTGTCCTGGGTTTCCTTTGATTTAAATTCAGATTTTTCCCACATCCTTTCTGCTTAAAGAATTTTGCTGTCAGTAGTCTGAGTTCTTCTGGTTTGGTGTAGAGACCAGGTTTGTAATCTAAATAAATGTAACTAGTAGCCTATACATCTTTATAGGAGATTATTTCGCTTTTTGCAGTAAATTTTAATGTCATTGGAAGATGGAATCATAGAATTAGTTGTTAGATTCTTTGATTACTGGTTCCATATGCCAAGACAGGACAAACGGCTGCCTCTTGGCCAAATATGTCCCTCAGCCAGTGTTTGTATGGCCCACAACAGAAAATAAGTTCCAGAGATTTAATGTATATCATAGTGATTACACTAAACAATAATGTATTATGTACTTCAAAGTTGCTATGAGACTAAATCTTAAATGTTCTTAACCACAAAAAAGTGGTAATTATGTGACATGTAGAGGTGTTGACTAATGCTATGATAGTAATCAGATTATGATCTATAAATGTTTGAAATCAACACCTGTACACTTTAAACTTAATGTACATGTCAATTATATCGATAAAAATTGTGATATTCACATACTATATTGTTTACCCCTTTAAAACGTGCAATTCAGTGATTTTTAGTGTATTCACAAAGTTGTGCAATCATCAGTACTAATTCAGAACATTTTCATTTGCCCCAAAAGAAACACCATACCCATTAACTTCTGTTTTACATTCTCTGTTTCAAAGAGTTTTCGGTATAGTTTCTGACTTACTGGATACCATATAGAAACATGAGCTGCTTTTAAAGAGTATATCTACTGCTTACTGGATGATTTCTGGGAAATTTTCTATAGTTATGTAAAATCCTTCCATCTATGAGATGCCAATTTAAAATATATTTTGCAAATTAACTACTTTGATGTATTATAAATATGTTGTTTAAAATCCTGAATTCACTACTGTACTTCAATTCTAAATAAAATCTAACCGATGAAAGACTGCATCAACTCCTATTCATGCATGCAAATTAGGGCATTCTGTTGGCCAAAAAAATGAACTCTTATCTGGTTATATCCTAGATGATGAAATGGTTGGTTAAATTTTTTTTTTTTTTTAACTTAAAACAGGAGTTGGCAAACTCTTTTCTGTAAAGGGCCAGATAGTAAGTATTTTAGAATGTGTTGAAGCCATTGCTCTGGTTATAACAACTCTGCAATTGTAGTCTAAAAGGAGCCTTAGACAATATAGAAGTGAATGGGTGTGATTATGATACAGTTAAATTTTACAAAAGCAGCAGGGTTTGGTCCAGGAACCAGGAGTTTGGTAACAGCTGACTTTAATATTTGGATTGATTTCTTAGAATATCTCTGGATTAGATGGAAATATTAGCATTCCATATTTGTTTATAAAGTATTTTAACATACATTGTCTCTTGCTTCTCCTGTTTGAGGTTTAGGTGGGTCATATATTGCCCCATTCTATACAGATATTGACACAACGTGCCTTCCTTGGTAACAAAAGTGTCGAGATACATTGGAATCTCATTCATCCCTCATTTTGTTACATGTGTTAGAAATAGCTGTCATTTTCATCATTTTTTAAGACCTTGTTGAAGGAAGTTGAGTATTAGTTTTTTAGTTTTATTTTCCCCTACAAAAAGACACTGGTATACAACACTTGTAGGTGAATTTTCTGAGTTTATAGAATTATTAGATTAACATACTATCCTAGGCTAATTAATCGTGCAACTAGCTTGCATTTATAAGTTTTATTTTTGTTTGCCTTGTAGGAACTAGAGATGCTATTAGGCTGTTGTTTTATCCAATGTGAGAAGTTGGCCCGGAGATGGAAAACTTCATTCTGTATGAGGAGATTGGCAGAGGAAGCAAGACTGTTGTTTATAAAGGGCGACGGAAGGGAACAATCAATTTTGTAGCTATTCTTTGTACTGATAAGTGCAAAAGGCCTGAAATAACCAACTGGGTAAGTGGACTATGTTTTCCTCCCTTTGGGAAAACACAGAGCTACGTACGATCCTATTTTCAAAGTTTCAAAGTTTAAATAATCTCTACATTCCATGTGGGGGTTGAATTTACCCCCCAAGGTCAGGAGTCTGACTGAGCCAGCCAGGTGCCCCTAGATCATTTACTTTTAAATTTAGTATGTGATTTATGAAGCTTGCCAAAGGAAGGACTTTGGGTGAGAGTGACTTGAGTTTGAAATTTATATGCTGGACCAAACTTAGCTTCCCCTCCCCCCCCCTTGTGGTAAAATACACATAACAAAAAGTTTACCATCTTAACCACTTTTTAAAAATTTTTATTAAAAAAAATTTTTTTTATGTTTATTTTTGAATGAGGGAAGGAGGGAGGGGGAGGGGCAGAGAGAGAGGGAGACACAGAATCTGAAGCAGGCTCCAGGCTGTGAGCTGTCAGCACAGAGCCCCCATGTGGGGCTCGAACTCATGAACAGCGAGATCATGACCTGAGCTGAAGTCGGACACTCAACCGACGGAGCCATCCAGGTGCCTGCTATCTTAACCACTTTTAAGTGTACAGTTGGTGATATTAAGTACATGAATGTTGCTGTACAACCATCACATCTCTAGAACTCCACTTTTTTTTTAAAGTTAATTTTTTAAGAGCAGTTTGATAGCACACCTGTGCAAGCAGGGGAGGGCAGAGGGAGAGAGGCAGAGAATCTTAAGCAGTCTCTACGCTCCTCGTGGAACTCAGGCCAGGCTCCATCTAGCAACTGTGGGATCAAGACCTTGAGCCCAAATCAAGAGTCAGATGCTTAACCGACTGAGCCACCCAGGCGCCCCAAGAACAGTTTTAGATTTACAGTAAAATCAAGAAGAAAGTGTAGGGATTTCCCCTATATTCCCTGTCCCCACACATGTATAGCGTTCCCCATGGTCAACATCCCTACCAGAGTGGTACATCTATTACAACGGACGAACCCACATTGGCACATCATCCCAAATCCGTAGTTTACCTTGGGGTGCACTCTTGGTGTTTGTACGTTCCATAGTTTTGGACAAATGTGTGATGCTATGGATCTGTCACTATAGAATCATAGAGAAGAGTTTCACTGCCCTAAAAATCATCTGTGCTCCACCTATTCACCCCTCCCTCTTCCTCCCAACCCTGGGCAACCGTTGATCTTTCTATTGTGTTCATACTTTTGCCTTTTCCAGAATGTGATAGACTTGGAATTACACAGTATGTAGCCTTTTCAGGTTGATATCTTAGCAATATGCATTTAAGTTTTCTCTTGTTTCTTTGTGGCTGAGAGCTCATTTCTTTTTATTGATGGACAATGTTCCATTGCATATGTGCCAGTTTTTATTTATTTTTTAATGTTTATTTATTTTTGAGAGACAGTGCGAATAGGGGAGGGCAGAGAGAGGGAGACACAGAATCCGAAGCAGGCTCCAGGCTCTGAGCTGTCAGCACAGAGCCCGATGCGGGGCTCAAACTCATGAACTGCGAGATCATGACCTAAGCCGAAGTCGGATACTGAACCGACAGAGCCACCCAGGCGCCCCAGTGTACCAGTTTTTTGAATTCATTTGCCGATGGGAGGGCATCTTGATTGTTTTTAATTGAGAATAAAGCTGCAATATGTGTGAACAGGTTTTTGTGTGAACCTGTTTTCAACTCGTTTGAATAAATACCCAAAGTACGATTGCTGAATTGTCCAGAACTCTTGTCATCTTGCAAAACTAAAACTCTGTACACATTAAACAACGATTCCGCATTTCTCCATCCCCAGCACCTGCCATTCTACTTTGTCTCTGAATGGTACTTCATGTAAGTGGAATCATACATCATTTGTCTTTTTATGACTGACTGATTTCACTTAGCATGATGTCCTCAGAGTTTGTCCACGTTGTAGCATGTGTCAGACTTTCTTTCATTTTTGAGAATGTAGAATATTCCATGGTACGTATATACCACATTTTGCTTATCCATTTACCTGTCATTGGACACTTAGGTTGCTTCCGCCTTTTGGCTATTGTGAGTAGGCAAACACGGGTGCACACGTATGTCTTCGGGACATACTCTGCTTTCAATCCTTTGGATATACCCAGAAGTGGAATATTTTAGTTTAACTTTTTTTTTTTTTAAGGAATTGCCGTACTGTTTTCCACAGAGGCTGTACCAGTTTACACGCCCACCAACAGTGTACAAGGGATTCCATTTCTCCACGTGTTCGGCAACTCTTGTTATTTCTGTTTTTTGTTTCGTTTTGAAGATCACTATTCTCATGGGTGTGAGGTGGTGTGGGCTTTTGTAAGGAGTGTGGGTAGTTGAAGAAAGACGGGTACGAGACAAGATGCGGGCTCGTCTGTAGATTCAATGCTAGGAACATAAGGCGTTTTTCTTCTGATGAGGTTTTCTCTGAGATGAGAAGCTAAGTCCTCAATTAGGTGGGGGAGGGGAAGGCTGGGTTCTAGGCAGAAGGAGAACAAAAGCGTGAATAGTCACTTGGTGGACAGACTAGCTGGGGCCATTGAAGATTGGGGATTCCAAACGGAAGTCGGATCAGTCAGCATGGCTGGCGTCTGCCTCGGTTGCTCGCTCCTATGCGGAGTGTGGAGGTTTGAACTGAACCCGAAGTGAGTAGTAGAGACCGAGTTGGTAAGTGAAGGAGCAGTGGTCACGAGGTAGGATGTGTGCCAGATTTTGGAGATGATACGGTTATTAGTAAACATCTAACAGTGCTGGTCAACCGAAATATAGTGGGGGCTACAGATCTGACTTTAAAGTTCATAGTAGCCACATGGAAAGGAGATTAGTTTTAGTAGTCTATTTAATCAACAGACGGGTGGTGGAGGGCGAGATGGAGAGAGCGGAGGCGTCTGGCAGAGTGGGTACTTGGCATATAGTGAGTGGTAGTGAGCATCCGAGGCTGGACTGTGGCCTGATTTCTGTGGGAGTTTCCACACGTTTGTTTTCCATTAGGACCTTCCCCTTCCGGTGGCTGAGTCCGTGGGAATCATTTAGACAGGCTCACCCTATGCCCTCCCTAGTCTCTACTGGGACAGAATTTATTGGGAGTTTATTACAAGGTGCTCCTCAGATTCTCTTGACCACTCTTTTTTTTTTCTCCCCATCTCAATTATGTTTTCTGAATTATGTGGATTCATTTCCCTTTCTTTGTGTTAGAATATGAACCCACTGAGTTGTTCCTAGAGTGTATGTACCACATTCCATTTTTTAAATAGGGAGCTCTGTATTTCTACAAATTATGGGCCGATTAGCCGGTGTTGAGTGTGAGTGACGTGTGTGTGTGTGTGTGTGTGTGTGTGTGTGTGTGTGTGTGTGTGTGTGTGTAAGAGAATCAGAAAACAAGGATCCAAAGTGCTTGGGTAGTTGTCACCAATTCTGAGTCTGGATGGTTTGCTAATAAAGCACATGTTTTTGTGATTCTAGTTTCCATTTTTAATGGGGTCTTGAAAGGAGAAAGCAAAACCCCCATGAGGCAACTGAGTATTTTTTTTGACAGGTTCTTGCGTCTTTGTTTTATTTTTAAATATTTATTTCTGAGAGAGAGAGAGAGAGAGCTAGAACGCACCCTGGGGAGGGGCAGAGAGGGAAACAGAAGATCTGAAGCAGGCTCTGCGCTGTGTGGCTAGAACTCCTGAATTGTGAGATCACGACCTGAGCCTAAGTCAGACTCTTAACCGGCTGAGCCACCCAGGCACCCTTGCATCTTTATTATTGAGTTTGGAATTCACTCTTGTTTTGGTGCACAGGTATTCTCATGATCCAATGGAAATGTACATCTTAAGATCAGTATATTCACTGCAATGACTCTTCTTTTAATAGCCTGAGGGAATTGATACTAGAATTCACGAGGGATGGATATATATCATAAATGATACGTATCAGTAGGCTCCATGCCCAGCGTGGGGCTTGAACCCACGACCTGAGGTCAAGAGTTGGGTGCTCTACTGACTGAGCCAGGCAGTCACCCCCACTAAGGATATATTTAAAAAGAAAATTGTGGAACCCTCTGAGAGTTCCTTTAAACATTGTAAAAGTAATACAGCATCATTATAGAAAATTTGTACAATGCAGAAGAACGGGTAGAAGAAAAAAGGGCAGCGTAGTTCCATCACGTGAGACAGTCCTGTCCTGGTTTTTTTTGTTCTAGTCTTTTTTACTAGGAGTTCTGTTTCAATTTTAAAGTCATGGTATTACATAATTTTGTTTCTTGCCTTTTTCACTTAACATTACACTATCATTTTTTATGTTTAAAATTGTTTTCATGTTGGGCTAATATTTTGTCAGTTGATATATAATTTAACTATTGAGCCTTTGAATTATTTTTACTTGGTAAGGTTTTTTTTTTCCTCCTTGAAAATGATTTATTTCATGATTATGAAAGTATTGTGTGCTCACTATTAGTAGAAAAGTAGAAAAAATTAAAATCAGTTTCAGCTATTTTTAACTTTTAGTCATTTTCCTATGAATATTTCTTTTGTAATGTTATGTTTACACAAATACACAAAACTGTATCGCATGAGGTTTTTTTTTTTTTTTTTTAAGATTGTATATTACCATTTTTGGGTGTCACCAGCCTCCATAACCATCATTTGTAATATCTGTATAGAATTCCACTAAATTCCACTATTGACCACTTCCCAACTGTGTGTTTAGGTTTTCTTAATAGATGCAGATTTTAACAACTTGTGAGTGTGTGTGAATGAATGCTGTTTTTATAGGTCCGTCTCACCCATGAAATTAAACACAAGAATATCGTAACTTTTCATGAATGGTATGAAACCAGCAATCATCTCTGGCTCGTGGTGGAACTCTGCACAGGTGAGTGTGTATAAGACATGTTACAAATACATCCATCTTAGGTAGCTTTGAAAAAACATGTAGGTTTTATTTTCCTTTTGTATTACAAATATAAGCACTGGATACTCTGGACTCAGTTGACTTACACATACATTGTTTGGATATTAGGGTAGGGTATAGAGCAAAGATGTTTGGTAAGAGGAAGACAAGTCAAATTCAGTTTGGGGTTTACTTTGGAATAACATACTACTAAGTCACCCACATAAAAATTTAGAAATATTTTTTAGTGATTAACTTATCAAACAAGTTTTCCCGATGAATAAAAATCAAGTATTTTAGGTCAAGTAGCTATCAGTTAGCTAATTGGTGTATAAAGTGATCATCTTTTTATTTTTATGAAAAGAGTACTTCGTGTTTATAAAAACTTAGGCAATGTGAAAAAGTACAAAGATGACTCCACACATACCACCTCCTAAACAATAGAGATAACTTGTTACAGCTCTTGCCTGATACAACTTTCTAGGGCTATGTTTAGGGAGAAAAATGACTAAATATATCACTGTTATCTGGGCTTTTAGTTTGTGTTTTCAGGGAAACAGTACCACTGTTAGTGTCTTCTATTTATACATTGAGTAATAAAAAAGGATCATTAAATATTAAGGTATATTGTAATTTCTAGCTTTGAGTCTTTTGGCACTTATAATTTATAACACTGAACCATCAAATGGATTATTTGGAATAAGACCTTATTTGGATTTTATTTTTTTCTGAATCAATAGGAAAGGACTATGGTTTAATTACTTTCACAGCTGTATGCACTGTAGAGGTGATCAGGGAACTTTCCCTGTGTTACTCTTTGCCTCAGCTGTTCTTCTTCCCCACCATTGTTACAGCCTTACTGATGGATGCCTGTATTTGGAGTGGTTCCTTACCCACCAAAACAAAATAACCCCCCAAATACCTCCTACCTTAATCACCGTTCTGATTGAACTTTCAGATGCCAGCTAAGACTTTTCTTTTTTATTTTTTTTAAAGAGTTTTATTTATTTATTTGAGAGAGAGGACGTAGGTGTGCATGTGCGAGTCGGGGGGAGGGGAGGGGGGCGGGACAAAGGGGAGACAGAGACAGAGAGACTTAAGCAGGTTCCATGCCCAGCACAGAGCCCGATCTGGGGTTCCATCTCACCACCATGAGATGATGACCTGAGCTGAAATCAAGAGTGGGATGCTTAACCAACTGAGCCACCCAGGTGCCCCAAAACTTTTTTTTTTTTTAAAGAGAAAGGAAAAGCATTTTATTTGAACCTAAGTTAGGACAGCTGCCTGGGATATACAGTCTTCACAGAGTGCTCTGGGGAAGGAACATCATGTGCAGGATTACATAGGTTTCTCTGAACTTGGCTCCTCTTGGAATCTTGATGCTTTAAAAAAAAAAAAAAAAGTTTCTGGCATATAGATGGTAGAAATGTGACTGGGATCTTAGAAGAGTATAGAGATGGTTTTCACAATGTGTTTGCCTTCGACGTTTAATTTCCTCAGTGATGTACGCTGAAGGTGTTGATTTTCTGTTAAGGAAAGGCATCTTTTCTGCCATGCCGTACTTTGTAGAATGCGATCCACCTTTGCACAAGAGTACATGTGGCTATACTTTGCGTAATGTGCTTTAAATGCACAATTTGGGTTAGTATTGACCGCTAATTTTTGCAGCTGTTCAACTTCTATGGGATCTGGAGTTAGCAGTCACAGCATTAGAGGGATTCTCCCTTCATCCCGCCTGCTTACGTGTGGACCATTCTCCCAGCCCAAGCAGTCTTTCTCTGGAAGCTGACTCTGGAGAGTGGATACAGATTCCTCTTAGGGTGCTTGGTCCACTGTGTTCATTCACATGCATATTTCCCCTGCCAGTCTGTCCAGGTATACTGATTTGATTAGTTTTTAAAGCTCAGTATCTCCCTAGCATGGAACCTCCTGGGGGCATTGTGTCATGCTGGTGGGTTAAAATTGGTGGTTTTAATCAACTTGCAGGTGGTTCCCTAGAAATGGTGATTGCTCAAGATGAAAACCTCCCAGAAGGTGTTGTGAGAGAATTTGGGGTTGACCTCATTGCTGGATTACATCATCTTCATCAACTTGGCATTCTCTTTTGTGACATTTCTCCAGGCAAGGTAATTCATGGAAGTTTTGATTTCCTAACTGCTCTGTCTTAAGTTACAATGCTTTCTCAAAGGTGTTTTTAATTTTAGACAGAATTTAGATAAAATGTAGAACATCTTGAAATTGACTTACTGTTTTTAAAAAGCATAGTGCCATATTTTAGCTACCTTTTTAGCTACCTGTTGAAGTAGCTTTTAGAATGCAAATTCTCCCCTCCCTTCAGAGTCCTTTGAGTAATTATTATTGCTGCTGAGGTATATTGTGACTGATGAGCTCAGTATATCTATAAAGTAAGAAGATGCTTAGCTCTTAAATTGTGGTATCTGATTATGAGCCACTATTTTAGTTTGATAATGGCATTTTTGCTTGATTACTGGTATTATGGGTCAAATAGCTTCTGGTAATGATCTGTAACTAAGTGTTCTTTAGTATAGTAGAGTCATGAAACCTGCTTAGTTTCAGAGTCACAGTTGACCCTAACGTTTAGAAGTTGTGTGAACTTGGGCAGGTTACCCTTTTTCTCTCTCTCTGCCCTAGTAGCTTCTTTGTCTTTGATATGAAGACGGATTATGTACTACATTTAGGTTAGGCTTCTAGGACGTTTTCTGGTGCTTTCGTTCAATGGCATCTATTATTTATAAGTACATATTCTTAGGGATTGTACTTGTTACTGGTTTGAGTTGCTACTTTTCCTTTGTTAAAATGTACATGATGAAATAAAAAGTTGAATATTTCCTTGTTAAACGTTATTATAGACCCTCTGTAAGATAACATAAAAAATTCCATGAAAACTTTATAATGAGAAGTTCTCGTTTGAAATAACTATATATGTGCCTCAAGTCTACAACCACTTAACTGTGGTCCTAGCCCTGAAAGCAGCTGTAGACAATACTTAAGTGAAAAGGTATAGCTTTGTTTCAATAAACTTTATGGACACTGGCATGTCAGTTACATATAATTTACACATATCAGGAAACTTATCTTATTTTGATGTTTGGCAACCACTTAGAAATTTAAAGACCACTCTTAGCTCATGCATATATAAAAACAAGTCCTGGGGGCGCCTGGGTGGCGCAGTCGGTTAAGCGTCCGACTTCAGCCAGGTCACGATCTCGCGGTCCGTGAGTTCGAGCCCCGCGTCAGGCTCTGGGCTGATGGCTCAGAGCCTGGAGCCTGTTTCCGATTCTGTGTCTCCCTCTCTCTCTGCCCCTCCCCTGTTCATGCTCTGTCTCTCTCTGTCCCCAAAAAAATAAATAAATGTTGAAAAAAAAAAAAATAAAATAAAAACAAGTCCTGGCTGGGCTTTGGCCCAGTGGCTGTACAGCTCCCTGTGAGGGAGTTGTTTTAATGAAGTCTAGTGTTCTATGTAATCTAGGAAATTCACACTGCTTTGTAACATAACCTTTTCTTTTTTGAGCAGGGGTTGTCAGGGTCGGGCACCATGACCAATTCTGTAAATGAAGTTTTATTGGAACCCATCTTTTTATTTATGTATTGTCAGTGGGCTGCAGAGTTGAGTAGTCAGGACAAAGATCTTATGGCCTGCAAAGTCTAAAATGTTTATTAACTTAAAAAAAAAAATTGCAAAGTGCTGACCCCTGCTGGGGGTGTTCTCAAAGTGTGCTCCCCAGACCAGCAGTATCAGCATTACTTGGGATTCATTCGAAATGTGGGTTCTTGGGCCCCACCCAGACCTACTGAATCAGAAACTGGGGGTAGGGACTAGCACTTTATCTTAACAGGACCTACAGGGGATTTGGTGCTCAAAAAATTTAAAAGCCACTGTTGTAGACTACCAGACATCCTTAGTATTTGTGACCAAAAATTAAGGATAGACCTTAAATTGCTTTTATTTTTTTTAATTTAAAAAAAAATTTTTTTTTTTCAACATTTATTTATTTTTGGGACAGAGAGAGACAGAGCATGAATGGGGGAGGGGCAGAGAGAGAGGGAGACACAGAATCGGAAACAGGCTCCAGGCTCCGAGCCATCAGCCCAGAGCCTGACGCGGGGCTCGAACTCACAGACCGCGAGATCGTGACCTGGCTGAAGTCGGACGCTTAACCAACTGCGCCACCCAGGCGCCCCTTAAATTGCTTTTAAAAACAAAGATCCACCTGACCTGTTGTGACTACCCAGAAATAGTTTTAATGGCTCTGGGGGACAAGATACAAGTAATAGACACTGGTGTCACCATTCAGCTGGTAACTTCTCATCACAAATTGTGTGAGCACATTTGAGCACTTATCACATGCCAGTCGTTGTTTAAAAAAAAAAAAACAAAACCCTCTGTATGTATAACCTTAGTTAATCCTTAAGACAATCTGAAGGGCAGTAGTCTTTTTCCCATTATACAGGTAAAGAGACTGAGATTTCAAAGGGTAATAAGTAAGTTCTCCAGCTCAGGCTGCCAGTAAGTGGTGGATCTAGGCCTAGATCTTTACCTTTGCAACCCTAGTTTTGAACCCTTGAGTAAATAACACGGACAGGTGGGTCTTCACATCCTCCTCCAGCAGTCACCGAGGATCGGTGAGTCTCGATTGTTCCACATACATTGTTCTTCATCTTTCCCCAAAGCGTGTGGTTTTCCCCGCTATGGTTATCATGTGTTCATTGTATACATCTGAGAATGGGCAGTTTAGTGTTTAATTCTATTGTTAAAATGTTGGATGTATTTTTCTTTGGCTTCTTGTAAAATTGTATGCGTTTAATTTTTTGAGTTGGGATGAAGCCAGAAAGCCCATGCTCAGAGTTCTACAGTGAGATTAGGGGAGGTCCTGAAGGAAGTACAAATGGAATTGGATTCTGAACACATTTTTTAATCTTCATAGATACTCTTGGAAGGGCCTGGCACATTGAAGTTCAGTAACTTTGGCTTGGCCAAAGTGGAAGGTGAAAATTTGGAAGAGTTCTTTGCTTTGGTGGCAGCAGAAGAAGGAGGAGGTGATAGTGGGGAAAATGCACTGAAGAAAACCTTAAAAGGTAGAGTCAAAGGTACGTGGAAAGCTTATGGATCGGAACCCTAGTTGTGGGCTGCCCAAGTCGTGTGTTTAGGAGATGCTGTCCAGTCAAAATAATAAATATATTTTTGCCATTTTTGACAGTCAAAATAATATATTGAAAATAAGAGAGGAGGAGAAGTCTGGATACGGGGACGGCTTTGCCCATGGCCTAATGGGTTTTGCATAGATCCAGTACCATGTGAGGTACAGGGAACCTCGAACAAACCTGCATCCTATCCTTGGCTTCCTGTGTCCCTGACCGCTCATTAGAACATAAGGATGGCCATGTTTTCCTGCTTTCTTCTGTATTCTCAGCACATAGAACGGTGCCTGGCATACACTAGTGGCTCAATAGATGGTTTTTCAACATTGTTGAGTAGCTGATATTCTGAAATTAGGGAAGATTTTTAGGGTGAATTCTTGGGCAGTGATTTTTGCAGTGACGTGGGATCTGGGAATCCTGGTGCTTGAGGAGAGATTGTGTGAAGCAGTAATTCTTTAGTAATGTTCGCTATGTAAATCTGTCGTCGAACTTAACATGTTAATCATTTTATTACATTGTCTTTTTACATTCACTTATGAAGGTAGGGACTTCATATTCATTTGTTCATTAGTACATCCATTGATTCGTGTGAAATACATTGCATAAATCAACAAAAATTTAGGCATGTTCTAGATACTGGAAATACGAATGTGAACAAAGGTAAAAGTCCCTGGCCTAACTGAACTTGCATTTCTAGGTGAGGAAGAGAGACAGATGTTCACAATTAACACATATTAATGATACACCGGTTAAGTGTTGGGCGGGGTGCTTGGGCACATTGGGGGTCTTGCTTAGATTTGCTTTCTCAGGATCTGGCAAAAGTAAAGGCAAATAGGTCTTCTGTATGTGTTTGGTGAATGAGATGAATGTATGTATGAAATGTGATTGTCTAGCCAAAATGTCACATAGGAGAACTTTAAAACCTGAGGACACATGAGGCTGCTGCTGTGGCCGCAGTGGGCCCTTGAGATAGTATTTGCTGGAAGGCTTACCTCAGTAGAATTTTATATTCCAGACGGTTGATGATTGCTCGCTTCATGGAAAGAACATTCTCACTGGAAGGTGGGAGGGTTTTAGGTAGAGTTCTGGTGGGTGTTCTGCAAGTGGCCCGCTGTGTGACTTGGGGGATGTTAGGGAACCCTCTAAGCTTTTGGTTTCTCTCATCAGTAAATAAGGGAACTTGCTAGCTCGAGAATTTGCTACATATTTTACTTTTTACATTTTATTTAGAGGGGGGCGGGGAGAGAGAGAGAGAGAGAGAGAGAGAGAGAGAGAGAGAGAGAGAGAGAAAATCCCAATCAGCGTCCTCGCTGTCAGTGCAGAGCCTGAAGTCGGGCTTGAACTCACGAACCGCGAGATCTTAACCTGAGCCGAAATCAAGAGTCGGATGCTCGACTGAGCCACCCAGTGCCCTAAGAATCCGCAATTTCCATGTTCTACTAAACTTAGGGTAAAGTGTATGTGGCACACCTTATTGCTAATCATGAAATATTTCCTGTTCTTTTGGATCCATGGTAGGATTGTATCTTCTCCCTGCCAAAGCTAAGGAAATGTGAGCAGGAGTGATGTGAGTTACTTGGAGGTGGGAGTTTTCAGAGCCCATGTGCAGTGTGCATTCTTTCCCTGTCTTGGTGATGGAGGAGGCATGTCTTGAGATGCAGCCTCTCTCAGCCTGGCTCTTTGACTGTGAGGGTCTGAGCCCAGGGGCTGACCCGTGGTTGACATGTAGTTTGAGTAATAAATAAACATTTGTTGGTAAGCCAGTGGGAATTTGGGATGTTAATGCTGTATAACCCTATTCTAGTCAAAATATTATAATCAGAGATTCTTTTGATTAAGTTGTTAACTTAACATACAGAATTGTGCCACACCTCTGACTCAAGTGGATTTCCCAAACCTATTTGTATTCTTACGTATCCTTGTAAATGAAACCTTAGAATCAGAAAACTTTAAAAAAGGTGAAATGTACATGAAGGTGTGTTTTCTTCCTGGTTTTTTTTTTTTTTTTTTTTTTTTTTTTGCCTTACCAGGTCTTTTGTAGGCAGGTTTGTTTTTGGGATTGTTAAAAATGCCTAACAAAGTTGTTCTTTATACTTTCAGGATCTCTTACATATACAGCACCTGAAATTTTAAGGGGTACTGACTTCTCCATCACCAGTGACCTCTGGTCTTTGGGCTGTCTGCTTTATGAAATGTTTTCAGGTGATTACTTTCTGGTACAGTTTAAATCAGAGCTGGGCACACACAAAAAGATTAAATCTGTAGTTTTTATCCTGGAAGACATGAAAACTAGCTTTTCTAAATTTTTATATATCCTGGTTTTGGCTTGCTTCCCTCTGTATTCCTCCTGTATGCTTGGTGTCTAGGCATATGCCTAGAACCTTTGATATCTACGTCAAGGAACTGTTGACATACAGGTATTTTTCATGATAATCATTTGGAATGTTAACATGTGCCTACTTATTAAAAACTGTGATTATTAGTGGAAATTCTTGTAAAGGTACCTGTGCCTGTGAATTGTTCAGATGTGTCCACTGGCCCATACAGCCCTTAGATAATGGTCCACACATAATTAGCATCTTCGTTAGGATGATATGTTTTGAATTACAGAAATAGGAAAATATACAGACAGTGTGCCTCATCTGTACCAGGCATTCAATAAGTAGTTATTGCTATATATATTTTTTTCCTGTAAGTTGTGTAGTCCTAAACTATGTATAGTTGAGATTTATTTAGAATTATAGGTTGGTAATAGCAAACTATTGTTTAATTTTACAATTTTTCATGTAATTTCAGGAAGACCTCCATTCTTCTCAGAAAGTTTTTCAGAATTAATTGAAAAGATTTTTTATGCAGATCCTTTGCCACCTGTTCCAAAAGGTAGGAGTTTTGGGCACCTGGGTGGCCCAATTGGTTAAGGGTCCAACTTTGGCTCAGATCATGACCTTACGGTTTGTCGGTTTGAGCCCCACATTGGACTCTGTGCTGACAGCTCAGAGTCTGGAGCCTGCTTTGAATTCTTTGTCTCCCTCTCTCTATGCCTCTTCCCTGCTTGTGTGCATGCTCTCTCAAAAATGTTTAAAAAAACAAACCAAAACGTAGGTTTTTTTTTTTTATCATAAATGCAGTTAGTTTACGTCTGACGCTATAAATGTACACTGTTACCCAAAGTCTGTTTTTGATTCCTAACCCCCAAATTTATATTTTATAAATAGTCCCAAGTTGATATTTTTAGAAATGTTAGCATTCCCTTTGCCTTCTTAAGATAATGGAAAAAAAGCACTAATAGATTCCTTCATTTAATTATTTTGTGCTCCTATATCAACAGAAGTCTGGTATAAAGATTTTAAAAACTGAAACTTTTGCGTTTCTTGTGAATGTACTATTTACTTACTTTGTACTCATGTTCCTTGTATTTATTTCTGTTTAGTGTTCGAATAGGGATAAGTCAGGCATTTGTCAGCTCTTTCCTCGATGAATCAGGATGCCCCTGACAAGTTTTTAAAGACTTTAAACTGGATATAGTTGTAGTGTCTTAAAATGATTGGAACTTTAATCAAATGGATTTTGATATAACAATCTACCACTAACAATTTTAAGGCAAGACAAAAAAAACCAAAAGGCCCAAACATAGCATAGGAAAACACTTTAGTATATACCACAAGAAAAGTGAATCTTAAGATACACAAATGAAAACAGAACTTGATGAGGAAAACTTTTACAACTAATTAATGGAAAAACTGGGAATACAGAATTCTTTTAAGGTTTCAAAGGTCATCCTAAATGAAAAAGCCAAAACGTTACTTTGAAAATAGTCTATACTTCTTAAAAGAAAACAAAACTGCTTGCTTTTTCTTTAAGAATGGTTGATTTCTACAAAATCTATTTCCTGTAATGATGACTTTGGATTATTGTTTTTGTTTTGAATACTAGAAGTATTATTGTTTTGTCATTTAAAGATTTTTAGGCAGGGAACAGAAATCTGAAAATACAGGTGTCAAAGATCTGGTCAGGGTACGTCTGGTGGCCCACACTTAATTAGGGATCTTCATTAGACTGTGGCCATCGTGCCCAATAGTGCCCTCTGTTGGATGTCTTTGTCCACTGTCTTCGGGGCCACTTGTATCCACAGACTGATAATTTGTGGTATATTCTAATTGAAAAAGAACTAACATTTACAGACTATTGGAATTGGACAGTGTCATAATATTGTGACATTATTTTCCTGTTAAAAATCTTTAAAAGAGGGGGAGAAAAGAGGGATTGCAAGTATTCTTATCACCGTACATTATAAAGCCAAGTTGGTCAAATTAAGAATGCCTCAGAGTATGAGGCATAATTAAAAGTTGAGACAAGGATGTGAATTTGCCAGCCTGGTGATCCTGGCCAGGCTTATTCAGTAAAGAGAAAGTGTAGAGGTTAGTCCAAATTTAGTTTTTGAGATTCATGTTTTTTATGGTCTAGGAAAAACTGTTTTTTATTTTTATGCTCATTCCTCACCCCCATTAAATGGAGGATATAGTTGTTAATGGATTCAGTGTTCTCTTAAACGTGTGCTCAAATACTATCACTCTAAAGTTTATGCACGGCATATATCCATGTACTTACCATTTTTTTTTTTTCTTTTTGGGGATCAATTTGTGTATAGATTCTTCTCTTCCTAAAGCTTCTTCAGATTTTATTAATTTGCTTGGTGGTTTACTTCAAAAAGACCCTCAGAAAAGGTATGTATGGATAGTATTTTGATATGAATGAGAAGAATCTTTTTCTCCTTTCATGTACTTCTAAAAATAGTACTGTTCTTAATATACACAGAACTTTTAAAATTACCTCTTTAAAAAAATAAGAATTTACATTAAGAGTGTTTTCCATTTGCAGGTTTTTTTTTTTAAGTTCTTATTTTAGGGGTGCCTGGGTGGCTTAGTCGGTTGAGTGTCCAACTGTTTATTTCGGCTCGGGTCATGATCCTGGGGTTATGGGATTAGCCCTGTGTCAAGCTCTGTGCCGAGCGTGGATCCTGTTTGAATTCCCCCTCTCTCCCTCCCTCCCCGTCTCCTCTTCTCTCCCTCCCTCCCCCCCCCCCCCCACTTGTGCCCTTGCTCTGTCTGAAAAGAAAAATTTAGGGGCCCCTGGGTGTCTCAGTTGGTTAAGCGTCTGACTTCGGCTCAGGTTACGATCTCGCAGTTCGTGGGTTCGAGCCCCATGTTGGGCTCTGTGCTGACAGCTCAGAGCCTGGAGCCTGCTTCGGATTCTCTGTCTCCTTCTCTCTCTGCCCCTCCCTTGCTTGTGTTCTCTCTCTCTCTCTCAAAAATAAACAAACATTAAAAAATTAAAAAAAATTAATTGCAGTTAGTTAACAGGTAATGTTAAGTGTACAGGAGAGTGATTCAACACTTCCGTACGTCACCTGGTGCTCATCACGACAGGTGCCATCCCCAATCCCCATCGCCTAGTTAACCGAGCTCTCCTCTCCTAACCATCAGTGTGTGTTCTGTAGTTAAGAACCTGGTTTGTCTATCTCTGTTTGCAGGGATTTTTAATCATGAGGAAGGTTTAAAGTCCATTTCTCCTTTAATGTATTAAACAGTTGCCTAATTGGTTGACAGATTTTCTTGTAACTTCTTAAGTCCAAGAAGGGCGTTGTTTTCCATTGTGGATTTCAGACTAAGTCTGTCTGACACTGTTGAACTAGGGATGATACTGTCAAGATACAGTTAATGTAATAACTGCTGAGTGGTATTTTAATATGATGTGTTTTTATGATAATCCTGTCACAATGAGAGTGCGAGTGAGAGGCCAATAGGCCCAACTTGAATTTTCTGGGTTGCAGTAATGGCAGCAAATGAGAAGCCACTGTGGCATGGGATTGTAAGAAGGCAGGCCAGGAGTCCGGAGCGGGTCTCCCTGGGTTAGCAGACAAGAACAATTGGTTTCTAGCTCAGATTGTCACTAGGTATCTGGGGCATAGGGGTGGTTTAGGCAAGTGTTTGGGGTCTCTGCGTCAGGGTGTAACATGAAGAGTAAATTTAATGTAACATAGGAAATCACCCATTCTCCAGCTTCGTTAAATATAGAAAAAAAGTGCAGAAGGAATTGCTAATTCCCCTTGTGCTTAACAATGGAATACTCTCAGGATGAGCGTTATTTTGCTCTAGTCTTCAGATGCCTTTTGATAGGGTACACATCTACTTGATTTAGGATGGGTATCCACATGTCCACATATTTATATCCCTATATTGTATATACTTGTTTGCATAAATGATACTGCTCTATAACCTAGTTCTGTCCACTTCTGTCCCTTTTATTTACTTTTTGACAGCGAGAGAGAGCACACAAGCACAAACAGGGGAGGGGCAGAAAGAGGAGAGAGAATCCCAGGCAGGCTCAGTGGTGTCAGCGCAGAGCCCGTCGTGGGGCTCAAACTCAAGAACCATGAGATCATGAACTGAGCCCAAATCAAGAGTCAGAAGGTTAGCTGACTGAGTGATTGAGCCACCCAGGCACCCTGAGAGTACTTCCTTTTGGTTTTTATTTTTTTTTAAATGTATGTTTATTTTTGTGAGCGAGTGAGCAGGGGAGGGGTAGAGAGAGACGGAGAGAGAGAATCTCAAGCAGGCTCCACATTGTCAGTACAGAGCCTGATGAGGGGCTCGAACTCACAAACTCTGAGATCATGACCTGAGCTGAAATCAGGAGTGGGACGCTTAACTGACTGAGCCACCCAGGCGCCCCTAGAGTACTTCTTGACTTGGAATATCACGTACACTGGTACAGTAAATACCCTTCTGTGTATTTGTTATTGTTCCTTTAGGCAGTCACCTCCTTGGAGTTTCCTGACAGTGGGGTTGGTGGCCAGAGGCTTAGAACATGAAACAATTGGGTGCATTTGTTACCTGCTTGGAATGTGTGCTGGCGTAGCACCTCCAGAGAGCCCCTTCCCTCCCAGTAGACTTTGTTGACCTTCTACATTTTTGCTAAGCTGACAAAAAAGAAATTTCGCTTCATTGGCAATTTTTATTTCTCTGTTCATGTTTTTTAGGAGCCCTTTGTAAAAAAAGGATATTATATGTGATTACAGATACCTTCTGTTTCAATTTTGATCAAAGTAATTTTTATTTCTTTATTTAAAAAAAAATTTTTTTTTTTTAAAAAAAATTTTTTTTTCAACGTTTATTTATGTTTGGGATAGAGAGAGACAGAGCATGAACGGGGGAGGGGCAGAGAGAGAGGGAGACACAGAACGGGAAACAGGCTCCAGGCTCTGAGCCATCAGCCCAGAGCCCGATGCGGGGCTCGAACTCACGGACCGCGAGATCGTGACCTGGCTGAAGTTGGACGCTTAACCGACTGTGCCACCCAGGCGCCCCTAAAAAAAAATTTTTAAATGTTTTTTATTTACTTTTGAGACAGAGAGAGACAGAGCATGAGCGGGGGAGGGGCAGAGAGAGAGGGAGACACAGAATCCGAAGTAGGCTCCAGGCTCTGAGCTGTCAGCACAGAGCCTGACGCGGGGCTCGAACTCACGGACCGCGAGATCATGACCTGAGCCGAAGTCGGACGCCTAACCGACTGAGCCACCCAGGCACCCCAAAGTAATTTTTATTTCAATAGGCATTTTGAATAGTCCAGTTTTATTTTGAAATTTTAGACAGGTTTAGCCATTCTGAATCTGATGATTATAACTAGAAGCATACTCTATTAATAGTAAAAATTAATGCTTTGCAAGTGAGTCTGGCTTTTAGGTACAGCCTAAAGTCTTTAAAAAATTTTTAGAGTACACTGCACCAGTGGGGGGAAAGGGCAGAGGCTGTGGGTGGTGAGGGGGCAGAGAAGGAGAATCCGAAGCAGGCTCCATGCTCCTTATGGATCCTGACGTGGAACCAGATGTGGGACCTGATCCCATGACCCTGGGATAGTGACCTGAGCTGATATCAGGAGTCCGATGCCCAACTGACTGCACCACCCGGGCACCCCAGCCGGCGTCAGGTCATTTTAACGTGGGCAAAGTAGCTGGATAACATTTGACTCCTACACAGACGCGTGACTGTGTAAAATCGTGAGGTTGATTTTCTTGTTTATTTCTGAATGAAATTCTAAAAGTGAAGTCCCAAAAATGAAAGTCATGAAATAGGGTAGGTAGAGTAAAGGATGATAGAATTATAGATTGATAATATCTGTTATATTTCCTTAAAAATGTTAAGCTAATGGGGCACCTAGGTGGCTCACGTGGTTGAGCGTCTGACTTGGTCGTGACTTGGGCGCGGGTTGTGACCTCAGGGTTTGAGTTTGAGCCCTGCATCGGGCTTGCTGTTGTCAGCGCAGAAGCCCTCTTTGGATCTTCTGTTCCCCTGTCTGTCTGTCTCTCTCTCTCTGTCTCCCTCCTCTGATCACACTCTCACCTGGGGGGGGGGGGGGGGGGAAGGAACAGTAACTATAATTTAAAAAAAGGTAAATAAAATTTTAAGCTAATTATAGGCTCCTTTCATAGACTCTTTTGAGAACCCAAAATGTTTTCATCAGGCTCCATGCAATATGAACCAATACTGAGTTTTTAGACTCTTTCATTCTGTACCATTTTTTTTTTAAATTTTTTTTTTTTCAACGTTTATTTATTTTTGGGACAGAGAGAGACAGAGCATGAAGGGGGGAGGGGCAGAGAGAGAGGGAGTCACAGAATCGGAAGCAGGCTCCAGGCTCCGAGCCATCAGCCCAGAGCCTGACGCGGGGCTCGAACTCACGGACCGCGAGATCGTGACCTGGCTGAAGTCGGACGCTTAACCGACTGCGCCACCCAGGCGCCCCTCATTCTGTACCATTTAAGGCTTCAGAATTATTATTTTTTGCGTGTTGCTAAGAGATTAATTGTATACTAAAATGCAAGTAAAGTATGAAAGAATTGCGGAGGTACATTTGAATGGAGAAATTTATAAACTAAAATCTGATATATGTAATTGGGACATGACTTGGGAACTATGCATGGTAAATCATGTGAAAAGAATTTTAACATTTATGTTTTGTCTAGATTAACTTGGGCAGGCCTATTGCAGCATTCATTTTGGAAGGATGCTTTTGCTAGGAGAGATCGTGAATCGAGCACTGAGGATTCCATCGTCAGGTAGTGTATAAGCTTACTTTGTGTGGGGGGGACGTGGTTATCAGGTGACCATACTGATTACTGTTCTAATAATGCAGCGTCAATGACGTAAATTTGTCTGTTTTCACACTAGGAGAAAATCAAGCATTTGTTCAAGTGTGCTTGAAGAGTTTAGTCATGACCTTACGTGCTCACGATTTTGCTCATTTTTCCGATCGGTTGTTTCTTCTCCAGTCAGTGATTGAGTATGGTGGTCATTAGTTCTGTTCATCAACTATAACTCCCTTCCCACCTTGCAAGCACATGGTGGGATCTCCTTCCCCCCTCTTGAGTCAGGCATGGTCACGTGACTTGCTTTGGTTAATGAAATGGGAACAGAAGTGATGTGTGTTCGTTCTGCATAGACGCTTGAAGAGCCAGTATGAGATTGGCCACACTGCTTCCTCCTCATGAGGTAATTGGGAAGACAGTGTCCTAATGGAGTTGCTGTCGGGCTGGGTCTTTAGTGACTGTGATGGGCATAGCTTCCTTGCCAGCCTTTAGTGGCTGTGTGCATGAGGGAGACAGGACATTCTAAGCCACAAGGATTTGTGGGTTGCAGGTTACCACAGCATAACCTAGCTCCTGTCTCATTCTGACTAATATACCTCGTTTTTATTATAAAATCTTCTTAGCCCAGGACACTTAAAAAAGGGATGGCATTAAGAACAAGGTGAGGAGTGGTCGAATCAGGGCCTGATAATTGACCCCCCGCCCTGCCCCGGTCAGCTTATTCAGTGGTGAATGGTTGTGTGATTCTTGGTTCTCATCTTGGCAAATTCAGCGTGTTGGATAGAGAAGGTCTCTCCTAAATATTCTATTTAAGGTCTCTCTCAAACTTGGGTTTCTCTGGTCCAGTGAGACTCAACCACGCTCCTACCATTGCGTTTCGCTCTGTGGGGACTCCTAGAAAGCGGGGCTCTGGTCGTGGACCTCCAGTGTCTGCAAGGCACAGAAGACCTCTGACCTTGGTGTGTCCTCTTCCTTGTTAATCTCTATGCCTTTGGTTTCTTTTCTTGCCTTATAGCCCTTGCTAGGACTTTTTCAGTAAGGCACTGAATCAGAAGTGATGAAAATGAACCTCTTTGCCTGGTTTCTGCCTTTTGAGATGAAAGCTCTCAGCCTTTCACCATTAAGTACGATGAGTTGGAGGTTCATGTAGCTGCCCTTCTTCAGTTCGAATCTGAATTTGATTTTTGAATTTTGTCAGATGCCTTTTTGTATCGGTTGATAAGATCATGTGGTTTTTCTTCTTTAGACTGTGGTTTTCAAATATTGAGCCAGCCTTGCAGTCCCACAATAAGCCCCACTTAGTTGTGGTGTATTACAGGTTTTGTGTCTTGCTGGATGTGTTTGGGGCCAAGTGGCAGGAGGACAGTGAGAGAGGAGGAAAAAGAACAGGACGGCAGGGATTTGCCTCCTGTTCTTAAGATCATAACTCTGTGGCTACAGAAGATGTCCCTCTGTGAGTTTGAGCCACTGGCTAGGAGCTGCTGCTGTTCCCAGCTAGCTGCTGCAGGGTTACCTGGTAGCAGGGATAGAATAAAATGGAAAAAGGAAAAAAAAAATTAAACCATGGCGTTTCCTCTGTCCTGACCTATAAGGGGTCCCCTTTCCTGTTTCTTAGAACAGAAATAGAAGGCTTCTCTTAGAGGCTCTTTTGTCTGTACTCAGTGCCTTGGAGTCGAGGCCAGGCAATACTGGAAGGGAAAAAATAAGAGGGAAGTTCACTGCCAGGTTACTGGTACTTATAAACTTAGGGGCTCTGGTTTACTTGCCCAATCTGCCACTTATTTCTCACTGGTAAGATTTATAGACAGTACAAAGCCTTGCGTATAGTAAGTGCTCACTTTAGCTACTCAGTGACCATGCTTCTCTAACTCCATGGCTTTGCCAGATGGTACGTGTAATTTCATGAACTTTTCCAACCTCTTATTCTACATAGAATACTATAGAAAGCTGAAAAATAAGTTTGATTTTGTTGGCTTTCTCCTGTTGAGCAGCGGAAAAATGATGGAGCATTCTGGGACCCAGGATTCCAAGGAGGTTTTGAAGCCAAGTGGACGAGCCAAGGGGGACAAGAGTGGTCAGCGACTGAGTCACTCTTTCAGACTAGGTGAGCTTTCGCTGGAGCACGTTCTTGTCGCTGAGGGTGCCGTTTCTGAGAAATTCTGGTTTTTGCTACCATTCTCTTTAAATTTCTGCTTGCATCATGCCCTGCTCGTGGTATTTTTGGTTCTTTACACGTAATGTTTTTTCTGTCCTGCCACAGAAAATCCAGCTGAGTTGCGGCCTAAAAGTACCGTTGGGGGTCAACCGAATGAATCCATGTTTCTTCTGAGGTTTGTAAGATGACAGCAGTAAGGAATCCCTGCGTGATGACAGGTCTTCTTAAAGCATCTTTTGTCCTGCTGGCCAACCGTGTTCCCCAGAGATAAAGCGCAGGGATGTGAATGCCGAATTCCGTATCAGTCTGCTTTTGAAGTTCGTGTTAAGTGCTGGCCAATGGAATGTTGATGTGGCTGTGCATTTTTAAACGTTTTTAACCAAACCAGGGGTGCCTGGGTGGCTCAATTGGTTAAGCATCTGACTTAGGCTCAGGTCATGATCTCAGAGTTCGTGGGTTCGTGCCTCGCGTCGGGCTCTGTGCTGACAGCTCAGGGCCTGGGGCCTGCTTGGGATTCAGTGTCTCCCTCTCTCTCTGTTCCTCTGCTGGCTCGTGCTTTGTCTGTCTCTCAAAAATAATAAACGTTAAAAAAAAATTTAAAAAAGGTTTTAACCAAACCACCTGTCTTTCCTATTTATAAGGGTTAAAACCTCCTCATTTTTACTTGCCCTTCAAATAGAATTAAATGTGAAATTTCAGCAGTCAAGCTTCTTTATTGAATACTTTGAGGAAAGAACAGGTTGTGTTTTTGTTAAATTTTTTTATATAAAAAATTTTTAGAAAAATGTTTATTTTCGAGAGACAGAAGAGGGGGAGCAGAGGATCTGAAGCAGTTCTGTGCTGACAGCAGAGAGCCCGATGTGGGGCTCAAACTCACAAACCATGAGATCGTGACCTAAGCCCAAGTTGGATGCTTAATCGATTGAGCCACCCAGGCATGCCATGTTAAATGTTGTTTTATGTGGAGACTTAAATAATATTTTTTAATACTGTAATCATTGAAGTAATTTTAAAGAGAACAGAATGGCATTTTAATATAATTAAGAGCAATGTATTTAAAATTTTAACATGTAAACGTCAAGTGTTGTATTTATAGTTTTGGTCCTATACATAAATAGTTTTATTTAATGACGGGTTATAACAATGAACTAAAATTTCCTGACTTGTTTTACCCTATGGAAATATAAAGTATATTGAATTTATCTATATATATTCTAGGCATTAATTCAGTTTTTTAAAAAACTTTGTACAATCTTTGGCATATTTCGTGAGTTAAACTACTTGTTTAACGAATGACTAAAAACAGATGAGTGAAAGAGACATAAATGTAAAAAAATATAAACAAATATAAACATAAAAAAAATACCCTAATGATCTCAGTGGAAAAATTTCTTAATATGTGAAAAACTCCAAATCAGAGACCCAGGAGGAATGGAGTTACCCACAGAGTATGACCAGCATTCTTTAATTTCGTAATGTTTGTTTATTTTTGAGAGAAAGAGGGACACACGCAGAGTGTGAGCAGGAGAAGGGCAGAGAGAGGGAGACACAGAATCTGAACCAGGCTCCAGGCCCTGAGCCATCAGCACAGATCCGCATGCGGGGCTCGAACTTATGAACTGTGAGATCATGACCTGAACTGAAGTCAGATTCTTAATTGACTGAGCCACCCAGGTGCCCCTGACCAGAATTTTTAAGTATGGGAGGAATCATTAAACATAGATGCAGATTATAACTTGTTCCTTATCTTAAATAGATACCAAGATGATTTTCCATATCAAACATTTTCTGAAATAGAATTGTAAATATTTTCCATCCTTTGTAGACTGTCTGATCTATATTACTATGTTAATCCTGCTGATACAAGCAGACATTTAAAAAATAAAATCAAGAGTGTCTGAGTAGCTTAGTCAGTTGGGCATCTGACTCTTCGTCTCAGCTCCGGTCTTGATCTTGGGGTCGTGAGTTCAGGCCCTGCATTGGGCTCTGTGCTGGGCATTGGGCCTACTTAAAAAAAAAAAAAAAAAAAAAATCAATGTTTTGAGGTTTCTGGTTAAAATAGAAAATACTGTATATAGCATAGGTGCTATAAATAAATAATAAATTAGCCAGGAAACTAGAAATATTTGCAAAAAAGGTGTTGTATAAACAGAAATTAGAGTTTAAATTTATGAGATCACCCAGAATCTTGACATTCTACCATTTTATCGTGAGATGTGTTTTTTCCCAGATAATAGTAAACAGGGTAGAGTTTCTGCACTCTGAATAATGTTGACCGGTATGTATTTTCCAGTTCTCGCCCGACTCCGAGAACTAGCAGTGCGGTCGGACTAAGTCCTGGTGAGGATAGGACTCAACATTCACCACAGAAGGCTTCTCCTTTGACCAAGGTGAGCAGGGATGGAATCTTTCTTTCCTTTTCCTTGCTTTTCTTTCCTTCTTTCTTAGCATAAAGTATGGAGACTCAGAAGAATAGTTCCAAGTTGATGTCCAAACTATGATCGTAATGACAAAATTTGCAATTAAGTCACCTTCTTTATCACTCTCTTTTTCTGGTAAGTACTCCTACGAGAGCATTGTTTCATAGTTATTTTTTTGGTAACAGCCTCAGTAACATCTGATTGACATCCCATTTAATTCACCACTTAGAGTGTATGGGTCGGGGGCTTTGTGCATATTCCCAGTCACGTAGCCACCACCACAGTCATTCTGAGAACACTCGCCTCCCACGGGGAAATGCCATCCCTGTTCGCAGTCACTCCCGTCCCCTCCGTTTCCCTTCCCTCTCACCCTAGGCAGCCACTAATCTTGCTCTCTTGATAAATTTGTCTCTTCTGGACGTTGCAAATGAATGAAATAACACAATAGGTCCTTTTTTGTGACTGGCTTTTTTCACATAACACAGTATATCAGTACTGTGTTCCTTTTTATTGCCAGATAATTGGTTGTATGTACCACATTCTTCCATTCATCAGTTGGTGGGCATTTGGGTTGTGTTTCCACCTTTTGGCTGTCGTGAACAATGCTGCTGTGAATGTTTGCGTACAGCTTTTTGAGCGGGCCTGCGTTGAATTTCGCCTTATACCTGCAGGAGTGTAATTGTGGCATCGTGTGCCTGTTAAACCTTCCAAAGAACTGCCAGACCGGTTTTCAAGGCAGCTGGGCCGTTTTACATTCTCACTAGCGGCGTGTGAGGCTTCCAGTTTTCACCCATCTCTAACGAAACCAGTTACTGTCTTTTTTCCTAATTGTGGTAAAATACATGTTGCGTAGAACTTACCATTTAACTGTTTTTTAGTTGTACAGTTCTGCGATGTTAAGTACATTCCCGTTTTTGTGCCACCGTCCTCACTCTCCGTGTCCAGAACTGCTTCATCACCCCACATTGAGACGCTGTGCCCACTGAACAATGGCTCCCCACCTCCTTTCCTCTCAGCTGGGGCAGCCGCTGTTCTACTTCCTGCCTCTGTGCCCGGTAGTCTCCTATAAGTGGAACCGTACAAAATCAGCCCTTTTGTGTCTGGCCTGTTGCACTTAGCATGATGTGTTCAAGGTCTACCGTGTGTCAGAATTCCATTCCCTTTTCAGGCTGAATAATACTTCGTTGTGTGTAGGTACCGCATTGTGTTTATCCACGCATCCGTCTTTGGCCACTCGGGTTGCTTCAGCCTTCGGGCCATTGTGGATAATGCTGCATTATAGCCAGACGAGGAGGTGTGAAATTATACCTAGTTTTGATTTGCATTTCTGATGGCTGATTTTATTGAGCATCTTTTCATGTGCTTATGGGCCATTAGTATACATCTCCTTTGAAAGAATGTCTTTTCTTTTCTTTTTTTTTTTTTTTTTACATTTTATTTATTTTTGAGAAACAGTGAGACAAAGCGTGAGCGGGGGAGGGGCAGAGACAGAAGGAGACGCAGAATCTGAAGCAGGCTCCAGGCTCTGAGCTGTCAGCACAGAGCCCGACGCGGGGCTTGAACCCACAAACTGTGAGATCATGACCTGAGCTGAAGTCGGACGCTCAACCGACTGAGCCACCCAGGCGCCCCTGAAAGAATGTCTTTTCAAATCTGCTCATTTATTGAGTTGTAAGGAATTCTTTATGTATTCTAGGTGTGTGATTTATAAATCTTCCACCCTGTGGATTGTGTTTTTCAATGGTGTCCTTTGAAGCACGGAAGTGTTTATTTTTATTTATTTATTTTTTGAGAGAGAGAGGGAGAGCAAGAGCACGTACACGTGGGGGAGAGGGGCAGAGGGAGAGAGAGAACTCCAAGCAGGCTCCATAACTCAGCATGGAGGCTGTGGGATGACTGTGGCATCATTACCTGACCTGAAATAAGGGTCGGCTGCTCAACTGACTAAGCCATCCTGGCACCCGAAGCACAGAAGTTCTTAATTTTGATGTAGTTCAAATTATTTTTTTTGTGTGTGTGTGTGTTGTTGCTTAGGCTTCTGGTGTCATAATTTAGAAGCCATTGCCAACTCCAAGGTCACAAAAGTTTATGTCTGCGCTTAGCTCTTTAGGTCTTAAATCCATTTGAGTTAATTTTTGTACACGGCATGCGGTAGAGGGTTCAGCTTCATTGTTTTGCGTGTGGATTTCCATTTGTCTCAGCACCATTTGTTGAAAAGACTGTTCTTTCCCAGTTCATTGTCCTGGCGTTCTTGTTGACTATCAATTGGCCGTAAAGGTGAGGTTTATTTCTGGACTCTCTGTTCTGTTGATCTCTGCATCTTTCTTCATGCTGGTCGCATAGTAACTAACTGGCTACTCTTGATCACTGTAGCTTTTTAGTAAGTTTTGAAGTTAGGAGGTATGATTCTTCCAATTTTGTCCTTTTTCAAGGTTGTTTTGGCTACTCTGGGTCCCTTGCATTTCCATGTGAATTTTAGGATCCATTTGTATGTTGGTTATATGTGAGGGAAAATTGTGTAACAGTAAAAATGCATTTTATTTATTTATTTTTAGAGCAAGAGTGTGAGTAGGGAAGTGGTGGAGGAAGAAGAGGGAGAGAATCCTAAGCAGACCCCATGCTCAGTGCTGAGTCCAACCCAGAGCTTGATCCCACGACCTGGGATCATGACCTGAGCCGTTACCAAGAGTTGGATGCTTAACCAACTGAACCACCCGGGTGCCCCCACAAATGCATTTTGAAATGTAACAGATGTTGAGTCTCTTCTGGCCATGGTTATTGTGGAGGAGTGCACTTAATCGTTTTATTGAGAATAGTCAAGCAGTAATTGTGTAAGTAGTATATGAGAGTTTATCTTGTATAATTTTTTAAGTGATTTTTTTTTTCAACATTTATTTATTTTTGGGACAGAGAGAGACAGAGCATGAACGGGGGAGGGGCAGAGAGAGAGGGCGACACAGAATCGGAAACAGGCTCCAGACTCTGAGCCATCAGCCCAGAGCCTGACGCGGGGCTCGAACTCACGGACCGTGAGATCGTGACCTGGCTGAAGTCGGACGCTCAACCGACTGCGCCACCCAGGCGCCTCAAGTGATTTTTTTATTAAATTACAAAATCTTTATAATTGTAGAAAACTTGCAAAATGTACAAGAGGACAAAGGAAAACTACTTGTAACTTAATTATCCAGTGTAACCACCGGTTATATTTTGATATCTCTATTTCTGAGTCTATACATACATGTTCATTTTCAAACAAGGGAACATAATTTTATGATTGCAGTGTTTGATCACTTTATTCCTGAGAATTATATTTTATTTTGCTGTTGTGAGTGGGTATTTCATTTTTAGACCTGTTAACTGTGCTTATGTTTCATTTATATACAGGAAATTAATTTTTATATATACATTTCTAATTGGTCTACCTTACTAATTCTTACATTAATATGTTTTTAGTTCATTCATGTTGACATTTCTTTGAAGTCTTTCTGTCTTAAATGTCCATGCTTTAAACATTAAATTCTTTGTTTTACCAAGTTCCTCCTTATTCTTCATGTGTTTTTTGATAAGTCTGTTTTCTAAGTTGCAAAGGGGTGGTCTTGTTTCCAAGAACCTAGTTAGCTAATTATTCCTTTAGTCATGCTCTCGCCTCAGTTTTGGAGAGTTTCCTCATTTTTCACTTCACTGTTTTGTTTTTTCTGTTTTGTTCTGTTTGTTGGTCAGTGTTTCAGTGGAAGTTCCCCCCCCGCCCCCCACCCATGCAAAGAGGTGTTTTTATTAAAGCACGGGGATAGGCTCCATGGGCAGGAAGAGCTGCCTCAGTGGAAGTTGTTAAAGCATAAATCCACTTTTTTTTTTTTTTTTTTTTTTTGGTCTGATGTGAAGTCCTCAGGTGGCATCACACTAGGAATGAGAGTTATGTTTAAGTAGAACACAAAGAAAAATCTCAAATATGGTCACTCATTTTCATTATGTGTTAACTCTACTTTAGCTTTTATTATTTGAAACATTTTTTTTTTTTAATGTTTATATTTGAGAGAGAGAGAGAGTGTGAGCATGGGAGGGGCCGAGAGAGACACAGAATCCGAAGCAGGCTCCAGGCTCCAAGCTGTGAGCACAGAGCCTGATGCAGGACTCAAACTCAGGAACCGTGAGGTCATGATCTGAGCTGAGCCGGACGCTCAACTGACTGAGCCACCCAGGCGCCCCTGTCCACTTTAGCTTTTATAAAGATAGAGGTGTTTAATGCTTAGGTAGAGGGTTAGTATTTGATCTTGAAATTCCTTTGTGCTGTAATTTTAGCTTTATTCAAAATACTGAATATTTTGTAAAGCAGAATAAATTGGTGAGTGTCGAGTGGATGAATGATAAAAACCATCCTGGTAATTGAAAAACAAGTTTGCCTCATTGTAGCTGAAACATCAAACTATAGAAGATCTGTTTTCTGGTCCTAACTAACCAGCCTTTGTGGTAAATGTGAACAAATCGGTTACTTTGACCTTTGTTTTTTCCTTCTGTAACCATGAGAATGATGATGCATAGAACTGAGGATTTTTGTGAAGATCAAAGAAGACGGTCTCTGGAAGTGTTTTGAATAGCAACCTGAGGTCCATAGATACAGGTGACCCTTCCAGTGGTGTCTTACTCAGGGTCTTATTAGCCCAGTTCTTAAAAGCTCTGCAGTAAGTCACAGAAACAAAGCCTCATTTTTGTTCTTATTTCAGATTGCAAGTGAACATCTGAGTCAGCAGGACCTGGAATCCCAGATGAGAGAGCTTATCTACACAGACTCTGATCTTGTCATCACCCCAATTATCGACAACCCAAAGGTGGGGAAAGATGCCCTAACAGCTGAGGGCTGAGCTTTATTTAGACTTTATTTAGAGGGCTGAAATCCTGGTGATATCTTCATTCCAGATACTGTTGGCTTTCTTTTCTTTGCTGTTCCTCATGTCTCCTTTTATTTCATGTGTGCCACACGTCTACACTTCTGACGCCCACCCTGTGTGTGACCCTCTCCTCTTTCTGTGTTACTTGACCCTTCACTGAGTGCTGAATTTCTTCCTCTTCTGCATCGGTTCTGCCTCCCCTCAGTCCATGGGCTTCTAGACCTCAGACCTTAGTCCTCATTCGTTTTGTTTCTCTATACATTGTCGAATGAATTTCTCCAACCACTCTAGTCTTGGTTGTGTTAGGAAGGCAGATGTGAGTGAGCACTGCTCCCCCTGCTGGGGTGGGTGGGCAGGTCATAAAGAGACTAGCGGGTGCTCAGGGCTGCAGGCCAGATGGTGGGGAGACACTGGGGGCTTGGGGAGTCATGGTTCACGGTGCACTTCATACCCCGCGTGATTTTTGTTGCTTCACGTCTCTTGGAATATACCTCTGTATCGCCAGGGGATGATGAGTATTCTTAAGAAAAAAAATCAACTTCTCAGTTCCTCTGTATTACCTATTCTATATTTTAATTTTCTTTTTAAAATGTCTTTTTCTGTTTTGATTTATGACCATTTCCCCCCATTTCTTTGGGGAACATTAATGTAGAACAAATGGGTTCTGGGGTGCTTGGGTGGCTCAATTGGTAAGTGGCCAACTTCGGCTCAGGTCATGCATGATCTTATGGTTCGTGAGTTCGAGCCCTGTGTCGGGCTCTGTGCTGACAGCTGGAGTCTGGAACCTGCTTTGGATTCTGTGTTTCCCTCACACTCTCTCCCTCCCCCACTCGCATTCTATCTCTCTCTCTCTCTCAAAAATAAATTAAGAAAGAACAAATGGGTAATTGGATGCATATTTATCTACGAGGTAGACAACATTTAATACAGATTACCCAGCTATTTTTCATAATGGAGCTAATTCTTTTTAGGAGTTCAGCTATCTGACAGAGTAACTGTATATCATGCCAGATTTAATGTGAAATGGGTCATTTTCCCAGTGGACCTTCTAAGAACAGTTTGTAATGTGTTTTGACAAGGTTCTGTTTCTTTATTTCTTTTTCTAACCATACTTCCTTGTTTTGGGGCAGCCTTAGTCAAAAATTTTTTTTAAACTTCTAATTTTAGATATACAGAAAAGGTTCAAAAATAGAGTTCTCCTGTACATTTTACCCAACTTTCTCTGATGTTAGCATCTCATGGGACCACAGTATGGTTAGCAAAGCCAGGAACTAACATTGGTACGGTGTTAACTAAATTACCGAATTTATTTGAATTTTACCACCTGTACCACTGATGTCCTTTTTCTCTTCTAGGCTCTCTTGTTCCACTTTGCTGTTAGGCCTTTTTCTGTTACCTTCTGTCCTTGTCTTTCATGGCCTTGTAATTTCTTAGTTTTTCCTTGGCCTTCGTGGCTTTCATACTTGAAGAGTACTTACCAGGTATTTTGTAGGCTGTCCCTCAACCTGGGTTTTTCCAAGTGTTTCTCATGATTAACATGGAGGAGGTTATGCATTTTTGGCAAGAAAACCACCAGCAAAGCTTTTTAAAATGCTCTATAGGGGCGCCTGGGTGGCACAGTCGGTTAAGCGTCCGACTTCAGCCAGGTCACGATCTCGCGGTCCGTGAGTTCGAGCCCCGCGTCAGGCTCTGGGCTGATGGCTCGGAGCCTGGAGCCTGTTTCCGATTCTGTGTCTCCCTCTCTCTCTGCCCCTCGCCCGTTCATGCTCTGTCTCTCTCTGTCCCAAAAATAAATAAACGTTGAAAAAAAAAAATTTTTTTTAAAATGCTCTATAAAGAGGCTTTGGAGATGTTAGATCTAGAAATGACGGTTGAATTTTTAAATTAAAACTGTCGAGGTGAAAGTGCCCCGGCTGTTCCAAACTCATGGCTCTAACTACCCATTTTTCCAGTTTCTTAAAAAAAAGTGTGCACTTTCCTATTCATGCTGATTACATCTTCCTGGAATAGTGTGTTCTCGAATTCAGCCATGAAATTCTTACTCTTTAAAACCTGAGCCCTCCTTCTGGTTCTTCCATAAGCCTTGTCAGCCTAAAGTGCTTGCTGCATTCTCTAATGTGTTAGAAAAATTCCTGTGAAATGTTCTGTCTATAATTACGTCCTGCCCGTTTTGCATTGTTGAATTTTTTTTTTTTTTTTTTTTTTTTTTTTTGGCATTTAACATGTTTATCTTCCCAGAGTATCCGCTCTCTGACTGTAGGGTCATGTCTCTTATATATTTGTATCCCCCTTAGCACTTAGCATAGTGCCTCACCCTTACAGGTACCCAGTAAATATTTGTTGAATGACTAAATTTCTTTCTTTTTTTTCTTTTTTAAGTTAATTTATTTTGAGAGAGACCAAGACTGCGTGAGCAGGGAGGGGCAGAGAGAGAGGGGGGAGAGAGAGACCTCCAAGCAGGCTCCACACTGTCAGCGCAGAGCTCCACGTGGGGCTTGAACTCAGGAAACCGTGAGATCATGACCTGAGCCAAAACCGAGAGTCGGATGCTTAGCCGACTGAGCCACCCACCCAGGTGCCCCTGAATGACTAAATTTCTACCTAGAGGTTGATGAGCTTAAGAGTAAGCCAAGATAAAGTGCTTCTTTTTCCACAAAACTTTGTTTATTTAAAGTAAACTCTGCCCTCGTTGTGGGGCTGGAACTCCTGATCTCAAGATCAAAAGTCTCATGGTCTACTGACTGAGTCAGCCAGGTGCCTCAAAATGATCTTGTTTTTATAAACAAGTGCTTGTGGTGTTTTGTGTGTTGGTGTTTGCATTTTTTTAAAAATTTTTTTTTAATGTTTATTTTGGGGACAGAGAGAGACAGAACATGAATGGGGGAGGGGCAGAGAGAGAGGGAGACACAGAATCGGAAGCAGGCTCCAGGCTCTGAGCCGTCAGCCCAGAGCCCGACGCGGGGCTCGAACTCACGGACCGCGAGATCGTGACCTGAGCTGAAGTCGGATGCTTAACCGACTGAGCCACCCAGGCGCCCCAGTGTTTCCATATTTTAATTAGAAAGGGCACTGTTGAATTCTTTTTCTTTTTGGTGACAGGTTTTGTAGTGTTCTTTTCTGTCTAACTTGATTTATAACCTGATAATTGGAGTTATGTCAGGAGACCGATATGTCTCAAAAGGCATCTTTAAAAGGTTTTTTTTTCTTTTTTCCAACCACAGATAATGAAACAACCGCCAATTAAATTTGATCCAAAGATACTGCATCTACCAGCATATTCAGGTAGGATTACAAGGCGCTTGTCAAACACATAGACTCTTGGCAGACAGATATAAATAAGACCTCTAACAGCAAATGGAGTTTTTTTTTAAGTTTATTTAGAGACAGAGACAGAGCATGTGAACAGGGGAGGGGCAGAGAGAGAGACAGGAGAGAGAGAGAATCCCAAGCAGGCTCCGTACCATCATCGAGAAGCCCAATGTGGGGCTTGAATGCACAAACCGTGAGATCATGACCTGAGCTGAAACCCAAGAGTCAGAGCCACTCAGCGCGCTCCCCCCCCCCGCCTGCTTTTTTAAAGCAAATGGAAGATGATATTTATTTGTGAATAGCTACATTCCTGTTTTCTTGCCAACTGGCTATATTCTTGGGGTAGTGCTGTGTGCATTGCAAACAACCTGTAATCCATTTGTGCCATCCTTTGACCGTGCCAAGCTGAGTCTGGGCTGCCCTGTACCCCTGTGGAAATGAACGTTCCCGTAAAGCTGTGCGGGCCCTTCTCTTGCCCTTCCCTCTTGTAGATCCCATTGGATTGCCAACATTTATGGTATTCTTGTGGGTACAGAGGGTCGGAGACCACAACGAAGAATTGAGACTCTAGGGGGTTGACAATGGGGTCAGATGGTTTACTTTTGTGGGGAGGGTGTGGGAATGAAGATACTCAAAGAAGATGGGTTCGGTTTCCTTTCACCTAATGGGAAGTCTTATGTGGGGTGAGCATCAGAAATTCGTTTACACCTTAAACTTTGATGTATTTTGTATGATAAAATCTATTTTAAGCTGGTAAACTAGATCTAGAAAAACATTCTTCATCATCGCTGGAGTATAATCCAGGATTTCATATCAAATCAAAGTAAATTCAAAATAAAACATTTGAATTTAAATATACAGTGCCAAATAGAGCCAACCTTAGAGGAGTATTATTTCAAAATAATATTCCTTCCCTTTTCCTCTTTACTCTGAGTTATTTTAGGAAATTATTATTACTGCTTATTTTATTCAAAGATGGAAATTAGCCAAAACTGTGGTCATTTTGGATGGCATCTTATTGCCCATTTTTGTTGTCTGTTTGTATATGGTTTGGGCTTGGATCTCCCAGAGGATTTCAACTACTGTATTAACCTGTTACGTTTAACAGTCATTTCATTGGAACTTTTTAACAACTGCACAATTCTTAGCTTTTCCAACATTTTACGGCTAGATCGCTTTATTTATACGAAGGCTATCACTTGCTTTTTTTAAAAAAAAATTTTTTTTTTTCAACGTTTATTTATTTTTGGGACAGAGAGAGACAGAGCATGAACGGGGGAGGGGCAGAGAGAGAGAGGGAGACACAGAATCGGAAACAGGCTCCAGGCTCTGAGCCATCAGCCCAGAGCCTGACGCGGGGCTCGAACTCACGCACCGCGAGATCGTGACCTGGCTGAAGTCGGACGCTTAACCGACTGTGCCACCCAGGCGCCCCATCACTTGCTTTTTTGTAATACAACTTTCTTGAGTATTTTGTTAAAATCTCGGTTGCAGGATGATTCTCCTTTGGGCATCTTTTAAAGGTGGTTTTCCATTCACATAGAGAAAAAGGGTCCATGGGTAGAAAAGGAGAGGAATCTAGAAAAATAAATAAAAGTAGTGTCCTCTTTGGAGGACTTTATGGTTTTTATTTATTTATTTATTTATTTATTTATTTTTTTAACGTTTGTTTATTTTTGAGACAGAGACCGAGCATGAACGGGGGAGGGTCAGAGAGAGAGGGAGACACAGAATCTGAAACAGGCCCCAGGCTCTGAGCGGTCAGCACAGAGCCTGACGCGGGGCTTGAACTCACAGGCCGCGAGATCATGACCTGAGCTGAAGTCGGACGCTTAACCGACTGAGCCACCCAGGCGCCCCGGACTTTATGGTTTTGACATTGTAAATTTATGATTGCCTTTGTCCTCAGCTGCTGAAATTCTGCGTTCCGTTTTTTATTTCTCTTGTAGTGTTTTCAGCAATTTTTTTTTTTTACCTGATACCCACTTTTAATTTGTTCTTTCCTCTCCAGTGGATAAATTAGCATTTCTAAAAGACCAAGACTGGAACGACTTTTTGCAGCAGGTGTGCTCACAGATCGACTCCACTGAGAAGAGCACGGGGGCCTCGCGAGCCAAGCTGAACCTCCTTTGCTATTTGTGTGTCGTGACTGGACACCAGGAGGTGGCCACGCGCCTCCTCCATTCACCTCTGGTGGGTAGTTCAGTTGTGAAGTCTCCTTTCGTGGTCCTGGCAGCCTGCCTTTGGCGTGTAGCTTTCGTATTTCTATTAAGATTAAAACAACAGTGCTAAAATACTCACTTGATTTAGGTGCAGTGAAAAAAAAAGATTTATCAAGATTATAGGTTTGCCAGAATTTTGTCCAGTCGTTAGATCCAAAAGAAGTTGAGTAGACCGTGATCTTGAACTTTTTCTTTTGTTATACTCTGGCTTGCGTTTTATTTTAACTTGTAATAATTGTAAGATATTTTTCATATCTGAAATCTTAAGACGTTAGACCTTGTCATCAGCTGCCAGAATGAGCTGCCCATGTGGAACAAGGCCTGCTTTCCTTCCTCGGTTGACCTGGCAAACTCCCGAGATTTCTGATATCACTCTGATAGGAGACCCAGAGTCTCTAAGGCTTTTCTTTCTTTTTCCCCTGCAAATATTTTCTCGGACTGTCTTGGCCATCGGTAAAACCACAGGAATTTGGTAGAGCTTTCGAAGTCTTCCTCAGAAAGGGGTTACAGTGGTCTGGGGCATTGGGGCAATGGGAACTGGCTTGAAAAAATTTAAATTTGTTTGCTTCCAAGATAGTATTGAGGTTACTTGTTTGGTGCTTGGTGTGTGTTTGGGAGTAACGCGGGCGTGGGGGCACGTTTATGGAATGTAACTGGGTAGGAGAAACAAAGTAATGTTCTTAGTGTTTATTTTTATCTTCTGTGTTCAGTGCTTTTGCATCTTCCTGAGTAATTGATTATCTCCTAATGCAGGATTCACATTTCAATTGTATATAGGTCTGATTTAACTTAGTCACTTTCTGTGTTATTTCATGAAGGAAATGTACATCTTGTTTTATTCTTTTATTCTAGTTCCATTTACTAATCCAGCATTTGCGAATAGCTCCAAACTGGGATATGTAAGTAACATTTATATTTAAGTAAATTATTCTTCGTTATTGTAAGTCATTACAACATACATGTTTATCAAAAGCACATGGTCCTAAGTACTTACGTACTGAAGTAATCATTACTGTGAGTCCTTGGCAATTTCTATAGGCATCCCAACTGTAAATTTAAAAAGATTTCGGAATAGGCCTTACACTCCAATCCTAGGATTCTATAAACTATACCTGGGAACTTTGTTACTGTTACTCTTTGGCGTATTCTTGATCAGATACTTTACTTTTGATCCCTGTTTTAGTTCTTGCTGCGGAGTTTTCCCTTGCCACTGCATCTTTCTCTGGCGTAATGCCTGACTCCCTTATGATGTTATTTAAAATCTAATGGTATTATGCTCTGTAAACCCCTGATAGAAGTGTATGATATACTTGTTTAGTATGCAGACAGCATACCATTAGGTAAAGTGTTGGAAGGCTCTGGTTTCCAGTTGCCAGGGAGACCTGGCCAGATGATTACTTTTTTCTGAGTCTCTACTTCGTGAAGAGTCTGTGTGGGGTGATGAAATCGCATGGGTTTCCGATTCACAGACCTGGGTGTGGATCACAGATCTGCCCCGTGGGCAACTGCCATAAGTGCTGGGCCTCAGTTTCCTCAACTGTAAAATGGGGATAGCATATCTACCTCATAGATTCTTGTTAACTGAATTTTGAGGGGTGCCTGGGTGGCTGAGTGGGTTAAGCATCTTGATTTCAGCTCAGGTCATGATGTCATGGATCATGGGATCACGCCCCACGTCGGGCTACACACTGACAGCGTGGAGCCTGCTTGGGATGCTGTCTCTCTCTGTCTCTGTCTCTCTCAAAATAAAGAAGCTTAAAAAAACGGAATGAGATAAATATATGAAATGCCTTGCATAGTGCCTGATTCTTCCTGGGTAGGTAGTAAATGTTGGAGTGTGGAGGCTGCAGTGGTTGTATTTGATATTATCAAGCCTGTTTATCTTCCTGTTAGAGAAGCACATGAAGACATGAAGGTGAAAGGTTTTGTGCAACGTGGTAATGATGGTAAGATAGCAATTATCCTTTGCTGGCAAAATTTGTGGGAAACGAGGTATTCACAAAATCCTTTTTTGGATAATTTTTGTTATGCATCTTCTAGGGTCACTTTCCCAAGGTAAAACCTGGCATCGCAACTAGGATTTTTAGGCTTTTTTGAGTGTGTAAAACTTTGAGAAGGTTTGCGGCGTGCTCACTGAAAAGCCAAGAAAACCGAGCACTTTAGCTGCAACTTCCATTCTTTTTTTTTTATTTTTTTTTTATTTTTGGGACAGAGAGAGACAGAGCATGAACGGGGGAGGGGCAGAGAGAGAGGGAGACACAGAATCGGAAACAGGCTCCAGGCTCTGAGCCATCAGCCCAGAGCCTGACACGGGGCTCGAACTCACGGACCGCGAGATCGTGACCTGGCTGAAGTCGGACGCTTAACCGACTGCGCCACCCAGGCGCCCCACAACTTACATTCTTGACTGGGGTGCCCCCTGCTGACTTGTGTTGTTGGGGGGAAACAAAACCTTTTTTAATCTTTTCCAGGTACTGTTGTTTCCCCCTATTTTTTAGCTTGAAGCTTAATTGTAAAACAGCTTGTGTTTGAGGAAAATGATAAAAACTAAGGTAGACACATCCTCTGCTTGGAACCTTCATTTATTGTCTTTGTCCATTCAGATGCCAGTTCCTTCAGTGAGGCCTTCTCTGACCCAGGTCGTATCACCTTAATAGCATGTAGGGTCCTTAGCTGGGGGATTGACCATCACTGTTGAAACGGGTATGTTTATTCCTTGGCTTTTTTTAGCATATAGGAAAACAAAACAGAATAACACAGAATTTGGTTTCTCTTCCCCTTTTGACATAATGTTTTAATGTCATTAAATATTTAAGATTTTTTTTTTTTCAAGGTATGCCTTTTCTTGTCTGCTGTGAGTGCCTAATCATTTAATTTGCCCTGTTCCCTATTTTTGGATGATACTATAACACTGTAGATAATATGCTGATGAACATTTTTGTGCTTGACTGTTGGTGCATGTTTGTTTTCTCTTTTTCCCCTTATGGCAGATTCTTAGAAGGAATGAGTGGAAGGCAATACATAGTTTTGTGACTTCTGATAAATTGCTTAAATATTCTTTACAAACACCGTATCGACATGCATTCCCACTTGGTGTGTATAAAAATGCTCTTTTGTTAGACTTTTCAAAAGCGGAGGGGTGCCTGAGTGTCTCTGTTTAAGTGTCCAACTCTTGGTTTTGGCTCAGGTTGTGTTCTTGTGGTTCATGAGTTCAGACCGCGCATCGGGCTCTGCACAGACAGTGTGGAGCCTGCTTGGGATTTTCTCTCTCTCTCCCTCCCCCCTCTGCATACTCTGTCTTACTCAAAATAAATAAACTTAAATAAAAAAAAAAAGTAACTTTCAACAGTGGATAATTATGAAATTTTGTATCCTTTGCCAATAAACTTTACCAAGGAATATGATACACACATAATAATACATAATATTGTAATTAAGAGACTAGATTAACTGGGAATGTGCATAATATACGTAATGTGAAATTTACCATTTTAGTGTATCTTTAGTGTGCAATTCAGTGGTATTAAGTACATTTACAGCGTTGTGCGACTGTCACCACTATTCCCAGAACTTTTTCATCATCCCAAACGGAAGCCATTACTCATCGAACAGTAAGTCCCCTTTCCCCTCCTAGTTCCGGTAACCTCTCTAATACTCTTTATGAATTTGCCTGTTCTGTGTGGAATATAGGTGGGATCTTCTATTGTCTCTTTGTACCTGGCTTAATTCCCTTAGCTTAACGTTTTCGGAGTTCAGCCATGTTTAGCACGTGTCAGAATGCCATTCCTTTTTAATGTTGATTAACATCCAATATATGTTTATGCCACATTTTGTTTGTTTGCATCTGTTGATGGACATTTGGGTTGCTTCTGCCTTGTACTATTGCAAATAATGCTGCTGTGAACATGGGGTACAAATAATCTGTTAGAGTCCCTGCTTTCAGTTATTTTGGGTATATACCTAGGAATGGAATTATTGGATTATTTGGTAATTCTGTCTTTTCATTTATTGAGTAAATATCCTACTGTTTTCCACAGCAGCTGTACTAATTTACATTCCCTCCAGCGGTGCACAAGGGTTCAATTTTCTCCACGTCCTCTTCATCATTTTTTTTTTTTTAATTTTTTTTTTTCAACGTTTATTTATTTTTCGGATAGAGAGAGACAGAGCATGAACGGGGGAGGGGCAGAGAGAGAGGGAGACACAGAATCAGAAACAGGCTCCAGGCTCTGAGCCATCAGCCCAGTGCCCGACGCGGGGCTCGAACTCACGGACCGCGAGATCGTGACCTGGCTGAAGTCGGACGCTTAACCAACTGCGCCACCCAGGCGCCCCGGTCATTTTTTTTTTTTTAATAGTAGCTATCCTAATGAGTGTGAAGCTGTCATTATAGTTTTGATTTGCATTTTGTTAATGACTAGTAATGTTGGGCATCTTTTCACGTACTTATTGGCCATTTGTTTGTCTTCTTTGGAGAAAAGTCTGTTCATGTCCTTTGCCTATTTTCTTTTTCTTTTTTCTTTCTTTCTTTTTTTTCTTTTAAGCTTATTCTGAGAGACAGAGCACATCTGTGAGTGGGGGGAGGGGCAGAGAGAGAGGAGAGAGGATCATAGCACGGAGCCCAGTGCAGGCTCGAACTCACAAGCCATGAGATCACGACCTGAACCAAAATGCAGAGACGGATGCTTAACTGACTGAGCCACCCTGGTGCCCCTCCTTTGCCTATTTTCTAATTGGGTTGTTGTGTGTTGTTGATTAATAAGAGTTCTTTATATATTCTGGATATTAACCCCTTATCAGATTATATGACTTGCAAATTTTTTTCTCCCGTTCTGTGGTTGCCTTTCTTTTTTTAAAAAATTTTTTTTTTTCAACGTTTATTTATTTTTGGGACAGAGAGAGACAGAGCATGAACGGGGGAGGGTCAGAGAGAGAGGGAGACACAGAATCGGAAACAGGCTCCAGGCTCCGAGCCATCAGCCCAGAGCCTGACGCAGGGCTCGAACTCCCGGACCGCGAGATCGTGACCTGGCTGAAGTCGGACGCTTAACCGACTGCGCCACCCAGGCACCCCTGTGGTTGCCTTTCTTACTCTTGGTAGTGTCCTTTGATGCATAAAAGTTAAATTTTGATGAAATCCAGATTTCCCATTTTTTCTGTTGTTGCCTGTGCTCTTAATGTCATATGCAAGAAATCATTGCCAGATTCAGGGTCTTAAAGCTTTTTATTTCTTCTCAGAGTTTTATGGTTTTAGCTTTTATATTTAGGTTTTTGATCCATTTTGAGTTAATTTTTGTATATAGTGTTAGGTAAGGGTCTAACTTCATTCTTTTGCACGTGTATATCCAGTTTTCCTAGCACCGTTTGTTGAAAGGGCTACTTTTCCCCCATTGAATGGCATGGCATCCTTGTCGGTAATCCTTTGACGAAATATGTGAGGGTTTATTTCAGGGCTGTCTGTTCCATCCCATGAGTCTATATATCAGTCTTTATGCCAGGACCACCGTGTCTTGATTACCACAATTTTGTAGTAAATTGTGCAGTCAGGAAGCGTGAGACCTCTAACTTTGTTCTTCTTTTTCAAGATTATTTTGCCTGTTTGGGGTCCTTTGGGACCCTTTTGAATTTTAGGAAGGACTTTTCTAATTTTTGGCCTAAGTTTGGCACTTGAATAAAGTAAATTGTCATCAATTTTTTAAATACCGTTTCTTGGGGCGCCTGGGTGGCGCAGTCGGTTAAGCGTCCGACTTCAGCCAGGTCACGATCTCGCGGTCCGTGAGTTCGAGCCCCGCGTCGGGCTCTGGGCTGATGGCTCAGAGCCTGGAGCCTGTTTCCGATTCTGTGTCTCCCTCTCTCTCTGCCCCTGCCCCGTTCATGGTCTGTCTCTCTCTGTCCCAAAAATAAATAAACGTTGAAAAAAAAAAATTTAAAAAAATAAATACCGTTTCTTCATTTGTGAATTCTTGGCCCTACTTTACCTTTTGGTTGATTGGATTTCATTTGTTTTCATTAGTCTTTTTTTTTTTTTTTAAGATGTCTCAGAGGCTCTGCTTCTGTAGTCGTTGCCTCCTCAGAACTTTCTGTCCAGTGTTAGGGCTCAGGAAGAGGGGGCTGAATGAGACCTTCTTGTGCCCCCAGGCCTTGCTCACCCCTATGTCGGGCTTCAGAGTTTTCTCGCTGTCTCTTGTCAGCACACCCCCTAAGACTCGGATGCCAGCCTTCTTCCTCTGCTTCCATGGGAGTAGTTTGATTTTTGTTTTTCAGTGCCTGCATTTTTCTTTTGATCCCAGGCCTGCAAAACTTTACTGGAATGTGCCTACGTGTTGCATTTTACTAATTTGCGTTGACAATTTTTTAAGTGCTTCAGCCTTTCTTTAGCTTCCCTATTTCTTTATGATTTCTTCGTCTGTGTTTCATCCTTTTTCTGCTCCTGAAACTCCTATAGGATGGGTGTGGGATTTCCTGTCTCTTGACTCTTCATTTTCTTTTGCTTTTCTTGTTCCCTTTTGTTGAGATAGTTCACATACTGTAAAATTCACCTTTTCTGTTTGTTTTTATTTTTATTATTTTTTTCTGTTTGTTTTTATTAAGAGTTTATTTTCTAGAGCAGTTTTAGGCTCGCAGCAACATCTAGAAGAAGGTACAGAGATCTATACTTCCTGCCTCCACACATGCATAGCCTTCCCCATTATCAACACCCCCTACTAGAGTGGTACATTTGCTACAACTACATTGTTAAACCTGCACTGGCATGTTACAATCACCCAAAATTCATAGTTTATACTTCCCTCTTGGTTTTATACCTTCCATGGATTTGGACAAATGACATGTATTGTCATTATGTGATCATACAGAGTGTTTTCATTGCCCTAAAAATCTGTGTTCCACCTATTCATCCCTCTGACCGTCGCTCAGCTTTTTACTTTGTCCATAGTCTTGTCTTTTCTCCAGAATCCCTACTTGGAACCCTACGATGTTGGTACCCTACACTATGTGGACTTCAGATGGGCTTTTTTAAGATTTCTCCATCTCTTTTCATGGCTTGACAGCTCCTTTCTTTTTAGTGCCAAATAGCACATCATCTGCATGTACCACAGTGTGTTTATTCACATACTGAAGGGCATCCTGGCTGCTTCCAGGTTTAGCAGAATATGTGAATAAAGCTGCTGTTAACACCGTGTGGACATACGCTTTCAACCCCTGTGGCTAAGTACCAAAGGACCAAGGAGCAGGACTCCTGGACTGTGTGTTAGGAATAGGTTTAGTTTTGTGAGAAACTCCCAAATTGTCTTCCTCTTCCAAAGGGGCTCTGCCATTTCGTATCCCACTGATGACAAATGAGAGTTCCTGTTGCTCCCATAGCTTTGCTAACATTTGGTCTTTTCCAGTGTTTTGGATTTTGGCCATTCTTCTTGGTGTGTAGTGGCATATTGTTTTAATTGGCATTTCCCTGATGACCTATGATGTGGAGCATTTTCTCATAGGTTTATTTGCCATCTGTTTATCTTCTTTGTTGAGGTGTTGTTAAGATCTTTGGCTTGTTTCTTCATTGGGTTGTTTTCTTATTGTTGAATTTTTTTTTAATTTTTTTTTTTTCCAACGTTTATTCATTTTTGGGACAGAGAGAGACAGAGCATGAATGGGGGAGGGGCAGACAGAGAGGGAGACACAGAATCGGAAACAGGCTCCAGGCTCTGAGCCATCAGCCCAGAGCCCGATGCGGGGCTCGAACTCACGGACCGCGAGATCGTGACCTGGATGAAGTCGGACGCTTAGCCGACTGCGCCACCCAGGCGCCCCCTTATTGTTGAATTTTTAATGTTTATTTTTGAGAGAGACAGAGTGTGAGTGTGGGAGGAGCAGAGACAAGGAGACACAGAATCCAAAGCAGGAGCTGTCAGCACAGAGCCCGACATGGGGCTCAGACTCGGGAACAGCAAGATCATGACCTAGGCCGAGGTCGGACGTTCCGCTGACTGAGCCCCCCGGGCGCCCCTCTTATTGTTGAGTTTTAAAAGGTCTTTGTGCATTTTGAAAGGCTGTCTTTTATCAAGTATGTCTTTTGCAAATAATTTCTTCCAGTCCTGGCTTATCTTCTCATTCTCTTGACGTTATCTTTTGCAGAATAGAAATTTTTATTAAATATTTTTTTAACGTTTATTTTTGAGAGAGGGAGACACAGTGTGAGTGGGGGAGGGGCAGAGAGAGAGAGTGAGTGAGTGAGAGAGAGAGAGAGAGAGAGAGAGGAAGACACAGAATCTGAAGCAGGCTCCAGGCTCTGAGCTGTCAGCACAGAGCAGGGCTCGACCCCACAAACTGTGAGATCATGACCTGAGCTGAAGTTGGACGTTTAACTGACTGAGCCACCCAGGTGCCCCTAGAAATATTTATTTTAAATAAAGTCCAGCTTATTAATTATTTCTTTCATGGACTGTGCTTTTGATGGTTGTATCTAAAAGGTCATTGCCATACCTAAAGTTATGTAGGTTTTTTTCCTGTGTTAGCTTATAGTAGTTTAAAATTTTTTTCTATTAAAAAAGTTTTTTTTAATGTTTATTCTTGAGAGAGAGAGCGAGTGAGTGCGCGCGCGCGAGCAGGGGAGGGGTAGAGACAGAGGGAGATGCAGAATCTCAAGCAGGCTCCAGGCCCTGAGCGGTCAGCACCGAGCCCGACGCAGGGCTCTCAAACCCACAGACTGCAAGATCATGACCTGAGCTGAAGTCGAATGTCCAACCGACTGAGCCACCCAGACGCCCCACATCTAGTAGTTTTATACTTTGGCATTTTACACTTAAGTTGATCTGTTTTGAATTTTTGTGAAGTGAATAAGATCTGTGTCTAGATTCCTTTTTTTTTTCATGTTGTGCAACTATGCTACCACCATTTGTTGAAAAGACCATCGTTGCTCCATTGTACTGACTTTGCTCCTTTGTCGTAGATCCTTTGATTCTATTTATGTGAGTCTATTTCTTCTGTATTCTCTTTCATTGACCTTTTTGTTTATTCTTTTGTTAATACTACACTGTCTTGATTAACTGTAGCTTTATAGTGAATCTGGAAGTCAGGGGTTATCAGTCCTCCAACTTTGTTCTTCTAAAGTGTCGTGTGAGCTATTTTGGATCTTACGCCTCTCTGTATAAACCTTAGAATCAGTTTGTCAGTATCCACAAAATAACTTGCTGGGATTCTTTTTTATTTTTTATTGACATGAACATTTTATTACGAGTTGCACTTCCTTGAGTACATTCTCTGTTTTGTTTTGTTTTTTGTTTTTGTTTCAGGAAGATAATTTAGTGATTCATCGCTTAAATATAACACCCAGTTCTCATCCCAACAAGTGCCCTCCTTAATGCCCATCACCCATTTGGCCCATCTCCAACCCACCACTCTTCCAACAATCCTCAGTTCTCTGTATTAAGAGTCTCTTATAGTTTGCCTCCCTCTCTCTTTTTATCTCTTTTTTCCTTCTCTTCCCCTATGTTCATCTGTTTTGTTGTTAAATTTCACATATGAGCGAAAACCTAAGGTATTTACCATTTTCTGACTTATTTTGCTTAGCATAATATACTCTGGTTCCATCCAAGTTATTGTGAATGGCAAGATTTCATTGCTTTTGATTGCCGAGTAATATTCTGTTGTATGTATATACCATATCTTCTTTATCAATTCATCACTTGATGGACACTTGGGCTCTTTGCATACTTTGGGCGTTGTTGATAGTGCTGCTGTAAACATTGAGGTGAATGTGCCCCTTTGAATCAGCATTAAAAATTTTTTTTAATGTCTTAGTTATTTTTGAGACAGAGATAGGGCGTGAGTGGGGGAGAGGTAGAAGGAGAGGGGGACACGGAATCTGAAGCAGGCTCCAGGCTCTGAGCTGTCAGCACAGAGCCCGACACGGGGCTCGATCCCATGAACTGTGAGATCATGACCTGAGCCGAAGTTGGATGCTTAACCAGCTGAGCCACCCACGTGCACCCGAATCAGCATTTTTGTATCCTTTGGATAAACACCTAGTAGTGCAATTGCTGGGTCATAGGGTAGCTGTATTTTTAATTTTTTGAGGAAGCTTCATACTGTTTTCCAGAGTTACTGCACCAGTTTGCATTCCCACAAGCAGTGCTAAAGGGTTCCCCTTTGCATCCTCACCATCATCTGTTGTTGTCTGAGTTGTTAACTTGAGCCATTCTGATAGGTGTGAGGCGGTGTCTCATTGTGGTTTTGATGTGTATTTCCTTGATGCTGAGTGATGTTGAGTATCTTTTCATGTGTCTGTTAGCCATCTGGATGTCTTCTTTGGAAAAGCGTTTGTCTTTTGCGCATTTCTATACTGGGTTATTTGTTTTTCTGGTGTTGAGTTTGGTAAGTTCTTTATAGATTTTGTATGCTAACCCTTTGTCTGATATGTCATTTGCAAATATTTTCTCCCATTCTGTTGCCTTTTAGTTTTGTTGATTGTTTCCTTTGGTGTGCAGAAGCTTTTTACCTTGATAAAAAATTCATTTTTGCTTTTGTTTCTATTGCCTCAGGAGACATGTCAAGTAAGACATGTCAAGAAGTTGCTGTGGCCAGGGTCAAGGAGGTGGTTGCCTGCTTTCTCCCCTAGGATTCTGATGGTTTCCTGTCTTACATTTAGGTCTTTCATCCATTTTGAATTTATTTTTGTGTATGGTGTGAGAAAGGGGTCCAGATTCATTCTTCAGCATGTCGTTGTCCATTCTCCCAGCACCATTTGCCAAAGACACTGTCTTTATTCCATTGGATACTCTTTCCTGCTTTGTCGAAGATTAGTTGGCCATACGTTTGTGGGTCCATCTGGGCTCTCTGTTGTGTTCATAGATCTATGTGTGTCTGTTTTTGTGCCAGTACCATACTGTCTTGATAATTACAGCTTTGTAATACAGCTTGAAATCCAGAATTGTGATGCCTCCAGCTTTGATTTTCTTTTTCAACATTACTTTAGCTATTCAGGGTCTTTTCTGGTTCCATACAAATTTTAGAATTGTTCTAGTTGTGTGAAGAATGCTGGTGTTATTTCAATAGGGATTACATTGAATGTATAGATTGCTTTGGGTAGTATCGACATTTTCACAGTATTTCTTCTGACAGTTCGTGAGCACAGAATGTTTTTCCATTTCTTCGTGTCCTCTTCAGTTTCTTTCATAAGCTTTCTATAGTTTCCAACTTACAGATGTTTTACATCTTTGGTTAGATTTATTCCTAGGTATCTGATGGTTTCGGTGCATTTGTAAATGGGAATGATTCTTTGATTTCTCTTTCTGCTGCTTCATTAATGGTGTATAGAAATGCAACCGATTTCTGTGTTCATTTTATGTTCTGCGACTTTGCTGAATTCCCATATCAGTTCTAGTAGTTTTTTGATGGAGTCTTTTGGGTTTTCCATGAGGAATATCATGGCATCTGCAGGGAGTGACAATTTGACTTCTTCCTTGCCAATTTAGATGCCTTTTATTTCATTTTGTTGTCTGATGGCTGAGGCTAAGGCTGCCAACACTGTGTAGAATAACAGTGGTGAGAGTGGACATCCCTGTCGTGTTCCTGACCTCAGTGGGAAAAGCTCTTAGTTTTTCCCCAGTGAGGATATTAGTTGTGGGTCTTTTGTATATGGCCTTTATGATCTTGAGGTATGTTTCTTCTATTCCTACTTTCTTGAGGGTTTTTTATCAAAGGATGCTGTATTTTGTCATACACCTTTTCTGTGTCTGTTGAGAGGATCATGTGGTTCTTATCCTTTCTTCCATTAATGTGTATCACATTGATTTGTGGACATTGAACCAGCCCTACAGCCCAGGAATAAATTCCACTTGATCATGGTGAATAAATCCCACTTGGTCGTTATTTTAGTGTATTGTTGGATCCTTTTGGCTAGTAGCTTTTTGAGGAGTTTTGCATCTACGTTCATCAGGGATATAGGCCTGTAGTTCTTTTTATTGGGATCTGTCTGGTTTTGGCATCAAGGTAATGCTGGCCTCAGAATGAGTTTGGAGGTTTTCCTTCCTTAACTTGGTAGGACTTTGGAAGTATATCGAATCTCGATCATGTTGGGGAGAACTCACATCGGGATAATATTGAGTCTTTTGATCCGTGAACATGTAATACCTTTCTATTCTTAGTTCTTGGATTTCATTAATCATAGTTTTGTACTTAATCATATAGATCTTGTACATATATAGTTAGATTCACAAGGATTTCATTTTTGGGTGTTGATGTAAATGGTATTGTGTTTTGTATTTCAAATACATATTTTTTAACGTTTTTTATTTTATTTTTGAGAGAGACAGAGACGGAGTGCGAGCTGGGGAGGGACAGAGGGAGAGGGAGACACAGAATCTGAAGCAGGCTGCAGGCTCTGAGCTGTCAGCACAGAGCCCGATGCGGGGCTCGAACCCACGAACCGTGAGATCATGACCTGAGCTGAAGTCGGCCGCTTAACCGACTGAGCCACCCAGGCACCCTGTTTTTTATTTCAAACTCCACTTGTTAATTGCTAGTATATAGGGAAGTGATTGACTTCTAGATGTTAACCTTGTATTCTGCACCTTGTCATAATCCGTAGTTCCTATAGTTTTTTTCTTTTCTTTTCTTCTTTTTGGCTTGGGAGTGGGATGGGGAGGTCATCAGTTCTTTAAGATTTTCTATAATCACATCTTATGTGAACAAAGAACTTTATTTCTTCCTTCTTAATCTGTCTACCTTTTATTTCTTGTCCTACTACATTAGCTAGAGCGTTTAGTATGACATTGAGGAATGGTGGTGAGAGGCAACAGCCTTGATTTTAGTGGGAAAATCTTGAGTTTCCCAGATTTAAGTAGGATGTTGACTCTAGGTTTTTTGTAGATAGTCTTTACCAAGTTGAAAAAATTCCCCCTCTATTTCTAGTTTACTGAAAGCTTTTTAACATAAACGGGTGTTAGATTTTTGTCAAATGCTTTTTCTTCATCTCTTAGATTCTGTGTTTTTTTAGTTTGTAGATGTGATGACAATTGTCTTTTGAAAACCCGATGTTAAATGGTTTTTAGCATATTCACAAAGTTGTGTGACCACACCACTATCTAATTTCAGAATATTTTCATTACCCAGTGAAACCCCATGTCCATTGCTCCTTTTCCCTTGGTCCCTGCAAACCACTAATCTACTTTCTGTCTGTAGCTTTACCCATTCCGAATATTTTGTATAAGTGAAATACACCAAATGTGATGTGTGTGTGTGTGTCTGTCCTCTTTCACTTAGCATATGGTTTATCAGTACTTCATTTCTTTTAGTGTTTGAGAGAGAGAGAGAGAGAGAGAGGCAGAGGCAGTGAGAGGGAGACACAGAATCCAAAGCAGGCTTCAGGCTCTGAGCTGTCAACCCAGAGTCAGATGCGGGGCTTGAACCATGAACCATGAAATCGTGACCTGAGGCAAAGTTGAACCTTAACTGACTGAGCCACCCAGGTGCCCCTGTACTTCAGTTTTTTTTTTTTTTTTTTTTTTTTTTTTTTTAACACTTATTCATTTATGAGAGAGAGAGAGAGCATGCATGCTGGAGCCAGGGAGGAGCAGAGGGAGAGGGAGACAGAATCCAAAGCCAGTTCTGGGCTGTGTGCTGACAGCTCAGAGCCCAGATGTGGGGCTCCAAAGTCGGACGCTTAACTGACTGGGCCGCCTAAGCGCCCGCTGCATCAGTCTTTCTATGACTGGATAGTATTCCATTGTACAGATAATACAACATCTTGATTATCCATTCTTGATGAACACTTAGGTTGTTTCCAAATTTGGCTGTTGAGAATGATGCTGCTGTGAACATTTTCACACAAGGTTTTATGTGGACATATTTTTTTCACGTCTCTTGGATGTATACCTAGTAGTGGAATTGTTGGGTCCTGTGGTAATTCTTCAAGCTTTTGAAGAACTTCCAGACTCTTTCAGTGTTCTTCCTTGGTTTTATCTTTGAGTTTTCAAGTTTGATGTTTATCCATGCTCATCTTATTCTGGAGAATCTCTATTGTATTTCAACACTCATATTACATTTTGGTTTTCACTTTCATGTTCTGGTTGACTCTTTTCTCTAACCGCTTGTATTTGGCCTATTTGTGTACGTTTGAATTTGAGGATAAATTGTAGGATTATAAAAATTCTGTTTTGGAACAGAATTTAGGGTTAAGTATAATAACAAATATTCAGGGTTAAACATTAGGATTATACAAGTTACATTCTTATCTCCTCGGCCTGTAGGTTGGGTCTTATTTTTTCATCACGGTGTTGCTTTTTTTTTTTTTTTTTTTTTTTTAAAGCAGTTAGGTCTTGGTGTACTTTTTTTTTTTTTAAGTTTATTTATTTTTGAGACAGAGAGAGACAGAGCATGAACGGGAGAGGGTCAGAGAGAAGGAGACACAGAATCTGAAACAGGCTCCAGGCTCTGAGCTGTCAGCACAGAGCCTGACGCGGGGCTCGAACTCACGGACCGCGAGATCATGACCTGAGCCGAAGTCGGCCGCTCAACTGACCGAGCCACCCAGGCGCCCCCGGTCTTCCTTTTTTTTTTTTTCAAAAATTTTTTCAACGTTTTTATTTATTTTTGGGACAGAGAGAGACAGAGCATGAACGGGGGAGGGGCAGAGAGAGAGGGAGACACAGAATCGGAAACAGGCTCCAGGCTCCGAGCCATCAGCCCAGAGCCTGACGCGGGGCTCGAACTCACGGACCGTGAGATCGTGACCTGGCTGAAGCCCGACGCTTAACCGACTGCGCCACCCAGGCGCCCCATCGGTCTTGCTTTTTAATGTTGCTCGTTCCGCAGATCCTTAATGGTCTTCGGGACTGAGTTTGTTGTACGAGTAAACGGTTAAACTGATCGGCTAGAAGTTGGCAATACCAGTTTTCTCTGTGCTTCTCTAAATCTGTTTCTCCAGCAACTTTTTTTTTTTTTTCCGATTTTTATTTAAATTCTAGCTAGTTAACATAGAGCGTAATACTGGTCTCAGGAGTAGAATTTGGCAGTTCCTCATTTATGTATAACGCTCCATGCCCATCATCAGTGCCCTCCTTGATACCCACCCTTGATTTAGCCCCCCACCCCCACCTGTCTCCCCCCATCAGCCCTCAGTTTGTTCTCTGTAGTCAAGAGTCTCTTCTGGTTTGCTTCCCTCTTTCTTTCTTTCCTTCCTGTACGTTCATCTGTTTTTTAAACTCCACATATGAGTGAAATCATATGGTATTTGTCTTTGACCGACTTATTTTGCTTAGCATGATACACTCTCGCTTCATCCACGTTGTTGCACATGGCAACATTTCATTCTTTTTGATGGCTGTGTAATCTTCCATTGTGCATATATACCACTTCTGTACCCAATCATCAGTTGTTAGACATTTGGGCTCTTTCCCTAGTTTGCATATCGTTGATAATGCTGCTATAGATTTTAGGGTGCGTGTGCCCCTTCGGATCTGTATTCTCGTATCCTTTGGGTAAATATCTAGTAGTGGAATTGGCAGCAGCTTTTTTAAAGGGAGAGCTGATGCGTGAGTGGTGATGCCTGTTGACTGATGGACTTGTATGTTGGGAGCCCAGCTGGCTGGAGAGCAGGCAGGCAAGCCGTGGGCCTCTTGAGGAGTTGCGAGGATGGGTTTTTCTTGGGGACGGAGCTGGCTTTCCTGCATTAACCCCCTTTTCTGCTCTACCATCTGGTGTAGAGGACAGCGGTCTCTGGTCCCCATATCTACATCTGTTTCCCACCTCAGGGTAGATTGCTTACCATAGGAATAATTTTCCATTTTTATCCTGGAGACCGGGGCTGCAGGGTTTATTCTGTGTTACCAAGGAGGGAGATGGGAAGGCAGCAGGACCTGGTTGGCTCACTCGTTCATTGTGCAGGTCTGCAATCTGGTGACTGTCCAGTGGCTCGTCCTTGCCTTCTCTTTCAGTTGACTCAGTCTCTGGGGCTTCCTTGGGAATATCTGTCTTTATCTGTGGTTCTTAGGGAGTTCTTCTATTCATCTTCTGTCAATATGATTTCATCTGTGCTCGTCACCCGGGATTTCCTTGTACGTTTTGGTCCACTTTCAGTCCTTCTTTCTGTTTACAGAAGATTTAATTATACATTTAAAAAAAAATTGTTTATTTTTGAGAGAGAGAGAGGGAGGGAGAGGGAGGCACGGAGGAGAGGGAGACACAGAACATGAAGCAGGTTCCAGGCTCTGAGCTGTCAGCACAGAGCCTGATGCAGGGCCTGAACTCACGGACCGTGACATCATGACCGGAGCTGAAGTTGGATGCCCAAGTGACTGAGCCACCCAGGCACTGCTGGTTATCATTTAATTATAAATTTCGCTTTCATTTATCAGACACTTGAGAGAACAGAAAGGTGCGTGTCAGTGTCCAGTCTGCTACATAAAGCAGCAAAATGTCTCCTTGGTTTCACTTTTATTTCTGTTGATTATGATTATGAATGATCGGTGTTTTCAATTTTCATTTGACACATCAGACATACAGAAGTGCTTCCGAGTTTACGAGTATTTAGGTTTTTTTGCTTTATATTTCTTGTTGCACTTTTATAACATAGTATGTTCTGTATAATTTCTGCCTTTGGGGATTCTGTGGATTTATCTTTGTGGTCTAAAAAAAAAGTCATTCTTAAAAATGTTATTAATGTAGTGGTAATAATAGCTAACCCACACAGCACATATTACATGTCAGACGACATGGTAATTTCTTGGCAAGGATTATCTCCTTTGATTCTCTGAGCACCTTGATTGGGTGCATACTGTAGTCAGTCCATCAAAGTAACCAGGGACATGAAGGATGAGTCAGTAATCCAAGGAACTGTCCTTCCTTCTTCCTCATGGTGGGGTCAAGGCTAGGCCCAGCACATTTCATTTCAGGGTGATAAACACCACCCTATACTGCTTCTCATTGAATAAGTGTGGTCACTGTTGGTAGGTTGTAGTAAGTTTGGTATATACATTTGTTACTTTGACCTTCATAGTTTTATTATGGATGCTTGTATGTATGTATGTGTTCATGTGGCCTTCTTGCTGTGATTGGAAGAGAAGCAGGTTGAATTTCCCCACTATTCTTGGGTTAACCTTTAATTCTTTGTTACATGGTGTATAACGATGCCCTTTGTAGGTTGTACTGCTTTTTCTTACAAGGGATCTTTTTCTCAATGATGTTAGCCCTAATTTTTTTTTTTTTTTTGAGATTTATATTGGAAACCCTGTTCCACTTTTGTTTACCATGTACAGTCCTATATTTATCCACTCCTTTTCCACTAACATCTTTAGTTACCTTGTTTTAGGTGTCACTGTCCTATTCATTCAGCAGACGTTTATTGGGGCCTACTTGATGTGAGGTGTACTGTCTTGGGGCTTGCGGGGTTGGGCAAGACAAAGTCTTGCATTTGTGGACCTTCTAGGGTGGTAGGGGACACAGATAATAAACAAGTAAACCCAAGAAGGAACTGGAGCATTTTGGATCTGCTCTAATGTGGTAACAACTAGCTGTATGTGGTTATTAAAGTTTACATTTAAAAGTAATTAAAAATTTTTTTTACTTGTATCAGCCATATTTTAAGTGCTCACTAGTCACATGTATGTGATGGATACTGTATTGAACAGTGTAGATAGGTGACGTGCCTGTCACTGCAGAAAGGTTGTTGGTCAGTGCAGATGCTGTCCTGAGTATGGGGACACTTGCGAGGTACAGGGTATTGGGACTCCAGGGGTGCCTGAAATGGTGATATTTAAACAAGGGGCTGATTATGTGAAGAAGCCAGTTTTTTGAGGGCATCATATGTAGATATAGTTGTATGTAAGTATTTGGTATAGACTAAGGAATGTTTTGTTACTTTAAATAGTTGATAGTTTAAAACTATAAGGGTTTTAAGATAGTCTGTTTTTTTTTCTTTTTCTGATAGGAGTGGGTTCTGGTGAGATTGGTGAAAACATTTAGCACATTGTAATACATTTTTCTTTTACTTGAATAAATCTTGTAGGCATTATTTAATTTTGTAGAATGAAAAAACAATTTAGTGTTTCATGAGTACTTTGGGCTTGTCTTTGAACTAAGATAAAGTAAGTTTTTGCTCTGCGTCCTCTAATTCATTAGTCAGTTTCTGATAATAAGCATTTGTGTTTTAATTGTAAAAAAAATTCAGAAGTTAATCCATCTTTCCCTTGAAATTTTACACGTTTGGAAATTGAAGCATAATTGACTTGGCCTTGGTCACAAAATGGGTCGGTGGCAGAGCACTGACTAGATGCTTTTCCTTGTAACTTCTGGTCCAATGTCCTACCAATTTTTTTTTTCTTCCAAATTGATCACTTTTAAAGTATAATTTAAGACAATCTCCTCAACACATGGTGGTGGGAAAACCGGATAGCTCCATGGAAAAGAATGAAACTGGGCCACTTTCTTACACCGTACACAAAAATAAATTCAAAATGGGTGAATGGTCTAAATGTGAGAACTGCAACCATCAAAATCCTAGAAGAGTGCACAGGCAGTGATGTCTCTGACGTTGGGGAAAGCATCATTTTTCTAGATCTGTCTCCTGAGGCAAGGGAAACAGAAGCAAAAATAAACTGTTGGGACTACATCAAAATAAAAGGCAACCTGTGGAATGGATAGAAGATATTTGCAAATGACATATCAGTATCAGTATCCAAAATAATATAAAGAACTTCTACAACTCAACACCCAGAAAACAAATAATCCAATTATTTGTGGGCAGAAGACATGAACAGACATTGCTCCAGAGAAGACATCCACATGGCCAACAGACCTATGAAAAGATGCTCAACATCACTCATCATCAGGGAAATGCAAATCAAAACTACGAGATATCAACTCACACCTATCAGAATGGCTTAAAATAAAAAACACAAGAAACAACAGGTATTGACGAGGATGTGGAGAAGAAGGAAGCCCTGTACACCGTTGGGAATGCAAACTGGTGCAGCCACTGTGGAAAACAGTATGGAGGTTCCTCAAAAATTGAAAACAGGACTATCCCACGATCCAGTAATCACACTAGTGGGTATTTATGCAAAGAATAACACTAATTCAGAGGGATACGCACACCCCTATGTTCATAGCAGCATTATTTGCAATAGCTGAATTATGGAGGCAGCCCAAGTATGCATACATAGGTGAACGGGTAAAAAAGATGTGGTATATATTCACAATGGCATATTACTCAGCCATAAAAAGAATGAAATCTTGCCATTTGCAACAGCATGGATGGAGCTAGAGTATAATGCTAGGGAAATAAGCCAGAGAAAGGTAAATATCATATGATTTCACTTGTATGTGGAATTTTAAGAAACAAATGAGCAAAGAAAAAAGACAAACCAAGAAACAGACTCTTAAACTGTAGAGAACAAATTGATGGTTAGTTGAGTGGGGAGTTGGGTGGGGAGATGGGTGAAATAGTGGATGGGGATTAAGGAGTGCACTTGTCATGATGGGCACTGGGTGATTTATGGAATTGTTGAGTTACTGTTGTATACCTGAAACTTCCATAATGTTGACTAAGGAATTAAAATTTAAAAAGCAGTATACTCTTTTTATTTAGAGGCAGAATACTAATCATACAAATAGCCTAGGACTTTTTCAGTTTGTATATGGTTAAGACATGTGAATGGCTAATTCAAGAAGCGTTGAAATCCGTTAGAATTATGTCTGTATGTTAGAGTTCTGACAACATAAACACTTTCCTATGGCTCTTCTCTCAGTGTGATTTGTTTCCCTCCATGGGTCCTGTGTAGCTTAAGAACCAGAAAAGCAGAGGTTCTCTGGCTGACATGAACACTGATTAGCCCAGAGAATGTGCAAGCATCAATAAGAATATGGTTCTCAAAAAAAAAAAGGAAAAAGAATACGGTTCTTACCAACTCACACATTCAACCATTTTTTCCGAATTAAAAAAAATCTTATGACTAATTTTCTCCATGAAATAAAATTTTCCACCTGAAAATGATATTTAATAATTTATCAACCTTATTTTCTGTTGGATAATGAAACAGAAACTTCACTAAAACTAGTAGTTTTTGGGACAATATGTATATGATCCATGATTATAAAAATTACTGTAGAAGTGGATATATAAATGTTTAACTGTTCTTATATTTTATCTCTTATGTATACAATCATTGGCCTAACAAGTAGAACATAACCTTCAGCCAAATACTGCTCTACTCAGAAATAAAATGGTTAATTACATTTTCCTTCTCCTCTCTGGTTAAGGCCTTTCAAAATTTTTATTTTGCATTTTCTAGTAAAGCACAACTTGTTCAGCTTTAGTCACATCACAACCAGTTCTGCAGAGGGCATTGCTGTTCATGTTTCCTGTACGTGAGCGTGCGTTTCTTGGGGCCATATTCACGGGAGAGTACATGCCTACCCCAGCACATCCCATTTTTATTTTATGTTAATGCTCATAATTGTGTGATGTTACTTGGTTTCCTAGTTCTCCTCAGACCTTATTTTTCTCCATTTACAGACGGGCCAAGGTTGCTCGGGTGATTGGTTTACTGGCCTCACACACAACTGAGCTCCAGGAAAATACACCTGTTACTGAGGTAAGTCTCTTTTATTACTGAAATGTTATGAATGGCAAAAAAAAAAAAAAAATCATTTCTGATTTTGTGATTTAGAACATGCAACTTTCGTTGACCTTCACGTAAGTTTTTCTTTGTGGAGTTGTGGCATTTGTAAAATAGGCTCAGTAGGCTCTTAGGCTTAAACACAGCCACACATTTGCAACCTGTTCTGTTATTAAAGGTGATATGGCAGAGTTAAAATGCTTATAGGCTCTCTTCATTATTATTTCAGTAATTTTTGGAGAAGGTTTATTTCATTGCTAGTTTCCTTGTAGTCTCTCTAACATCTTTTTTTTTTTTTTTTAATTTTTTTTTTCAACATTTATTTATTTTTTGGGACAGAGAGAGACAGAGCATGAACGGGGGAGGGGCAGAGAGCGAGGGAGACACAGAATTGGAAACAGGCTCCAGGCTCTGAGCCATCAGCCCAGAGCGCGACGCGGGGCTCGAACTCACGGACCGCGAGATCGTGACCTGGCTGAAGTCGGACGCTTAACCGACTGCGCCACCCAGGCGCCCCTCTCTAACATCTTATTATACCTAATTTATTTCCTAGTGAAGCACAGCTCGTATTTCAGATTAAACTCCTTTTTACCCTTTAGTATTTTCATCCTCATCAGTTGTCAGTTGTTTCTGACTGTGACCCCAGTATTTAGTGGACGTGCATACTTGGAAGATATTTTGAAGTGTCCACCATTTCTTTCGAGTACTGATACTGGGAATCATCTCTTAATCAGTAAATTCAAGTCCCACTAAGTGAAATCTGTTGCACTGCCTTTTTGAGTGTCCGTTTCCCCTTGGATTGGGGAGTGTCAAGAGTTGAAATAGGTGAAAAGAACCAAGGCTTTTAGGGGCAAGGTTAAGAACTCCTGAAGGAAAGAGAAAGTGTGAAAGAGAGGGGATCTTGTAGAGCCAGAACCTGGTGGTATGGTATTTGAGACTTTAAGAGGAATTGTTGAGCCAAGTATTGTCCAATAGAACTTCCTGTAGCGATGAAAAATGTTCTGTAACTGTGCTGTCTGGTACCTCAGCCAGTTGCTGGGATGGCATCCCAGTTAGCCCTCTTCTGAGTAGATACAAATGGGCAGTTCATTTAAGGTCACTGGATTTCCTTTGCTTCAGTTCCATCCCCATTTTCTGCAAATTGTGAGATCTCTGAGCTACTAAAGGAAATGGCACTAAGTCTAACCCTTTTTCTTGTTTTCTGGGACCAGTGTGACCCCTGATGGTACCTAACTTGGTTATCAGAGAGGAATAAACTAGACTTTTAATCTAAAATGCCAAGCAGCTAGGGCAATATCACTCATCACAGAGGCTTAGTAGCTCAAAAGTTGGAGGGTGGCTTCTCATGACTCAGAACAAGGGTTTCCAATGAAATAGAGTGGCTGTAGGGGTTGAAAGAGAAGTTAAAGAAAAATTCTAAGACCTGTTCGTGACATTCTAGAGGGCTGGGTAATCAGAATTGGCAGTCAGTGCTCAGGAGCAGCGTGCCATGAAGAGTGAGCCCTGAAGGTATAAAATATGACTGTCATATAGGTGCTGTAATAAGTAGGATGAGTATCTTAGAAGTGGGGTGCGTGGATCTGAAGACCAGGGAGGCGCCTGGGTGGCTCAGTCAGTGAAGTGTCCAACTCTTGGTTTTGGCTCAGGTCATGATCTTATGGTTCGTGAGTTTGAGCCCTGCGTCAGGCTCCTCGCTGACAGTGCAGAGCCTGTTTAGGATTCTCTTGCTCTCCCTTTCTCTCTGCCCCTCCTCCACTTGCTCTGTTTCTCTCTCAAAAATAAACAAACTCTGAAGATCAGCTGGAAGAATTCTCTTAGGATTCAGAAGAAAAAAAGAAAGGTTAAAAATTACGAACTTAAAGCATGAAAGATAGTTCTGGAGGATCTGGTCTGTCCAGTATGGCAGGCACTAGCCTTTGAAAAGCAGGTGGTCTGGGGGCACCTGGGTGGCTCAGTTGGTTAAAACCGGTGTCTGACTTCAGCTTAGGTCATGATCTCACGATTTGTGGGTTCAAGCCCCATATCAGGCTCTGCGCGGACAGCTCAGAGCCTGCTTCAGATTCTGTGTCTCCCTTTCTCTCTGCCTCTCCTGCTCTCACTGTTGACACACACACACACACACACACTCACACTCTCTCTCTCTCAAAAATAAATAAACATTAAAAAAAATTAAAAAAAAAAAAAGGTAATCTGAATTGAGATGAACTTCAAGTAGAGAACACATACCAGATTTTGAAGACTCCATATGAAAAAAGAAAAAAGCATCTCACCTGTACATTTTTTTTTTTTAAATTTTTTTTTTTCAACGTTTATTTATTTTTGGGACAGAGAGAGACAGAGCATGAACAGACTCACCTGTACATTTTTTATAGACTACATTTTCAAATGACTGAATATTATTTGGATAAAAATATTATTTGGTTATTTTTGATAATGTATTTTTATGCAGATAATATTTTTGGATACATTTGGATGGATAAATTATTACCGTTAATTTCACTTTTTTCTTTTTTGATATGGTTCCTAGAAAATTTTAAATCACCTTTGTGGCTTGAATTGTATTCCTATTGGACAGCACTTGTCAAAGATAAACATAATGGGATTTCCAGAAGAAGAGATCAAAGCAAACATTCATGAAAGAAATAATAGAAGAAAATTTCACCCTGAGCTGAAAAAAGACTCAATCTTTAGATGAAAGGTTTCACCAAATGTCAGGCAAGATGCTGAAAAAAGACCCATAATTAGTCCTATCCTGGTGAAATTTGTAATTATAAAGAGTAAAAGAAAACCAAAACCTAGGTTTTAAACAAAAGTGAATTAGACTTGCATATGATTTATTTGTACCACTATTTCAGCTGAAGATCGCAGTGGAATCAGACCAACACTAAGAAAGCAGTAGAAAAAGAACACTTACGGGATCGTGTGACCTTAAATTTCTCTGTACAGCCATCCTGTTGTTTGATTTTTGAGGACAAAAGACTTTTTCAGAAATTCAGAGACTCCATCTTAATTTCACCCACATTTCTAAAAAATGGTACTCGAGCAAGCTGCTTGAGTAGCTGTCTGTAAACAAATCTTAAGGTAACAGAAGCCGCAAATATAGACAGTGACTCCATTAGCATCTGAGTCCAAATAGTAGCTGTTAATGTTGTGACATGTGACCTGGAAAGAATGGATTCTTCAGAAAGAATATATATATATACATAATGTTAAAAAATGAACAGTAGTATGGAAGTAAATTCTACATTGCTTTAGAAGATCTGGAAGGGTAGAGGAGAAGGGAATAGGAAAGAAAAAGGCAAATTCGTTGTTCTTTTACTATTTGAACATTTATTGAGTGTCTGCTATGGGTGTGGTAGTGTGTTGTGTGCAGGAAGACCATTATTCCAGGCACGTTCTTCTTCCAGAAGAAATTCAGCTACTATTTTCTATTTATTTTGTATTGATTTATTTTAACTATAAATATTTACTATATAAATACTATTTTGTATTTATTTATTTTAGAGAGAGAGCATGAGTGGGGAAGGACAGAGAGGGCGAGAGAATCCCAAGCAGGCTCCTCACTGCCAGCACATTGCCCAGCATGGCACTCGATCTAAAGAATTATGAGATCGTGACCTAAGCTGAAACCAAGAGTCAGATGCTTAACCGACTGAGCCACCCAGGCATCCCTGATACTCTTTTTTTTCCTTGTATTGATACTCTTTTATTCCTTGTTTAACAAATATTTGTTGGTGTCTGTGTACAAAGTACAGACTAGGTACCAGGGTATAGTGCTGAGCAAGAGAAATAAAAATCTGTTTCGATGGAGTGTGTGTTCTAGTGTGAGGAGAGAGAGCAGATATCTAGTTTAGGTGCTAATAGATGCAGCGGAAAAGCTAAAGGAGGATAGTGGGGTCTGGGAAGGATGAGGTGATGGTGGCACTATTTCAGATGGGTTGGCCAGAGAAAGCCTGGGGTAGGAACATCCAGGAAGAGACCTGAAGGGTTTGAGGGAGCACGTCCCTCGGCTGGGTGAGCCGCACGTGCAAAGGGCTGGAGATCAGAGGAGCGGTTGGCATGTTTCGAGGAACAGCATGGAGGTGATGCAGCTGGAACTGAGCAAGAGGAAGACACCTGGCAGGAGATGGGGTTAGTGAAGTCGCCAGGGGCGAGGTCATCCCAAGCCTTGTCGTAAGCCCTACTCCGATTTGGGAGTTGATTCTGAATGAGAAGGGGAAGCCACTGGAGGATATGAGCAGAGAGCCTCCATGTAGCTTGTATCTGAAGAGAATCACTCTGTCTTTACAAGGACAGGGGCAAGGTCGAATCAGAGAAAGCACTTTAAGAGCCTGTGCTATGTAGTAGTTCAGATGGTGATGGTGGCTTGGATGGACTACGTTCATAGTGGTAGATGCTGTAAAAAAAACAATGATCTCAATCTGGATATGTGCTGTCTTTTGAGATTTCGAAATACTGAGGCATCAGAGAATTGCAAGTCAAAACCAATGTGAAATATCAAGACAGTCACCAGATTGGCAAAAATTAAAAAGCCTCAGTCCTAAATGTTGGTGAAAGTACTGAGCAGAAGGGAGGCTTCTGTGCTGCTGGTGGGGATGTAAATGGGCACAGCCACTCTGGAAGACTGCTGGGTGATCATCTTCAAGAACTGAGTACATCTCAGGGCACCTGGGTGGCTCAGTCGGTCAAGCGTCTCACTTCGGCTCAGGTCATGATCTCACAGCCCGTGGGTTTGAGCCCCACATTGAGTTCTGTGCCGGTAGTTCAGAGCCTGGAGCCTGCTTGGGATTCTGTGTCTCCTCCTCTCTCTTCACTTCCCTTGTTGTCTGTCGCTCTGTCTCAAAAATAAAGATTAAAAAAAAAAAAAACAACAAAAAACTGAGCACATCTTTCCTCTGTAAGCCAGCATCTCCTCCTTTGTCACCCAGGGTACCAAATGACACACGAGAATGTGTATGACCGGCATGATTTGTAATAGCCCTAAATTTGAAATAACTCCCGTGTCTGTCAACAGTAGAACAAAGCGTGTCACCCTCACAGAGCGGAATACTAAATAGCGTGAATAGTGAGCCACAGCATTGGGCGGCAAGCCTGAATGAATCTCCTGGGCATAGACAGTTGTCCTAGATATCAGTAGGATGTTTTCTGGGAAAGACCGATCTGTAGACTCAGAAACGTCCTGAGGGTGAGAAGGTTCTTGTTTAGAGGGTCAGTTCCCCCTTCGTTGTGGACACCCTGAAGGAGAGGTGTGTGTGTAGGTAGTCGTTCCGGAAGGTGTGCAGGTGAGGGGGTGCCTTGGGGCAGAGTCTGGGAAGACCGGCTGGAGGCCAAGGCTAGTGCTGAGAGGTTGCCCACGCCCGGCTGGCATCTTTGTGCGCGGGGCTCCTGGTGGCCGTGATTCCAGGAAGTATGTTCTGCCGTAGGAATTCCCGTCGGTCTGGGCAGAAGGCCTCTGCGGTGACCAGGGACCTGTCAGTCACCCTGGGCGATGTGCTCGGCTCACACCCTGGCCCCAGGCCCGTGGCCTGTCCCCGCTGGCAGTTGTCGTCGGTGCTGTCACCGAGACTGTCGGATCGGGCGGTTCTTGAACGAGTTCTTGAACTGGTCTCTGTGCAGACTCAGGGTGTTCATTGGCCAGCGCGTCTCTCTTCAGGGACTGGATACCTTGTGTCTCCCAACTCCTGGTGGCCGTCCCTTATCAGATACCATTGCCTTCTTGATGCTGCCTCCATTGACGGGAGGGGATGGGTGTTAATTCCTGAGGTTCTTGCGTCTTTCCTTGGTGTACTGTTCTTTTCTGGGGGCTGTTGATGTTTTATTAATTTGAAATGGACCTTGGGGAAGATTATACTTACTAAAAAAATGTACTCGTGGGTCATGATATATCTGGGAAACTTCCTAGTTATGCATATTGTGTTGTGAGCTAAGTTCTTCTGGATAATGAGAAGTGCACAGAGTACCTTGGAATTGTGCCAGGTACTCCTCCTGTATGCTGTTACTTCTTACACTTTGTCATTCTGTATTCGTTCCTGCTGTGAGCCGTTGGTTGTCACAATTGAAGCAGCCACTAGAGGGCACTCGAACACTAGAAACCAAGTTTCAGAAGTTTAAGAGTTTATCTCTTAGCCTCAAGAAGCTGGCTTAACGGGTATGCAACACAGTGTTTGATCTTTCCCTGTTTTTTCGGGTTCTTGCTGCAGGGCGTGTGGTTTTATTCCATTAGTGATTGTTGCTGTTTGAGATGAATGTCATGGCAGCCTCTCCAGGAAAGTGCAGTCATTCCAGGGGATTTGAGAGCCCCGTGGCGCCCATCGGTGAAGCTTAGCTTCAGGACTCTTGAGACCAGGTTTCTGTAACACTCATGGTTGTGGGTGTTCCTGGTTTCACGAATAAAATTTTGGCTAGTAGGTTTACTACTGGTGGACCCCCCCCCCCCCCCAAAAAAAGAATTGTGGTTGAAGATCTTCTAGGCATTTAGAAAGTATAGAACCTCATTTTATAAACTAGTATTCTGCAGTGCCTGGCCAGCAGAGCAACGAGTGTCTGAGGCACCGAGTCAGCGCTGGAGGATTTTTTTTTTTAAATTTTTTTTCAACGTTTATTTGTTTTTGGGACAGAGAGAGACAGAGCATGAACGGGGGAGGGGCAGAGAGAGAGGGAGACACAGAATCGGAAACAGGCTCCAGGCTCTGAGCCATCAGCCCAGAGCCCGACGCGGGGCTCGAACTCACGGACCGCGAGATCGTGACCTGGCTGAAGTCGGACGCTTAACCGACTGCGCCACCCAGGCGCCCCGAGCGCTGGAGGAATTAACAAGTCCTTGGAAGAATGGTAGGGAAGTATGGCAGTATCATTGGTTAGAGGGAAGATATGGAGAAATAGCTGCTTTACTATCCTTGTGGTATAATGGAAGTCTCTTTCGTCTCGCGCTTTCACCGATGGCTACAGAGAAGAGCTGGTCGTGGTCTCTTGTGTGTATTTAGAAGCGTTTATTCCATTCTTTTTCTTTTCTACAGAGATAGGCAACTTCTTAAGCCTCTCCTTCTAGATGACACGCTTACCACCCCGTAATCATTGTGCTGCTTATGTGTAATATTTTTCAGGAAATATTCCTGGTATTGTGCATAGATTTAGTCTTAAGCATGCAGTGTAAGCATATGTTACAGAAAAAGTTGAATATAGAACCTTGAAATTTAGAACTGGAAGGAAAGTTAACAGCCTTTCTAGTTTGACCCCTTCATCAAACATTTTTATAGTGGAAACTTTGAGCATACATCAAAGTAGAGAGACTAGCATAAGGATTTACTGCTCACTTCCGATAATTATCAGCACTTGGCCAATGTTGTTTGTCATCTGTCTCTTCTCTCCCTCCCAGTCTCATTCCCTCTCCTTCCCCTCCCCTTTATGGTCATGTTTGTTTAAAAAAAAAAATCCCAGATATCATATTTAACTCATAAGTATTTCAGTATATATATCTAACAGAAAAGGATTTTAAAAAATATTATAATACCAGTATCACACCCAACCAAATCAAGTGTTTTTTTTTTAATTTTTTTTTTTTTTAACGTTTATTTATTTCCGAAAGGGAGAGAGCGTGAGTGGAGAAGCGGCAGAGAGAGAGAGAGACAGAGTGTGAGTGGAGGAGGGGCAGAGAGAGAGTGTGAGTGGAGGAGGGGCAGAGAGAGAGAGACAGAATCTGAAGCAGGCTCCAGGCTCTGAGCTGTCAGCACAGAGCCCCACGTGGGGCTCGAAGTCACAAACGGCAAGATCATGACCTGAGCAGAAGTCAGAGACATTTAGTATCCAGTCAATATTCAGATTGTTTTCTTTTTTCTATTTTTTTTTTTTTGAAGTAGTGATTAGTAAAATTTTATTGTGCACATACTAAGACAGTTTGTGAACTGGAACACTCAAAACACGGAATGAGGCTCAGAGGTATGCTCTTGTAAAGCAGCTTTTATACTGGGAAGGCAGTGTGTGTGGATTCTTTAAAGTGCTTGGTGATAACATTGGGGTCTTCTTAAAGGGAGTTGGTTAGTGGTTATCCTCCTATCAACTTGGGGGACTGTTTATGTTTCACCTCTGATACCCTGACGAATACACAAGAAGCGACCGAGGTGAGGTCATCCTCGCTGGTTTTGCAAGATGAGTTAAATGAAGCTTTGCTTATATGACTGACTGGTTTTGTCTGCTCAGGAAATTGTCAAGTCTGGTCTCCGTGTTGGATTTTAACGATTTCCTCTTTTTTGTCGTGCTCTCAGCAGGCCAGAGAGTCCCTCATTCGCTGTTTTCTGTTAGGAGTTGTCAGGCTGGAAAGCCACGTCGTCTCCGTCTTCATCACTTCTGTGGTTGTTGTTGATGTTCTCCCGTGTCCTGATGCTTAAGGATGCCATTTGGTGCGCATGTGGCTGTCAATAGGCATGTGAAACCCTGGAGAGCATGCAACCCACTAGGGAGGTTCATCTGATGGTTGTAAGGAGAACAGTAGCCAAGGACTGAAAAATCCCCCAGAGCGGGGATTCCTAGGAGCCAAGGCTTAATCAACAAAATGGGTCTGTGGGAGAGGTGTCACTTACTTGATGAAAAATTTTATCTGCTCTTTAGGATCCTTTAGATTTTGGGTCACAATTCCTGATTTGTCAACAATGGAAACAATATTTCACCAACTACAGGCCATGCAGCTCCTTGTTGGGCAGTCAGGGGCTCATACCGTTGGAGATAAACCATTTATTTCAGCGTGTACTGCTTGAAGAGCATTTAGGGTATCGTTGAAACCTTTTTCCAGTAATTGCAGAAAAACTAATAAGTGATTTTTTTTTCCTAATTCATTAACTCCTTGTTGAGGGAAGAGCATTCTGACAAATGTATAGAAACCAGAGCTTTTTTGAATAATGGGATTTGAAAGCTTATGGGGACGCTCACCTATGAGGACTCACTTGATGTACAAATGATCATAGCTTAGAGCTGGCTAGCATCCAGGGATTCCTGTTTAGTCATTTTAGCTTCAGGACATCCTAACATACAGTGTCCAGACCATCTGGATGGAAACCTTTGTATATCTTATTACCATAGAGAATGAATAACCCGGTATTACTAAGAAAGCCGGAATGTGGATCCCAGAACCCCCAGGTCAGGGACAATGTGGACGTCATGGTTACTCTTTGGTTTGTAGGCATCAGCACATGTACATCTTGAATGGCTGTGGTTTACATGTGGATAGGAACAGAAAACATTCCTCGGCATTTGGTTTAGCTTGTAATGGGATTATGGAGGCATTCCATTTACCTACAGAGTTTTCATTGAACGTCATTTCCTGGGCAGTGTAATCATAGGTATCATTGTCATTGTCTAATTTTAAATCTGTCATTATACATAGGAATCCAGTCTCCTTTATCTGAGTCCAACTAGAGGGTTTGATTACAGAGTGAGTTTGGAAAGTGCACCAAATCAGGTCTAGGACCATTAAGGTTCTTCATGCACAGGGACAAGTTATCAGCAATGAGGTTTATAGTGGTTACGGGTCATCTTTTGGGCTCTGGGGCTTCTGCTCAATCCCACATTAATTGCTCCTTGTTGTGAGTGGGGGCTGCTGAGTAGAGGTGTCCTGGCCTTTGGGGGTGGGAACCTTGTGCTGGTGGTGCCCTGAGTTTCGTGGTGCCTAGAGGACAGGCCCTCCTTTGTCTCCTGCAGCCACACTAGTTACTCCCAGGGAGCCATGGGATCAGAGCCACTCTCCAGATTTTCTTGACGGTCTCCTACATTCATTTTGTAACTTTTCATTGGTCGAGGGTTGAAATGGGGTCTTGCGTTGCATTTAGATAATGTAGACTCTTAAGTCTTAATTTCAAACATTTCCCTATTGTTTTTTTTTTTTTTTTTTTTTTACTATCATCCACTAAAGGCAAATTGTCATTTGTTTTAGCCAAAGCTGGAATAGTGGAAATCTTATTCCACCCTTTTGGTGTCATTTAACATGGTCCTTAATCACCTGCATTTCCTGTGAACTGCCATTTTTGATGTATAGCCTTGATTAGATTCAAGTTCAGTTTTATGAGAGGGCGATTGGAATTCCTCACACTTGGTTCTGTGTATTTCCTGTTGCCTCACAGGGAGAGGCAGGCAATGTCTGGTTGCCTCATCGTTGGTGATGTTAGGATTGCTCACTGGTTACAGGTTTTGTCAGCCTTGTTGCAGGGTTGCCCATCTCTCTTTTACTTCATAGTTCTTAGCATCCATTGATCGTTGCTTAAACGCCTTAGTCCTTTAGGGTTGCAAAAATGATGATTTTCACTTATTTACAGTCGGGAGTTTTTCTTAGAGGAGAACTTGCCCATATCAACTACATTATTATCCTAAAATCTAGTTTGTTTAGCAAAGGCAGGATAAGTGATTGTTTCCTTTATAGACTATTTTTCAGAACAATGAGTTGGTGCGTTGGTAATCTTGATGTGGCCAATGAGATTTTCTTTGTATTATTAAGAACTGTGGATTAATATATGTATGTTTATGTATTTCAGTCTTTTGCATTACTAGTCTTTTTGACACTTTAATTGTAGTAAGTCCAATGGGAACCCTTTTGAGTTTGCTTCTCACTTTTCAACATGACTCTACTATCTCTGATAACTTGCCTGCATTCTGTCAACAAGATTTCACAGGCTTAGCTTGGGAATAACTAAGCCCTAGTTTTGACATCAGTTTTCTAAGGAACTTTGTTTAATTTTGGTTGGAAATGGTACTTAGAGAACAAAGTCTGGGTATGAGTGCTCTTTGCTACCTGGATTATCATTTCTTCTAGAACTTTCCAAGGGTTAGAATTAGGAAATACTATTTCTTAAAATGAAAAATAAGTCCATTCATACTGATCTTTCCAATTTCCAATTTAAATTTGAGTTTTTACCTCTTTAAAATTTTTATTTTTCTTATAAGCTGAAAATCTTGGCTGCTAATGACATTAAGATAATTATTTGCTTCAACCTATGGTTTAGAATAGTTTAAAAACAATACCAATCCAATATTGTTGCTAACAATAAAAATGTGAAGTACAGTTTAAAGTATTTTTGTAGCATTTTGTTTGGTTTTGTTTTTCGTTTTGGTCCTTGGGATATAATTCACTGGATGATGTATACAGCTAAAATACTGAGTTTCAGGTTGACTGAAATAATTCTTTGTTACCGACATGATATATAATCATATATTGTTTTCAATTTGTGTTACATATTTAGGGATTAGGGAGTTAGGGATTACTTTGTGCTTGCTTGCTTGCCTGGTTTAAAAATTATAATGCTTTTTATTTAATTGAAGAGTTACAGATATACAGAAATATGTACAAAACGTATATATCATGCTCAGTAAATTGTCACAAAATGAAAACCCAGGAAACTCGGACTGGGTTAAGAAATAGAACATTACCAGCACAACAGGAGACTCCTTACACCCTTTACCAATCATTAGTCTCTCCCTTTGTTCTATGGGTGATTACTACCATAATATCTAATACTACGATTATTTTGTCTGCTTTTGAATTATATTTAAAATTTTTTTTTTTTTCAACGTTTATTTATTTTTGGGAGAGAGAGAGACAGAGCATGAACGGGGGAGGGGCAGAGAGAGAGGGAGACACAGAATCGGAAACAGGCTCCAGGCTCTGAGCCATCAGCCCAGAGCCTGACGCGGGGCTCGAACCCACGGACCGCGAGATCGTGACCTGGTTGAAGTCGGACGCTTAACCGACTGCGCCACCCAGGCGCCTCATTGAATTATATTTAAAGTATATCATATGACATGTACTCTTTGGTATCTAGCTTTTTTTGTTCCATATTATGTTTGGGGAATCCTTGTTTTAGGAACCTGTAGTTCATTTTCTTCAAATGGATATATCACACCACTGGAGGTGGACCTTTGGGTAGTTTTCCATATTTGGCTGTTATAAGTAATTCTTGGACACTCATTTTGATATAGTTGTGTGAACTTTATGTTGGGTAAACCTAGGAGTTAGAATTGCTTGTCATAGGGTATGCATATGTTCAACATTAGAGGATAGTCTAAATGATTTTCTTAAAAAGTTGTATAAAACGAAAATGAAAGAATTTCTAGTGTTCTGTATTCTCATTAATACTTGGTTTTCGTATAAAATCTCGTTAAATAAGGCTCTACCAGGTTTTTATTTTTAGCATGAATGAGTGTTGAATTTGATTATAGGACATCTATAGAGGTGATGGCATAGTTTTTCTGTCTCTATTAACAGGAATTATTGGCATTCCTAAAATTAAACCACCTTTGTGTTTTTAGATGAAACTCCACTTGGCTTGTGGAGTTTTTGTTTGTTTTTACTTTCCGCTGTTGGTTTTAAGGGGGGGAGGGTGTGCTAATATTTCTTACAGATTTGTTGTCCCGTTTTTATCCCCCATGGCTTTGATTTCTTGAAGAATCCAAGCTACTTGTCTTGTAGAATGTTCTACATTCTGGATTCGTCTGTCTGTTTTTACAGGAACTTTAGGGACTAGATGACCCAGAAAACTGTAAGTTAGGTTGAGAGGCTTGATTAGATGCAGATTAAACTTTGTTTTTGGGTAAAAATTTATCATAGGTGATGTTGGGTGTTTCAGGTTTCATCCTACCAGGAAGCAGATAGTGTCAGGTGTCCATGATTAGTTATACTTTGATCACTTGATTAAAGAGGTGAGGCCAAATCTATGCATTCTGGGGTGCATCTTTTTCCTTTGCAGCGTCACTTTAACTGCCATGTTAAATATACAGTAAGAAATAAATTATATGGGTTATAACTGTTTTAACCTTTTTCTAAAATGAAATGCACAATTTTAGTTTATGATGGGTTAATGTATTAGCTGTCATTGATTGCTATTTTCTTTTTCTTTTCAACAGATTAATTTACTAAGTTCAGTATGCTATGCAACACTTATTGTCATTACTTTGAAATGAATTTAATTTTCAAAATTTATTTACTTATTTTTTAAGATTTTATTTTTAAGTAATCTGTACACCCAACGTGGGGCTCGAACATATAACTCTAAGGTCAAGAGTCTCATGCTCCACTGACTGAGCCAGCCAGGCTCCTGTATTTTGTTTTTTTATGTCTTTTTTTTTTTTTTTTTTTTTGGTAGGATAATCACATTTTGTGATTTCATTGCTCAACAGAATGATATCTCCCAAGAATTCTTGACTTAAGATTATCAACACTGTGATATTCACCCGTCTACTGAATTGGTTTTACAATTAAATTTTATATTAAGCAGTGGATACATGGTGATTGGAAGCATTATTTAACTTACTTAGTTCTCTCTGAACATTGTGTGCTTTTGGAACTCTAAGCACAGGATGCGATGAACTGCATTTAGAGACAGATCCCACGTGTATTTTAGAGGTTGTGGTATAGAGTGTTGACTTGGAGCCCTTGTTCGGAGTGAAGCGTAGATGATCGCACCACTTCCTCTGCTGTCCCTGGTGGCTTGAGTTGCTGCACAACGACGCACAGTCTGTTCTGTCATGGTCCTAATTTCCCACAATCCTAGTTATTCAACTTAAAACTTCTTTGAAGAACAAAGGATACTTGTTGCACTTTTTGGCTGTATTTTTAGGTGTATTTTACGTACATACACAAAATTGTTTTTCCCCACCTTTTCCGTGTAACATTTACAATTTTTTTCTCATTATAAAAATAACATCTGGCCTTCTAATTATCACAGTTTAGCTACTTAGATAACCTGAAAGTACTTCAGCAGCAAAACAAAACACCCAAAAAACAAACAAACAACTAGAAATGCGGGGATAAAGTCTTTTACAAAGAGACTTTAAAATAGCCGAATGCACAAGAAAATAAGGGAAATTCTCAAAAGTCAGAAACAGGGACAACTGAAATCTGAAATATTAAGACATTAAGACTGTTTAGAATAAGCGCGTTGGTGGGTTATTCCTGTCAGGTTTTGAGCTGGTACAATTTAAGGATAGAAGATGCAGCCTGAGGTTCTCCTGAACCTCTCCTGAAGCAATTAGTTGGAGATAGGACCCTAGATGAGCTACCCCTACTAGTGAACGGGGCATTTAGAAGTGGGTGGGGAAGAGCAACCCACCTATCCAAACAGAGAGATAACAAGTTTGTTGATTTTTATCTTCAATTCTAGAAAAGGAGAAAGTGTCTTCCATATAAATTTGGAACCAGTTTCCGGAGTTTCATCATGTTTGGGGTATAAATGTATACTCTTCCAAAATGAAAAATTAACATAAAGATCAGACCTGGGTTGGATGAATCTGGACAGAATATGAAAGCAATTCTGTAGAAGCTGGTGAGGGCACACCATTCAAAGGAGGGAAGCAGGCTATGGGAGATGTACTTTTAGTTGGCTTCTTCCCTGCAGGAGTTTGAGTTCATGCAGGGAAGCAGAGTTCAGGTAGGACACGACAGTTTTGCTGGGCCGAGGAACCGAGGCTGGCGTTTGTCATAGCGGGACAGAGTAGAAGAAGAGTAGGGGGGAAATCTTTCAAGAGGAGACCCACAAAATGTGTGTGCCAATTCCACTGTAGTCCTTGGCCAGCTCGGAAGCTGTGCCGGAGCTGAATGATAGTGCATGGAACTAGGCAGAAAGCAGCAGCTGGCAGGTTGAAGAGCAGAAATTTCAGCAGTTGCCCAGTGCTGGGGAGGTAGGCTTTGGGGTCAGGTCCAACCAAGTTAAGAGGGACTTGATAAACACTTGGGGCTTTCCACTGAAATTCCAGAAGGGCTGCCCTTGAGGTCTAAGAACTATGCCTCAGGACTAAAGGAAAACCAAGCCTTTGTAGGATTGAGGTGATTGACTGGTATTTTAACTGCTTGACAACAAAACTCCACACTCTTTGCAAGAAAATAAGATTATCCACAGGGTTCAGAGGAGAAACTCTTCATGACGCTCAGAGATTTCTTAGACTTGACACCAGAAGCGTGATCCATAAAAGCCCCTCCTGCACCCCCACCCCCCAAAAAGCCCACAAAACAAAACAAAAAAAAACCCAGCAGATTGGATTTCATCAAAGTGAGAAACTTTGCTGTGGCAGAGGCCCTGTTAAGATGATGAAAAGACAAACTACACATGGGAGAAAATGTTTGCAAACGACATGTCTGACAAAGAACTCAAGTTTACAATAGTAAAGAACTCTCAAAACTCAATGGTAAACAAACAAATGAATAAAAAAATTGGAAAATGGCCAATAGATGTGAGAGAGATTTCACCAAAGAGGATATATGCCTGGGAAATAAGTACATGAAAAAGTATTTAGCATTGTTACTCGTTATAGAAATGCAAACTAAGACTGCGTCTACACGTGTAGTAAAACGATTTAATAAATAACGACAGTACCAAGTGCTGGCAAAGATGCTGCGAACTGGACCTTTGTCCACTGCTGGTGGGAGCGTAAAAGACATTTCGGCAGTTTTCTAAAAAACGAAACCTACGTTTACCAGATGACTCAGCAGTTTTGCTCCTGGGCTCTATTTCAGAGAAATGAAATCTTCCCGTTCATATAAAAGTCTGTATTTGGCGATTCATGCCAGCTTTATTTATAGTAGCCCAAACCTGAAAATACTGGCACATCCTTCAATTTGTGAGTCATATAAACCTTGGCACAATCCTTACCGTGGAATATTACTTAACAGTAAAGAGGAAGGAACTATTGATATGCACAGTAGTTTGGGTGGGTTCCAGGGGTGTTGTGCTGAGTGAGAGACTGTGTTAATATATTATTCTTGAAATTACAAGATTACAGAGCTGGAAAACAGATGAGTGGTTGCTAGGGCGTAGGGATACTGAGAGAAGAGGGGGGGTTTCACTGCAAAGGGATAGCATGAGGGAGGTCTTGGTGATCATGGAATACTTCTGTTGTGATTGCGTGAATCTACGCATGTGATAAAATGATGCGGAGCTCTACATACATGCTGTACCAATGCCACAGTTTTGGTTGTTGATATTGTACTGTAACTGTGCAAGACGTTACCGTTGTGGGAAACTGGAGGAAGAGAATATGGGATCTCTCTGTACGACTCTTGTGGCTCCCTGTGAGTCTACGATTAAGAAAAAGTATGTTTTCTAAGATATTTCTAAGATATTCCTAAAATATCTTAGAAAAACCCAGGTTTGTATCTAGGCCTCTTTCCCTTTAACCTGAAAGATCTACTTTAACATTTCACGTTAAATTCCGTCTGGAGATGAATTTACCCATTTTCTCTTTATTTCTTCTTTATTTTTGAGAGTGTTTTCATAGATGACAGAATTCTGAGGTAGCACTTTTTTTTTTTCTTTCAACACTTCAAAAATATCGTTTTAGCGTCTTATGGCGTGGATGGTTTCTGATAAGAAGTCTGCATTCTTTCATGTCCTTGTTTCCCAGTGTGTAATATATAGCACTTCTCTAATCGCTTTCAAGATTGTCTCTTTAGTTTTGATATTTTCAGCAGTTTGAGTAGCATCTACCTAGTGTCCTCTTTGTAGGTATATCTTGGGCCAGGTTCAACAAGATTCTTGGCACTGTGTGCTGATACCTATGATGAATTTTGGAAAAATTGCGACAATTATCTTGCCAAGTATTTCTTCCGTCTCATTTTATATTTCATGTGTAGCATAAACATATTTGTGTTATATTGTGTATGAACTATTATAATGTTGATTTAAAGTGAATTGTGATAATTTACAGATGCTCTTATAATCTGCAGAGTATCTAGTAAAAAATTAAATAGCTATAGCTAAATAGTCAATAGAAGGGATTAAATAGAATACTAAATGAATGCTCAATTCAAAATAAGTCAGCAACATAGAAAGAAAGGAAGAAAGAGCAAATGGGACAAAGGGAAAGCCATATAGCAAGATGATGGATTTAAACCTCCCCACATTAGTAATTACAGTCCGTGTTCGTGGCTTAAGTAGTCTATTCAAAAGGGGAGAGATGGTCCTACTGGATAAAGGAGAGAAACCTAGCTGTGTACACTTTAAATGAGACATACCTTAAAGAGAAAGATAAGCTAAAAAACATGCAAAAAGGATATACCATGGAAACACTAATAACAAGAAAACTTGTGTGGGTATATTAATAACCAAGTAGACATTAAGGGAGCATTATCAGAGATGAGGCTGAGTATTTTATAATGAAAGCTTCAATTCGTTAGGAAGTATGAACAGTCCTTAATCTGTATGTGTCAATAGTGCTTTAACATAGATGAAGAAAACTTTGCTAGAACTACAAGTAAAAGTAGGCAAATCCGTTCGGATTGTTAGATAGGTTTTAAACAAGGAGTCAGAAAGAACATGTAAGATTTGAATGATACAGATGAAAATGAACTGGTTTGACATTTATAGAACACTAACTCCAATAACTGTAAAACACATTCACCTGAAGTACACATTGAATGTTCCCTAAGATGACATTTTCAGCCACAAAAAACTGTATCTTAACAAAGGATTAAAATAAATTGGATTAATGACATTAATTAAAATTTAGACTAAATTCTCTGACTATAGTGAAATGAAATTAGAAATAGATAACAGGAGGAAATCTGGAAAATCCCCCAAATGTTTGGAAATAAAACACTTCTAAGCAAGTCATGTGCCAATAAAGACCGCTCAAGAGGATTTAAATAATACTGTAAAGTAAATGATAATGGACACCTGATACAGTAAAAATTTGGGGGGAATTTAACGTGGAATCAAGAGGGAAATAGCCATAGCGTGAAACGCCCCTACTACAACGGGAGTTCCAAAGACTCTAGTGTGCGTCGGAATTACCCGGGAGGTTTGTTAAGGTGCAGATTGTTGGCTCTCCCCCCCCACCCCCCATCATTTCTCATTCAGTAGGTCTGGAGTGGGGCATGGTGATTTGCATTTCTAATAAGTTCCTGGGTGATTTTTGATGCTGCTGGTTGAGGGGCTATACTTTGAGAACCACCATATTAGAAAGTAACTTTTAAGTTCCAATAGGAGGAGCTAGAAAGAGGGGAGCAACTTAAACCCAATGCAATGACAATAAAGGTATACTAAAAATAAGAGCCAGAATCATTGAATCAGGGAAGTAGTAATAGATAAAAACCAGTGAAACCGGTTGTTCATACTTCAGTAACTTAAAATTATTGAACTTCTAGCCAGATTGATTAAAAAACAGAGAAGATAGAAGTTACCAATGTCAGAACTAAAAGGGAGAGAGCAGCATAAATCCAACATCCTTTAAAAGGTCTTAAGGGAATAATCTGAATGACTTTAGGTCTGCATACTTGCAGTTGAAACGAAATGGGCAAGTTGCCTGAATGACACAACTTTCTGGGATTGCCCTGATCAGAAAGAGAAATTTGGAGAGCCCTATGTCTGTTAATACATTGTTGAAAACCTTCCCGCCAAAAAGATCTGGGCTTAGATGATTTCTGGTGAATTCAGTCCCTGTATGTATAGCAGGATGTACATACGTAATGGTGTGTACATGAATATATATTTATATCTACCCTGATTTTCATTCGACATCAAGTTAATTTAGCCTTATGAGAAAATACGAGACAGGCAACGTAGCATGAGTGACAACAGCTTGGTAGAGGTGTCCTCACGTAGGTGTGACCAGTGATGATCCAAGCCACTTTGCAGTTGGGAAGCACGTGGTTGAAAGAGGTGACACCGGATGGGTATAGAGCAACCCATTTTGGGGAAATCGTCATCTCCAGAGTTCCTTAAAGTTGTTTTCTTGTCACTGAGCCGTCTATTGCTGAGTTATCTGTCTTCGTGTATCGCCCATCCGTTTACCAACTCTCGATATTTGGCTGTCTGCATATCTAAATGTCTGTGTCTGAGAGTGCTTTATATATTCTATATTTCTTCCAGTCTGTGGCTTGTCAGTTTCTTCTCTTTATATTGTAATCCAAAAGTCAATTTTGATTAAGTTTCAGCTTTCTTCTGTTACAGACCACACTTTTCCTATCTAACGTAAAAAACAAAAACAAAAACAAAAAACTTTGTCTCTCCCAAGACCACAAAACATTTTTCCTGTGTTTCTTTGTAAATACTTGCAGTTTGGGATTTTATGAGACCGACATGCTGCTGGCTGCGCTGAGAGGGAAGCTTAAGTTTTGGATTTTATATTTGGGCCTATGATGTATTTTGAGTTAATTTTGTATGGGATATTAGGTACGGATCAAGGTTTATTTATTTATTTATTTATTTTTGGCCTCTCATCATCAGATACTCAACGAGCACTTTCTTTAGGCAAAGTTCTGGAGACAGAAAGATAAATAAAAAAGATGTTGTCCCTGTCCTCGTGGAGCTTTATAAAGGACAAAGGGTATTAAAGAGGAAGTCCTAATGGAGCCTACGAAGGAACCGTGGTGAAGCAAAAAGAAGCTCAGGATGGTTACTTTAGTAGAAGGGAAGGGACAACCATGTGCCAATGAGAAAATGCTTGTCCTTTTTATTGCTTCTCAGATTTAGGTTAAGTTGAAAACAGACCTTTCTCTTGGACGTGGCCAGAGGGATGGTTATTAGTGACCTTTCGTAAGTATCGTTTGTGTGGTAAGAAGCCCGTAATGGTTGGGAATGATTGTGTAGAAAACCAGAGGTGAGCAAGTGGTAGGTATGTATCTAGATAAAGCAGTTTACCTGTGAGGACGAGGCACATGTCCATGCCAGTGGAAGAGACTGAGTCCAGAGGGAGGCATTGAAGATAAAGGCTAGTGAGGGGCTAGCTGAAAGCATATAATCCTTCACATGGGTGGGAGGGAATGGCTGAGTAGGGTGATGGGCCTTAGGTCAGAGAAGGGGCACTGTATCCACTGTAACGAGGAAGAGAGGATTAATAACGGTAGGTGGAGCGGGGTAGGGGGGTATGATTTGGTGGTGAAAACATGCAGGGTCTTCATCTACTGGCTTCTGGCAATGGAAGTACATCAAGGTCAGCATCAGAAAGAGGGGAGTGGGTGTCCAGCGTATTTGAAGTAGAGGAGAAGCTATGAAGCTGTCCTCTTCCTGAATAGGAAAGCTGGCTCACCAGGAAAAGAAAATAGGGTTCCGTAGACCAAGCTTGTTGTAAAGAACTTAAGGTGAAAGGAACCAATCTGCCTAGTTGTAGGACACTCTCCAGAAGACAGTTGGCTTTCAGTCACAGGAGTGGTTGAGTCCATTGGAGGGCGAGAGGCCACTTCTAAACCCTTTCACACAAGGCCCTATGGTGTTGAGTTTTAGGCCCCAGAGCCCAGTCCCTGTAGGAAAGCAAGTCCGTGAGAAGTGAGTGTGCTCATTGGCATGGATGGTACGGTCGAGTTTTAACAACTATTGTGGAAGGGCTTTGAAAAAGGATCTTAAAAAGATGGGAGTGGAGATTAGAGAGTATTTGTATTTGAGAAGTACTGCAGGTATACTCAGGGTCTGGGATGGGACTGTGTGGTGAGCGGCTGAGTTGGGGTGGAGGAACAGGCCAAGGAGCTGAGTGATGAGGCCAAGGAACCGTGTGGTCAGGGTGCTGGGTGTGGATGTCCGCTTGGATGAAGGTGTGGACAGGAGTACAGGTGGAAAGGAAGGTGAGGAGCAAGGAGCCAGCGTCCTCGGTGGCGAAGAGGAGGGCCTGGGGAGTCCGTAGCCCAGGGCACCAGGGAGGCTAGTGTAATATGATGATGCAAGACTGAATTGTGGGTCCTTTGTCACGATGGAAGGTTTGGGAACGTTACCAGGAGTGAGAAGGACATCAGCCTTGTCTGACCTCCAAATACACTTTGAGTTAGGCTCGTTATTACCTTTGCTGTTTGACAGGGCAACAGGAACCATAAAAAGAGAGCTAGGTTTTCAACCAGAATCTCAGAGAAAATGATTTCTCTGTTTGGAAAGGGGCTATTTAAATTTGGCCCATCATCAGGACTCCGTTGACAACAGTGTCGTGTGTTGCCCGTGTGTGGCAACTCAAGACAAAGCACTTGCTAAAATGTAGCCTGTGGGAAGAACTTCTCAAAAACTAGCCATGTTTCTGGTAATACTTTGCTTTCTGAAACCTACATTTGAGCAGGATCTTCTGGCTGACCGCAGTTTGTAAAAATGGCGCTAGATCTTTTCCTGAAAAAAAGGCTTGTCTTCCCCCCCCCCCCCCTTTTTTAACAGTTACATAGTGTCACAGTGCTTTGTACGCCACTCCAGCGTGGATGTAGTCTCCTCAGGAGTTTTTGTGTTGAGGGGCTGAGAGATGCCATCTTTTACATCAGATACTGTGAAACCATTTCTGGCTTGTTTGTAGCCCTGAGCTGAGCCTGTTAACAATCCTAATCCCCCACGTTGTTAGTTTCAGTGACTCTGCCCTTGTACCTCCTGCAAAACAAACTTGTTTTTCTGTTACTGGTTGGACAGCATGAGAGAAATTTTTTGAAAATAATAAAGCAACGGTTGAATAGTATTCAGGTCTTTGTGTAGAATGAAGTGAAACATTCTGGATTTGTTGTATTAAGCCATGATGCAGAAGTACGTATCATTTGGGGGAATTGCCGTGTTTGAGTCACTTTTGCATACAAATTAAATCTCTCACATCAAAGAATTCTTAAAAGGCCTGTTTCCTAATTTCTTATAATGGTAGAATTCATTTAATTTCTTACCTGACGTCTTACAGAATAATTTTTAGCTTCTGTGTTTTCTGCTCCAGTTTTTATGCTCACTTTACTTGGGCTATGCACATACTTTTGTTATGATATTTTTTGAGCAGCAGTTGTGAGGCTTATATATTTGAATGTGATATAATTTAGTAATTCTTGGGAACCTAGCAGAGCATCACATTTAATTTTCTATTAGATGAAAGAAACCTGGAAAAAGAAGTGGTGATGGAGAGAATTGCACAAAACAGAACTAATCAGAGCTGATCCCTGAGGCAGAAAACTGCAATTTAAAATGAGCTTCCTTTGTATTTCTACTATTTGAGGAGTGTTGGTGGGCCAACTATTAAGAACATAGTAACAAGTGAATAATCGTAGATATGTATATAGCAAGCTCAAAACCACGGTATTGAGGTTATGTTCTTTGTGCCATAGCTTTTAAATATTCCAGGCCCTAAAAGACTCAATATTAATGAAGTACAATGGTACCTTTGTTTCTTTAAAAAATTGGTGTTTAGTTAGAGGGGGAGAATGCAGGTGGGGGAGGGGCAGAGAGAGCCAGCAAGATTCCCAAGCAGGCTCCTTGCGGTCAGTGCAGAGCCTGACTCGAACCTACAAACTGTGAGGTCATGACCTGAGCCAGAATCAAGAGTCTGACGCTTAACTGACTGAGCCACCCCGGTGCCCCTAACTTGGTTTCTTCAGAAAACATTTACATAGCTGGTGTGGTTGTGTTCTGCTGATCCCAAATAAAAATGTCATTTAATCCTCGATAAAGATACGTAGGTGTATCATGTATCATCTAGCCCCCCCCCCCCCCCCCCGCCCCCAGTCGCTCCTTCATTAGACACAGAAGAAAGGGTCTAGCAGGACAGTGTGGCAGTACCTGGAATATGTGTTTGCCTTTGTTTTTCCTGTCTGGACTGGCTTCTCTCTCCCTGTTGGTCAGGTCTGGTTGTGGTTGCCAGGGGGAGGCAGAGAAGGGTGGAAATGTAGGATATGCGTCTCTTCCTAGGGGAGCTGCTCAGAGTCCTGGCTGCAGTACCTTGTTAGAACAGCATGGCTTTCTTCATCGTTGAAGGCAGATTCTAGATTGAGGTCTCTGCAGACTGCCAGTGTCTTAACTTTGTACCACCCTCTCTTAGCCACTGCTACACAGTTGCCATTGGCGACCATTGTTGCTTGGTGAGTAGCCAAGAAGCAGAATTCAGGGGCTAATCTTCACATACCGAGATGACGTATGAATCCACTGTCCTTGGCAATTCCAACAGTTCCTTTGTTTTTTTTAATTTTTTTTAATATTTTATTTATTTTTGATAGCATGAGCAGGGGAGGGGCAGAGAGAGTGAGCGAGACCCAGAATCCGAAGCAGGCTCCGAGCTGTCAGCACAGAGCCCGACACGGGGCTCCAACTCACAGACCGCTAGCTAGATCACGACCTGAGCCAAAATCAGACACTTAAACGACTGAGCCACCCACGCGCCCCCCAGTTCCTTTTTTTTTTTTAATTTTAATTTGGGTAAAATGAACTCAGAATTATGAAATGAATAGTTTGTGAAGGCTTCAGAGGCTATTACTCAACATGAAACGTGACAGCTTACTCGTTGGTCAGTCTAAGTGTATGATGTTGGTGTGATTTTTTTTTTTTTTTTTCAAGAAGGAAAAGATGAATGCACCTACGAGTAGGGGTCAGGGGCACTGTCCTTTCCAATGTTAATTGGTTTCAGAAACAACTGCGGGAAAAATTGGAAAGTGGGGCTTTCAAAGGGAATTCTATCATTCATGGTTCCGAACACATGGTATACTCAAATTGGGATAATTATCTGATGGTTCGTTTACAAAGGGGATAGTGCCGTTACCCAGGGTTAGGGATAGTGGAGTTGCCCTTACTTCTTGGTCCAAAGAGAAGAAGGGGGGTGGGGTGGATGCCATTTCTGGAACAACATTTGGCAGTCGCAGTGGGAGGCTGATTGAAAGGGGCAGTACCGTGGATGTTAGAGATGGCTCAAGTGCAGGGACAGGGATGGTTAATCGATACCTGGAATAGGCATCTGCCCCTGTGAGGACAAAATGTCGTTCCCTTCATGATCAGAGAGTTCTAGTGTAATCAGCCTGCCACTGTGTGACCACCTGGGTCCTCTAGGGAACAGAGTTACATCAAGACTCAGTGTTGGTCTCTGTTCATGGCAGGCTGGAACTCGGCAGTGGCGGTGGCCAAGTCGTCCTTTGTGAGCACAATTCCATGTTGTGGGGCCCGTGCATAGTCACCAGTCTGGCCTCCATGCTGTTTTGGCTGTACATGGGTTCCTTGAGCAAGCACCAGGGTAACTGGTGAAGAATGTTGACTGGCACCCACAGGTGGTTCTGCTTTTCCAGCTGACTGTTGATCCCCTCTGGTGGGCATTTATAGGGTGGGTTATGAATGTATTTACACTCTGCTCCCATTCAAGAGGCCTCCGTCTATACTTCTTTCCCCACACTTTTTTTTTGGGGGGGGGGATGTATAATTTTGTTCTTTCTAGTTAGCTACTGCCTCTGAGTTGGTATAGACCCATCCTTTGGTCCATCTCTCTCGTTTAGAGAAGTACCACCCACAATTTTGCCTACTTGGAGCATTTCCTTTCACCATTGTCTTTGTGGACCAAATTGAATGGGGTTGCAGTGACGTGGCCATCCACTTCCTGCTGATTCAGACATAACATGCAGATCCATATGCAAACCAGGTTTATGCTTTTTTCTCCTGAGAGGGAGGAAATCTAGAACATTCTGGGAAATCATGAGTATAGGCCGAGGAACAGGGAGGCAGCTGAGCAGTGGGAGCAGATAATCATGGGAGTCTGAGTCACCTGCATATGGAGTGAGTGAATCTGCTTGGCCCGGGTCCATTGTTACCATTTTAATTGAAAAGTAAAATGCTGCTGTGTGTAACCCATGTTACGGGTAACATCCAGTTCATGATGGGCAGGGCAGGCCCCATATTTTTCCAGGGTTCCGCAGCAAGCCAGGAGCTGCTTTTGAGATGAAGGACAGTTGTTGACGGAGGGCAGGACAGGGCCTTGTTCCAGAATCCTTGAGGTCTGTGCTAGGAGTCTGCTGCTATGGCTTGCCATAGGCTTTGTATAGCATTGCTGTCGGCCACAGTCACATACAATAGCATTGAGTCTGCTGAGTCTTAAGACCCAGCTGGCAGAGAAGCTTGTGCTTTGGCTTGGACCTGCTGCAGAACCCTTTCTTGGGCCCCTCTCAAAACCGGCAGCCTTATCAATGATCAGGAAATGGATTGGAGCCTATAAAACCCAAACAGACTCCCCCACTATTGAACCTCCTTATCTAGGTGGGTAATGCGAGGTGCAGCAACTTCTCTTTTACTTCATTATTATTTTTTAAAGTTAATTTATTTTTGGTGGGGGGGTGAGCAGAGTGAGAGAGAGAATCTCAAGCAGGTTCCCTGCTGTCAGCACAGGGCCGTGTGCGGAGCTCAGTCCCATGAACCATGAGAACATGAGCCGAAATCAAGAGTCGGACGCTCAACTGACAGAGCCACCCAGGCACCCCTCTCTTAATTTAGAAGGAGTATTATTTATTACATGCCCCAAGACCGCTGGATTCCTAGGTACTTCACCAGTGTAATAGACCAAGGGCTTTTGCAGGATTTATCTCCTACCCTCTGGCATACAAGCTAGGGTGCTACTTACCAGGTCCAGTTAGCATGTCACCAGTGTAACGAAACAGTAGGATATCCTGCAGATTATCAAGGTGATGGGGGTTCCTCTGGACTATATTATGACAGAGCAGGAGACTTGACGTAGGCGCAATTTAGTAAGTTGGAACTGCCTCTGATTTTATTTACTGATCGGACTGGGAAAGAAAGCTTAAGGAGTGCCAGGGGCTATGTTAATTTGGTTCAGTAAAGATAGCACGGCTGAACTGCAGCTCTAATAGGCATCGTCAGCTGATTAAATTTGCAGTAATCTGTAGTCCTGCTCTGTAACCCATGTGGCTTCTGTACTGGCCTGACAGGCAAGTTAAACGGGGACGTGGTAGAAATCACCATCCCTGTACCTCTCAAGTATTTGGTGCCATTGAGTCCTAATAATTGACCTGGCTGGATATGACCTGCTTTTGGTTTCCTGTCATTGGGTGGGCAGGCAGGGAAGGTGTTGTAGTTCCAGGACCTTCTACTTTGTCTCTTGGTACTCTGAATAGACCTCAGTCCACTCGTTGGGAATCCATTGTGGGGATCCTGCTAGTTGCTGAGTGTATCTTTTCTCATTGTATGTTCTAGACCTAGGAAAATAACTGAGGATAGGTCCACGGGCCCACTGGACAGATGTGAGATGGGTTTAGTAAGATCCCATGTGGCACATGGCCTTGATAAGCTCTTTCTTGATCTGACTACCGCAGTACAGTGGTTTCTTAGGTCTCCAGAGATCAGCCCAAGTTCAGAGCCAGAGGGTCTGGGTGTTTCCCTTTTCCCAGTGCTCAGTCCCATGGTAAATGTCTGAGGACAGTCTGGGGAAGGAAGGTGGTGGGGAACATCCCCAGCATTCGCTCTGTGGCCATTTTGTAGGGATCTCTTCGGAGGGGACCATTAGCTTAATGGAGGAGCTCTGGGTCTGTGAAGCAGCTTGGGCCTGGGGTCTGGATGAGAGGCTGTCCTTGTCTTGGACTCCAGGGGGTCAGAATCTGTGATCACAGGTTGCGTGTGACTCACAGTGGCACTTGTGCCTACAGTTAAGTGCTGCATGGGCTTCTACCCTTGCTGGATCCCATCCCATTATTCCCATTGTGACCAGAGAACCCAATTCCACTGTCGGTTTGCTCCACTGTCCCTTCTGGCCTGTCAAGGGTAGCCACCTCAGAGCTTCTCAAAGATGCTGGTGTCCCTCTCACTAAGGCATGCTTTTCAGGCCCACCTTGGAGGGATGGTTTAGGGGGTGGCTGGGCAGGTTGCATTTTGTAGAACCATGTCAACATTTTCAGTTCCCTGAGCTTTCAGACTCTGTTTTCTGTAATTCGGATGTCCAGGCTATGCCCTGGACCAACTAAACCAGAGTCTCTGGGGCTAGATGCAGGTATCTATAGTTTTTAAAGCTTTGCAAATGATTCCAATGTGCAGGCAATATTGAGTTCCACAGTAGTGATTTCAATGTTGTCCTAGACCTTAAGCATCACTGGGCAACTTGTTAGACGTCTAGTACAGATTCTCAGGCCCCCCACCCCAGACCTACTGAATGAGAATCTCTGGGGGTGGAGTTCAGCAGTGTATCTTTACAAATTCTTCGGTGATTATGAAGCACAATAAAATTGAGAACCACTGCTCTACAGTCTCGGGGAATCCTAGCATTTTGACCTCATCAACTGTAGACCATCCTTAAGGTCAGGTTGCTGCTGGTCAGCCTGGCAAAGTCCCAGGTGCTTGAATCTGTGGTCTCCCAGGTGAGAGGCAATGTGAATGTGATCTGCAGACTTGCTTTTCAGACCTGATTCAATTCTTAGGGAAGATTTCCTCTCTGCCTCCCACTGTTTCATTCAGTACCAAGATCTCAAGATTCCTTACCATCCTCTTTTGTAGGCTGGTTCACTTTTTATTCATATATCCTTGGGGTTTCTTTTCTTTTCTCTTCTTTTCTTTTTTAAATATGGTTTATTGTCAAATTGGTTTCCATGCAACACCCAGTGCTCATCCCAACAAGTGCCCTTCTCTCTGCTCATTACCCACTTCCCCTCTCCCCCACCCCCCATCTATCCTTGGTTTGCTCTTAGTCCTTAAGAGTCTCTTATGGTTTGCCTTCCTCCCTCTCTGTAACTGCCCCCCCCTTCTCCTCCCCCGTGGTCTTCTGTTAAGTTTCTCAAGATCCACATATGAGTGAAAACATTAGGGTATCTGTCTTTCTCTGCCTGGCTTATTTCACTTAGCATAACACTCTCCAGTTCCTTCCACGTTGCAGCAAATGAAAGGATTTCATTCTTTCTCATTGTCAAGTAGTATTCCATTGTATATATGAACCACGTTTTCTTTATTTATTCGTCAGTTGATGGACATTTAGACTCTTTCCATAATTTGGCTATTGTTGAAAGTGCTGCTATAAACAATAGGGGACATGTGCCTCTATGCATCAGCACTCCTGTATCTCTTGGGTAAATTCCTAGCAGTGCTATTGCTGGGTCATAGAGTAATTCTATTTTTAATTTTTTGAGGAACCTCCACACTGTTTTCCAGAGCAGCTGCACCAGTTTGCATTCCCACCAACAGTGCAAGAGGGTTCCCGTTTCTCCACATCCTTGCCAGCATCTGTAGTCTCCTGATCCATCCTTGGGGTTTCATCTGAATGTGAATGTGAATGGTCTCCTATATTTGATGCCACACTATGGGCAGGCCCTGAGGTGTGTCTCTTGTTCCGTTTCAAAAGGTTGTTTCAAGATCACCAAGATTTAGTACATGCTGCCAAGGGTTAAAGTATCTTGAGGGTTTACTTATTTCTCTGTTTTCCTCTTTTCTCTCTACTTTTGGTCTTTGAGGTTTCCTTAATTTCTTGCCGGTTCAACTATGCATTTTATAAAGCTACTTAAAAAGATTTTTTCCAGCATTTTTTGTTATTTTCAGTGGGAGGAGTGTTCAGGATATTTTGTCTACCACCCATCAGAATGTACAAAAGAATTTTAATGGTTACTCAGGTTTCACACTACAGATTTATTGCAGTCTGACCTCTGATTTCTTAATCTGCATAGCAAGATCTATGCAGATGCTTTTAATACACTGCTTTTCTAGTAGTTGGTGCCTTGCATTCATGGTGGCAGATCCATGACATAAATGTTGATGGCAGATTTTAGCTGCCATACAAATGGTCATCTTTCCTCCTTAGATGTGTGTGCCATAGTTTCCTGTTTTATTAGTGATTATTTGAATTATGAAAACTCCGTTATTTCTGTGTATAACTAGGATGGTCTCCTTGAATTGAATGAGGGATCAGTCTCCTGACTGGCTAGTTTATGTTGTGGTAACGAAGACCTTGGACGTCTCGGGCTCACCTTTGATCCTGCGGGCCTAGGTGGCTCCAAGGGCAGCTGACCTCAGCATTCCTGGCTGTTTCCACATTTCCATCTCCATCCAGTGTCGTGCTTGAACGTTTCCTGGGGCAGGGAAGAGAGGCGGGAAAATTGCACGTGGGTGTATGGACATCGTTTCCACGTTCAGTAGGCTGGAACTAGTCCCACCAAGGGGGCTGGGGAATCTGTGTGTGTGTCCAGGAAAGGAGGGGCACTGTTGGCCACTTTTGCGGGTTGACTCTGCCTTACTGTAGCCTAATGGGTATTTATTAGGGGATGAGCAAGGTCAAAGGCTCCAAGAGACTGCTTTGGAGCAGTGAGGACCTGGCGGCTCTGGAAGGCCTCTGGAGCAGGACCCTCTTGGAGTCTTGCTTGGGGCCACTGCCAGAATGAGTGAGTGAAGGTCAGCTATGCCATTACTGTGGGTCACTCCACTCAAGGGTCATCTTTCTCTCTCTCTCCCTCTCTCCCTCTTTCTCTCTCTCTCTTTCTTTTTCTCTCTTTCTCTTCCTCTCTCTCTCTCTCTCTCTGTTTCTTTTAAATATTGATTTTTGGGAGAGTGTGAGCATGAGTGGGGGAGGGACAGAGAGCGGGAGACAGAGGATCCGAAGCAGGCTCTGTGCTGAGCTCAGGAACCGTGAGATCCAGACCTGAGCTGACGTTGGACGCTTAACCAGCTGAGCCACACAGGTGCCCCAGGGTTCATATTTCTGAGCAAGAGCCCCGCTGGCTGAGTTTAGATCGTGGCCTTCTCTTTTTTTAAATTTTTTTTTTTTTTTCAACGTTTATTTATTTTTGGGACAGAGAGAGACAGAGCATGAACGGGGGAGGGGCAGAGAGAGAGGGAGACACAGAATCGGAAACAGGCTCCAGGCTCTGAGCCATCAGCCCAGAGCCTGACGCGGGGCTCGAACTCACGGACCGTGAGATCGTGACCTGGCTGAAGTCGGACGCTTAACCGACTGCGCCACCCAGGCGCCCCATCGTGGCCTTCTCTTGACTGCACCACACTGTGGGAGGAAAGAGGTTCTGAGGGGAGTTGGGGACCCTTTCAGGTTCCATATTTAGGGTGCAGAATGCCTGTTTTGTCGTCCCACAGACTAAACCCAGTACAGGAAAGGTATTTAGCCACAAAAGAGGTTGAGGAGTGTTAGGAAGAGGGACTGGATGACTGGTGACCAAAAAGTGACCAGTTTCTTTTGCAGTTGAAATTTGTTGACACCTAATTTAAAAACAAAACAAGAGGCTATGAGGTTGATAGAATTGGTATACTGAGTGCTTCCAAACTTTCTATATGACTGTAAAAGACGGCATAAGAAATCTGCTTAGGTGTTTTGTTTGCTTTTCCTGACAGTTTTTCTTTTTTTAAACGTTTATTTTTGAGAGAGAGAGAGAGAGACAGAGAGACAGAGAGAGAGAGAGAGACCGAGACCTTGGATGCATGACTGGGGAAGAGGCAGAGGAAGAGCGAGACGGAGAATCCCAAGCAGGCTTTGCACTGCCATTGCAGAGCCCCGTGCGGGGTTGGAACCCACAAACATGAGATCATGATCTGAGCTGAAATCAAGTGTTGGATGCCCAAGGAACTAAGCCACCCAGGCGCCCCGACAGTTTGTTATTTTTAAGAGAAGGAATCCACCGATTATAGGTTATTTGTTTATATTTAGGCCTCGACAGGGAAGTGACAAGTTAGCAGTCCTTACTTGAGGTTCCCCATTGCCTGATTTTAGGAGTTAGATGCCAACCGATACTGAGATAATTAAAGGTTATGTCCACGGAGATAATGTTAAAACTTTGATGTCAAGATGTCACCAGGAGAGGTTCATGCAGACTACGCTGCTTCGTTGCAATAATATTTTTGGTTATTAAATACAGAACAGAATTCTATTCCCGTCAAGCAAGTTTGCCATCTTTCTTCTGCATCATTGACCTGTCTTTATGTGTCAACACTTCCTTCTCTGCCTCACTTTTTAACCAGCACTTGTGAAAATGAGGGTTTAAGTTTCAAGTCCACAGGTGTGATTTTACTTGTGAAGGCTTAATCAGAAACGCAGGACCCGAAGGAATGTAAGATTCAGTACAAATAAAATTCAGGCAAGAACTGTGAGGCTCACAGTGTTCTTATTTTATATGCCCTCACTATGTTTGGGACGTTGAAAGTGGGGTTCTAAGAAAGAAAAAGCCTGGGCAGAGTGCTGTCCGTTGGGATTCTTGGTTTACTTGAGTTTGTGGGTGGAATACCTCTTATTTCAGAGGTTAGGGGAGAATACTGAACAACATCTAATTTAAAAGGTTATGGTATAGCTCTTACGATGACTGCTGCTGTGTCTCCTATTGGGAGTAGTTAGGTAGGGCTTTAAAAATGTCCCTGTGGGGTAAAAACACTGACTAGGAAATGCCAGCTACTTCCTGGATCTGGAGTTTAGTTCAGTTTCTGTTTGTAGCTGTTAATTGTATACCTGTGAACATGGACACTTAAGAACTATTTTGAGGGTCAAGAGCAAGCAACTGATATCTGTGCAAGTGTCCAAGCATTAGTTTTATAACTGCGGAACTTCCAAGCTTCGGTATTCATACTTCTTAGTTCGTCATCTTCCTGTCTTTTTGCCTTTGACCTGAGAGACTCAGTCCAGGCTACGTGAGATTGGTGCACATTTGACCATTTAGTTCAATCTGATGCCTTCGTATAACGCCAGAAGAGGCCTCATTCCACCTTGTCAGAGTTGTGATAAAATGGGTTTGGATTTCAAAGCAGTTTAAGAAATAGTACAATCTTAAATTATTATGTGTAGTGGCCAATTGACCAATCATGGCTTTAGTTGCAGAAGGATGGTCTCCATTAACGACGGTGTATATTTGCCTCAAAGCACAGTGATGCTAGAAATAAGCCCTCTCCCACCTCCTCATTTTCCTTTACTTAGGTTTTTCAAAAAATGTCACACAATACTAGCATAATGCTTGAATATCTGCCCTGTTTCCCCCCTCCCCCTCCCCCCCCCCCCCCCCCCCCAGTTTCAGTGTTAGAAGGCCAGGTGAATTTTCACAGAATACAGGAAAACATACATAAGAACAGTATCTTCGAATTACTCATATTTTTGAGTTTGAAGAAGGACTAAACAAATCTGTTTTTAACCTTTTGTTCTGTTTAGTATTGGCATTTTCAAATGTCATTGTACCTAGGTCAACGAAAACTTGTTTTTCTCTTTGGTTATTTGTCCCTCATGTGGAATGGTTATTTATTATTCTTACAGTTGTGCTTTTCAATATTAAAATTTCTTTAAAAATGACAAGTGAAGGGGCGCCTGGGCGGCTCAGTTGGTTTCGTGTCCGACTTTGGCTCAGGTCATGATCTCATGGCTTGTTGAGTTTGAGCCACGCATGCTGGGCTCTGTGCTGACAGCTCAGAGCCTGGAGCCCGCTGCGGGTTCTGTGTCTCCCTGTCTCTTTGCCTGCTTGCACTCTGTCTCTGTCTCTCTCTCAAAAAAAAACATTAAAGGAAAAAACAAGTGGAAAATCTATGCAAATAACATTGCAGACAAGCATTCTGTGTTGTGTACCGTTTAGTTCTATCCAAAGTTAAACTGTTTTGCAAATGAGCTGTCTGCTGGCTGTGCTGTTACTAGCTTGGATTATATGATGTGTATCTGTTTACAAGACACTAAGCTCCAAAGCAATTTCTGTTAAGCTGCAGGCGGTTCAGACAGTTTTATCTCTTTAAAGATCTTCAGCATTAAAGTGTTTTTAATTTCAAGTGACGTTGACGGATTCAAAAGGCCAGTGGATTTGACAATGGGGAAATATTGTAAATCCCTGCCACTAACTTTGTGAAGCAGAAAGTAGGATCTAGGGTTTCAAATGTAGTATGAGGTTGACTCTTTAAAAGAATTAGGCCTTTTACTTGGAGATAATTGTAGATCATATGCCTTCGTAAGAAATAGTACAGAGATACTGTGTATTCTTGATCCAGTTTTTCACAATGGTAACATCTTGGGAGTCCTACGGTATGATATTACAGCCAGGATACTGACACTGAAAGAGTTAAGGAACAGAGGCGTTTCATCACCAAGAATAGTTCATGTTGCTGTTTATCATTTGTCTCACCCCCACTCCGACCGCTGGCAACCACTGATCTATTCTCCATTTCTATACTTGTATAATTTTGAGAGTGTCGTGAGTGCAGTCATATCGTGTAGCCTTTCGGGACTGGCTTTTAGACTTTGGTGTCATTCTTTGGAGATTCATCCAGGTTGTTCCACGTGTCAGTAGTTGGTTCCTTTTTATTGCTTAATGGGACTCCATGGTATCAGTTGTACCACAGTTTGTTTAACCATCCCCCTGTCGAAAGACACCAGAGTCATTCCCAGGTTTGACAGTTACGAGTAAAGCTCTTACAAACACTGACGTACAGGTCTTCGTGTGGATGAAAGTCTTCATTTCTCTGGGAAAAATGCTTAAGATTTGGGGTTCAGGAAAGAGTGGACTTGCCACCAAATTACAGTTTCTCTGGGATGTATGCTTAGGGGTACGGTTTGCTGAGTCCTTTGGTATATGCATGTTGAGTGTTTTTTGGTTTTTGTTTTTTTTTTTCCAGACACTGCTGCGGTTTTCTAGAGTAGCTGTATCATTTTGTATCCTACCAGTAATTTCTGAGTGGTCTAGTTTTTCTCCATCCTTAGCAGCAATTGGTGTTGTTGCTGTTTTTATTTTTTTATTTTTTTATTTTTGCCATTCTGATAGGTGTGTAGTGTTATCTCATTGTGGTTTTAATTTGTATTTCCTTAACTGCTAATGATGTTGAACATGTTTTCATGTGCTTATTTGTCAACTGTGTATCTTCTTTGATACAGTGTCTGTGCTTTTGGTGCCCAATCTACTTTTTACCTAGACCCTGAAGAGTTTACCCCATTCTCCCCTCCTCTAATTTTATAGTTTCATGTTTTACCTTTAAGTCCGTGATCCATTTTAAGTTCGTATGTTGTATAAAGCGTTAGACTTAGGTTGAGGCTTGCTTTTTGTTCGTCCTTTGGATAGTCCGTTGCTCCAGCATCATTTGTTGAAAAGGCTGACTTTCCTCCTTTGGATTGCCTTTGCACTTTTCTCAGAAATCAGCAGGCCATACTTGTGGAGCTATTTTTGGATTCTGTGTTCCATTGATCGATATATCTGTCTCTGGCAGTGCCTCACAGTTTTGATTACATTATGGATATACTGAGTGTTGAGATCAGATTAATTTCAGCACATTTTTCCCAAATTGTTTTGGCTATTCTATTTATTTTACCTTTACACATAAATTTTGTTTTATTAAAATTTTTTTTAATGTTTATTTTTGAGAGAGAGACAGAGTGCAAGTGAGGGAGGGACAGGGAGGGAGAGGGAGACACAGAATCTGAAACAAGCTCCAGGCTCTGAGCTTCAGAGCCTGATGTGTGGGGCATGAACTCACAGACCATGAGATAATGACCTGAGCTGAAGTTGGATGCTTAACTGACTGAGCCACCCAGGTGCCCTTTATTTATTTTTTTTTTAAATTTATTTTTGAGAGAGAGCGCAAGGGAGAGACAGAGATCGAGGATCTGAAGCGGGCTCTGTGCTGACAACAGACAGTCCAATGAGGGGCTCGAACTCCTGAACTGTGAGATCATGACCTGAGTCGAAGTTGGCACTTAACCAACTGAGCCACCCAGGCGCCGCTACCTTTACGCATAAATTTTAGAATAATCCTGTTGATATCCATAAACTTTTGTCTAGGATTTTGATAGGAATTGCATTAATCCGGGCTATTGGGTTGGGGAAAATTGACATCTCTGCTATATTGTCTTCCCATCTAGTATACGTCTTGTGTATTTGTTTATAAGATGGTCAGGGGTGGCCACCAGAGGACACAGAGGAGAGGCTCGGGAAAACAAAGTGTATTATACTAATAGGTCCTTGAGACTTAGCATGGCATGCCACACATGGCCACATGGAAGAATACCACGGTGGTCAGGAGGCAAAAGATGGCGGTGAGGGGCCTGCTTAAGCCATAGCCTTTATTGGGATTTCTACAGGAAAGGCATGGAAGGGTAGGGTGAATAGCTTGGAACTGACTAGTTGAATAACTTAAGTAGGCTCTGGGCTATTGGGATAGTTGGATAGTAACTGCCCCTGGGATGATTAAGGCAGAAGAATATTACCTTCTGGGGGGGTGTATGGGCCAGATAGAGGAGGGTATGGCTCTGGATTGGTTAGTTTGCCTATGAAAGAAAATTTTCTGAGCCTTTGCTGTCTCTAAGAATTGGCTAGCCTTGGGAGGGTCAGTCTCTCCATAGTCAGAAAGGTTTTTTAAGATGTCAATACATCATAATTACATAACGATACAGTACACACAAAAATTCATCTTTCCATTTATTTAGATCTTCTTGGATTTCTTTTAAATGATATTGTGTAGTTAGAACATGTAGATCCTTTATATGTTGGATATATATATGTATATATACACGTACACACACATATATATTTTAATATTTGTTTATTTTTGAGAGAGAGAGTTCTAGCAGGAGAGGGGCAGAGAGAGAGAGACACAGAATCTGAAACAGGCTCCAGAGTCTGAGCTAAGATTATGAGCTGTTAGCACAGAGCCTGACGTGGGGCTCGAACTTGGGAATGGCAAGATCATGACCTGAGCTGAAGTCGGACCCTTAACTGACTGAGCTACCCAGGCACCCCTTGTTCGGTTTATATTTAAGTATTTAATATTTTTAGTGATTGCAAATAGCATTTTTTTTTAATGCTCATTTATTTGTGAGAGAGAGAAAGAGAGAGGGAGGGAGGAAAGAGGGAGTGGCAGAGAGAGAGAGAGAGAGAGAGAGAGAGGGAGAGGGAGACAAGGAATCTGAAGCAGGCTCCAAGCTCTGAGCTGTCAGCACAGAGCCCGTTTTGGGGCTGGAACTCACAAATTGCGAGATCCAGACCTGAGCCGAGGTCTTAGGCTTAACCAGCTGAGCCACCCAGGAGCCCCTGAATTACGCTGTTTTAGAGCAGTGCTTCCACACTACGTATTTTGTTTGTTTGTCTCAGAATCGGGCCCCTCTATATGTAGCATCCTGAACCTACTCTATCTTAGTTTATGGTCACACTGTGATTTCATTGACGTGTGTTCTGGTGTATGAATTCCGGCAATGAGTGTATGTAATTTTCTTAGCATGACACCTAGGGAATTAACTGGATTTGATAAAATAGCCTACTGAATTTTTAAGTGGATTATATTGACACTTCGGAATAACATTTACTACTCTGAGATTTTGGGAGGAGTCATTTAAAAGTTTAAGGCAGTGTAAGACTTTTTTCCGAAGTCGGAGGTGCTGGAGCATGGTAGGCTCTGTCCTGCCATCTGTGTTCAGTTCCTGGTATCTGAGTGAACTGGACAGGGACCTGCTGTCCCTCTTTGAAGCCTCCGTTCCTTGTGTTTAGAGACTAACAGTGGCCTTGCAGGATCAGCGATGCAGTGCAAGCTCTTAGTAACTGACAAGTGCCGTATGTATGTGCCTTTCCTTCACTAGATACATTTTTACCTTTCTCTGGGACACTTACTGCTTTCTCAGGAATAAGACCCATGTTTTGAAAATAATTTGGAAACTAGTTCTTAAAAATGGAGAGTGAATTTTGTTGAGTGTCTTGTCTTTTACCTATAGGTTAAAGAACTAAGAGATACATATGAACTAATCTCTTTTTTTCCCCCTTTTTCAGGCAATTACTGTCTTAACTGAGTTAATTAGGGAAAACTTCAGAAATAGCAAATTAAAACAGTGCCTCTTACCAACCCTTGGGGAGCTGATCTACCTTGTAGCCACCCAGGTGAGACCTTCTGATTACCTCTATTGCTGTTTGACATGTTCTGACATATCCTGGCTAACAAGCATTAATATCCTATAAAAGTTGTTTTGGTTTCGCCCCTTAGAGCGTTGCATGTTGGAATCAGCTTGTCCAGTTCTGCAAATCATTAAAAAAAAAAAAATTACATTGACTGCAGATCAATTTGGGAAGTACTGTTATCTTGATAATTTTGAGTCTTCTGCTGTGTATTTGGAATTGTACTGAATGTGTCTTTTTTTTTTTTTTTAATGTTTTTATTTTAGAGAGAGAGTGAGCATGAGTGGGGGGGAGAGGGACAGAGGAGGAGAGAGAGAGAGAATCGCAGGCAGGCTCCATGGTCAGTGGTCATTGCAGAGCCTGACATGGGGCTCGATGCCATGAGCCTGGGGTCATGACCAAGTTTTGCAGGCCCCCAGAGTAAAAGCAGACTTTCGGTGCTCAGCTTAGCCTTCGTGCTTGCAGTTATCTAACTTTTGGTTTGATTCTTTGTTTCCCTGTCAGATCTCTGATGCATTGTGAGGATGTCAGAATAAAAAGAGTTGCTTTCATTAGAAGAGTGGTCAGGTGCCTAGTTGGCCATCTGATCAGGGATGAGAGTGTAGTGTAATTCTTTTTGTTGTTGTTTCTTTTCTTTTCTTTTTTTGAATTATTATTATTCCCTCCAGCTTAATTGAGATATAATTGGCATGGAGCCAACTGTACATGTTTAATGATTACAATTTGGTCAATTTATACACACACACACATACACCTGTGAAAGCATCACCACAGTTCAGATAATGAACATACCTGTCATTTCCAAAAGACTCTCCACACTTTTTGCAATAATACCTTCCTCCTGCCCATCTACTGCTGCCCGCATCCACTCATTTGCTTTCTGTCACACAGACTAGTTTGCATTTTCTAGAATCTTTTGGAATCATATAGAATGCTATTTCTATTTGCTTTGAGAAGTAGATGTAAAGAATCCTCTTCTTTGGTACATACTTGAATTGGATATAAGCTAGGCTATTTTAATAAAGGGGTGGTTCTGTGGCCTTTGACTTCAACTTAGGTTAGCAAACTGGAAACGGAAGTTAGGTCCCTGGATCCATAAAATCATTAACTTTTCACGAGATGAGGGCTTTTCTGGAATGGTCACTCTGAATATATGTGAACCTTCAAATCTCTGCTCACTGCTGGTGTAGTAAGACTGACCCGATGTGATAGTGTGTATTGTGTACAATACAGAGACCTAAGCCCTGTCCTGTTGGCTCTCTGGAAGCACCCCAAGGTGACAGGCTTGAGAACGGAAGAGCAGAGCGGAATCGGCCAACAACATGATGAGGCAGTTTGCTTATTGTTGGTGTGTATTTTCTTTTATCAGGGGTACCTCCCACCTTGAGCCTGGGCATTCCTGTTGTGTCACCTTTTTGTCCAGCTGACAATGATCTCTCACCTGCCCAGTTACAAGAACTCTTAGATGACCTCCTTGCTTTGTTCTGTGCCTGTTACCCTCTGGTAGCCAGACTGAGCCTGTGAAAACCACGGGCGTCTACAGTGTCTGTCACTCCTCAGAGCCCTTCAGCGCTTCTTCCTGTCACGGCCAAATCCTGCCACTGACCTTGTAGGCCCTGGGGGGCTGCCTTCCCGGTGCCTGTGTGACCTCCTCTCTCCCTGCTGTCCTCCTGCCTTCCTCCTCCCGCCACACTGACCTCCCCATGGCTCTTTGAACCCGCCATGCCACACTCCTGCCTCAACACCTTTGCACTTGTTCATCCTGCTGGCAGTGATTCTCCCTGAGATACTTGCGTTTTCTCTGCTCGGATCCTTCAGAGAGTCTTCTCCTTGCGTGGTCTTGCATGGTAGGAGTTGTGGCCACCCTATCTACGGTCTTCCTCTCGCTCTGTACCCTGCTCTGGTTTTCTTTGTAGCAGCCCCAGCATCTTGACTGACTTGTCTTGTTTTCTCCTCCTCCACCTGCTTCTTCCTTGTTTCTCTTCTTCGTCTTCTTCTTTTCCCACTAAATGCTACTAAAACAGAAAATTTGTCAGTCCTGTTCACGGCTGTGTGACCATGATTTAGAAGAATTCCTGGCACTTCGTAAGTGCTTCTATAAGGCGCGCCCCACACCAAGACCAATGGGACAGGAGGGAGTGAGCAAGGAGGCAGGGCTGGAGAGACTGGCCAGGGCATGTTCAGGAAGGAATCTGGATGAGTCCGATGTCGTCGTCTTAAGCCTGTGAGCAAGGGGAAGTCACTAGGGTTTTAAAGAAGGGTAATGGTGTCATCTGATTTCAGTGCCAGAGGGATGACTCTGGCTTCAAGGTGGAGAACAGGTGGGAGAATGGTGAGAAAAGATTCTGAGCTGAAACGAGAGTAAGCGAAGTAGGAGTGAAGTTAGGCGTGCGAAGAGGGTGTTTCAGGAAAGAGAAAGCCAGTAGGGCTGAGGTAGCTGACGGTCCATGAAAAAGTTCTGCAAAGAGCCTGCTGGGTCGAGTGGCGTGAAAGTCACCAGAATCTCAACAGGAGCTGTTTTATATGTCTATTTTCTTGACTTCAAGCGAGGGAGTTGGAAGACACTGATGCACTGAGCCTCTAGCAGGAGGTGAGGAAGCTGGGACCAGCAATGTGAATCGAGAATAGGTGTGAAAAGGAGCGGAGGGGCCGAGGCCGAAGGGAGCCCCGTTTGGAAGATGGGGACGGTGAGGTTATTGTAGTGGAAATGGAAAGGACCCCGTGGACAGGACTTGGAAAATTTAGCAGTATGGAGTAGATAGCAAGGTAATGACCCTGGGGGAGGCAGGATGGGAATGGGATGCTGGGCCCACGTGGAAGGGGTGGAGGAGCCTGTCCCGTTGTAACCGCTGGGTGTAAGTAGCAGATGGTTTCGGGGGTAGGAACGCCGGGAGCTGCTTTCTTACTCACGACTTCCGTGATCTCTGTGGCGGAGGAAAGTCGGTGCAGTGGCCAGAGGATCACAGCTGTGAAGCGGCCCTTTCTGAGAGGGAGTCGGTCGGAGAACCGGATGCTGCAGAGTGAGAACGAAGCTCCCTGGGCTTGCTGATCCCACGTCATCCATGGGCTCTGTGTCCTGGGGTCACCCCTCTCAGAGCCCCGCTGCCTGAGCGCAGGCCTGGGGAAGCAAGCCGCCGGCTCCCTCGGGGGTTGGTTTCCCCAGAGAAGGGAAGAGGACACGGGGGAAGGGTTTTGGCCTTTGGCAGGAGGGATTAAATGACAGACCAGGGGATCTAAGTGGCTGGGGGAGGATAGGCGACAGAGTACAGAAAGAGTACTCTATCTGTAGATAGACGGTAGACGGTCTGAACAAGTGAGCTGGAAGGGAAGAAAGTCACGTTTGGACATGAAATTGGGTGCTGAATTTTTGTGATTTTCGATAGTGATTTTCAAGCTGCAGCAGCCTGGGATGATAATGTCTAGCCTCTGACCTGTGTGGGATTCTGTGATGGAGCAAGGATACGGTTTTAATGGGTCATGATTCTCATCATGCGTATAAAAAGCATCTGGACCAATAAGGTACCAGTTCTAAAATTTGGATGGTCTTAAATATTTTCTCCAAACAGAACCTAAAGAGATTCATTGCCTTAAAGGGATTAATTGCCACCCCCCCCCCCCCCCCCCCCCCCGCAATCTTTCTGTGTGGTATCTAATTTATAATTAGATTTTATTTGAGAAATTACGGTTGTGTTTCTGTGGTTGTTACCCTAATTTGGTTCTTCTGTGAGAGAATCCTTGCCGATATCATTAAAATCAGCGAACCCACCAGTCACACTTGCTTATTTTTATTTAGCACATTGTCTTACCGGGCAACATACTGCCTTTTACTTATGCTTGTGGGTTTTCCTAAGATCCTCCTCAGAGCTGTGTGTTCTGTGCTTTCAAATCCTTTCAAATAATGGAATACCTTTCAGGTAGGAATATCTGTATTCTCACCTACGATTGTCAATAGAGTAGTTTCTCTGCCAAGTGGATCGTATTGTCATTTCTTAGTTTTCTTTTTTTTTTCTTCTTCCTGCCTGGCTTCTGATGGAGGGGTCTGATGAACATCATATAGAACATGAGGAGAAAGGACAAACACTTTGTATGTACAGCGTAGTAAAAGACCCCCTCACTGGGTCAGAATTGCCAGGTAGTGATACTTTTCAATAGGATATTAAGAAGCTTCAGAGAGTTTGTATGTTTGAAACGGACTTTTTCTCGAACGGGTTAATCTCTTTTGTGCTGTTAGCTTCACTGCTTTTCCTTCCACTTTTTTTTAGGAAGAAAAAAAAAAGAACCCTAGAGAATGCTGGGCCGTTCCCTTGGCTTCGTACACAGTGCTAATGAGGTGCCTTCGGGAAGGGGTAAGGCTTCTTTGTGGTCCTCTGTAGACACCCGCCGTCGTAATAACCCTTCAGGCGCTGTGTGAGGAGTGTAGCCTGCGGCCGTGCGGGGAGCTTGTCAACCGAGTATCGCTCCTGAATTTAAATAATCCCGACAAGCCGCTGTGAGCAAGTGACCTGTGGTGGGGCAAGTGCAAAAATGAGCCAGCTCTCTCTTTCACTTTTTGAAGCGTCTCGCCTTTTTAAAATAGGATAGCAAACACAAGCAGCGTAAGTAGCTTCTTCATAACCTATCCTCAATACTCCCCTGCTCTTAAACTCCTTGACATGCCAGTTTAGCAAGCAGGGTGTATGCAGAGACCTCGCTGGGGGCCTCACAAGCCCCGTGATTATCTTGTCGGCTTGCCATCGTGCAGTTCAGAAACTGGAACCTTCCGCCAGTATCCATTGATTTTAATATTAAGTGGTATTTATCATGTGATTCTTTTTTTCAATTTATTCACGGTCCTTCTCATGCCATTGGTAGTGGCTGCAAACCAGCCAGCTGGCCAACTAACCGACTGGCATAGGGAGCTCCTGTGTGTGACTTTGTAAAGAATTGAGTAGCTGACCTAAAAGGGTCACGTTTTCTGTTTGCTTTAAACCATTTGACATTGTTTCACCCAAGGCAGAGCCATAGGCTAAAAACATTCCTTAAGGAATGAAAAAAATATGTCACAATAAACATGTTCCTTTTGAGTTCATTACTTCCTGCGTCATTGAATGGTAAGGGATGATGTTCCAGGTGCAGGAGCGCTCTGCACGGTCTTGCCCTAGTGATCCAGAAAGGAAGTTTGAAAACTTCCTAGCCCATAGGGTTGGAGATGTCAGCTGTCATTATGGGGTATGAATAAAGCCAGTAAATTGTGCTTTACCAAAGATATGAGAATTAAGTCATGTTTCTCTGTAGTCAAAAGACATGTTTCAGTTTATCACTCAAGACCTCAAGCTAGGCACACTTGGGGACACACAGACGAAGAAGATGAATACTCTTCACGCACAGTGATCTTACCTATTGGGGGAGATCAGATAAAAACAAAGTGGATTATGTCAACTGTATAAATGTGGAAGCACAGAACTATGGGAACTCAAAGGAGAGAGGGAGTCTTCTAGGAACTTTTTTCACAGCGTAAAGAAATTTTACAAACTTTGTATCTTAATTTTTATTTATTTATTTATTAAAAAAAATTTTTTTAACGTTTGTTTATTTATTTTTGAGACAGAGAGAGACAGAGCATGAACGGGGGAGGGTCAGAGAGAGGGAGACACAGAATCTGAAACAGGCTCCAGGCTCTGAGCTGTCAGCACAGAGCCCGACGCGGGGCTCAAACTCACGGACCGTGAGATCATGACCTGAGCTGAAGTCGGCCGCTTAACCAACTGAGCCACCCAGGCGCCCCTGTATCTTAATTTTTTTAAAAAATTTTTTTTTTTCAACGTTTTTTATTTATTTTTGGGACAGAGAGAGACAGAGCATGAATGGGGGAGGGGCAGAGAGAGAGGGAGACACAGAATCGGAAACAGGCTCCAGGCTCTGAGCCATCAGCCCAGAGCCCGACGCGGGGCTCGAACTCACGGACCGCGAGATCGTGACCTGGCTGAAGTCGGACGCTTAACCGACTGTGCCACCCAGGCGCCCCATTAATTTTTAAAACGAAGATTGTTAGGGAAAAATCTGTTACTTGCCAGCCAACAGGACTAATTAGGGAATTTCAGTCCCTGCCTGACGACTTCCCTTCCAGATTCTTGTTCCCACCCTACTTGCCTCAGGTGCCAAATTACTACTGTTGGGAAAATAAGTAAAGTTCTGCACCATAAGATGGCCTATGGGACTAAAACAAGCTCTAACTCCCAGCTTAGAGACTCCTCTTCTGGGTTCTTCCTGCCCTGTTTGCAGCGTGCCCGAAAGCCGTCAGGAATGCGGAAGATGATGCTATAAATTACCCTTCCCACCTGCATTCGGCACTCAGATCTCTGGAGAATGCTCTCCTCTGAGCCCACCCGTGTAAAATAAATCTTCCTTCCTTCCAAGATCTCCGAGTGCCGCTTGGTTCTTCTGCCGGGTGATCCAGACCAGTTTCCATAATAAGATTAATGGGGAGTAAAAGGTTACTAATTCTAGTTCATGAGGTTGTATCCTTAATCGAATATTTTCTCCCACACCCTTCCGTGTTTTTCATTGTACGTGTAAGATGAAGAATAATGCCTGATATCCGTGTGTATTGTTAAACAATTCTTTTTAATCATTATGATACTTTGTATTTTAGTAGCAAATGTGCCTTTTATTGTCTTGGTATATATGACAGGTCTTGTGTATTTTCCATAAAGAGGGAAGGAAGTCCAGGCCTCTCTACAAAAATTTTATTGTACGTTAGAAAAGCAGTTAAATATGTGCTTGGACAACACATGCAGGTGTCTCTTACTTTTCAAAAGTACATGTTACGCCCCTTAACTTTTACAAAAGACCCACATTAGTACTTGTTTTCTCTCATTGAAAGAAATACGAAGAGGGTTTCTGCTCCCACGAAAAAAGGCAAAAAGCACAAACAGCATTCAGGGTTTGTTTTGCAGCCAGTTGTTACACAGGTAGGCCTCAGCCTGTCCCGAGAAACAGGAAGAGTGGCCCGTCAAGGTCCTTTCTTCCCCAGGAACTATGTTCGGCATCTCAGCATCCAGCCACTGAGCCCACCGTGCCTTCGAGCATCTGTGCCTTGTGTTGATGTATTTTCTGCATCCATTAACAAGATGGGTCCTAAGGTATCAGAGAAGCCTGAGAGAGGTTATTTTTGGGGCCTGGGAATACTCAAAACCTTTTCTGTTTAAATTATGGTGATAGCTCTTGGTTTTATACCATTTGGGCTTCCTAAAGGTTTCATAGGAACAGGGTACTTTGGGATAGTGGGAGAAACCTAAACTTGAACATTGTCTCTGTAACACAGATTAGGGGGTGATTATCCCCCCTAAAAAAAGATTTGTTTACAAAAATAACTGAATTGTAGCAGTTCTTTAGCATGTATCTAATGTATTTAGGACGTAGTTGAAGGTGAATAATTTTTAAGCCTCTTATTTTCAACAATTAATTTTTTCCATGTAGAAAAACTTTCCCCGGCACCTACTGATATTTCCTGATGTAGGGGTGTGTGTGTGTGTGTGAAACATATATCATAAACAAAAGAGTATGCGAAATTTATGTGTATGGTTAAAAGCACACTGATACACCCACTCTCTTTATGTTTATTTAATTTAATTTTTTATTTTTTTCAATTTACATCCAAATTAGTTAGCATATAGTGCAACAATTTCAGGAGTAGATTCCTTAGTGCCCCTAACCCATTTAGCACATCCCCCCTCCCACAACCCCTCCAGTAACCCTCTGTTTGTTCTCCATATTTGAGAGTCTCTTATGTTCCCCATCCCTGTTTTTATATTATTTTTGCTTCCCTTCCCTTGTGTGCATCTGTTCTGTCTTAAAGTCCTCATATGAGTGAAGTCATGTGATTTTTGATTTTCTCTGACTAATTTCACTTAGCATAATACCCTCCAGTTCCATCCACATAGTTGCAAATGGCAAGATTCATTCTTTTTGATTGCCGAGTAATACTCCATTGTGTGTGTGTGTATGTGTGTGTGTGTGTGTGTGTATACCACATCTTCTTTATCCCTTTGTCCATTGATGGACATTTGGGCTCTTGCCATACTTTGGCTATTGTGGATAGTGCTGCTATAAACATGGGGGTGCATGTGTCCCTTCGAAGCAGCAAACCTGTATCCCATGGATAAATGCCTAGTAGTGCAATTGCTGGGTCATAGGTTAGTTTTATTTTTAGTTTTTTGAGGAACCTCCATACTGTTTTCCAGAGTGGCTGCACCAGCTTGCATTCCCAACACCCACTCTCTTTAAAAAAAAAAAAAACAAAAAACAAAACCAAAAAACCCCAAAATATTTCTTCTTTGTCCCTCCTGGATTGCAGCTTGCTCTTTTCTTGCAAGGAGTAGCCACTATTCTTACTTTATGATAAACATTCCCAAGTATTTCTTTATCACGTTTCCATCTTTGATTAGTTCTTAAGGCTGAACTTTATATAAATAAATGGCACCAAATCCTGTGGAGACTTTATTTTGGTCAAAATTAGGTTGAAGTTGATACATGCCAATTGTGTAAACTATAGTTCATTTATACTACTGCATTGTATGTTGTTGGAATGCGCCTCAATACACTCAGACACACGTGTGTATCAGTTTGTATTCCCACCAGTAGGGTATAGGAGTACCCTTGAACCCATGTCTTGAACATTTGATCTAGTCAGACTTTAAATTTTTGTCAATCTTCTGGGCATTAAATGTTTTCTCATAATAGCTTCAATATGCATTTTTGTGATTACTAATATGGTCACCATCCTTTTTTATTTATCTTGTTTTGTTTTCTTGGGGGGGATTTCTGTTGCTTTGTAGGAATTCTCTACACTGCCTCCCTTACCACAAGCCTGTTGTTATAAAATGTTTGAAATAACTAGAAAAGGAAAGAAGACTATAATGACCTTTATTTCCATCACTTAGTGTCAACGGTTTTTAACATTTTGCTCTCCTTGCTTTGTTGTAACATAGGTGTGTATGTATATATTCATATGTACATGCATTTATTCATTTATTTATATTCATTTGTTTTCTGAACTGTTTGAAAAAAAACGCAGATGCCGTTGGCACTTCATCCATTGGAATGTTTGTGTATTCTGGATACTAATCTTTGGTTTATATGTGTTACTAGATCCTTTCTGATGTTGGTTGGGCTTTTCATTTTCTTAACCAACTGAGCCACCCAGGTGCCCCAAGGGCTTTTCATTTGCTTACAATATCCGATGATAAGCAGAAGTTCCTCATTTTAATGTAGTTAAATTTATCAATTTTTTTCTGTTATGATTGGCTTTTTGTGTCTCATATGCTTCTCTACTTCACCATCATTAGATGGTCTATTCCATTTTCTTCTAAAAATTTTAGTTTGGGGCGCCTGGGTGGCTCAGTCGGCTAAGCGTCCGACTTCGGCTCAGGTCATGATCTCGCGGTTTCGTGAGTTCGAGCCCCTCGTTGGGCTCTGTGCTGACAGCTCAGAGCCTGAAGCCTGTTTCAGATTCTGTGTCTCCCTCTCTTTCTCTCTGACCCTCCCCTGTTCATGCTCTGTCTCTCTCTGTCTCAAAAGTAAATAAACGTTAAAAAAAAAAAAATTAAAAAATAAAAGTTTTATTTTTCCTTTATTTAGAACTTTATTTGTAATTGTTCTGTGTGTGCGCTGCTGTGTATGGGTAGTTTTATCTTTTTAAAAATGGTTTTATTTTTGAAAGATTGCGTGGGCAGGGGAGGGGCAGAGAGAAGGAGAGAGAGAATCTCAAGCAGGCTTCGCACTGTCAGCACAGAGCCTGATACAGGGCTTGCACTCACAAACCACGAGATCAAGATCTGAGCTGAAATCAGGAGTGGGATGCTTAACCAACTGAGTCGCTCAGGCACCCCTGGGTAGTTTTATCTTAAAAAAATATATATATGGGTAATGAGTTCTCCCAGGATTTTTTAATGAGAAAGTCACCCTCTTCCCACTGCTCTGCAGTGTCCCCTTGTCACATCAGTGTCTTTTCCTGGGCTCTGTGGTTCTGTTGGTCTATTATCTGTCTCTGTGTCATACTATCTAAATTAATACTTTCTATTTAATACTAAGGATATGGGGAGTTTTCCCCTACTAACATAATCTTTTTCAAGAGTTTCTCAGTTAATTTTGTTCCTTTCACTTGCATGTAGTTTTTAGATTCACCTTTTCAGGTTCGCCTGTTTGGATGTTAAGAACACATCGGCAAATAAATTTGAGAAAAATCGGTTGATATTAGTAGCAAATGGAATGCATACTCAATGAGAAGACCAATAATAGGAGAATGACACACTTGATTAAAAAAAAAGATAACTGATTGAAGTTCCTTTGAATTCTTGATGAGATTCAGCTGATGTATTTAATTTATTGCTTAAGCTACCTCTCAGATGTAGGTCCCATTCTTTACAGATAACATTTATGAAACATCTATTATGTACCGTTAGGTGCAGGAAAGGTAAAGATAAATTAAGATGCTGCCCTGCCTTCAGTTTTTAGGAAAGAAATTTTTTTTTATCCTTAGTTCTGTACACCAGCCTTTTATTGTTGTTTTGGTAACTTCATTTGCTTTGGTTTCTTTCCTGTGCGCTCAGTAAGACATTTCAGGCTATTAACTTTTCGTTCCATGCTAGCTGTATCTCACTAGTTTTGACATGTAGTGTTTCCATTATTGCTATTTTATTGATAGTCCCTAGTTCTAGCTTTAAATTTGTCCTTGATCCAGGGTTGTTTATGAGGTGGTTAAAACTTTTTCATGTGGGTGGGATTTTATTGCCTTTTTTTTTTCTTTGTTAAAGTAACAAAGTTGCATTACCTTATTGTCAAGAAAGTGGTTTGTCCTGTTTCTCTTTGGATTGAAAAAAATTGTAAAACACACGGTAACATAAAACTAAACCACTTTGACCGCTAAGTATATATAGTTCTGTGGTATTGAGTACGTTCACATCGTTGTGCTGTTTCTGTTGTTTTAAACATATTGAGATGTTCTTTTGCCTCAATTACTGATTTTTTTTTTCCCCACATCAAAACTTTGTAATGTGTCTTGTTGAATATGGGCCAAATTGATTCGATTTTTAGCCCTTTTCTTTAATTTCTGCATTGGGAAGAAAGCAGTATAGAAATTTTACTTCATTTTTTAAAGAAATTTTACTTCATCTTAATTTGATATGTAGACTTCTTTTTAGACGCCAACTGCAGTTTTAAGTTATAAATTTTTTTGTTCATAATGCATAGAAAATTAGCTTTGCCTGGGATATTTATAGGTGTTAAAAGAATAAAGCATTTTCTAGTCAAATACTTAGAGACACCAGATTAAACAAGGTTGAGCAGTTTGATTTGTTGTTAGTACTTTTCAGAGCTTGTAATTATGAACTACTTGGGAGAATATACAGCATTTTCAAAGTAATTTGCCCACAGACCTACCCTATCCTATGGCATGTTGTGTGTGATGCACTGTGGGAGAGGAAGCTGTGGATTTACACTGAGAGTGTCAGGAGTTTAAGATCATTTTCAGTAGGTTTTCTCTTTTTAAAGTTCCCTAAGATATTATGATGGTGTTTTCCAAACAGCCTACTTTCTGAACACGATTTCTGTAACTTTAACAATGGTGATAGAGATACGAGTCAGATGTTTTTGTCCTTGTGACAGATGTCAGTGCTTAGAGGGAGAGAAGAGAAGTAATCAGAGAGTAAGAGACATATGGTGGGTCACACAAGCAGTTCGGAAGATCTTATGTGACTGTTGAAAAAGGAGTGTGGCAGTGTGGAAGAAAAGGTATCTATGAGGATACTGAATCCGTTTCAGAGTTGGGGTTGGCATTTCAGAGACCTTCAGCTGAGAGTCAGAGGATGTGGATTTCAATCCTACACATGCTACTCTTCAGTGGTTTGGTGTTGGCCAAGGTCTAGGTGACCCACCTGGTGGTGTTTCCTGTACAGGAGGGTACTTGTGCTTCATGACCTTCCATGAGCTTCTGACTTGGGCCCCCTCTGAGTCTGACAACTTTCCCTTCCATTGCTTTGACCTTAATGTTGTATACAGTACTAAGGAGCAGTTGCCCCCTTGGGGTCATTGCTGTATTGATCTCAGGAATATTTGGCAATGAGCTTACGTGATGTATGTTTATATGTACGTGGGATAAGGAGGGTGAGAAAGCTGACCTTTCTTTGAAGTGTTTATATTAAACATTTTTTTGTTAACGTTTACTCATTTTTGAGAGACAGAGCGCGAGCAGGGGAGGGGCAGAGAGAGAGAGGGAGACACAGGATCCGAAGCAGGGTCCGGGCTCTGAGCTGTCAGCACAGAGCCTGATGCGGGGCTCGAACCCACAAACCATGAGATCATGACCTGAGCCCAAGTCGGACACTTAACCGACTGAGCCACCCAGGTACCCCTGAAGTGTTTATTTTTATCTGGGTAGGTAGTAGCCTATTATTCTACAATGACAAGCCAGAAGCAGCTCCTAGGGAATTTCCCCATATTTACGGGAGAAGATTATTTGTATGTTTGTATCTAATCAACCACATCTGTTTTGATAACCTGCATAATAGTCTGTGATTATAGGTGCTGAACTCACAATGCATAGGTTGTAGTTAAAAATATGAGGCCCAAGAAACATATAAACCATTGGCTTTATTTTTTTCTGAATAACAGCTTATTAGATAATTTTGAAGTAACACTTATTTTAAGAGGACATTTAATTTGCATTTTGAAATTAGAGTTCTCTCTTTTTTTAAAAATGAAAACTAGTGTTAAAGTTGCTTTTGTGTTTAATTAGAAAAGACCAGGCTCAAATTAGAAAGAAGTACTAGAGATGTTAGACATTAAATGTATTATCTTTGAAATGTTTTAGGCCTAAGACACAGGGAAAAATTAGTTTAAAATTCTTGGCTTTTGATAAAAGTGAAAATGTAGAGTTAGATTTTCTGATTTTGTTCCTGTCACAGTTTAATGTTCTGATAAAGAAATGTGTGTGCCTCAACATCAGGTTCTTTCTGGGTCCTCACCACTCTGTTGGTGTTTCTGCAGTGAGAGTTGGCATCATGTATGTGGACTGTGAATGATCCAGTGTTTTCTTTATTAAACTAGCCATAATTTTTCTTTTTGGCTGGGTACAGTGTACTTTATTGATGGTATGTGACAAGGAAGGGCTCCTGAGCCTCCCCCCTTCTTCAGGGGACCTGGGATGGAAACTGTGTAGCAGTTAAGAGATTCACAGTATATTGGGGGTGGAGTTGGGGCATGGACATCCAGCACCTGAGGGCATCTCCCTGCCTCTTGCTCTTGCTGAGGCTGGTGGCTCTGGGGACTCTTACTTTTCGGAGGCCATGTGGGCCATAATGTCCGCCACCTGGTTACTGCAGCCAAATGTATTGCCAGGAAATGAGCTTGACCGCTTTACCAATGAGCAATGCCAGCCTTAGTATTGAAGGTGGAAGAGTGGGTGTCACTGTGAAAGTTGCAAGGGTAGCCCGGGATGCACTTGAGGGGGCCTTTCCGTGCCTGCTCTGCCACCTTCTTGATGTCATCCTGTTGGCAGCTTTCTCCAGGCGTCAGGTCAGATCCGTGACTGACAGGTTGGAGGTGGGGACATGGAAGGCCATGCCAGTGAGCTTTCCGTTCAGCTCAGGGACGACCTTGCCTGTAGCCACGGTGGTGCCAGTAGAAGCAGGGATGATGTTACGGGAAGCCTCTGGGCTGTCGTGCCACAGCTTCCCAGAGGGACTGTCCCCAGTCTTGTGGGTGGCAGTGATGGCACGGAGTCACGAATCGTGGTTCTCTCCGCGGTGCTGGGATCGTCATGGATGGTCTTGGCCAGAGGGGCCAAGTAGTTGGGGAAGCAGGAAGCATTGCTGACAGTCTTCTCGTTGTTCATGCCCATCACAACCACGGGGCATCAGCAAAAGGGGGAGAGATGATGATCCTCTGGGCCCCAGCTTTCTCCATAGTGGAAAAGACCCCGGTGGACTCTGCAACATGCTCAGCACCAGCATCGCCCCGTTTGATGCTGACGGGAGAGAGGCTTTCCGTTGATGACAAGGTTTCAGTTTTCAGCCTTGATTGTGCCGTTGAATTTGCTGTGGGTGGAATCATCCTGGAACACGTAGATTATGTAGTTGGGGTCAACGAAGGGGTCATTGATGCTGACAATACACATTTTGCCAGAGTTAAAAGCAGCCCTGGTTACCAGGTGCCCGATACAGCCGAATTTATTCACTCTGACCTTCACCATCGTGTCTTGGGGACGTGACAGGCACCGCACCAGAAGTCGTGGTTGTCTGCTGAATGGGGAGGACCAGAGAGCCACCATCCGAAATGTTTTGAACCCTTTTCAGTAGGAGGCAAAAGGACTTATTAAGGATGGAGTTACCTGATGTGTCTTGAAGTGAACCGTTGAGAATGGCATGGGGAAGGGACCCTTAGCACCAAGTGAGATAGATCAGCTTCCAGAGAGGTGGTGTAAGGTAAGAAGCACACAGCATTGCATTTTACATGCAAGGGTGAGGTTGCATATCCTCTCCTCCTGTGGCAGGTGACTTCACAGAGGAGGTTTCAGAGTTTGGCTCTGCTGCATTCAGTATGTAAAAACTGGTGAAACGTCAATGATAATACCTTTCAAGGATTTATATTGGTTGGATTTCTGTTTAAATTTTCACATTCTTTTGACTTATTTTTATCCCATTACATGCTTTGTACTCTTAATAATCCTGTAGCTCTTTTGTTTCTTTCTCATTTCATACCTATCCTTAAAGTTTTTCTATTTATCTTTTTATTATTATTTTTAACTTATGGTATCATGTTTAAAGGAAACGGTGTATGTATGATTTCAGTCATTTAGAATTTGTTGAGACTTCTTTCATGACTCAGTATGTGTGTATATTCAGGGAAAAAATGGTGAATTCTGCCATTGTTGGATAAAGTTTTTTTCTGCCCATTAGGTCAGGCTTGTTAATCTGATCGATAGGGATAGAAGTCTTTTGTATCTATGCTGATTGCTTTTTCTCTATTTTATCAGCTACTGAGACATGTTTTTAAATACTTTCCTTGGTAGGATTGCAATTTTGTTGTATTTTGCTTTTATGTATTTTGAATATTGGTAATTAGATACATAAAAATTTAGATTATATTTCCCTTGGTTTACTGACATTTTTATCATTATGTTGTTACCTTAAAAAATCAACAGTAATGCTTTTTGTCCAAAGCTTATGCTCTTTGATATTAATTTGCTTATACCATCCTTTGTTGGATTAGATATGACTGAAATTTCTTTTTTCATTCTCTTATTTTTAGCCTTTCTAGTTGAATAAATTAAAAACAATTTTTAATGTTTTTATTTACTTTTGAAAGAGAGAGACATAACACAAGTGGGAGAGGGGCAGAGGGATGGAGACACAGAATTTGAAGCAGGTTCCAGGCTCTGAGCTGTCACCACAGAACCTGATGCGGAGCTCGAACTCACAAACCATGAGATCATGACCTGAGCTGAAGACGGATGCTTAACCGACTGAGCCACCCAGGTGTCCCCAAATGAATTTATTTTTGGTGTGTCTCTTTGTACAGTGTTTAACAAAATTTCTGCTTTATAGTTTTTCTTTAGTATTTAGTCCATTTATGTTTATTGTAGTTGTTGGTATAGTTGTATTTATAGCTGGCATCTTATTTTCTGCTTTTGTTTATTCTGTTTTGTGTTTATTTTTTCTTCATGTCCTTTTGGTTTGCTTTTTTAATGATTATTTTTATTCTTTTAATGGCTATTCTGTTGCTCTTGTTGTTAAAATACATTTTTTTCTGTGAATACAATTGTGGGTTGACAGTATTTTTAACAATTAAAGGTATTGTTTTCGTGTCTTCTGACTACACTTGTCGCTGTTAAGAAATTAGCTGTTAGACCAACTGTGGCTCTTTTGAAGGAGATACTCTGTAATTCAGGTGAGGGCCTACTTATACTTTTAGCTTTTGGGCTTTTTTCCCTGCAGTCTCCTTTCCCTAACATACACCTGCAGCCCCCAACTCAGATCAGTGGGGAGTTGGGAAGATGGAAAATTTACTTTTTGTTCATCTCTATTATATTTGGTTGTGGCCACTGGGAGCTCTAGCTTTACTTGGTGCTGGTTCTTCATCTAACTTCCAACTTGTGTGGGTACTCGCCTGCCCTCTCATTCCTTTTGTTCACCTTGTTAGACAAGTGCTCTCAGGGTAAACATCAGCTTAAGTGCTCTGGATATCTCTGAGGGTATCTCTCAGAGTTCTTGCCTATACAGTCACTGGCCTAACGATTTGGTCCTAGTTCACTGATGCTTTTAAAAAGGTTTGTTTATTTTCTTATCTTAAATTTAGCATTTGGATTGCTTTTGGAGGGATAGAGTTGTCCGGATATCTAGCCCACTATATTGTAAGAAATAGAAATCCTGTTTTCTTGATTTAATGAGTTACTAAAACAGTAAACCAGGGAAAATAAACTCCAGATACCTTGGAGTCTTTAGAAGAAAGATCACAGTTTTGCTAAACCAACAAATGTGAAAATAATGTCAGTATTTTTTTGAGGAGGGGAGAGGCAGAGGGACAGAGAGAGAGGAAATCTTAAGCAGGCTCCAAGCCCAGCGCAGACCCTGATGTGGGGCTTGATCTCATAACCGTGAGATCATGACCTGAGCTAAAATCAAGAGTCAGGTGTTTAATGGGCTGAGCCACCCACGCACCCCTAATGTCAATATTTTAGATGTTAATTTTGATACTCCTTTTTGAAGAAGTAGGCATGTAGACTAAAATAACATTGGCAGTGAAATTTTTTTTAAGACTGCCCACAATACATTATTAGATCTACTTACCATTATTAAAAATGAGTATAACTCTTCATTAATAAGCATAATCATCATAGGCTTATTTTCATAGGATCATTTCCTAATCATCATAACTTTTATCCTCATAATATGATGAAATAGGTCTTTGATTTAAGTGATGGATATTAGTTCAGTCCAGTTATCCCTTCTGAAGAGTTAATTAGGCAGAAAATAACACCAATCTTCTTGCTTGTATTGCATCCCACAGGGGATTTCAGAGGGACTAGGATAGCTCGTTTCAGGTAGTAGCAAGTTGAATTGACCTGACAGCCTCAGTGAGTTTATAGAGCACTGGGATGACACATGGCTCCTTTCCAACCTGAGTGCTAAAATAGTGGTGGTTTTCAAGTAATAGGAATGAGTCCTCTAGGATTTGGCTGATGGTTGTGATGGAAAGCACACGTTAAGGTATTTGAGAAAGTTCTTCCCCCCAGATAGCACTTTGCTCCCCACCTCTACATCGCAGGGCAAAGGTTTCAGAACCTAATGAGAAGACACAGAGCAAGGCATAAAAGACCAAAATGTCATACATGTATGTACTGAGAGCTAGGGAGGGTGGAGGACATAGCTTGGTATCTGTGGGCAAGTAGGTTTCCTGATATTGCACTCCCACCTCAGGGAATCTTTGCACCCCTCAGGTACAGATGCACTTTCCAAGTGGAGTACCTCTCTAGGTAAGACTTGAGATGAGGAATATGAGAAAACGACTCTTTGTGGATTGGCCTGGGGGTTCAAGGAAAAAGGGGCAGGAGTTGAGCTGAGTGGTTAGGCATGCTGTTTATTGTTTTCAAATTTACCAACTAGGTGAAGCATTTTCTTTTCTCTTGGGTATAATGAATAAAGGAACAGAGAGAAGATGAAAGGGTTGTATTCTAGCCACAAGGGAGGAAACATCAGGAATGGGGAGGAAGCATTGAAGAAGTTCAGGTAACTTTAAAACTATTTTTCTAGCAGCCTTATAATTCATACTTTGTGATACTAATAATTGGAAGTGAAGCTAACATGTTAAAAATATATTACTTAAAAAATATGCTATTTTTTATGACCTAGGTTAAGTGTCTGTGTATGTTATGTAATTTCCAAACTGCTTTGTGTCTTATTTTTATAGATGAAGAAGCTAAAGCACAGAGGTGAAAATGCCCAAGGATATACAGTTGGTAGAATGGTTTGAACCTAGATATATAACTTAGTATCTTCCTACTTTTTTTTTTTGCATTTTCATGAAAAATACATAATTTTTTGATTGAAAAAATTTACGTATGTACTGTAACAATTTAAGCAATGTCTAAAATAGAACTATTGGACCCCACAACTCACACCTATTATACTCATTGTTAATAGGTATTGTATCTCTTTCTATGCTCTTTTTTTTTTTTACTTAGATATTTACATATGCGTATGTTCTTGTTAAACAAACATGGGATTGTATTCTACATAGAATTTTTAATGTAATTGTCAATATTTCAGTTGACATAGAACTTACATAAAATATTCAGGTATTCAGTATGTGCGTATTGTAAATATTTCCTCCTACTCTAAGACATGATGAGGCAATAATGGTGTCATGAGGATAAATTTACAATTTTTATGAGTGTTAATTTAACAATTTTTTCTTTTATGCTTCATGCCTTTTTCCTAACAAAGCTTTGCCTACCTCAAAATAGCTAAGATACTCTTTATGATCTTTTCTAGAAGGTTTTTGGTTTAGCTTTCCCATTTAAGTCTGTGACTCATCTCCAGTTAACTCATGAGTACAGAGTTTCATGGGATGTTTTATGGTTCAGTGTATACTGTAACATGGTAATGTTTTGGGTGATCTTGAAAAAAAAACACTGTATTTTACTTTTGTTGAGTATTCTATCAGTGTCGAAGTTGGTTGATAGTGTTATCTTTCTGTATCCTTACTGACTTTCTGGCTACTTGTTCTGTCAGTGACCGAGTAGAGGGTATCGAATTTCCCAGCTAAAATTGTGGATTTTTCTTTTTTTTTTTTTTAAATTTTTTTTTTCAACGTTTATTTATTTTTGGGACAGAGAGAGACAGAGCATGAACGGGGGAGGGACAGAGAGAGAGGGAGACACAGAATCGGAAACAGGCTCCAGGCTCTGAGCCATCAGCCCAGAGCCCGACGCGGGGCTCGAACTCCCGGACCGCAAGATCGTGACCTGGCTGAAGTCGGACGCTTAACCGACTGCGCCACCCAGGTGCCCCCAAAAATTGTGGATTTTTCTATTCTCTCAGTTTCATCACGTTTTGCTTCAGGTATTTTGAAGTTCCATTATTAAGGGGCATAAATAATTAGGATTGTTATATTCTCTTGTTGAATGACTTTTTTATCTCTTGTGAAATGACCTTTATCCCTTGGAGATACTCTTTGCTCTGGAATCTTCTTTCTTTTGGAATCTACTTTTCTGATGAAAAGTGTCCCATCAACCTTATTGTTCTTCCTCTCTACATAATGTGTCTTTTTACTGTAGCTGCTTTTAAGTATTTCTCTTTAGTACTGCTTTTTAGCAGTTTATGATGTGCCTTGGTGTGATTTTTTTTTTTGTTGTTGTTGTTGTTCCTTCCCTCTTGAGGTTCATTGAATTTCTTAAATTGACAGTTACCAGTTTTTATGAATTTAAAACTTTTCAGCCAGTATTTCAACCTTCCCCCACTCCTGTCACCTTTGGGATTTTCACTGCACATACATTAGGTTGTTTGAAGTTGTCCTATATGGTTCGCTGATGCTAAGATGCTCTGTTCCATTGTCCCCCCCAATTTTCATTCTGTGTTTATTTTGGATAGTTTTTATTGTTAATTGCCATGCCTTCAAGTTCATTAATCATTGGATCTGCAGAGTCTAATCTGTTAATCCAACTCAGTGTATTTTTCATTATAAGACTAATTTCTAGCCTTTCAGGCCATTTTTGTATCTTCTATTTCACTTTCTTAAAAGTTTATTTTGAGAGAGCGTGTGCGTGCACAAGGGGAGGGGCAGAGAGAATGGAAGAGAGAGAATCCCAAGCACGGTCAGTGCGAAGCCTGATGTGGGCTTGATCCCACAACCCTGGAATCATGACCTGAGCCAAAATCTGAGGTTGGATGCTTAACCAACTGAGCCACCCAGGCGCCCTTATTTCACCTTTTCATCATGCTTATGCTATGCTTTCTTCTTCTTTCTTGAGTGTATAACCGTACTATCCATTTTAATATATTTTTCTTCTGAGTCTATCACCTGTGTCATTGTACTGATTGAGTTTTCTTCCTAGGAGTCCTGTTTTTCTGTGTCTTCGCATGTGTGGCCATATTAAGCGGATGTTGGACATTGTGCTTTTTATATTGTTAGGTGCTGGAGTGTTTGTATTCTTTTTTTTTTTTTTTTTAAAGTTTTTTTTTTTTTCAACGTTTATTTATTTTTGGGACAGAGAGAGACAAAGCATGAACGGGAGAGGGGCAGAGAGAGAGGGAGACTCAGAATCGGAAACAGGCTCCAGGCTCCGAGCCATCAGCCCAGAGCCTGACGCGGGGCTCGAACTCATGGACCGCGAGATCGTGACCTGGCTGAAGTCGGACGCTTAACCGACTGCGCCACCCAGGCGCCCCTGTATTCTTTTTTAAAGATTTTATTTAAAAAAAAAGTTTGTTTTTTTTTTTAAAGTGCTTTTGTGCTTTTTCTTGAACTCATCCAAGTTACATGGAAGCAGTTTGATCCTTTTTGAGGCTAGCTTTTTAAGCATTGTTAGGACAGCCTGGAGTAGCCTTTAGTCTGGTATCACACCACAGAGGCAATACCTTTCCTAAGACATTGCCTTGTATTTTAAATGCTCTTTGGCTGATTGCTACACTAATACTCCCAGCCCTGAGTGATTCCTGAAGCTTGTTTTGCTTTGTCCTTCAGATTTTAAAATTCTCTTCCATTTTTATATTCTGCTCATACTGCATATGTTTCAGATGGTTTCAGCCTTTAAAAATTTTTTTCCTTAAGTTTTCATTTCAATTCCAGTTAGTTACCGTACAGCGTAATAGTTGTTTCAGGTGTAGAATTTAGTGAGTCCTCACTTAAGTGCAACACCTAGTGCTCATCCCTGGTGCCCTCCTTAGTCCTCATCACCCTGTTCTACCTGTCTCCCTGACCACCTCCCCTCTGGTAATCCTCAGTTTGTTCCCTATAATTAAAAGTCTGTCTCATGGTTTAACCCCCCACCCCTACCCCTAACCCTGCCTTGTTCGTCTGTTTTGTTTCTTAAATTCCACATAGGAGTGAAATCATATGGTATTTGTCTTTCTCTGACTGACTTATTTAGCTTAGCATTACTCTCTAGCTCCATCCACGTCATTGCACATGGCAAGATTTCATTCTTTTTGATGGGTAATTTGGGTGTGTGTGTGTGTGTGTGTATACCACATCTTCTTTATCCATTCATCAGTCAATGGACAGTTGGGCTCTTTCCATACTTTGGCTAGTGTTGATAGTGCTGCTAGAAACATGGGGGTGCATGTCTTCCTTTGAATCACTGTTTTTGTGTCTTTGAGGTAGATACCTAGTAGGGCAATTGCTGGATCATAGGTAGTTCTGTTTTTAACTTTCTGAGGAACCTCCATACGGTTTTCCAGTCAGTCTTTTTATTAAAATATATTAAAATTATGTTATGCTAGATTTTAGTGATGAAATGATTAAACTGGTTTAGTGATTAAATTATAATAATTTCATAATAGCCTAAAGGAATGATTACACCTACTGAAATACATAAAACACGCAGGGTCAGATGAAACACTTTTGTTGTCAGGCCTTTATCTGCAGTGGTTATGTAGAAATGATATGTATGTATATATCTTTTGGTAAATAACCCCCTCCCCTTTTTTAAAAATATTTTTTAATGTTTATTTTTGAGAGAGAGAGAGACAGAGCATGAGTGGGGGAGGGGCAGAGAGAGAGGGAGACACAGAATCCGAAGCAGGCTCCAGGCTCCGAGCTGTCAGCATAGAGCCCGACACAGGACCTGAACTCATGAACCGTGAGATCGTGACCTGAGCCGAAGTTGGATGCTTAATTGACTCAGCTACCCAGGCACCCCTAAATAACTCCCTTTTATTCTTCTCTCTTTCCTTCTCTAGGAAGAACGTGTTGTGAATCACATGGCAGCAAAGATTATTGAAAATGTCTGCACTACCTTTTCTGCTCAGGCCCAGGGCTTTATTACAGGAGAAATTGGACCCGCTTTATGGTTCTTATTCAGACATTCCACTGTTGATTCTCTCAGGATAACAGCAATATCGGTAAGCGGAGCATCTTTTAGGGATATATCTGGGTATATTTAAACACCGAATTTGAAGAATTGTGCCACAAACAGAGTAAATCTCACCGGATAAGTAGGACACAGAAATATCAGAGTAATATATTTGGTGAGAACAATAATTTTCTCCTAAAGTAAAATTTTCAAAGCTGGGGCTGGAAAACCTTGGGACTGTTGGGAAATGGTTTTAAAAATCATTTGGAAGTGCTAGTGGGTGCTAGTGGGTAGGGTACAGCATTTGTTTTGGTTTACATTTAGTGTTCCCTGACTTTTCCTGAGCTCCCTCTTTCAGATTTTCTGCTAAATGCATTTATCATGAATTAATTATAAAGTGAATTCATGTTAGTCTTCAGGCGTCTGTGGTTTTGCAGCTTTTATATTTTGATTGGTTGTCTACTTCTTTGCTCACGTGGTTGTAGTGACTTGGTGTAGAAGATAATTATGCATGAAGATGTGTTAACATGGTTGTATCAATTTAACAGTCTGTTAAACTAATACAACCCTTGCTCATATGATTTATGAAAATACTCTTTTTGATCACCGGTCTCCTCTTTCTGTTGCCTGCTCATTGTTGCACCTCTCCCTTTGGTCCCTTGTTTTCTTCCCTTAAACCTCCAACCCACATTTTTCTCCTGCATCCTCAGTAAATGACTTTCCCCCATACTTGGCAGAGAAAATCAACCTCCAGTGGTAATTATCCCAGTGTCTGTCTGCCACGTCTGTAGACCTGTTTACATCCACACCTGAGCTGTCTTTCCCTCCTGTTACTATTGATGAACTGTCCCTTCTCCTGCAGAGACCGATCTCTCCCATGTTTCTTCACGTCTTCTTCCTGTTCGCTCCTTAGGAATCTCATTCAAATGCTTATTTTTTCCTCTCTCTTAAGTCCTTTGATTTTTGTTTTTATAATTTTTTTCATGTTTGTTCATTTTTGAGGGAGAGAGAGAGCGTGAGTGGGGGAGGGCCAGAGAGCGAGGGAGAGACACAGAATCCGAAGCAGGCTCCAGGCTCTGAGCTATCAGCACAGAGCCCGATGTGGGGCTCGAGCTCATGAAGCGTGTGTGAGATAATGACCTGAGAGTCAAAGTCAGACGTTTTACTGACTGAGCTACCCAGGCACTCCTCCTTCCTAAATCTTTAACCCTCTTCTCTACTAGATCCTTCTAATCAGCATTCGTGTATTCTTTACCCCATTAAAAAAAAAAACACACACACACATACACAAACATATCAAAGTGTCTCTGGGCTGCATATCTCCCTTCATGGCCATACTTCTTTAAAGAGTTACTGCTATAGTGGTGCCTGGGTGGCTCAGTCGGTTAAGCATCCGATTTCGGCTCAGGTCATGACCTCACAGCCCGTGAGTTCAAGCTCCTGTGAGGCTCTGTGCGGACAGCTCGGAGCCTGGAGCCTGCTTCAGATTCTGGGTCTCCCTCTCTCTCTGCCCCTCCCCCAATCGCGCTCCATCTCTGTCTCCTTCAAAAACAACCATTAAAAAATAAAGTAATAAAAAGAGTTATTGTTACCAACTATTCCTCCTTTCTGGCCCGTTTCCTCTTTAACCCAATGTGGTATCTGTCCTAAAATGCCACTGAGGCTGATCTTGCTGAGCTCTCCACTGGCTTTCATGTTGCTAAATCCTGAGGGTATTTGTGGATATTTTCCAGTTCTTAAATTGACCAATGTAATTCTGAAGATTAAGGGCTAACAGTTCTGCTTACTGAATGTCATTAAGCAAAGGATATGGAGCATCTGTCTGTCTCTCTTTCACACATACACACACATGTGAGCCATATAATTTCAAAATGATAGAAAAGAACCCTAAATTATCGTATTAGTATTTACAGAAAGACTGTCAGAAGGAGCTTACAAAGTATATCAGGGAACTTCTGTGAGGCCTCTGGGTATCTTAGAACATCTGTTTTAATCCTGGCCCTTAGAAAAAAGTCTTCCTTTGATTGGGCTTATGTTATTTTCTTTTATTATTATTTTTGAATGTTTATTTTTGAGAAAGAGCATGAGTGGGGGCAGGGCAGAGAGAGAGGGAGATACAGAATCCATAGAAGGCTCCAGGCCCCGAGCTGTCAGCACAGAACCTGGTGAAGGGCTCAAACTCATGAACCGCGAGATCATGACCTGAGCCGAAATCCAGAGTTGGACGCTTAACTGACAGGTGCCCCTGTTGGGTTTATGTCATTTTCATCTTTATACTTGAGCATGGTTTCTTTTCTTGGTTAAGTTTTTTCCAGTTCCCGCCCAAGTTGTGTGCCTTCTAGCCCTTTCTTTACCTGAGCTATTAAATTTCACATGTTCGTTTTGGGGTATATACATATATATTTTTTTAACTTAAAAATAGGTCTATTTATTTACTTTTTGAGAGAGAGCACACGGTGGGAGAGGGGCAGAGAGAGGGAGAGAGAGAATCCCAAGCAGGCTCTGTGCTGTCGGTGCTGAGCCCATGTGGGGCTCTGTCCCACAAACCGTGAGATCATGACCCGAGCCGAAATCCAGAGTTGGATGCTTAATCAACTGAGCCAGCCAGGTGCCCCTCTTATATTTTGTTCTAGCACTTTTCTGAATCATTAAATTTTCAGTGAAATTTTTCAAGTCGTCCCCCAAAATTCTCACTCACCTTAGCTCCAGGCTCTTATTCAGTATCCTGTGTTGTGTATTGTTTTTCTATCTCTTGAACCTCCTCCAGCACGAAACAGTTCCTTGGTCTTTTTTTTGTACTTCACGTCCTTGACAGTTTTAAAGAATATGGGGCTTTGGTTTTGTAGGGGAGGCTCCAGCCGGGTCTGCCTGCCGCTTCCTCACGAAGCCCCCCCAGCAACGTTGAGGAGGGCTGCCGTGCGAGGATCATCTGTGTATATTATTCCTTCTCTGTCAGAGGTTGGCGAACACGTTCTGTAAAAGGATCAGATAATAAATATCTTGGGCTTTGTAGGCCACGTACGGTCTCTGTTACACATTCTTTCTGTTTTGTTTTCTACACCTCTTTAAAAACGTGAAAATCCTACCTCATGAGCTGTGGAAACACAGGCCTTTGGTATTTTTTGGTACTCTATTGTGAGGAAGCTCTTTCCCTTCTCCCACACGTGTGTATGTACGTATTTCTACCATTATTGTGATGAATAACTTCAGTGGGTCTTAATGTGGCACTCCTGCTTCTGTTATTTGCATTGTTTGTTTGGATGCTGAAGTCCTCCTAGATCTGGCCAGTGTCATCCCTTCAAACCGGCTTCTGTGTTCTGCGGACCTATTTCTATCATTGTTTGAGCCCTTCATTGTCTTCTGACACCACACAATGTTCTGGCTTAATTTGTACTTGCTCTCCGCTAGCTCTGGAATCAATCATTTCTTCGGGGAACCTTTGGTATTTAGAGGACAGGATCCGAGTGCTCTTTGTGCTTACTGCTATGAGGTGTCTTTGCTTCTAGGCCTTCTTAAAATTCAGACTTGGAAAAAATATATCCATACATAAACATGCATTTATAAATGCGTGTGTGTGTGTGTGTGTGTGTGTATCATTGTACGTATGTGTAACAAAACTCACCCTTTCACATCGACACTTCCGATTTTAATCCAATACCTTAAGATTCTTTCTGGCCTTCTCATTTTCCATGTTTGTAAATCCTTTCTCAGAGACAAACCTGGTTTCTGTTTTTCTCAGTATCTATACTGATTTGTTCACTCAGTGAATTTATTTATTCTGTGAACAGGCCCATCCCCTCTGGCCACCTCCGCTGTGTCATCCTCTGTCTTCCTTGTCATTGCCACTTGTACAGGGTTGCCCCTTTCCCCTCACTGCCCCCTCTCCTCAGACTCTGACATATTGAACCTTGGGAGGGGAAGGTAGAGGAGGTGGATTAGGGAAAACGAAGGGTCTCTTCTCTTAACTCCTTCCACTTCCGTGCTCACATGCAGCTACTTAACCTGTCCTGGGATGCTCATTCCGAAGTCTCCATCTGGCCCCGTCTACCTCTCCCTGCAACTCTATTGCTGCCGCCATAGTCCAGGCCCCACCATCTTTCTCCTGGCTCACTGGAGTGGCCTCCTCACTGGTCTTTCCATGGTCAGTTTGCCCCACCGACATCACTGTCCACACAGAGTGCACTTCATGAAATCATGTCTCCTCTCTCTTCTCTGCTGCAACTTTTCAACAGCTTTCCACCATTTTTCTTAAAGGATTGGCACAAACACAAGTTCAGAATTGGTGAGTGCTTTCACTTTCAGGGCAATATTTGTTATTTAAGCAGGTAACACATCTTGCTACATAAATTAGTTACCTTAGCTATCTGAGCAGTCAGCACAGAGCCCATTGAGGGGCTTGAACTCATGAATCATGAGACGATGACCTGGGCTGAAGTTGGGTGCTTCACTGACTGAGCCACCTAGGCGTCCCTCTGGTAGCACATCTCCTGGCCCCTCGAATCTCTTTGTAGTTTTGCTCATAGCAATGACTATAGCTGTATTTATGTAATGTATGTAAGCATGATTTTTCCCCATTGGTGTTACTCCTGGAAGGTAGGAGCCCTTTCCCTCTTGTGCCCTTCCTCAGCACATGGGATGGGTACTTGGTAGGTCTCTTAAGCAGAGGAATGCATGAGCTCTGGCTGGAGAAGAAAGGTACCCAGTGTTGGGGCGCCAGTCTGCTGCTTGTCCTCTTGGAACAGTCTGTGTCTGCTGCCTTTGTCACTGATTTTCTTACCCATTTCTCACCCAGTTCTCCTGGTCATCTCTTGGTCCCAGAGATTCCCTTATACCTTCCCACTCAGGAATGCCTCCTTGGCTTAGGGATTGGTTATTGGGTGGAGTGGACCTGACTTAGGAAATGTATTGATTGGATAAGAACGATCACTAGAATTAGGGTTATAGGGAATCTCTCTCTCTGTTAACCACAGTGGGAACCAGAGAAGCCCGTAGAGTTAGGTCGAGTAAGATGGAGACTATGAGAGAGATAACTGGAGTAAACATAATTACTAATGGGCTGAGATGAAGGGGGTAAAAAGTGAAGAATCCTATAGCATGGTGGTTTTCACTGGGGTTGGCGGGGAGCTTTTCAAGCAACACTGACAACTTCCTCCACTTTATACACTCCTTGCCCCTATTGTGATATATCATAAGATCTCTTTAGGAATCAGATGAGAATGTGTGTAGTTTAGAAAAGCTCCCAAGGTAATTTTGATAGGACGTTAAAAAAAAACACAACAACATTCAAAAGGCAAACTAGAAATCGTTTTTAAAGTTTTTATTCCATGGTGATTCTGTCCAAGTTTGTAATAGAGGTATGGCCTCCACTTTTGACTTAGTCTATTTCTTAGAAATTGCTTTCATGATGCAAACTGTCAAGAATCCTGGAGGTAACACAGTGTTCTTTTTGAGGCATGTTTTGAAGTGAATTGTGGACTAGAAGTGTTTTTTTCCCAGTCTTGAAATGTAGTCTCAAGCACTATTTTAATAAGTATTTCAGAACCAGATCACTGAAGATCAGAGTTGAGATTTGATTTTTTTGATTCAGAAAATACAAGCACTAATGTGCTACTGAGCCTCCATGAAGCTCTCAACTGTGTTTGATATCCAGAAGTGGAGGGTTAAAGGTTATTTTCTGCATGAGCTTTTTAAAATGGAAAGTCTGTTAGGCTTCTGAGCCGCATTCTGAAGATGAGGCATTCTCGTTGCCCTCATATTGGTTTGAATACATTTAGAAGTAGTCTGGACAAATCTTTTACCAAGAAATATCCTCATTATGATCAGGTAGGGATTTTGTACTGAAAGGAAGTCAGTTTGCTGTGAGAGCTGCTCTAACGGTTTTTAAAATGCCAGTGACACTTAGTCTTTTGTGTCTTGAGGTCTCTGTTGGGAGAACCCTTAATCTTGCTCCAAAGTTCTGATGGTAGCATGACCTTTAGGGACTCCATTTAAAATGCTCTTTTGGGGCACCTGGGTGGCTCAGTTGGTTACCTGTCCCAACTCTTGATTTTGTCTCAGGTCATGATCTCACAGTTTGTGAGACGGAGCCCCATGTCGCTGTCCACGCTGACAACATGGAACCTGCTCAGGTTCTCTCTCTCTGTCTCTGTCTCTCTCTGTCTCTCAATAAATAAACTTCAAAAATGGTTTTTTTTAATTCTTGGATTAAGTAATGAAATAATTCTGTTTTGATTTTATATACAGCAATCTTCTTACATACCTTATAAATGAGTTTTATTTTAGGTTTATTTATTTTGAGACAGAGTGCATGCATGCACCTGCACAAGCAGGGGAGGGGCAGAGAGAGATGGAGAGAGAGAGGGAGAGAGGGAATTTCAAGAAGGTACTGCACTATGAGTGTGTAGCCCGACATGGGGCTGGATCCCATGACCACCTTGAGATCATGACCTGAGCTGAAATCAAGAGTTAGATGCTTAACCCACTAAGCCACCCAGGAGCCCTTAAATGAGTCTTAAAAACTTTCATGTTCTGGAATCAGAGCTAGCTTTGTTTTTAGTGAATTTATTTTTTGTAGTCCTGTTTTCAGATATTAGTGTCTACTTTTCTACTGAAACATACACGATTTGGGCTTTAGACTTCAAGAACTGTACTTTAATGGTTTCCAAACCATCATGTCTAACTTAGCCATCTGTAACTCCCATGGAAGGGCGAGGAGAGAATGAAATACAATTTGAAAGGTGTCCAAAGTAGAGATTGATTTTTTTTCTGGGTATTTCATTCTGATATGGCTATCTGTAAATGATTACAGATCCTTGGTATATGTTTGAAATCGAGTCAGTGATTATTGTTTTCTAGCTTTATTGAAATGTCATCGACATAACACTGTGTAAGCTTAAGATGTATCACGTGTTGATTTGATACACGTATATATTGCAAAATGTTTACCGCCATAGTGTTAGCTAACCCCTGCATCACATCACATGATTACCATTTCTTTTTTGTGGTGAGGACATTTATGATTTATTCTCTTAACAACTTTCACATATATACAACAATATTATTAACTGTAATCACCATGATGTACATTAGATTCCCAGCACTTGCTCATGAAACTGGAAGTTTGTACTTGTTGACCAACATTTCCCCATCTTCCGCTCCCCTAGGCCCCTGGTAGCCACCGTTTCCCTGAGATTTTCAAGAAGTCGAAAATATTTTTGAAGTCTTTATCTTTTCCCTTCCCCTTTGCTTTTCTTTTGACATATTTGTAACCATTCATCTCATATTTGATCTTTTCATTGATCAAGGTTATATAGATCTGTTTAACATATAAATCAGAAAGAAGGAGGTTATAGGACATTAATTTACAATGAATGCTTTTGTAAAACTGTTTCTGGCTTAAGTTTATTTCTCTTTGGAGTCGCCCATATATGCCCAGAATATGACCATCCTTTTTGCTTAAAAACTTTTGAGGTCTTCCCATTGATTGCTTATGGCACGGAATTCGTAAGTCCTGGTTTGGTAGAGCATCTCTGGCTCCATCCTGCTTTTCTAGATGAATCATCACATTTTCACCTTTCCTACTGATTGCTTTTCCTTCTTCACCTGAAGTATGTTATCAAAGCATCCACTTCCCCTACTTCAAACATGCTCTGCTTCTCTGTGTCTCCATGTGAACGCGTGTTCTCTTCTCTCTGGCTAGAATTTATTTTTAAGTTAATATTTAAGAATTCCAGTAAACATATTGTTCACATGTTGTTGTATTAGTTTCAGGTGTACAATGTAGTGCCTCAACTATGTATTACTCAGTGCTCATTATGATAAGTGTGTTCTTTAATCCCCATTCCCCTACCCCCTTCCTTAGTTGTCTCTCTTTCCTTTTTTTTTTTTTTTTTTCCCTTTGCTGATTTGTTTCTTAAATTCTGCATATGAGTGACATCATATGGTATTTGTCTTTCTCTGACTGGCTTATTTTACTTAGGATTATACTCTCTAACTCCATCCATGGCATTGCAAATGGCAAGATTTCATTCTTTTTTTTGTGACCAAACAATATTCCTGTGTGTGTGTGTGTGTGTGTGTGTGTGTGTGTGTGTGTGTGTATACCAAATCTTTATCCATCCATCAGTCAGTGGAAACTTGGGCTGCTTCCATATCTTGCCTGTCGTAAATAATGCTACAGTCAACATAGGGGTGCATGTATCCCTTTGAATTAGTGTTTTTGTATTCTTTGGGTAAATACCCAATAGTGTGATTACTAGATCATAAAGTAGTTCTATTTTTAGCTTTCTGAGGCATCTTCGTACAGTTTTCCCACAGTGGCTGCACCAATTTGCATTCCCACCAACATTGCAAGAGGGTTCCTTTTTTCTCCACGTCCTTGCCAACTCCTGTTTTTTCTTATATCTTTGATTTTAGCCATTCTGACACGGGTGAGGTGATACCTCATTGTGGTTTTGATCTGCATTTCCCTGATGAGGAGTGAAGTTGAGCATCTTGTGTCTGTTGGCAATCTGGATGTCTCCTTTAGAGATAGATCTGTTCGTGTCTTCTGACCATTTTTTAGTTTGTTTTTTTTTGGTGTTGAGCTGTATAAGTTTTTTATATGTTTTGGATACTAACCCTTAATCAGAGAGGTCATTGGCAAGTATCTTTTCCCATTCTGTAGGTTGTCTTTTTGTTTTGTTGATTGTTTCCTTTGCTGTGCAGAAACTTCATATTTCGATGTAGTCCCAACAGTTTATTTTTCCTTTTGTTTCCTTTGCCTCAGGAGACATATCTAGAAAAATGTTGCTATGTCTGATATCGGAGAAATTACTGCCTGTGTTTTCTTCAAGGGTTTTTATAGTTTTAGGTCTCACAGTTAGGTCCTGGCTAGAATTTGCTTACTTTTCCACCTGGTCCACTTCCCCCCTACCCTTCAAAAACTGGCTCGAGATCATCTTCCTACGTAGCCGTTGTCGACTGCTTTACCTTCTTTTCCAAACGAATTCAGTGAGCTCACTTCTGTTATGGTGCTCATTAAATTCTATTACTTTATAAATATGTCTCATCTCTAATAGTTCATGAGTGAGTTAGGAAAAGCTCAGATGTCTGATTATCTTGGTTTGAATTCCAGCTTTGCTTCTGACCAGCTATATGCCTTTGGGCAAGTAACTTAAATATTCTATGCCTAAGTTCCATTGTCTATAAAATAGGTAAACAATAATACCTTTCTTATGTTATTGGGAGAATTAAATGTGATAGTATTCAGATAGTCTGAGATAATCATTTTTCACATGCTAAACAATAAATGTTAGATATTTATTTTTATGGGTATTTTTTCACCCCTTAGTTTAGTGTCTGCAAAAAGAAGGCACTTGATGTTTTTTATTACTTCAAGGGAAGTTTTTCTGTATCAACTTACAAGTTAGTTTGTCATTGCAGTTAACCCTTTATAATTTGCATGCTTATCATAAGAGTCTCTGTTATCTTATAACAGCTTTAGTTTTTATGGGTGTCTGGATTACTGTTTCATGTTTAAATATGCTGAAAGTTTCTGACTTTGTTATCCCAGAATAAGTAGTAAAGGAGCAGGGTAAGCAGCCTCTGCTCCTTGGTACAGAAGCGTGTTACCGTCCCGAGGCCTGGTTAATGCACTTGGAGTTGTCCGACCGATCTGTTCTCTTGTCTTTGCAGGCCTTGTGTAGAATCACTCGCCATTCTCCCACTGCCTTCCAGAGTGTTATTGAGAAGGTGGGACTGAACGCAGTAATAAACTCCCTGGCCTCAGCCATCTGCAAAGTTCAGCAGTACATGTTGACCTTATTCACTTCAATGTTGTCTTGTGGGATTCATCTTCAGAGGTTAATCCAAGAAAAGGTTTGACTTAGACTTCACCTATTACCGTACTTTACGAATTGTTGTTGAACCATTACGATTGCAGGAGAAAACAAGTAATATCATCTCTGTAGAATTTATTTTTCATCTCAGGGGACCTTTTTGAACTTTGCCAAACCTCTGTACCACAGGCCATTTATCTGAAGATATTGTAAGAGTCTTTTAGTGATTAAAGTAGAAATCTAGTAAATGGCTCTGCCTGCGTATCCCATTTTCGTAATGGAAAGTTAGAAAATTTATGAGTCTTCTATGCTAATATTTTTTATGCCTCCTTCTCCTCAGCCCCCGTCTTTCCCCATGTGCTTTGCCTTCTGTGGGGAGAGTCCCTTTATGTTCTCTGCTTACTTGGACTTGCCTAATACTCGGCTAATACAAAGCACCTGGACAGCTCCTTTTCTCCTGTTTTAACTTAGTTTCCTTCTAATCCTTTGATACTCCTTTATTTTATATACAGTAGAGTTTTTAAATATTCAGTTCCGATCACAAAACCGCAGGGCTCTAAAGAAGTCTCTTCTGTAGCCTTCCTCAATGTGTCTTCTCTTGGTGCCTGCTACAGAGTGATCCGCGAACCAGAAGCCTGGGTATCAGCTGGGAGGGGGTTGGATACGCAGCCCCTCGGGCCCCATCTCGGGCCTGCTGAATCCAAATCTACATTTTAATGAGATCTCTAGGTGGTTTGTTTGAACTTTATGATTTGAGAAGCCCTGTCCTAGAAATTTAGTGTTGAATGAGGTGTTACCAGGTAGCAAAAGCGGACCATGGCGGTATATACGTGTTTGGAAAGCTTGGAGTCAAAGCAAAAGATCTTTTTATAATTGCACAGCCTTTCCCAGGGTTTTATATGCTCATGTGTATTATGAATCTTCACAGGGGGAATGTAGTGTGTGGCGTTCTTGAAACTTACTGGACTGATCATCCTTTTTTAGAGGGGAGATACTGGTCATATTGGAGTTTTGAGAACACAGTAAGGGTAATGGCACTAACAAGTATAGAGTGGAACCACTTAGATATACTCTTTGCCTTGGTTCTTCTGTGTTAAGGTCTGCACGTTAAATTCTGGTTTTTGTAATGTAAGTGGAAATGTCAGTAAGTAAGAATCATTGATTGACGTAGTAAACTTGATCTGTCAAAGTCAAGATGGAGAGTGAACTCCCTCTTACCTTTACTCTGATCACTCTCCTTCAGATTCTGCTAAGGAGCTGGAGCCTCAGAGACACATATTTTTTTCTAACAGTCTGTGTATCTAATTTTTGCTATTAAATTTTCCAAGTCATTAAGTATTGTTACATTATTAGGAAAAGCACCACTTGAGTAGTTTTACTGTGTAAACTGTGATAAGAGAGGCCGAGAGTTTTAGCAATTGGGTTTTTTTCCCCACCTTGAGCACAGGCATGGATTGATTTCATTTCAAGTATGCTATTTCACAAAGGTAATAAAATAGTATGCATTGACGAATATGATTTTTATAATTGTTTTTATGACACACAACTAATATTCCACATATTATAACAAAATGAATGGTTGAACAATGAAATGTATTGAATGATAAGTAATCTTTTGATTTTCGTTAGCATTGGTACTGAAAAACTTTATTGTGGTGGAAATCGCATGATACAGAATTTACCCTCTTTACCATCTTTAAGTTCACAGTTAGTAGTGGTGAGTATATTCACTCTAGAACATTGTCATCTTGGAAAACTGAAACTCTGCCCGTTAAACATTTAGGTTGTTGTGTTTGAAGACTCTGGATTTTGTTTAAATCTGTGGGAGTGGGCCTCCTCTGACGTGGAACTGGCAGAGGAAGGAGGGCTGTGTCTCGTGCCTGCCGTATTGGGGTGGAAATCCAGGTTCTCCGGTGGAATTCTGTTGCACCCTAAGGGCATGGAGGGCCCCTCCTTACTGCTGGGCTGTGGGAGTCCACACTTCCCACTAGGCCTCCCCCGATGGCCCCCTGGCGGGAGTGGGGAGTGCTCCTCAGGCCTGTCTCCCCTGGCACTGTAGGTGGGGGGTGTGAGTCCCATTCCTGGTGGCAGGTGCCAAAGGTACAGGCTTCCCGCTCTCTTCTCTGATGCCGTCTTGGCAGGGGGAGGGAAGGGCACCTCCTTACTGCTACTGATGGGTGGAGGCCCAAGCTCCCCACGTGATCTGTACTGATGCCAGGGTTGGGGCGAATGGCTGCCGTTACTGCCAGGTTGGGATGTTATCGCCAGCTCTCTACATGGTCTCTTCTGGAATTGCCCTAGCGGGGAGCGTGTTGGCTCTGTGCGGGGCTGGAGTCCAGGCTCCTCGCTTTGCTGATAGGGGTGGGGACGTGGTTTCCCATGGTGTTTGGCTGGAGTGGAGTAGCTGTTGTTTGAAAGTTTTAGATCTTTCTGGGCTGCCCCTTTCTTGGTCTTTTGGCTTGAGAGAGCTGGCCTTTTTTTGTGTCTTGTGCCTGTTGGTGTTTCTAGGCTCCTGGATTACCTAGCACCCAATCTGGGATATCTGAGGCAAAGAGAAAACCCAGTGAACTCATTGCCATGTTGATCCTCAGGACCTGTCTTCTCTCTCTTTCAGAGTCACCTCACATTTGTTTTATATACAATGTCCAGGATTTTTAGTTGTCCTTAGTGTGGAGAATAGGAAAAAGTGCATCTTCTCTCTCTTGACCTTTCATTCTTAAAATGGTTCTATGGCAGGTCAGTAATATGCAGTGAATTCTCATTTAAAATATAACGCTCTTTTTTTATTAACTGAAAAGAATTACCATTTATTGAACATTTACCACGGGTCACTTAGTGACTTGCAGTCCTGGGATGTTTGCGGAGGAAACTGAGCGTGCTGGGTAATTTTGTCAGGTTCATAGAGGGCATAAGTGCCAGAGCTAATGCTCATGCCAGACAAACAAGGGCGTGGAGCAATTTTGGATAGTGTTAATGCTCTTAAGAACATAGGGTGTCTGCAATAGGCAGTGTGCAGGGAGTGGAGCCATATCTTTTTACCTGGGGGGGGCGGGGACGGGGAGGGAGTCAGGGAAGGCCTCTGAGGAGGTGATGTTCCAGCTGAGCCTTAAATGACAAGAAAGAGTTTGCCCTGTGAAGTTCTGGGGGAAGAACTTTGTAGTTGAGCTTCCCTGTGAGGTGGGAGGATCTGGAAAGAGAAAGAAGGCCCCCAGACCTGAACCTAGTGAGTTGGTGGGGGGGGGGGGAGGGACTGGGGAGAAGGGAGGCCAGTGGGAAGAGGCTGGGACAGGCAGGAGACCTCGCTCATGTAGGGTTGTGATACTAGCCTTCTTCACAGATTTTGACAGAGTGGCCATAGTTGTGTTTTTACTTAAAAGTGCATTAAAGAAATATACATGTGTGTTTCAGGGGCAGATTTACCAACCTTCCTATTGCTAAGTTGAGTTTCTGTCCTGAGCGTTTGCTTGTTGACCGGTTAAAATGAGTGGACGAGGGGGGGACCTGGGAACACATACTGGGTGGGTTCCTTCCGGTTGAACAGAAGGACAACTGCACATGCTCTTTTTGGGGGCCATCGCCTGTGTATCATTATCTCTTTAAAGTTGAAAATCAGTCCCCAAAGGCATTCGTGCTATTCCTTTTAATTGCAAGAAATTACTGTTTAGGGTAGAAAATAGAAGAAACTAGAGAATGAGACAAAATCAGATGTAATTTCACTGCCCAGAGATAATTACTGTTAACAGCCTGGTCGGTCTCTTTAGTCTTTTGTCTGTGTGTCTATGTGTTTTATGTACACATTTATAAAATTGTGATCAAAATGTGTAGATTTATCTCGATAGTACGTTGTCATTAAATATTCTCCAAGAACATTAAAAAACATTGTCTAATTTTTCATCTCATGGCTTTCCAACAGTTTAATTCTTTCCCCACTGTTGAACCATTTGCCTCTCATTGTTGGTTTCCACTGACGCCGATGTAGTGAACGTCCTGTTGTATCCCTCTTTGTGTTCACCGATAATAGATTACCACAGGTATTAGCCACATTTAGAAGGCCCTGCGTAGATAGTGCTAGACTATTCTCTAGAAAGGTAGATGGTGATGGTACTAATCACTTACAATTTAACCAGCAGCCAATAGAGCCATGCTATGTTTTTCTTCTAATAAAACGTGGAGTTTGGGATTATTAGCATTCTGCGTGTTTTCATGGTTATTTGCAGTTAGCAATTAACCTGACTCTCCCTTTGGATTATGTAACTGTAGCCAAGTTCTCATCGTAAACTAAACTAACCAGATTATTATCCCCTTCGGAATCATGCTCGTGTTCTCAAGTGGGTGTCAGTGTGCTGAAGGAACTTGTTCAGTTTCCCTGTCACCAGCATTAGCTACTTTTGTATCATTGTCTTCACACGACCATTGTCCAGCAGCCACGTGGATTCACTGTTTTTTTATTTTGTGTCATCGTCTTCAAAAGGATTGTCTTTCCGATAAATGTGCTAAATGGCAGAATATTCCTTTATCCAAAACAAGTGTTGGTTTCATACACTGTGATGGGAAAAGTGAGTGATCACAGCCATGGTGACAGGGGACTCCCTTGAATCACAAATCAGGTGTTATGAATATTCCAGTAACTGCAGAAATTGAGCAAAACAAAAAATGATAGTTTTTCCATTTTTTTTCTCCCCAAATATGTGAGGACGCTTTTTGAACCATTGGTAAATGGTACTTCGTGTGTAACTCTTACATCATTGGTAGAGTTAGGGAGTTGATAACTTTTTCACAGTTCAGACGGGTGAGTGGCTGTGAACAAGAGACTTCTGGAAGGTGTGACTGGATGGACGTAAGACAAACCATGTAGGTTAGGTATTCATTCTTGCCTTATTAAACTTTTTTGTTTGTCGTTGCTGTTTTAATGTTATTTTTCTGGTTCTTCCAGGCTGTTAATGTATCCTATAAATCTTCCAGATCAGGGGCTGGAGGAGTTTGGGAGTTCATAAATGTATTTCCTGCTGTTTTATTGGGGAGAAAGATGTTGGGTGAGGTCATTGCAATTTCCCTTAATTATAATACCAAGAAACTTAAAGTAGGTAATGCTATCCTAATTTATTTTTATCAGGTTATATTTATAACTTTTATGAATTTTGGGGTTTATATGTTTAGCATAGAAAATTCAGAATGTATAGCATATGGAGGACTGGAGTGCTTACCTCCCTGAGCTAAACTCTGTAAAAATTCTGATCTTTTATCCCTTTCAAATTCATACTTGTGCCTGGATACATGCACATGCATACACGTGTGTATACATGCATTCACATATTCCTTCCTCTCTGCTGCCACACACACATACTGTTAGAATATTCTCGTAGAAATTGGATTAACTCCATACTGTTGGTAATCTGTATTTTTTCTTTCCAATGACATGTTAGGAATGTGTGTCAAAGTCAGTATAACTTCAATATTATTTTTAAAGGGTAATCACATTCCGTCACATTAAGGTATCCCCATTTATCCCAACAGCTCACTCTTGTCCATCTAAGAATTATTTTTGCCATTATTTTCGCCATTATTTTCCCAGGGAGAACATGCTCATGGCTGAAGCCATTTGCATGGCCTTCCTTAATTAGTCCTTGAGGAGAACTTTTAAGTAAAATTACTAGGTTAGTCTCATTTTTAAAAAGTTCTTTTTCCTTCATAGATTACATAGAAAAGACACCGTGGTCGTATGTATGTTTGGAAATAGACTCAGTGCCGGTAAAAAGTGTGGTAACATTGCATCCAGATTATGTGTCTCTCATATTTGCCAAAATATTTTGGTTTCAAGCAGCATTAAGTGCGTGGTTGCAGTCCCATCATGCCTTTTGATTGACTTTTCTATCTTTAAAAATTTCAACCAGGATACTTAGAGGTCACATGCAGATTCTTACTTTCTTCATTTCGTAATCTTTTAAATTTGTGGAACCACAGTAAGTTATTTGTGGGTTGTTGAAAGTTGTGGCTCTGTTACTTTGGTCCAGAAATCACGCCAGTTGCAAAATCTGTGTCTTGTGATGTCCTGGTGTCTGGTAGAAGCTGACTGGTTGTGGAATTAAGAAAATATGAGCAGAACGAGAACAGAATCTTTTTTTAAAAAAATTTTTTTTTCAACGTTTATTTATTTTTGGGATAGAGAGAGACAGAGCATGAACGGGGGAGGGGCAGAGAGAGAGGGAGACACAGAATCGGAAACAGGCTCCAGGCTCTGAGCCATCAGCCCAGAGCCTGACGCGGGGCTCGAACTCACGGACCGCGAGATCGTGACCTGGCTGAAGCCGGACGCTTAACCGACTGCGCCACCCAGGCGCCCCAGAGAACAGAATCTTAAAAGATATTTGTGTATACCAGTATGGCTGAGTAGATACCCCACAAACCCTCTCACCATAAAAACTTAAAAATGCTGGATAGTCCTTACAAAGACAAAACTGAGTTTTTTGGGAATGTAACAGAAACATCCAGAAGCTAACCCTGAAGATGAAACGAAAATCTGAAGGGCTACTGTGAGTGTGATGGGGCTGTAGCCTGGGTTCTTAGGGGGGGACTGGAGTGTGTGTGTCTGTGGTGTGCACAGAGTGAGTGTGTGTGTGTGCGCGTGCACGCACAGGGTTTGTGTGTGGGGGTGTTGGGTGAGGGGTGGGGTTGTGTGTGTGTGCATGTGTGTGGGTGTGTATTGGGGTGGGGGTATGCGTGGGTGTGTGTGTGCGTGCATGGGGGTGTATGTATAATTGTGTGTGGGTCTGAGTGTGTGTTCAGTAAGAAGTGTGAAGCCTGAAAACCACTGAGAGAATAATGTAATTGGCCCACATCCGCATTGTCAATTTTCAGTACATGTGAATGTCGTCTCATCTCTGCTCCCTTCTCACTTGTACTTCATTTATACACACTCCTGCCTCTGAGTTATTTTGAAGCAAAGCGCAGACATTGTATTGTTTGTAACTCATCTATATCTGTAGAAGATAAGCAACCTTTTAAAATAGATACATTCCCAGTATCATTTAACACCTACCAATTAATAAGTTTTTAATACAGTCATATATCAGAGATCCCTACACTGGCTCATAAATTATTATTTTCTAGATTGTTTGAATCGGGATCAGATCAAGGTGTGTGTATCTCCTTTCTATTTCATGTTGATTTGTCTTCTTAATCCTCTTTAAATCTATAGATTCTCGCTCTTTTTTTTTTTATTTTTTTTAATTTTTTTAGTCCTTGAAATGAATCTGTTAAGGACAACAGTCACGGTTCACAGGCCTTTCCACATTTGGATTTTGTTGATTGAATCTAGCAAACAACATAGACAGTGTGGCATCCTTTAAAATGTTGCTCCTGTGTTTCTTGTATAGGCTTAAAGCTTCGATCAGATTTGAATTAGATTTCTTTTTCTTTTGAAGACATTTCATTGGTGGTGGTTTTCATAATGGAAGACACACACTAATGACCCAGCTGTTCCTTTTGTGCTACGAAGAGTGAACAGTGGCTTCAGTTCCAGTCTACTCTACAGATGATATCTGTGTATTTATCTCTCTATTTGTGTAACGTTTGTATTATGTGCTATTTATTTTATAGATACTTATATCTCTTGATCTCATTTCATCTACCTGCCCCCTACCCTCCAGTGGTCCCGTATTTATCTGTGGGTAAAGGGTTGAGAAAACCCTTTCCTGTTTTGTGTGAGACTTTGACTTTCAGTAAACTTTCTAGCTCTGTGTTTCTGGAAACCTAAGACTAACCTGTCATCTGTGGAGTTGTTACAAGAGAGATTGGTGGCTGTGGGCTACAAGCTTCTAAGCCAAGGTGGCTTCCACGCCCATCCAGGGTGACTCTTTTCTCCCTGTTCCTGGGCCGTGCTGCTGGGGCTGTGGCGAGAGCAACATGGGATGTGGCCTTTCCAGCAAGCCCTGGTTCCTGAACAGACTGGCTGAAAATGTGATGCACGGTCGTCCTTTGCGTCGGTATGTTGCATTGACTCTAAAATGACCTCTGGTGGACATTGAAATATTCTCTCCCTTCTTGAGACTAAAGGATAGCATAAGCCCATTTGTACCGTGTGTGTGTGTGTGTGTGTGTGTGTGTGTGTGTGTGTGTGTGTTGTAATGTATCTCAGAGATCACTTCATTGTCATTTATAGATAGGCTCTTTGTCCCCCTGCCCCCACCTCACTTTTAAAACAGTGCTTCATAGTGCATGTGCTGCATTTTATTCAACCATTCCCCTTTCGGAAGATATTTGGATGTTAGGTCTCTTTTCTTACATCATAAGACTAAAATACAAAAAGGGAAACTTGAACAAATTTTTAAAGAAAATGTAAGTGGCTGTCTTTGCGACCTTGCTATAGGGAAAGTTTTCTTAAGGCTTAGCATCCAGCTTATGAAAAATAGACTACACATAAAAAGGAAAAGACAAGACAAAATGGATGTAGTCTATGCAGAGTTACTTCACAGAAGAAGAAACTAGAAGGGTCTGTAATCTCGGGAAAAGATGCTCACACTGAATGTTGATGAATAGAATGAAGGTTAAAATGAGTCAGTTTCATATACTTCAGGTTGGCAAAAATGTAAGTCTGCCAGTAAGAGTTGTTGGTGAAGATAGAGGCCAGCAGGAACCCTCCTGGGTGAAGTGGTGTAATCACTTGGGAGTGCAATTTCGTACTGTCCAGTGAAGCTGAAGATGTACATAGCACAGCAATAAATCTTTTCATGAGGAGTGTATCCTTGTACGGTTGTACACAGAAACAGGGTTGTTTGTCTCACAGCCTTTTCCAGTGTCCTACGGTGGCAAGAAACCTAAAAGTCAACAAGAGATTGGAAAATTAAATTGTAACATGTCCATAGGGTGGACCAATATACAGTAAGTAAAAACGACCGAACTAGGTTGAAAATGTATTGGTTCTTATAAGAGTCCCATACTCTTAAATACACAGAACAAACTGAGGGTTGCTGGAGGGGAGATTTGTAGGGGGATGGGTTAAATGGGTGACAGATATTAAGGGGGGCACTTGTTGGGACACGTGCTGGGTGTTGTATAGAAGTGATGAATCACTCTAGTTCTAGTTCTAGTCCTGAGACCAATACTACATTGTACGTTAACTAACTTGAATTTAAATAAACAAATGAAAGAAAGATGTGGATAAATCTCATAAATAAAACTGAAAAAGGTAAGCTGAAAAAGTATATGGACAATACAATAACATACACAAAGTTTAAACTAGGCAAAAATAGAGGTGCCTGGGTGGCTCAGTCGGTTAAGCGTCTGACTTGGGCTCAGGTCACGATCTCACGGTTTGTGAGTTCAAGCCCCACAGTTGGCTCTGAGCTGACAGCTCAGAGCCTGGAGCCTGTTTCAGATTCTGTGTCTCCGTCTCTCTTTGCCCTTCCCCCACTCACACTCTGTCTCTCTCAAAAATCAATAAACTTAAATATTTTTTAAATAGGCAAAAATAATTATCCGTATGTTTAACGGGTGTATAATTGTGTTGTCACCAGCAGAGTCGGAGAGTGCTTTTTACCTTTCATAATAGAGGGAGGGCAGCAGCTTCAGCTGTGTCTCTGTAATATGTTGTTTCTTAAAAAAAAAAAAAAAAAAAGGAATTTTTTTTTTTTTTTTAAATGCCAAGACTTGGTAAAGTTGAATGGATTGTTAAAATCACTTCACCTTTTTCTGTGTCCTTGAAATGTTTCATAATTTGAATAAAAGGATTCATGTTATAGCTCTTAAGTTACAATTTACATTTTTCTTCACTTTTGGAAAGTTTCTGATGATCTCTAGGGAACGTTCAGTAGTTTTCTCCTTGAGACGTTGTGTGTGGTGAACATGGCCGTGGTGTTAGGTATGCTAGTGTGGCTACCACATGGGTAGTTTTTACTCATATGCAAGCGTGGTCTAGGAGGAAGAGCATCGTAACCTCTCCTAGATATCCATTGATGAATTTGGTTTTTGAGGTGCAGGAATTCTTCAAAAATTCTGGTGTTTACTCACAATATGACTACTAATGAAATATATACATTTAGTTTACGTTTATTGAGTTTTGGTTATCGTTTGTGATCCTAAGCTTCCCTCTTTGTTCAGAAATGTACTGGGGGCGCCTGGGTGGCTCAGTCGGTTGAGTGTCTGACTTTGGCGCAAGTCATGATCTCGCGGTTGACAAGTTTGAGCCCCACGTCAGGCTCTGTGCTGACAGCTCAGAGCCCGGAGCCTGCTTCGGATTCTGTGTCTCCCTCTCTCTGTGCCCCTGCCCTGCTCATGCTCTGTCTCTCTCTGTCTCAAATATAAATAAAAATTAAAAAATATTAAAGAAAAGAAATGTACTGAAGGTTGAAACACTGTAATATGTATTTTTTTTCCTATTCTTCAAGCTTACAGAAAGTCTCAGGGTATGTAGGGTTTTAGGAACTCTATCCCTCACGGAAAATAGTATGAGTTATTAAACCAACTACCTTTGAACATGTGTCGAAGGGAAATATTCTGGCAGATTGGTAATGTGGTACTTTATGATAGACAAAGATGGAATGTGATGAAGGACGGACTTCAGGGGAGCTCGGAAGGAGTGTCTTTCATTGGGACAGACTGTGTTACTAGTTGGAATATTGCTTGCATTGGATATAAGAAAAAGTGTCTTATCCTTTTTACTCTGTCCTAAAAATCACAAGATTAGTCGTCATCTTTTAATTTTTGCAGGTCTTCATAGATGACTTTAGGCATACTTATTTAGTTAAGGGGGGAATTCCAAGCTAATTAAAAAAAACATTTCTTTAAAGATGTTTAGTTTTCAAAGATAATATTTGCCATCTAAAAGCCTACCGGATATCCCTCTGCCTTGTGATTCAGAAAGTGTCATTCTGTTAAATTCACATATGAATTGCATGACTTTCAGTGACAACGTTGCAGTCTATAGCATTGGGAAAATTATTCTATGATGGAAAGAGTGCTCTGAGGGGAGAGGTATAGTGTTTGTACACGGAGTATTTGAGGAACTTAACACTGGGTCCTGTGGTATATTCATGAGATTGGGGGTTGACCACAGCTTCTGTGTATGCCTTCTTGGCTTTTTGTTTTGGTATTTTGGGCGGTGGTCCATGTTTTGGATTGATGTTCAGGAAGGCTTTGGTGCTTTTATTTAGTGGTATTAAACAGTTCATGAGTTTGCTAGTCATTTTGCACTTGTTCAGAATAGTGCCAACCTGGTTGCAGTGAGTGGATTTTGAGTAGGATACACATAGATGCTTAAGATACTTACTTAAAAATATTTATATGGTTGTCGGTTTGTTCACATATTCCAAGTTTGAGATTGCCGCTCTGTAATTGATTTTAGATGATAATATCTCACAGGATTATTCAGATATCATCAACATCATAGCCCCTTGCCTATGAATTTTGTTAAAACTGAGAAAGACTCAAGGGTAAACATTATATAATAAGTATGTTCTTGTTGGGGTAGATGTGGGGAGGAAGAATGCTGTTGCTTGCATAGAATTTTTTCGATTTCTCAAACCTCCTTATACAGGTGTCAAGTTATTCCCCAAACACCGGAACAGGAGTTGGTGTGGTGAACTTGGGAAGGACAGCGTGGGGTCCGCAGCTGTTCGGGAGGTTGCGGAGGAAAGGAGAGAGTGAATTCTGACAGTCCCAGAAACTGAGCAATCCAGGAATTTCCAGCAAGGGCTCAATCTCTATCAGAAAATTCCCCACTCAGAGTGGAAAACCTGGCATGTGGTTCTTAGATGAGTCATTGAATGTCGGGGAGGCTTTACAGGTTGTGGTGTGTGGCTGAGTACAGAAAGCCTGGGGAGACCAGAGCGGGCAAGAGTAACTGAAGCCCTTAAAGATTTTCAGAAATAGTCAAGGAAAAACTCTCTCGTAGGAGGATAACACTCCACGCTGGACAAACCATTAAATACGATGCACATTAAATACGGTGGGAACCCTGAGAGGAAAGGTGTAGAGGACGTCGGTAAGGCAGCTCTGGGAATGTGCTGTCGACTTGGCTCCAAGAGGCCCTATCTGTGACTATTTCAGAGTCACAACAGAGGAAGGAGCCTTCAAATCACAAAAATGACAAAGAAGTTATGCTGGCCTGTCCTTACTGTCTCCAGTAGAACCTCCTTCCTAAAAGTACGAGAAAATCCATGTCATTCAGACACCAACAAAGCAAAAGGGTGTGGTCAAAAATCCATGAAAGGGTGGTATAAAAGAGTGTAAGAATAAGTGGTTCTGAATAACATTCCACTGGACAAGGAAGGATTGTGGAAAGAAAACACATGGCCCCAAAGCACATGAAAACGTAATATTTAAAAAAACTAAGATGAATTAGGAAATTTGGAGTGGAAGCTATGGGAAGAACTGTTCAAATCAGAAATGGAAGGGTGGATCAGATAGAAGCGGGCTGCAGGAAAGTACAAGAACTTACTTCAGGAAAGATTCCTAAATAAGAGGAAAAACAGAAGCGAAGACAGTTTTATAAAGGCACACAAAAGGCAGTGCGCACTGACACTTTTGTCTTGTAAGGATAATCATGGAAAGGAGAAAAATGAAAAAAGAAATTAAGGAAAAGGCGAAAAGCACCCCAGTGAAAGTCTTAGCTACAGAAGACGAAGAAAACAAAGTTATTGAAACAGAACAAATACTAGAAACTACAATCCAATATTTACCTGAATAAAATGAGTATCTGAATGCACAAATCAAAAGGACACACGGTGAATCTAGGAGAATCATTCTACAATAGCAGTACTATGACATTGTAAAGAAAAGTCCTTTGAGCATCAAAGCAAAAGGACCTTACATCTTAGCAAGTCACTTAGAGGGAACAGCAGTTACGCTGGCATCGGACGTTTTACCGCAGTGATCCTTGATGTTGAACTCAATGGAGCAAGGTGTTTAAATTTTTGAAGAAAAGATGATCACCAAGTGTATTACATTCAGTCACATTGAGTCTTTGTTGTATACACCACAGGTAGATGTGTGAACGGGAGCTCTTCCCGAGGCCTCCATCAGAGAATGAACCACAGACAACCAAACAGCGTTTGAAGCTGAGGCCAAGTAACGATGTTCAGGGTGACAGAATAGTGCGTCATTCTAAACCCGCAGTGACTGTCTCCATCCATCCAAGAGCACACATGCATGTATACACACACACTTGTGTATATCGATGCGTACAGGGCAAAGGGGTAAGGATATGGAAGTTACGCTACACTCGTCAACTGCTTTGTGAGTTAATCACTGGAGCGACTTTAGCAAAGCGCTTACCGTAAAAACTCAGTGCCTGATTGTTGATGTTACCAGATTGAAAGCGTATAAAACTCCTGAAACTCCACTCTGCTGTATTTCAGTTAACTGAGCTTCGAAAACTCACATCAACTTGTTTAAGTTACATAGATTCCAACATCTGCCTCAGTTATGTTTTTCCTGAGATAAGTGACCTCGAACGTACTTGGTAGCTGGGTAATCGGTAAGGCATCCTTTGGACTTTATATGCTTTGGGGCTTAAAGATTTAAACATGAATTTTTAAAGGCATATCATATTTCACAGGTGAGTTTGTTCATGCTCCCTGGTAAGAACGGCTTCCTTCCGAGTGTTCTTGGCTAGAAATACTGCCTTCTGAAATTTTTGGCCTTGTGATTAATTTTGACAATAGCTGCTGTCCATTTTTATTTAGCAGTCTAGTTTGACTGAAGTTGCTGCTTCAGGTTTTGAGTTTTGACCAAGTAGCACAGTAGCGATTAATAATGAACCAGAAGCCGTAGACCTCTGTTATTTGGAAGTACCGAGAAAGAGCACTGAGAAATTTGGGCATGTAAAATTTAGAAACATTTGAATGCCAAGTTTACTCAGGTTTTCTTTTTCTTCTCAGAGTCACTAGGCATACTGACTCAATGGTCGCTAATTAAACATTTAAAATGTGGTAATTTATGCATATTCATCAGACCTTGAGTTGCTATTGTGGTATTTTTAGTCCATCTCCATTAATAAATGTATTCTTTGAGATATTTTAGTCAGATACTTGGCTAAACTTCTTTAAGGGAAGTGTAACCCAAAAACAATTGTAGATTTAATCAGTACCTGTTTTATTTCCATCAGTATTAAGCAGGAAAAAATTATGTCCATGTAGTTATCCACATTTTTTCCCTTGAGGCTATTATCAGTTGACGGCTGGGCTGTCCTCTTCGATTTTTATCTGTGACAGGTGATGGAAGCAGGTCAGTTTTCCCTCTTGAGATTTGCACAAGATAATGTTGAAGTTCTCGGCCTCATCATTATTTTTATTCATCTCATAGTTTTGTTTTTGTGACACGTGTTAGAGGGATATTTTATCCTTCTGCTTAATTTTGATGAAGGTATTATTTTGTTTGTTATGGATGCTTCATATACCAATTCCTAGCATCCTGAATATTTCCTCCTGCCATCGTTGTTAGGTAGATCTGTGCTCTCCGAAATCACTGCTGAGTACCGTTGGATTGTTGGATGTAAACTGATCATGCTGTGGTTTGGTTATAGACCTACATGGCGTCTGTTTTTTTTTTTTTTCCCCCCTCCACATGTAACATTTCGGTATGTTGAGCTGAATGGCGAGATGAATTTCCTTCAAAGCTGAATACATGGTGGGCTGCAAACTGAAGGGACCCGAGGTCAGTTTTGGTTCTCTAAAGGTAGTTTTGATTATTCATCCTTGGCACTGAGTCTTGGCCTGCACCTGTAGCCTTCACTCTCTAAGTGTTGTGAGACTAATACTGTTCTAGACATGTGGTGCATGTTGCTTACAATTAATTATGGAGTCCTGGGCAGTTAGTTGTCGGGAGTCAGTCAGTCAGACTGGTCATTTCTTCAGAGGTGACCATTTAGTCATGAGACCATTTCTTCTCGTTTAGTCATGAGAAATTATTTAGGGCGCAAGATACACTTAAGCCTACATCAAGACTGTAATCTGTAATATACTCCATCTTTTCAAGGGACTCAGGGTTCCTGCGTTACAAATCTAGTATATAATTTATTTTTGGTGTGTGTTATAGTTTGTCTAGGTTTTTTTCCCCCAATCAAAACCATAAAATATTTTAGTTTTGCCAGATTGTTAGTAATGGCTGCATCCACTACATCAGGGAGAAATACAGTAGACCTCATCACTTATTTGTGGGCATTTCTATGTTTTAAAATTACATGTATTGCTGTATGAAATTTTTTTTTTTAATGCCTGGAAAGTTTTCATCTTTCATTGTATACTTAAGCTGTGTATTTCATTCATCTTTCCTATGTAGCAGACTCCTTCAAACCATAGTGGCTTGCATAAGAGCAGTGTTTTATTTCGCTCCCCAAGCTGTAACTGGGGCAAGGCCGTGTTTGCTGGGAAGATGGAGTGGGATGGGGCATAAATTTTCTCCATGGTTCACTCATAGGACTCCATGGTTCACTCATAGGACTTGCCCTTCGGCGGGCACCCAACTGGGAGTGTGGGCTGGGAGCCTCGTTTGCTTTGCACGTGGGCCTCTGAAGGTTACTTGGGCTTTCTCATGGCAGGGTGGTCAGGTTCCAAGAGTGCCCTCAGAGAACCGGGCAGAGACTATGTGACCTTTCCTGACCTGACTCCGCAGGTCCTGTAGTTCACGTCTACCACCTCCATCCCCCGAGTGCATCGTCCCAGAGTTTGCCACGGAAGAACACGTCGAAACTGGATGTGGGGTAGACGCAGTTTGTGCTACGGTTATGATTTACTTCACAGATCCCCTCTTTGGGGATGTTAAGATGGCTGGCTGCCTGTTGTTGTTTCTGGTATGTGAACGGTACCACCGTGAGGATTCTTGTACTTCAAGTCCCTTTGGTTCATCACTTCGTTAGGATACATTCCTTGAGCTGTAACAGCTGAGTCAGGAGAAAATAACATTTTTAAGGCCTTTAAGAAATAAGTCCCTTTCCCCCAGTTGGAGGAACGGTTGAACACTTATTTTCATATGAGCTGTATTTAAGATTTATCCATTTACCCATGACCGTGCCAACATTGGCTGTCATCCATTTTCATCTTTGCTGGTCTGCTTTGCAATGAAATGAAATCTTATCCTGAAATTTGCATTTCTTTGCCTACTAGTGAGGACAGAGGATTTATTTGCTTGTTAGGCAGTTTAAAATTCTTTCATCCGTTGTTTGCCAAGTCATGTGTTTTTTAACTGGAGTGTTCCTAAACTTCCTATTGGTAGAAGTGATTTATACACATTTCAAATACTTTTTCCAAGATTATGTATTTATGTTGGCAGATGTATAGTATCATATGGCTGTTTCCCCCTTATTTAAATTTAAATTCTTAATGGCATATTTGTAGTCTTTCTGGTGTAAGTAGAAAAGTAAGGATCCCAGTAAATGAACAGTCTGTTCTTTATTTGCTGAAGTCTTAAATATGCTTCTGACTGTTTTCCTCTTTCTATTGTCTGTTTCCCATACAAATTTCAAAAATTTAGTTCTCGCAGAACTTTTATGATGTTTTAATAATTGTATGTAAAATACGGTGTTTAGTATTTTTAGTTATTGTAGTATCTTTTAGCCTTCAGTCACCATATCAAGCTTATTAAAAGGTGGTGAGCATAATCGTCTCCGTTTCATTTTAAAGTTGAGGAAACGGAATCCTGGTGAGGATATTTTGGCAAGGAATGTGGCATTTGTAGTCCGGTTTGCTTGGCTTCAGATCCCAGGTGCTTTCCTAGCACTTGAAGCTGCCACTCCGGTTTTCAGGGGTTATCTTATCACTCAGCCAAGAGCTGTGCTTTTAAGTCCTACACCTCTCTCGAGTTTTTTCTTAACTGGTTTGTGTTTTTGTTCTTGATTACGGGGGTTGATTTTTTCCTGACCTTGTATAGTGAAAACTGTGGAGTTGTTAGTTTTACCTAGCCACTTTACTAGGCACTTGGAAAAGAAAGAGCACCAATTCGGTTTTTGGCATAATGCTTTTGGAGTTGAGTTCATAAATGCTACATCTGTGAATATTTGAGAAATGTAAATGCTTGAAATGTAATAAAATGCATTTTAATGTACATAAACCCTTATGAAGAGTATTCATCACTTGTAAGATTGTTTTCTTGGAGTTAATACACATTTTCATTTTCTTGATTTCTTATGCTAAAGTCTTATGTTGTATTCTTTGTCAGGGAGTTAAATCTGTTTAAATATAGATTTACTTTGTTAATTGCCATGAATTATGTTCTTTGTAAGTTAGAATAAGGGGTGTGTTGGGGTGCCTGGGTGGCTAAGTAGGTTGAGCATCTGGCTCTTGATTTCAGCTCAGATTATGATCCCAGGGTCATGGGAGTGAACCCTGCATTGGGCTCCATGCTGAGTGTGGAGCCTGCTAAAGATATTCTCTCTCTGTCTTTGTCTCTCTCTCCCCCTCTCTCCCCCCCATCTCTCCCTCTGCCCCACTAGCACACACACACTCTCTCTCTCTCTTAGAAAAAAAAAAAAAAGAATAAGGAATGCGTTACCTTGTTTATAAAACTTTGGACAGCTTTTTTTTTTTTTAAATTTTTTTTTCAACGTTTTTTAAATTTATTTTTGGGACAGAGAGAGACAGAGCATGAACGGGGGAGGGGCAGAGAGAGAGGGAGACACAGAATCGGAAACAGCCTCCAGGCTCTGAGCCATCAGCCCAGAGCCTGACGCGGGGCTCGAACTCCCAGACCGCGAGATGGTGACCTGGCTGAAGTCGGACGCTTAACCGACTGCGCCACCCAGGCGCCCCTGGACAGCTTTAAATAATACTAGACTTATTACAAAGGTTCTCCTTCTAAAGTGACTGTCGTTTGTGTTCATTTTGTTTGCTCGAAACTCATAGTTAGAAATTTAAATAAAATGAAAAAGATGAATAACAACAAGTGTTGGCAAGAATGTGGAGCCAATGCAACTCTCCTATATTAGTAGAGAATAAATTGGTACAACCACTTTGGAAAATCATTTGACAAGCTCTGTTGAAGCCAAAGAGAGGACTACTCCTTGACCTAGCAGTTCTGCTCTCAGGTACATACTCAAAAGAAGTGGATACATATGTTATTTGTTCACAAGAAGACATGTGCGAGAATGTCCATAGCAACTTTCCTAATAACAGTCCCAAACTCCAAGCGACCCAAATGTTTGAGTGGACTCATAGAGTTTTCTGTTTTCACCTAGAACATTTTACAACAGTGAAATATGCATGGCTTCTACGCATAACACAGCTGACCTTCAGGCCCTTATATTGAAGCCAGGCAAGGGGAATTTTTTTGACTTCCTTTTTTTTTTGTTGTTTTTTGTATATCTTTGCTGTCTCCCCGTTTTTAAAAAATTTTTTTTAAAAGTTTATTCGTTTTTTAGAGACAGAGACAGAGCATGAGTGGGGGAGGGGTAGAGAGCGAGGGAGACACAGAATCCGAAGCAGGCTCCAGGCTCCAGGCTCCGAGCTGTCAGCACAGAGCCTGATGTGGGGCTCAAACCCACAAACTGTGAGATCGTGACCTGAGCTGAAGTCGGACGCTCAACCAACTGAGCCACCCAGGCGCCCCTCCCTTTCTGTTGATTGATTTAGTGCTTTATCTATTTTGTTGATATTTTTCAAAAAGCCTGCATTTTGACCTATTTATCCTTTACCCATTTTTTGTATTTTCTATTTCATTAGCTTCTGCTTACATATTTATTTTCTTTGATTTGTCTCATTTTTAACTTTTGGCTTTTTGTGTTGGGAATTTAGTTCATATATTTTTTCTTCTTTTACTTTCATTTACAGTGTTTTTTACAGGTTGTATTTTCTTCTGACTGTTCTAAATGCATCCCATAGATTCTGATAAATAGTGCTTTTACTATAGAGGAAAGCCTTGGATTGTGAGTAATTTGTTCTGTGAGTGTTCCACAAAATGACTAAATGTTTCTAACAAATTGTAGCTTGACAAATGAGTGATGTACAAGTAGTACGTGATGCTGAATGACGCATGATCATAACTGAGCCAATCGTTCTTGAAATTCACTTTGATATACGACTGCTTTGGATTACAAGCATGTTTCCAGAATGAATTATGCTTGCAAACCAAGGTTTTACTGTATTTTTAAGTTTTTCAATTTTGGTTTGTATTTTTCTGTTTCCTTCAGGGCTTTTTAAAATAGTGTTTTAAAAATTTCCAGGTACAAGGATCTTTTGGATTGGTGTTTTATTAATTTTTAGTTTTATTTCATTGTGCTAATAAATATTTCACTTCTCAAACTATTCCCAAAAATAGAAGAGAAAGGAAGGCTGCCAAATTCATTCTGTGAATTTCAACATTACCCTGATACCCAAACCAGAGAAAGACATTACAAAAAGAACTGCAGACCAATGTATCTGATGAACATAGATGTAAAAATCCTCAACAAAATATTAGCAAACTGAATCCAACAATACACTAAAAAAATTATTCACCACGACCAAGTGGGATTTACTCCAGGGACGCAAGGGTCGTTTATTATTCACAAATCAATCAACACGATACATCACATCAGCAAGAGAAAGGATAAAACCATATGATCATCTCAGTAGATGCAGAAAAAACATTAGACAAAGTACAATATTCATGATTAAAAATCCTCAACAAAGTAGGTTTAGAGGGAACATAGCTCAACATAATAAAGGCCATATATAAAAAACCCATTTCTAGCATCATACTCCATGGTGAAAAGGTGAGAGCTTTTCCGCTAAGATTAAGAACAAGAGGCCGTTCCTCTCTCTACTTTTATTTAACATAGAATTGGAAATCCTAAAAATTAAAAAAAAAAAAAAAAAAAAGGGGGGCGCCTGGGTGGCGCAGTTGGTTAAGCATCCGACTTCAGCCAGGTCACGATCTCGCGGTCCGTGAGTTCGAGCCCCGCGTCGGGCTCTGGGCTGATGGCTCAGAGCCTGGAGCCTGTTTCCGATTCTGTGTCTCCCTCTCTCTCTGCCCCTCCCCCGTTCATGCTCTGTCTCTCTCTGTCCCAAAAATAAATAAACGTTGAAAAAAAAAATTTAAAAAAAGAAAAAAAAAAAGAATTGGAAATCCTAGCCACAGCAATCAGATAAGTAAAAGAAAAGACATCCAAATTAATAAGGAAGAAATAAAACTTTCACTATTTGCAGTGACATGATACTATATATAGAAAACCCTAAAGACTCCACTAAAAAACTACTGGAACTGATAAATTAATTCAGAAAGGTCATTGGATACAAAATCAATACATAGTCCATAGTCCAGAAAGAGAAATTAAGAACATTCCATTTTCAGGTGCACCAAAATTAAAATACCTAGGAATAAACTAAGGACTTATACTCTAAACTGTAAAACACAAAGAAATGGAAAGACATTTCATGCTCATGAATTAGAAGAATTAATATTGTTAAAATTTCCATGCTACCCAAAGCAATCTACAGATTTAATGCAATATGTGTCAAAATACCAACATTTTTCACAGAACTAGAACAAACAATCCTAAAATTCATATAGAACCACAGAAGACCCCAAAAGCCTAAAGCAATCTTGAAAAAGAAGAACAGAGCTGGAGGTATCACAATCCCAGACTTCAAAATATACTATAAAGCTGTAGTAATCAAAATAGTATGGTACTGGCACAAAAATAAACACACAGATCAATGGAACAGAATGAAGAGCCCAGAAATAAACTTGTGCTTTTATGGTCAATTAATCTACCACAAAGGATGCAAAAAATATACAATGGGGAAAAGACAGTCTCTTCAACAAATAGTGCTGGGAAACTGGATCACTTTTTATTTATTTATTATTTTTTGAAGGAGAGTAGGGGAAGGGCAGAAAGAGAATCCCAACCAGCCTCCACACTGTCGGTGCAGAGCCTGATGCAGGGCTCAAACCTGTGAGCCCCATAGATCATGACCTGAGCCGAAATCAGAAGAGTTGAATGCTTGCCTGACTGAGCCACCCAGGCACACCCCCCACCCCCCCACCCCCATTTTAAAAGTTTAATCTGGACCACTTCCTTACACCATGCATGAAAATAAACTCAAAATGGATTAAGGACCTAACTGGGAGACCTGAAACCATAAAATTCCTAGAAGGAAACATAAACAGTAATTTCTATGATGTTGGCCCTAGAAACACTGTTTTATATATGTCTCCTCAGGCAAGGGAAACAAAATCAAAATAAATTATTGGGACTACACCAAAATAAAAAGCTTTTGCACAGCAAAGCACACCATCAACAAAACATAAAGGCAGCCTACTGAATGAGAGAAGATATTTGCAAATGACCTATTCAAGAAGGGCTTAAAAGCTAAAATATATAAAGAATTTCTAGAACTCAACACCAGAAAACCCCCAAATAACCCAAATGAAAAAATGGACAGAGGACCTAAGACACTTTTCCAGAGAAGACCTACAGATGGCTAACTGACCCATGATATGATGGCGCAGCATCACTCAACATCAGGGAAATGGAGGTGAAAACCACAGTGAAATATCTCACACCTGTCACAATGACTAGGATCAAAAAGACAAGAGGTGGGGGTGTGAAAAACAACAAAAAAAAGGAATCCTCGTGCACTGCTGGTGGGAATGAAAATTGGAGCAGCCACTGTGGAAACCATTTTAGAGCTTCCTCAAAACAATTGAAAAATGGAACGACCATATGATGTAGCCATTTCAAAATTGGGTATTTACCCAAAGAATATGAATAATTCAAAGGGATAACGCATCTTTGTTTATTGCAACATTATTTACTATAGTCGAGATATGGAAGCAACCCAAACATCTATTGATAGATGAATGGATAAAGATATCTCTCTCTCTCTCTCTCTCTCTCTCTCTCTCTCTCTCTCTCTCTCTCTCTCTCACACACACACACACACACACACACAAATAAGTCAGAGAAAGACAAATACCATATGATTTCACTCACTTGGAATTTAAGAAAACAAGTGAAACAAGAGACAAAAGATACTTTCTTAAAGTTTATTTATTCATTTTAAGAGGGACAGAGTGAGTGGGGGAGGGGCAGAGAGAGAGAAGGGGAGAGAGAATCCAAGCAGGCTGCACACTGTTAGACCGGAGCCTGATGTGGGGCTTGAACTCACGAACTGTGAGATCATGACCTGAGCCAAAATGAAGAGTTGAATACTTAACCGATTGAGCCACCCACGCGCCCTGAAACAAAAGATAGTTTTAAATGCAGAGAACAAATTGGTGGTTGCCCGAGAGGAGGTGAGTGGGGGGATGGGTGAAATCTAAAAAAAAATTTTTTTAATTTTATGGGTTATATTAAGGTTTTCTTTGTGACCTTTTATATGGTCATTTTAAAGGAACATTTTGTGTGTGTTTAAGAAAAGGTATATTTTTCGGGGCGCCTGGGTGGCTCAGTCGGTTGAGCGTCCGACTTCAGCTCAGGTCGTGATCTCACGGTCCGTGAGTTCGAGCCCCGCGTCAGGCTCTGGGCTGATGGCTCAGAGCCTGGAGCCTGCTTCCGATTCTGTGTCTCCCTCTCTCTCTGCCCCTCCCCCATTCATGCTCTGTCTCTCTCTGTCTCAAAAATAAACCTTAAAAAAAAAAAAGAAAAGGTACATTTTCTGTTATCTAAGTATAAAGTTTGATATATACCCATAACATCTAATTTGTTGTTTATGTTATTTAGTCTTTTATATCCTTACTTATTTTTGTTCTCTTGACAGTCTTGGACTGAGAGTGGTGTGATAGTCTATTGCTCCTTACATCTTCTATAGTTTCCACTGTATAGAAGTGGTTGCTATGCTATTTTTTTTTAATCTTTATTTTTTTGAGAGTGTGAACAGGGCAAGGGCAGAGAGAGAGAGAATCCAAAAAAAGGTTCCAGGCTCCAAGCTGTCAACACAGAGCCCGACACAGGGCTAGATCCCACCAACCTTGAGACCATGACCTGAGCCGAAGTTGGACGCTTAACTGACTGAGCCACCCAGGTGCCCCAGTGCTATTTATTTAAGGCATAGCATTCATTGCTGTATTCATTACTGTTAAGTGTTTGTTTTGAATGGTGGCCTTTAGCATTAAAGATGTTCCTTGTCTTGTTTACTTCTTTTTGGCCTAAATTCTGCCTTGTATAGGAGGAGGAATCATTATGTAACTCTTTGTATATTGGGTACAAAAACACCATTCCTGCTTTGTATTCTTGTTGAGTTTGCCTAGTGTGTGTGTGTGTGTGTGTGTGTGTGTGTGTGTGTGTGTGTGTGTGTGTGTATGTGTATATATATATCAAGAGGTATCTACATCTGTATTATATTCTCTCTGTTGTATTTATCACTTTTATCACTTCTAACAATTATGTACAGTGTCAGTCACCTTTTGGAATACAATTCTGTGAGAATTAACATATGCTTAGACCCTGTCGTTACTACCACAAGAAGGACACAGAATGATTACAGCATCCCAAAGGAGGACACTTTGCTCCTCCCTTTTTAGGAAGACCACTTCCCATCCCAATCCCCGGCAATTACTGATGTCTTCTCTGCTCCAGAGGTTTACTTGTTCTAAAATGTTATGTAAATGGAACTATACTGTATGTAATCTTTGAGACTTGTTTTTTTAAATGTAGTTGAGATTCATCCATGTTGTGCATATCAATAGTTTATTTTTTTTATTGCTGGGTAATATTCCATTATCTAGATATATCACAGTTTATCCACATACTCATTCAAGGACAGATGGCTTGTTTCCATTTTTTGACTATTAAGAAAACTCTTGTTGTCAACTTTGTGTGTAGGTTTTTCTGTGAACGTATATTTTTATTCAACTAGAATAATGCTTAGAAGTGGAATGCTATATTATATATGGTAGGTGGGCATTTAACAATTTTTTATCAAAGTGCCAAGCTGTTTTCTTTTTTGTTTAAAAAATTTTTTTTTAATGTTTGTTTATTTTTGAGAGAGACAGAGACAGAATGCGAGTGGGTTAGGGGCAGAGAGAGAGGGAGACACAGAATCTGAAGCAGGCTCCAGGCTCTGAGCTGTCAGCACAGAGCACGACGCGGGGCTTGAATTCACGAGCTGTGAGATCATGACCTGAGCCAAAGTCAGATGCTCAACCGACGGAGCCACCCAGGCGCCCCGAGTGCCAAGCTATTTTCTAGGGTGACCGTACCATTTTGCAGTCCTATCAGCAATGTATACAGAGTTCTAGTTGCTCAACAACCTAGTCCTTTTTCATTTGGTCATTCTAATAATTGCCGAGTGTCTCATTGTGATCTTAATTTGCATTATTGTAACGGACATTAAGCATCCTCTTGTATTTATTTGAATATCTGCATAGGTTCTTTGGTGAAATGTCTGTTTAAATATTTTGTCCATTAAAAATGTTTTTGCTTAATATTGAGTTTTGAGATTTCTTCGTATATTCTGGTTACAAATATTTTATGCCAGTATCTGGCTTGTCTTTTCTTACAGGGTCTTCCACAGAGGAGAGGTTTTAATATTCATGAAGTTCAGTTTATCAGTTAGTTCTTTTATGGTTTGTGCTTTTGGTGTCATATCTGAAAACTCTTCCTAGCCTAAGGTCATGGAGATTTTCTGGTTTGTTTTCTTTTAAGAATTTTATAGTTTTACACTTTTTATGCAGTGTATGACTTATTTTGTATGATCGTCATTTTTGTGTATGGTGCACGGAATGGATTGAAGTAATTTTTTTTTTTTTTTTGCATGTAGCTATCCAGTTGTTCCAGTACTATTTATTGAAAAAACTGTCCTTTTAAAAAAATATATTTTTTAAAATGCATATTTATTTTTGAGACAGAGCGGGGTGGGGGGGGGCGGTGAGGGGGAGGGGCAGAGAGAGAGGGAGACACAGAATCTGAAGCAGGCTTCAGTCTCCAAGCTGTCAGCTCAGAGCCCGACGCGGGGCTTGAGTGCATGAACTGAGATCATGACCTGAGCTGAAGTCAGAGGCTTAACCAACTGAGCCACCCAAGTGCCCCTGAAAAGACTGTCCTTTATCCAAAATTCCCTTTTCACCTTTATTTTTTTTTTGGTCCATGAAATTTGTGCTTTATTAGACAGTAGTGAGTCTGAAAGTAACACAAGGCAAAACACTGCATTCTTTTAGTTACAGTTGGACAATTTGCAACATTTTAAAGGAAATGGAAAGTGCCTATTTTGACAAGGCTTAGTAATTCATTCCATTGAAGTTCCATTGATGTCAGTGGCACTGTTATTTTGTACATGATAAGATACGGAATGTAAACATTTTGTACAAAATAGGATATTTTTAAAGGGTGCTGTGATAGTCCTACAGTTGGCCAGCCTATTTCCTTTCTGAAGAAAACCACAAAGTCATTTTAAATGTCTCTAGATTAAGAACTTTTCTATCTCCAGATCTCTAAAAGTAGGACTGAAACCAATAATAAAGTCCAATCTCTTGCTTTGAGACTCATCCAGGATAAACGCAGAGTGATTCATTTTGTTGTAAGCAAGACACAGCAAATTCAGAAGCCAATATGAAGTGCCTTACTTATTAAAAAAAAAAAAAACTTAATAATGTTTATATTTGAGAGAGACAGAGCTTGAGCAGGGGAGGGACAGAGAGAGAGGGAGACCCAGAATCCGAAGCAGGCTCCAGGCTCCAAGCTGTCAGCACAGAGTCTGATGTGGGGCTTGAATTCACGGACCGTGAGATCATGACCTGAGCCGAAGTCGGATGCCCAACTGACTGAGCCACCCAGGCACCCCATAGAGTGTAAAACTGTAATAACAAATATTTTCAATGATAAAGGCTTCTAATTTTTAAAACATTATGACATTCTTTGGTTATGATTGATTACATTAATTATAGAAGTTTCTAACGCAGTTACTTAGAAAGTTTACTTTTACTAGGTTCAAGAAATCAATGCTTTAAGGTTAGAAAACAGGCAGTTAAATATAATATAAATGTTTAACTACCCATTTTATATTTAATTAAAACCACGTTTTTCCTCCAGAAGACCTCAACCTTGATGTAAAACAAAGGATATGTAAATAAGCTTCAGTATCATTATAATAGTATTGCTAAGGCTTAGTTATCTTAGATTGTTAATTATCTACTCTTGTTCTTGTTGCGTGTTAACATTTCCCCAACAAGCCCTGGATAGGAGGGAAGTAAACATGAAATTCAGTGAAACTCAGGTTAATTAGATTTCCTACTTGTTAGCAATTGAGAAAATACTTGGAGAAAGAATGACAGTATTGCTAGTTTCCAACAACTAGTCCTTGTGCGTTGTTCTTCACCTCTAACCATTTTCTCGTCTGATAAAAGGTAATAATTTACCTTAGGGAATTGTGGGAATTAAACGAAATAATTGTACTTTTGTCTTAAGATCATTGACTTTTATTTCTGTTTCTTTGGTCTGTGTAACCTGTCATTTTGTCAATACCACATTGTTTTGATTACCGTAGGGTTTTTTTTTTTTTTAATGTCTTGAAATCATTGTGTGATTATGTATTTTTTTCCCCAAATTGTTCTGCTTGTGAGTTCCTTTGCCTTTCCATATAAATTTTACAATTAGCTTGTCTATATCTAAAGAAAATCCTGTTGGGATTATTTTGATTAGAATTGCAATAAATCTATGGGTCCCTTTGGGGGAAAATTGGCATATGAAGTTGGAGTTTTTTTTTTTTTTAATAGATGAACATGGAATATCTCTTATTTATGTCTTTAACATTTTTCTTTCTTAATTTTTAAAAAAAATTTTTTTTTTTTAACGTTTATTTTTTTTTGAGACAGAGAGAGACAGAGCATGAACGGGGGAGGGGCAGAGAGAGAGGGAGACACAGAATCGGAAACAGGCTCCAGGCTCCGAGCCATCAGCCCAGAGCCCGACGCGGGGCTCGAACACACGGAGCGCGAGATCGTGACCTGAGCTGAAGTCGGACGCTTAACCGACTGAGCCACCCAGGCGCCCCTCTTTCTTAATTTTTTAGAGTTAGCAGTTTAATAATTCTCTACCTTTCTTGTTAGTTTTATACCTGTATTTCTTTTTGTTGTTATTGTTAGAGTTATTGAAAAATGATACTTTAAAAATTTGCTGTTTAATTGTTCATCATTCGTGTATAGAAATACACCAGATCTTGCTAAACTTATTAGTTGTAGAAGCCTTTTTATTGATTCTTTGGGATTTTCTACATAGCTAATCACAACCTCTGAGAATATTTCTTTGATTCCAGTGTGAATGACATTTATTTTTCTTTCCTTATCACACTGGCAGTGACTTTCAGTAAAACACTGAGTGATGGGAATGCACATGGTTGTTTAATTCCCAGTCTTGGTGGGGAAGCATCAAGTGTTTCCCCTTTAATTTTGATGTTAGTTATAATTTTTCTCTAGATTCCCTTTTACAGATTGAGGAAGTTCCCTTCTGTTCTAGTTGGGTGAGTTTTTATCATGAATGCATGTTGAATTTTGTCAAATGCTTTTTCATCATCCACTGATACGATCATGTGGTTTTTCTTATTTTTCTGATGAATTACACTGATTGATTTTCAAATATTGAGCCAGTCTTGCATTTCTGAGATAACCTCGACTTGTTTGTGATTTTTTAATTTATACTTTTGATGTATTGTTGGACTCAACTTGTTGATATTTGGAGAGGATTTTTGCCTCTGTTCCTGAGGTATATTGTCTGTACTTGTTTTCTCGTATAATTAACTGTTTGGACCTTTTTCATGTCTATAAATGCTTGTATAAGTATGTAAGTGTGTGTGTGTAAGTAGTTAGATGCATGCATCTAATGTGTTTATCTCCTGTAGCCTCTTCTAGATCTTTTCATCCTTTTTTGTTATTTTTTAAATATTATATTCATTTGGAGTTTGTTTTCAAGTCTGACATTCGGCCCTGCTTGCCACATACATGCACTCATTCTGTTAATTTTGGTTAGCTCAACATTCAGCAGAATGTTATTACATCACTTTTAAATTTCAGATTGCATTCCCATACATTGGGTATTCTGTCCATTTTTTTCTCCTTAAGGAGATCTGTCCTGGAGTCTTCTGACCAACTCCAATATGGGTAGGCTGCTCTCTGTGCCCATTTATAGCTATCACCCTGGAAATCATCTGGGGATTCCCTTTGCATCTTTCCTGTGTTCAATATACTCTTCTCTTGGTTTATTTCCCTAGGGTGAGTGTTGGGGGTTATATAGAGGAATGGTGGTATATTAAGTGATTTGGGGAAGGTAATAAAAAGCCAGATCATGAAGAGCCTTGTATGCCATGATAAGGAATTTTGGCTTCATCTTAGGAGTTGCAGGAACTATGGAGAATATTTTATAGGTGAATATTGTACTCATTTGCTGTGGGAGAAGATCACTGTGGCTAAGATTTCTAGGATAGATGGAAGAAAGCAAAGTGAGATAAAACATGTTCTAGTAATCGAAAAATATGGTGTATTGCAAGATAAGGCAACATCAATGGGGGTATCATTCTCATAGTAACAGGGGATCAATTGTACATGGGAGGAATGAGGAGTCAAGGAAGATGCTCAGGTTTTTCAAGCATGGTCTTGAGCTGATGATCCTCAGAGGGGGAGACTCATGTTTAGGGTAGGTTCTGAGCTTAGTTTTGGATGTGGAGTTCAAAGGATTGCAATATACCCTTCATCCACATTCAGAAAATGTTAGCGTTTTACCATGTTTGCTTCATAGTTCCTCTTTTTGTCTTTTACCTCGTGTGTGCAAGTACATGTGTGACCAGTTTGAGAAGAGGTTGCAGACCTGATGCTCCTTTACTTGTAATCAGTTTACTGAATATTCCCTAAAATCAGGCAATGGATTTAAAAAGAAGTTAACATTAACTCATCTACATAACTTTTTCAGATGTCACGATCATCCCAGTTGTGTTCTTTGATGTGAAACAAAATTGCCAGATCTTGAATTGCAGTCAATTATCATGTCTTTGAAGTCTTCTGTAATTGGGACAGTTTTTCAGTCTAAGACTAGTGGATCTTTGAGTGGTTTTGGAATTATGTGTTTGTGTGGGGGGTGGAAACAGATGACTCAAAGATTCCTTGGTGTTTATGGTTTTATTTAACCCAGGTGATGACTTAGCTTGATTATTTGGTTCAGGAATTAGGTGAGATTCATGCATAGATACAGATACGTAGGTATATCTCCATCCTTAAATAAAAGCATATGCCTGGCTGCAAATTCTTCTTGTTTGGCAATGCAGCACCCAACGTAAAAGGACAGTGGCATGGCAAAAGAGCTGCTTACATTTACCTTGGACGTAATGGTGTTACTGCTAGGTGCTTCCTTCTCTTAAGGACTGTTGGGAACGTTCACTCTTGCTCTGTGTGGCCATCTTGCTAATAATTCTGTATTCCTGCCTGCTTATATTCATTAACTCTGTGTGTGCGCCTGCATTTCCTTTTTGCCTGTCATTAGGCACCTGAAACAAAGTGAAAATAATGCTAATGTTAGTATTTATCCCTCTGTGTTGTATTATGCCTTTTGTTAAAGAATGTTCTAGGAATACAGGTTTTTCTTTTGTGTCCTGTATTGGGTATTTTATGTCTGTAGGACTTCAGGTGTGTAGACCGGATGTGTAGACTAGAGATGTGCTTTCTGTACAAGCAGGTTTGTGCAGAGGTTCATGGGTACATGCAGTTGTGACTTCCAGTTCTCATTACTTACTGCCACCCTTACTGTTGGGTGGTTGATTGATGAAGAGATGGATGGGCTTTGTTGTCCTGTTGGCCTTGATTTCTTTTTTTTTTTTTTAATTTTTTTTTTTCAACGTTTATTTATTTTGGGGACAGAGAGAGACAGAGCATGAACGGGGGAGGGGCAGAGAGAGAGGGAGACACAGAATCGGAAACAGGCTCCAGGCTCCGAGCCATCAGCCCAGAGCCTGACACGGGGCTCGAACTCACGGACCGCGAGATCGTGACCTGGCTGAAGTCGGACACTTAACCGAGTGCGCCACCCAGGCGCCCCGTGTTGGCCTTGATTTCAATCCAACTTTGTGAATTTGTTAACTTTTCACGGTTCATTTTTCTCTTTAAGAATAATACTGTCACCTTGTTATGGCTACTTTCCAGGTTTAAATGAGATAATACATATTAAAATTTTGGTTAGACTCCCGCCCAAATTAAGAATGCAATAACAATAGTTGAAATTATTTTATTTTCTGCCATCTGTTTATTGTAAACCCTTGACCCTGATAGTTGACTGCTCTATTTATTTCATGTTTTCTCACAAAATATTTTAATATCTTCCACAGGATTTTGTTTCTACAGTTATCCGTTTACTTGACAGCCCATCAACTTCGATTAGAGCAAAAGCCTTCCTCGTTCTTTTATATATTTTGATTCATAACCATGAGATGCTGCTGCTCGGCTGCCAAGCAAGGTATGATTTTCTCTGATGGTTTCAATTTGGAACTTATTTTACTTATTTATTTTTATTTACTTTTTCATTTCTATCCAAGGTAGCACATAGTGCAGTAATTTCAGGAATAGAATCCAGTGATTCATCCTCTACACATAATTCCCAGTGCTCATCCCAGTGAGTGTCTTCCTTAATGCCGCTTGCCCATTTAGCCCATCCTCACACCCGTGACCCCTCCAGTAACCCTCAGTATGTTCTCTATATTCAGGAGTCTCTTGTGTTTTGTCCCCCTCCCTGTTTTTATATTATTTTTGTTCCCCTTCCCTTCTGTTCATCTGTTTTGTATCTTAAATTCCACATATGAGTGAAGTCATATGATATTTGTCTTTCTCTACTTTCGCTTAGCAGAATACACTGTAGTTCCATCCATGTTGTTGCAAATGGCAAGACTTCATTCTTTTGGTTGCCAAGTAATATTCCATTTTGTGTGTGTGTGCATGTGTGTGTGTGTGTGTGGTGTATATGTATATATAGTGATTGCCAAGTAATACCCCATTATGAGTGTGTGTGTATGTATATGTATATTTATACATATATCTTCTTAATTCATTCATCTGTCAGTGGACATTTAGGCTTTTTATATACTTTGGCAATTGTCAATAGTGCTGTTGGGGTCATGTGCCCCTTTGAAACAGCACATCTGTATCCTTTGGCTAAATACCTACTAGTGCCATTGCTGGGCCATAGGGTAGTTCTGTTTTTAATTTTTTAAGGAACCTTCGTACTGTTTTCTGGGGTGGCTGTACCAGTTTTCGTTCCCACCGGCAGTAGAAGAGGGTTCCCCTTTCTCCGCATCCTTGCCAGCATCTGTTGTTGCCTGAGTTACTAATGTTAGCCATTCTGACTGGTGTGAGGTGGTATCTCATTGTGGTTTTGCTTTGTATTTCCCTGATGATGAGTGGATGTTGAGCATATTTTCATGTGTCTGGATGTCTTCTTTGGAGAAGTGTCTATTCATGTCTTCTGCCCATTTCTTCACTGGATTAATCTTTTTGGGTGTTGAGTTTGATAAGTTCTTTATAGATTTTGGATACTAGCCCTTTATCTGATATGTCATTTGCAAATATCTTCTCCCATTCCGTTGGTTGCCTTTTAGTTTGGCTGATTTTTTCCTTTGCTGTGCAGAAGCTTTTTATCTTGATGAGGTCCTGATAGTTCATTTTTGCTTGTTTCCCTTGCCTCTGGACACCTGTTGAGTAAGAAGTTGCTAAGGTCAAAGAGGTTGTTGCCTGCTTCCTCCTCTAGGATTTTGATGGCTTCCTGTCTTATGTTTAGGTCTTTGATCTACTTTGAGTTTATTTTGTGTATGGTGTAAGAATGTGGTCTAGGTTTTCTTCTGCATGTCGCTGTCCAGTTTTCCCGACACCAATTGTTGAAGAGACTGTCTTTATTCCTTTGGATATTCTTTCCTGCTTTGTCAAAGATTAGTTGGCCATCTGTTTGTGGGTCTCTGTGCCAGTAGCATACTGTCTTGATTACAGCTTTGTAATACATCTTGAAGTCTGGGATTGTGATGCCTCCAGCTTTGGTTTTCTTTTTCAGGATTGCTTTGGCCTTTTGGGTCTTTTCTGGTTCCATACAAATTTTAGGACTGTTTAGATGCCATGGTGGCAAGGATGGATGAAGCAGAGAAGTGAATCAGTGATATTGAAGACAGAATTATGGAGAATAATGAAGCAGAAAAAAAAAAGAGGGAAACTAAGGCAAGAGAGCACAATATAAGAATTATAGAACTCAGTGGCTTATTAAAAAGAAACAACATCTGAATGATAGGAGTCCCAGAAGATGAAGAGTGAGAGAAAGGGGTAGAAGGTTTATGTGAACAAATCATAGTAGAAAACTTTCTTAACCTGGGGAAAGACACAGACCTCAAAACCCAAGAAGCACAGAAAATTCCTATTAGATTCAACAAAAAACCACCACCAACAAGGCATATCCTAGTCAAATTCACAAAATACAAAAAGAAGGAAAGAATTATGAAAACAACAAGGAAAAAAATTCCTTAACCTATAAGGGAAGACAGATCAGGTTCACAGCAGACTTATCCACAGAAACTTGGCAGGCCAGAAAGGATATATTCAATGTGATGACTCAGAAAAATATGTACCCAAGAATTCTTGATCCAGCAAGGCTGTCATTCCGAATAAAAGGAGAGATAAAGAGTTTCCCAGACAAAAACTAAACGAGTTCATGGCCACTAAACCAGCCCTGCAAGAAATTTTAAGGGGGCCTCTCTGATGGGAGAAAAGATGAAACAAACAAAAAAAGACCAAGGGCAACAAAGACTAGAAAGGACCAGAGAACACCACCAGAAACTCCAACTCTACAGGCAATACAGTGGCAATAAATTCCTCTCTTTCAGTACTCACTCTAAATGTCAACGGACTAAATACTTCAGTCAAAAGACACAGGGTAACAGAATGTATAAGAAAACAAGATCCATCTGTATGCTGTTTACAAGAGACCCATTTTAGACCTAAAGACACCTTCAGATTGAAAGTAAGGGGATGGAGGACCATCTATCATGTTAATGGTCACCCAAAGAAAGCCAGAGTAGCCACACTTATATGAGACAATCTAAATTTTAAAATAAAGACTATAACAAGAGATGAAGAAGGGCATTATATCATAATTAAGGGGTATATCCACCAAGAGGATCTAACAATTCTGTACATTTATGCCCCCAATGTGGAAGCACTCAAATACATAAATCTATAAATCACAAAGATAAAAAACCTCATTGATAACAACACCATAAAAGTAGGGGACTTCAACACTCTACTTACAGCAATGGACAGATCATCTAAGCAGAAAATCAACAAGGACACAATAGCTTTGAATGACACACTGGACCGAATGGATTTAACAGATATATTCAGAACATTTCATCCTAAAGCAGAGGAATACAGATTCTTCTCGAGTGCACATGGAATATTCTCCATAATAGATCACATACTGGGCCACAAAATCAGCCCTCCACGAGTACAAAAATATCGAGATCATACCATGTACATTTTTAGACCACAATGCTCTGAAACTCGAAATCAATCACAAGAAAAAATTTGTAAAGACCACGAATACTGGGAGATTAAGGAGCATCTACTACAGAGTGAACAGGTAACCGTGAAGTTAAAGAGGAAATAAAAAGTTCATGGAAGCCAATGAAAATGATAACATGACAGTCCTAAATCTCTGGGATGCAGCATAAGCAGTCGTAAGAGGGAAGTAGATAGCAATCCAGGCCTTGCTAAAGAAGGAAGAAAGGTCTCAGATACACAACCTAACCTTACACCTTAAACAGCTGGAAAAATAATAGCAAATAAAACCCCAAACCAGCAGGAGACAGGAAATAATAAAGATTAGAGCAGAAATCATCAATGCTGTCGAAATAAAAAAACAATAGTAGAACAGATCAATGAAACCACGAGCTGGTTCTTTGAAAGAATTAACAGAATTGATAAATCCCTAGCAAGTTTGATCAAAAAGAAAAAAGGAAAGGACCCAAATAAGTAAAATCAAGAATGAAAGAAGAGAATCACAACCAACACTGCAGAAATACAAATAATGATAAGAGAATATTATGAGCAATTATATGCCAATAAATTGGGCAATCTGGAAGAAATAGATAAATTCCTGGAAACATATAAACTACCAAAACGGAAACAGGAAGAAATAGAAAATTGGAACAGACCCATAACCAGGAAATAAATTGAATTAGTAATCAAAAGTCTCCCAAAAAGCTAGAGTCCAAGGCCAGATGGCTTTCCAGGGGAATTCTACCAAACATTTAAAGAAGAGTTAACACCTATTCTCTTGAATTGTTCCAAAAAATAGAAGTGGAAGGAATACTTCCAAACTCATTCTTTGAGGCCAGCATTACCTTGATTCCAAGACCAGACAAAGACCCCACTAAAAAGGAGAACTAGAGACCAATTTCCCTGATGAACAGGGATGCAGAAATCCTCAAAAAGATACTAGCCAACCAGATCCAACAATATATTAGAAGAATTATTTACCACGATCAGGTGGGATTTATTAGTTTTAGTCGTAGTATTTCTTGGCCTCTATATACTTGATATTGAATTTTTTTCCCCTAGACTTTTCTAAGGGTTTAATTTTTCACTTAACACCATCATCTGGGAAACACCAACGATGCAGAGAAGACCTGTGGAACTGAAGCTGGTTGGTGGGAAATACCTGGAGTTACCTAGATGTGAGGATAATCCAAGGCAGGGTGTTAAAGTTGGTTCTTGTTTGCATCTTTGAGAGGCATTCTTGACTGGTGGTTTGGTCATTTTTCATTTTTGTAAGATTCAGGAATGAGCCACTGAAGCCCAGACAGTCTACAGAAGTGGAGCAGGAGGCAGAGTCAGGAGGATTTCTGGAGTGGTCCTTTGCTGGGCAGATCCTCAGTCTCCCTAGGTTCCACTTCCTTCCTCTAAAAGGAGAAGTTGTCCTGATGTTCCTGAGATTCCCTTCATGCTCTGATGCTTCCTGATTAACATCTTCTGGACTAGTTCATGCTCCATTACACCTCAGAGGAACCTTGAATACATATGGATTTTTGAAGAATACCATACGGAATGTCTGTTTCTGGATCTAGCTTTCTCCTTATTGTAGAATACTCAGGAGACCCTAGCATTGCTGAGATTGATCTAGATTAGAGATTAGAAAACTTTTTCCTATAGAGATGAACTATGTTAGGATTTATGGGGTAAGATCCAAAATTGTGGCTATTATAGTTGTATTTATGTAACAAGAGAAAACAAATTTCCACAATTTTTTTTATTGATGAACGTACTTCTATAATGAGAGAAAACAAATATCCACAGATTTTGAAATTGACATAGTATAGAATATATTAACAAAGGAATATAGCTTTTTTTTTTTTTTTTTTTTTTTTTGGAATACAGGTCTACAAATGAGAAGAACACAATTCTTTTTCTGAGGGATAGATAACATTTTGCTTAATTAGGGGTCAAAGTTAGCGTCCTCCTCGTCAAATCAGTTGTAAATGTCAACGTTAGCGGTGATTGCAAAATGTGTATGTTAGTGCTGATTGCTAGTGCAATTTTATGTACCTGTTCTTTGAAAATTCCTTTTCCTGTAGATAGATACTAGTAGTCACATACCAATGCTAATTTATGAGGATGTAATTTTAATTGAGCATCCATCACTTGGAAGGCAAGGTTCTTCCTTGGTATTTGCCGTTTAGTATGTCCTTAGGTTGCAGGTTAATCAGGTCTAAGTGGAGGGGATATAGAGGCTCCTACAGAGCCTTCTTTCTTTCTGTGTCTCAGAGATCACTGTCCAGCTTTGTTTCACGTCCAGCGTCTTGAAAACCAATGTTCCGTGTATTGTGCCTATTTTGTAGTTGATTTATTTATTTATTTATTTATTTATTTATTTATTTATTTATTTTCTTTTTTAACGTTTATTTATTTTTGAGACAGAGACAGAGCATGAACAGGGGAGGGGCAGAGAGAGAGGGAGACACAGAATCTGAAGCAGGCTCTAGGCTCTGAGCTGTCAGCACAGAGCCTGACGCGGGGCTCGAACTCACGGACCATGAGATCATGACCTGAGCCGAAGTCGGACGCTTAACTGACCAAGCCACCCAGGCACCCCTTGTAGTTGTTTTAAATGGGAGCATGCATCCTTAGTCCAGTAGATCCGAAAGTAGTAGTTGTTCTTGTCTATTTGTAAGGGTCTCTTTCCTCTGGCTTCGCTTCCTCTACTCTGTGTGTCTGCCATCATCTTCCCCAGGATAAATAACATAGATTCTCAACAGATGTTCTTACATCGTTTCTCGGATTCACAGTCTGATCTCCATATAGTGACTAGAGAATCTTGTAGACTGTGTGAATCAGCTTTTGTTTCTTCCCTGCTCAGACTCTTCTGATAACTCTTCTGAGATGATAGCCTTGCTCTTTACCATGGCCTACTCTGCCCTCCCTCCTCTAATCCCTGCCCACCTCTTAGCCTGTGTCGTCTTTGACTTTCCTTGGCTCTCACTCCATTCCAGTTACATGGTGTTTCTTGTTACTTTTTGAACACAGTAAGCCTACTGTGCTCACCGCAGGGCCTTTCCCTGGTGCTGTTCCTTGTGCCCATTATGCTCTTCCCCCAGATGTTTTCATGGCTGGCTTCCTCTGGTCGTTCAGCCTTCTGGTCACTTTAAGAATCTCTTTTGACAGCAACTCCGATCGCTCTGTCTCAAATACTCTTAACCCCAACTGCAGAAACTCTTTAACTGGAAACGACTAAACCATTCAGACCGTCATAGCCGGGGCGTGAACCATTTGGTCCTCTCAGAAAATTGCTGTGATTTCTGTGTGTCTGCTCTCTCTGGAGCAACACGGTGAGCAGGATGTGTGTAGAGAAGGAGCCTGGAAGATGAAGCTTAGCTTTGCTGGAGAGGTGAGGACAGGCTCCGTTCTTCCCGTGCTGTGTGGCAGAGATGGCTCGGTATCCTCTAAACCTTGGAGAATGGGAGACCTTGGGGCTTCAGCTTCGGCAGGTGCAAAACGCAGATGCCTTCTGTGCGTGGTTGTGGGGGCCAGGCGTGCCTGTTCCCAGGAGATCTGGAGCAGGACTGAATGGGGGCCAATCTGCCCCCGTCAGTGAGGCTGCAGGCCAATGATGTCATTTCCTCACTCCTAAAGAGAACAGCTCCCTCTCACCACCTGCTTCTTGGCCACGAGCTGTCTTGGTCAGGTGCCGAGTAGGTGAAGAAGTCACGAGTAAGCAGATCTGTCAGAGTCCGTTGAGAGAGACACTGTACTTGGAGGAGCAGAGCAAGAACAGGCGGCTCTTACTGGGGTAGAACGAACGGGACAGACGGAATCTCAGCAAACGAGTAATGGAAACTCTGTGGAGAGGCAGTTTGTGCAAGTGCGGCAGAGGAGCTGAAAGAGCGTGGCCTCTGCTGGGGATGCTTTTCGTGCTTTGAAAGGCAGTGTGAAAGAACAGGCCGGAGCACACAGAGCCGACGGCAGAGACCCGGACGGGTCTGTGAAGACAGTAGGAGAGACGGAGCAGAGTTCCGGGAGACCTCACGTGCCCGCATTGCCAGGGGCAGGAGGGAACCGACGGAGGATTTCTAACTGGAGAGGTGTTAGCAGCCGTCTTCTGCTGGAACGTGCTCTCTTCTGCAGGTGGAGGAAGGAGAAAGTCACAGAACCATAAGGGCAAAGGGAAAGATGGCTAAAGCCGATGAGCATTGTCACCTCATCTTTGTAGTTTGGAAGCTGGAAAGCTGACAGATGGATGCTTGCTAATTTAGCAGAATGGAGATTGCTGACATCCTTTTTTTTGTCTGCAAGACGAAAGCCGTGAGGACACTGATGACTGTGTCAGAACTCTGTAAAGGTTGGAAATGAGAGGTGCTGCTACCTTTGGCCGTGGTGAGGGGTGGGGGAGACTCAAGACAGGAATGATGGGGATCTGCTTGGAGAGTTGATTCCCAGCGCCCCCCCCCCCCCCCCCAAACGTCCAGGAGACTCTGCCTCTTCTGCCACAGCAGGAGACTTGAACTACATTCTGGATAGTGCCAATCTGGTATTTTCACATATAGGTAAGAGGGAGATGAGGTGCCTTGTGAGAAGTCTGAAGATTGTATGAACGTCTGATTACTCGGAAGGGGGAGGCCTTCCACCCCCTATTTTGCTGCAGTTGCAGACTGTTGGCAGCCTGGCTTATGCACTATTGGCCAGAATTTGGAGATTCCTCTCTGGGAAGGTGGCCAAATCCCAGTAAGAGCCCCCACAGGGGCTGCCGTTTGCTTGGCCCCTTCTGCATCCAGTGAAACCTTCCCCCCATTCTTGGAATGGAGCCCATCCGTGTTAAGTCCTGCTCCTGCACGTACACCTCCCAACAACACTTCAGTGCATCATTTAAAAACATAAATGGGGGCGCCTGGGTGGCTCAGTCGGTTGAGCGGCCGACTTCGGCTCAGGTCATGATCTCACGGTCCGTGAGTTTGAGCCCCGAGTCAGGCTCTGTGCTGACAGCTCAGAGCCTGGAGCCTGTTTCAGATTCTGTGTCTCCCTCTCTCTGACCCTCCCCCGTTCATGCTCTGTCTCTCTCTGTCTCAAAAATAAATAAACGTTAAAAAAATTTAAAAAAAATAAAAAATAAAAACATAAATGGACAATCAAGAATCACCAGGTATTTGGGGCGCATGGGTGGCTCAGTGGGTTATGTGTTCAACTCTTGATTGGACAGCTTAGGTCATGATCTCACAGTTCGTGGGATTGAGCCGTGCATCAGACTCGGTGCAGACAGTGGGAAGCCTGCTTGGGTTTCTCCCTCTCTGTCTCTCTCTTCCCCTCCCCTGCTTGCACACGCGCCCTTTCTCTCTCTGTCTCTCAAAATAAATACACAAAATGTATATAAAAAAGAATCACTAGATATTTAAGAGAAGCCTCTCACATAGGGTGCAGAAGCCAAAACTCGTCAACAGGTAAGAGTGATATGGCAGAAGCAGAGATTAGAGTTATGAAGAGACAGTTCATGGAGAAACGAATGAGGGACCCTTAAACCTACCACTATATGCACAAGTTTCCTCGTTGTAAGAGGAATGCACATCGTTATTCCTCATTCTAAGAGAAACCAGCAGAGATAGGATTTCACAGTGCACTAGCAGGGTCTGCAAATGTATTCTCTTGATGAGGCTGTCGAGAGACCGGGCCTCTCCTACATTGCCTGTGGGAATGTAAAACGTGGAAGCTACTAGGAAGAGGAATTTGACCATAGCGAGAAAAATTACGTATTTCACCCTTTGGCCCAGCCATCTCACTTCTAGGACAGAGGGTCCAAAGATCCTTTATTAGCAAAGAGGAGAAATGACACATTTAGTAGGCATTGTTTGTTAGGGCAAAAAGACTAAACAATGTAAATATCCGTGAGCAGGAGACTGGCTAGGGAACTATGCGCATGTTAGTTCTCTGTCCCTGAAAGAACAAATTACCCCCAGAAAAACCCCACAAAAAACCGAAAACCAAAACCCCCAAGCCGGCACACTTTAATCTGACAGTTCCCGTGGGTCAGGAGTCCGGGTTCTGGGTAGTGGGACCGTCTGCTTGAAGTGGAAGTGGTAGCTGTGTCCGTAGTCTACATCCAAGGCTCGGGGGCCTCTTCCAGGGTCACTAATTGTTGGCAGAATTTATTTCCTTGCAGCAGTAGGGCTGAAGTCCCCCTTTCCTTGCTGGCTCTTGGCGGGGGCTTTCTCTCAGCTTCTGAAGGCTGACCTTTCTCTCCATTGGCCGGCCGTTCATAGCCAAGCAGTTTGCTTCCTTCTTGGAGGCCAGTAGGAGTCCTGCTTGCTTATTCCTCGGATCCCCTCCACCCCCCGCAAATGCCTTTGACCTCCCTCTTTTGCCACCAGCCACAGAAAACTCTGCTTTTACGGGCTTCACCTGACTGGGATGGGTTCATGCAGATAATCTGCGTATTTTGGGGTTAATTGAATTGGGACTTGACTTCTTCAAATTCTCTTCACTGTATACCTAGATTGGTGTTTGATGCTGGAGGGGTGGGAATCTTGAGAGATTATTAGAATTCTGCCAACCACAGTCCCCATAATGGAGGACTTGGCAACTGTGGAAAGGGGCAAGGAAGATCTCTTTACACAGTCATGGAGTGACTGGTCTCCAGGATACATTATTATCCTGAAATAACGCAAGGTGCAGAACAGTATTTATGGTAGGCGACCTTCTGTATAAGAAAGGGAGTGAAAACAGAAAGGATAGATGCATTTACTAGTATTTTCTTTTTTAAAAATTTTTTTTTCAACGTTTATTTTTGGGACAGAGGGAGAGACAGAGCATGAACGGGGGAGGGGCAGAGAGAGAGGGAGACACAGAATCGGAAACAGGCTCCAGGCTCTGAGCCATCAGCCCAGAGCCCGACGCGGGGCTCGAACTCACGGACCGCGAGATCGTGACCTGGCTGAAGTCGACACTCAACCGACTGCGCCACCCAGGCGCCCCTACTAGTATTTTCAAAAAGAGAAGGGAAGCATACATGAAAAATTACCAAAAAATGGCAATTTATAGGGAGAGGAAGCGAATAGGGAGAGAAAGGGAATACGGAGTAGGAGTAGGGATGAACGCTATACTTGTCTTAATGTAACTGTTTAATGATCTAGGTTTAAGAACCATGTACATGTTGTACATGATGAAAAATAAAATTAAATAAAAGTTAAAAAGAAAACAGTCTGTAAAAATTGAAAAATAACCTAATGTCAACTTTGTGGTATAACTCTCCAGAGAAGACATGGGAATGTGTTTTTAAGTCACGGTACTTGGCAGTATCTTTTCTTTTCTTTTCTTTTCTCTTCTCTTCTCTTCTCTTCTCTTCTCTTCTCTTCTCTTCTCTTCTCTTCTCTTCTCTTCTCTTCTCTTCTCTTCTCTTCTTTTTTCTTATTTATTCTGAGAGGGAAAGAGAGAGTGGGGAGGCACAGAGAAAGAGAATCCTAAGCAGGCTGTGCACTGCCAGTATGGAGCCTGATGCAGGGCTTGAACCCATGAACCTGTAGATCAGGACTTAAGCTGAAATCAAGAGCTGGACGCTCAACCAACCTGAGTCAACCAGAGAGTACTTGATAGTATATTTCTATTGGGATGTGTTTTAGGGACCAAAAAACCCCAATAAGGAAACTTCAACTTCCTTTTGTTTTTGTTGTTAATGTTAATAATTGTATTGCTGACTTGAAACTATCGTATATACATATATGTGTGTTACAGGAAGAGAAAGCTAATAATTATGCCAATTGAAGTAGGAACCAAGGTTTTCTAATATGGAAGAAAATAAACAATTATGAATAAAAAGTAAAATCCTGTCATCCATAATTTAAATCAAAATTATCAGAATGAACTCATGACTTTTTATTTTGTGTCTTTTTAAAGAAATTATTTTATAATTTGAGCTACTAAAAATCCAGCACAAATTTTAATCCCTAAGTGCTGTTTTCCACTAAAAGGCGTTTTGTGCAAATGGCCACTGTCTTGGGCAAAGCCAGACATTCATGCAGGCGATAAGCTATAGAGCCCAGGACATGTTTTCATTCCTGAAAGCAAGGGAAATTACCAGAAACTGCTAAGGTCCTGTCAAAAGAATGTAAGATCCAACTTGAAGGATCTTCCACTTGCCCAGGATGGAATTTTGAGCACTAAAAGGAATAATGACTACAATATATTAAAATAGCAGGGTAAAGAATTTTTGAGGTCATGATTATAGTAAACAACCCTTAGGAGGACAGGTGACCATTAGCCTGAATATTGTTCAATCAGGGGCCAAAATCAGCACTTACCCAGCATTTAACTGACTTTAGTTTGGAATAATCCAGTAGTTGATTTGGCAAAGTTTTTCTTTATAGAAGTTTCATAACTAAGAAAAACAGGAGAAATGATGTGGTTAGGAAATCTCTGTTTTGCAATCCTTCAAGTCATAAAGGGGTTAATTTAAAAAATGAGCATTTTGGATAAATCTTTGGATATATGCTTTAACATTTCTCATGGGTAACTTTCTAGAAGTGAAATTGCTTGGTCTTATGGTAGGTCTTAATGTTTTTAAGAAACAGACAAACGATTTTCCAAGGTAGTTGTACCATTTGACATTCCTTCCCACCCCCAGTGTATGAGAATTCTGGTTTTTCTGCAGCATCCTTGCCGACTCCCCATGGCTAGTCTTTTTTTTTTTTTCTTTTTTTTTGTAAACTTTAACCCTTCTGCCAGGTGTGCAGTTCCAGCTCACTGGTTTTAATTGCATTTCCCTCACGATTTATGATTTAGATCTTTTCATGTGCTTATTTGTCGTCTCTGTATCTTCCTTGTTGAACAACCTGTGCACATCTTTTCCTTGCTAAAAGTGGTTTTCTTCGTGAATTTTGAGGGTTTAAAAATACATATTTATGAGATGTTATTTATCACATCTGTGGCTTGCAAATATTTTCTCTTAGTGACTTTGTTTATTCTCTTAAGAGTGCCTTTCAAAGAGTAGAGATGTCCAAGTGTAGATGGATACATTGTGGTCCATTTATACAAGGGAATCCTTACTTTGCAGTTACTACTTAGCAATAAATAGCTTTGAAGAACTGGAAGGTTTCATCCTACTTACAAGCTAACAAGTGAACCTGCTGGTTTTAATAGATGCAGGCAACGGACCTAGACTCCTGGGTCAGAGATGGGCCTTCATCACCCAGGGCACAGTGGACAGCATGAGGGTCCGTTTGAACTGGTCCCCCTTGACACCCGGGTCCCTCTGTGGAGGGAGCAGTGCGCAGCCAGGCCCAGGTGGATGCCGTGCACACGGTGAGGGGGTTTGTGTCACTGCTGAGGGCCTCAGTGATTAGAAACCCCTCATTTTATGAGGAGTGCTGGCAGACCTGCCCAACTTTTACCCCCAGAAGGAGACATTACCTCCATTATCCTGATCGGGGAAATAAATCTGCTCTCTTCCTGGAGGGAGACGTTGTATTTTCCAAAGCTGTTTGCCATACAAACCTAAACATAGCCGGAGTTGGGAACAAATGCTTTAGTGTCTCTTCATCTGACGTGCAGAGATACGTGAGAACCATGGAGCGCATTTTCTCCCCACACTATTGATATGATGGCTCTTCGTTTTATGTTTTTAGAAACCAGCGAACTGTTTTCCAGAACGGCTGCCCTGTTTTGCATTCCCACCAGCAGAGTAGGAGTGATCGGGTGTCTCTGTCTCCTCGGTAGCTTGTGCTGTTGCCATGTTTAACTTGAGTCATTCTCAAGGGTGTGGTGATACCTCATTGTGATTTTAATTTGCATTTCAAATGCTGATGATGTTGACTGTGGTTTTGTGTGCTTGCTTTCCTTCTCTCTGGCCTCAGTGAAATGTGTGTTCATGTCTTTTGCATAATTTCAAATTGTTTTGGCTCTTGAGTTTTTGAGTCTTCTTTATATATTTTAGAGATGAGTCCATTGTCAGATATATGCCTTGCAGATATTTTCTCCCAGTGTGTAGCTTGTCTTTTTATCCCCTTTATAAAAATCTTTCTTTCAATGTTTATTTGTTTTTGAGAGACTGAGACAGAGAATGAGTCGGGGAGGGGCAGAGAGAGAGGGAGACTAGAATCCAATGCAGGCTCCCGGGTCCTAGCTGTCAGCACAGAACCGAACCCAGGGCTCGAACTTAATAACCATGAGATCATGACCTGAGCCGAAGTTGGATGCTTAAATGACTGAGCCACCTGGGCGCCCCTGTCTTTTTAGTCTCTTCACAGAGTCTTTCTCAGAGCAAAAGTTTCTAATTTCGATGAGGTCCACTTGACCAATTTTCCTCTTTTGCTCTCAATATCAAGTCTCAGAAGTCTGGGTAGATCCCATCGATTTTCTCCCCACTCCGCCCCCCGCCAAATGTTTGTTTGTATGCCATTCATTTATCATCCATTTTGAGTTAATATCTATATGAAGTGTGAAGTTTAGATAGGTGTTGGTTTTTTTGTTTCTGTTTTTTGTTTGTTTTTTTTTTTTTTGCCTGTGAAGATTTAATTGCTCTGGCACCATTTGTTAAAAAAAAACTTGTCTTTTCTGCATTGAATTGCTTATGTTCCTTTGTCACAAAATCAGTTGGGCACATTTGTTTTGGTTGACTCTCATTTTGGGTTCTCTATTCTGTTCCGTTGATTTGTGTGTGTCTTTCTACCAGTACCATAGTGTTTTGATTACTGTAGCTTCGTGGTGAATCTTAATATTGGTAAAGTGATTCCTCCCATTTTTCCTTCTTTGCCGGTACTGTTTTAGCTTCTCCAGGGCCCGTATGCTTTTGCATATGTTTTAGAATAAGCTTTTTTATGTCTGTCAAAACCTTGGTGACATTGTGATAGGAGTTGCATTAAACCAATGTATCAGTTTAGGGAGAGTGATATATTTACTTGGATGTCATCCAGTCTTTGAACATGTGTGCAAGGGCAGAGTGGGGGGTGGGGGGGCGGGGGGAGAGAGAGAGAGAGGGAGGGAGGGAGGGAGAGAGAGAGAGAGAGAGAGAGAGAGAGAGAGAATGAATGAATGAATATATCTTAAGTAGGCTCCACAATCAGCATGGAGCCTGAGGTTCGGCTCGATCCCATGACCCTGAACTGATTACCTGAGCCGACTGATCTTGGTGAGTGTACCGTGGGTGCTTGAAAAAGATGTGAATTCTGCTGCTTGTTGGGTGGAGTGTTCTTTTTGTGTAAGTTAGATTCTCTTGTTTCATTGTGTTGTTTAGATACTTTGTACTCTCACAGTTTTTATTTCTAACAATTACTAAAAGGATAATGAAGTCTACAATTACAATTGTGGATTTGTTTATTTCTCTTTTCAGCTCTAAAAATTTTTACTTCATGTATTTGGAGGCTCCATTGTTTAGTGTGTACATATTTAAGGTTATTATGTCTTCCTGGTAGATGGATTTTTTTTTTATCATTATTTGGGTTCCTCTTCGTCTCTGAAAGGTTTTCTTTTCTTTTAGTGTCAATGTAGCCACTTCATTTGCTGTCGATGTAGCCACTTTGCCTTTATTTGCCTTAAAGCCAATTTGCCTTAAATTATTTGCATTTTATATCTGTTTTCACCTTTTTCCTTTAAACCTACCTATATCATTGCATATGAAGTAAGTTCCTTACAGACAGTGTATCGCTGAATCATAATTTTGTATCTGCCTTGCCAGTTTCTGTCTTTTAATTAGTGCATATGGACCGTTTACATTTAAGGTGATTATTGATGTTTTAGGGCTTAAACCTGACTTTTTTCAAAAATCATGACTTTATAAAAATTTTCCCTGTTTTTGAATCTTCTGTATATTCTCTATATACACTGATTATTTCATCAGATGGAGTTACAATTTTTGCTTCAATGATGAGAAGTATGTTAGAGGTAGATATATTATACATACCCCTAATTTTATGGATTCTTATGTCCTTCTTTACTTTCTTTTGATACTGTTAGCTTGATGTTAGTTTCCTTTATGTTTAGAAAACTTTCTTAAGCTATTCTTTAAAGATAGGTTTGTTTTAAATTTTTTTTTTTTTTTTTTCAACGTTTATTTATTTTTGGGACAGAGAGAGACAGAGCATGAACGGGGGAGGGGCAGAGAGAGAGGGAGACACAGAATCGGAAACAGGCTCCAGGCTCTGAGCCATCAGCCCAGAGCCTGACGCGGGGCTCGAACTCCCGGACCGCGAGATCGTGACCTGGCTGAAGTCGGACGCTTAACCGACTGCGCCACCCAGGCGCCCCAAAGATAGGTTTGTTTTAAAAGAATCACTACTTTTCCTTTTTCTGAGAAATCTCTATTTCTCCTGCATTCTTGAAGCATATTTAACTGCAGTTAAAACTTTGGTTGACTTTTTTTTTTTTTTTTGGTTAAGTCTCAAAAAAGATTCCACTTTCTTCTGTTCCCTGTAGTTTCATATGAAAAATCTTTGATTGCAGTTGGTGTTCTTTGTTAGTGATGGGCCATTTCTCTCTGGTTGTTTTAAAGATATTTCCTTTGTCTTTAGGATTTAGATGTTTAATTATAATTTATCTTTGGTGTGAATTTCTTTGGCTTTCTCCTTGAGTTTGTTCAGTTCCTTATACCTGTATATTTATTTCTTCTGCTAAATGTGGGTATTTTCCAGGCAATATTTCTTCAAATACTTTTTCGGTTCTATTTTTCCTTTCCTTTCCTTCTTTGGACTCTGAGGATACACATACAGGTATACCTTAGACATGTTGCAGGTTTAGTTCCAGACCACCACAATAAAGTGAATATTGTAATAAAGTGAGTCAAATGAATTTTTTTATTTCTCAGTGCATATAAAAGTTGTTTAAACTGTGCTGTAGTCTATTAAGTATACAGTTGCATTATGTCTAGTGTGCGTGTCTTAATTAAAAAAATACCTTATTATAGGGGCTCCTGGGGTGACTGAGTTGGTTAAGCATCTGAGTCTTGATTTTGGCTCAGGTCATGATCTTACAGTTTGTGAGTTCAAGCCCTGCATTGGGCTCTTTGTGGACAGTGCAGAGCCTGCTTGGGCTTCTCTCTCTCTTCCTCTCTGTCTTCCTCTCCCCTGATTCATGCTCTGTCTCTCTCTGTCTCTCAAAATAAATAAATAAACTTAAAAACAGGTTTAAAAAATATCTTTTTGCAAAAAAAAAAAAAAAAAAAATTGCTAACCATCATCTGAGCTTTCAGTAAGCTATAATCTTTTTGCCGGTAGAGGATCTTACCTCAGTGATGATGGCCACTGACTGATCAGGATGGTCGTAGTTGCTGAAGGTTGGGGTTGCTATAGCAGTTTCTTAAAATAATCCATCAATGAAGTTGGCCGTGTTGATTGACTCTTCCTTTCATGTATGGTTTGTCTGTAGCATGTGATGCTGTTTGATAGCCTTTCACCCGTGTGGAGTTTCTTTCAAAACTGAAGTCTGTTTTCTCAAACCTTGTCACCGTTTTATCAACATAAGTTTCTGTAATATTCTAAATGCTTTGTTGTCATTTCAACAGTCTTCACAACATCTTCACCAGGGGTAGATTTCATCTCAAGAAATTGCTTTGTTTGCTCATCCGTAAGAAGCAACTCCTCTCCTCATTCATTAAAGTTGTATGAGATTGCAGCATTTCAAATACAATAATAGGCAAAATCTTAAAATATTGCGAGAATTACCAAAATTCAACGGGAGGCATAAGTGAGCAAATGCTGTTGGAAAAATGGCACCGATAGACTTGATCCACACGAACCTTCAGTTTGTAAAAAAGAAAATATCTACAAAGCTCAATAAAATGAAGTATCCCTGTATAAAGTATTTTGTGATTGTTCTACAGGTTATGAGACTGTTTTTTTTAAAGGCTTTTTTTAAATCAGTTTTTCGTATTTTGTAAATACAATGAATCTGTCTGTAAGTTCACTGATTATGTAGTCTCCAACCTGCATTCTGTTATCGAGCTCATCCAGTGAGTTTTTTAATATTGGTTATTGTATCTTTCAGCTCTATATTTTACATTTTTTATAACCTTTATTTTTCCTGAAATTTTCAGTTCTTTCATTGGTTTTAAGAGAGTGTGAATACGTTTTCCTTACAGTGGCTTTAAAATTCTTAGGAGATCATTCTAGCATGATTCATATTGGTGTTAGCATCTGTTGACTGTCTTTTTTTGATTCTAGTTGTGATATTTCTGGTTCTTGCTACGATTCATGATGTTTGATTGTATCTTGGACATTTTGCCTGTTGTCTTAGGAGACTCTGTCTTCACCTTACTCTTTGTCTGGAAGTCTTGTTGCTTGGGAAGAAATGTGGGTCCAGCTCCTCACTGGACCCCATTGACACTAACCTGATGGGGAATCAGATTGCTGCTTGCTTGTGCCACTTGCTCAAATATGCCAACACGGTCCCCTCAGGGAAATTGTAGAGTGGCTGGTTTGGTTGGTCGGGGAGTTCGAGGGTCTGCTGCCTGCTTTTCTCATGGGTGCCACCCCCCACCCCCTGGAGTGGGAGCGGTAGGCGGTGGAGTCAGATCATCTGCTCCCACCAGGGTGCAAGATGAGCTTCCTGTTGGCCTTGCTCACGCGTGCCAGCTGGGGAATTGGAGTGGGCCGCCTTCTTCTGGGGCTGGCCTGCTGCCTGGCTCCACTGAAAGTGTAGAGGAGAGGGTCGTGTGCTATTTTCTCTTGGTGTTTTGCCAACATAAGGCACATATTCTCAAAGTTTCCCCTTAGGCCATCTTTTTACTGGTTCTTTGGTGGAGGGAGACAGGCCTTTTCTCTTTAGGGGGTGGCTTTGGGTTCACCACTTCCGCTGCATCCTTTTCCGAATCCATGAGCAGCGAGAAGAAACGGAGGAGCCTCACGGCTGTGTTGTTGCTCAAGGCCCTTGTTGTCCAGGCAGCTCCCCACTTTCTTTTCCATCTTACGCCTGTTCTCTGTATTACATCCAGGCATTTTTAAATTTTTTTTTTTCAACGTTTATTTATTTTGGGGACACAGAGAGACAGAGCATGAACGGGGGAGGGGCAGAGAGAGAGGGAGACACAGAATCGGAAGCAGGCTCCAGGCTCCGAGCCATCAGCCCAGAGCCCGACGCGGGGCTCGAACTCGCGGACCGCGAGATCGTGACCTGGCTGAAGTCGGACGCTTAACCGACTGCGCCACCCAGGCGCCCCACATCCAGGCATTTTTAGTCATAGGAGGGAAAATCTGGGAGCAGTGGGGCCTGATTCCATCTTGCCATAATTGGAAATCCAAAGTCACTTTCAAGTATTGCTCGTGGAAATACAAATCTGTGCAACTTTTCGGAAAGTAATTTAAAAACATGTACGACTGTTAACAATACACATCGCTTTGGTTCTAACAGGCTTGCATTTGGTGTTAGAGATAGAAGTATGAATTATTCAGGATGTGTGCATGCGGGGGTCCAATGTAGCCTTGTTTCTAGTGGTTAATATCTGGAAATACAGTTACGATCCATTGATATTGAAATGATGATATAGCTGTAATATAAGTGAGTGCTTCATTTCAACTTGGGGATATATTCGCTATGTATATATATATGTGACAAAGTGAAAGGGCAGAGCTTCATATTAGGAAGTTATTTTTATCAAACAAATAAAAATGGCACAAACTCTTCTATTTGTATAAAATTTATTAAAAAAAAAAGGCATTGAAGGATAGTACCAAATTGGTTATCTGAGGAGGGTAGGATAGGGAGATTGTTATTTTTATTCGTTTTTATTTTGGCCTTATTGTAATCATTTCACTCCTGTAATTAAAAATCTAATGAAGAAAAAGAATGTTAGCAATGGGCACCAGGTGATTTTGAAGGATTAAAGGAATCCTTAAGGCGGTCAAAGGTCAGATTTGTTTAGATTTTGTAGATCACATTTAGGAATATGATACTCTCACAAACACATAGGTGGCCAGTCCAGATGATGGAAAATGGTTGGTATTTGTTACTCCATGGTTTGCAGCCCAGGTACGATGTTCAGTGCACTTAAAATGCAGGATTGAATATCAAAGTATGCAAAAGGAAGGCAGCCTTTAGAGAGATAGTAACATTCTCTTTGATGGGTTCATATGGGAAATTGTTTCTCCTTCCTTACCTGTCCCTTAGAACTCCACTAGCGGCTAGGATTCTGAGCTACCCAGGATGCTGTCCATCCGCCCAAGAACTTGCAACCTCACATCGAGACCCTATGATAACCTCGGCTACATCATGTAGACCTTTCTTCCTGCTTACTGTCATCGCCATTGGCCTTTTATGGATTAAATATCAGCACATTTTCTATGTCAGCTTTCAAATCTATCTAGCATGACAGGCAGTGAAATCGAGCTGTCAGGATCAGATAAAAATTATATGATAGCCCCACAGTGTCCACCTATTTCTCCAAATGGTTTCATATTCCTATTGAATATGACAGGTGATCACGTGTCTCTAGTAAATGATAACCCTTTCAGAGGATGAATAGTCTTGTAAGTTCATTGTATAGGTTTGCTCTGTGAGCCTGAAATGATGGATGCCATTTCCCTCAAGGTTTTTTTTCCCCTTCCCTATAGCATTGCTGTTAATATGGTAATCGGCAAAATAAAGAAAAAGTCTACTTTGATCATGCAGGATTTTTTTTAAAAGAAACATTTATTCTGTATAATTGGTTAACTGTGTGGGAAAAATTTTTCTCAGCTTACACCATACAAAAGTCAACTGCAGATGGATTAAAGAATTATATACTAAAAAGAAACTGTAAACAGCTGGAAGAAAATATGTTTAAACATGGGCAGCAAAAGCTTTTCAGAGTAGAAAGGCTATGAAAGAAACCATAAAAGGAAATACTGATGGTTTGGCTATATATAGGGTAGAAACTTTTATATTCCCCAAGATTATAAATAAGATTTCATGCTTACAAAACCTGTAAATTTTTACAGCATCGTATGTAACAAAGAGTTTTAACCCGTATACTGTAAAGAGATTCATAAAGATAAGAGCAGATATTTGGCCTCAAATAGTCAAAGAAATAGAAATTAAAATGATACTATTTCTACCCATCATAATGTCATGTTAAGGGAAAAAAAAACCCTACCACTATCTTAGATCTAGAGTATAGCCCAAAGGACACCTTTTAACCAGTTGGTGAAGCTACCTTTTTAAGGGCATTTAAAAATGTGTATCAGGAATCCCTATGAATCAGTATAGTTCCACTGTTAAAAATAAACTTGAATCGCAGGTTTGGACTTTTCTGAGCATGTCAAGTACCTGAAAGATACAATTCCTCAGTGAGCCCGCCTTTTCTCGGTTGCTGAGATTTTCATTAACTTCGGCTATTATGGAAGTACCCAGAGGCTCTTTACAGAATCCCGTTTCTAGTTGCCCCTGTCCACGCGTAATCACGACCACTCACTCTTAACCAGTAGAGTAACCCTCTTTATTACCCAAACGGAATTGTTGTTCTGTCCTCTGGGGGGAACTTTCCTTCCTTGGAACCAATCTAGCAGAGCCTTCCGGTCATGGAGATTGGAAGTAAAAATCCTGTGAGTGCTGTGCGATAGAACACAATTTTTCATTGTGTTGCTTCCCGGGTGGCCCATGACTGAGTTTTCAGTAGGCCATTCCTCCTTTCTTTCAAGCCAGCTGCTCCTGGGTAGAGGAGTGCTTGCTGAGATGAGTGAATTTCATGGGCATGAGCACATTTCCACACTTTTTGGATGTTACTAAGTTCCTGGGTCAGATACAGTATTATATTGATTACCATGATGATAAATAAGGCAGTTCTTAAGTCCATGCTTAGTGGAACTGGCAGGCGCTTATGGGCACGGAAAGCAAATCTGTATCCAGGATTTGTAACTGTTTCACTGAGGAGAGTTTACAGCCTCTTCCATAAACCGACTTGTTGCTAGATGCCTGGCTGGTCTCTCCAGGAAATGGGGCCAAAGTGGGGGCTCAGCACTGAATTCTCCTGTTGGCTGAAGTGGTAATGGTCGTGGCTGATGAGCATTCCTGTTGCTGAGCCCATGCATAGCCTCCATTATTCACCTTGGCCACTTGGCATGTGGGGCCACTGCGCGAGCCCTGGGGTGGCTGGAGAGAGAGGTGACTGACATTTGCACAACTTGTCATCTTGTCTACCCAGGTATTGAGAGCCTCCTCTGACGTGGATGCCCACCCACTAAGGGTCCTTCATATGGTCCAGAAATGCCTTCATGCTTTGTGCCCGTCCAGAGAGGTTTACCCACAGGCTCCCTTCCCAGAGTTGCTTACCATCAGTCTTCATATCTTGTTCTTTCTATGTCCCTCCTAAGCTGTTAGCCAGTGCCCGTGAAGCAGCATGCATCTGTGCCTCTGGCTACATCTCAGTTTAAACATAGGGTACAACGAAATGTATTTGAAGCTCTGCCAACTGGGACGTTTCCTTTTCAAGAACTCTTGGATTGGGTTTGTCAACTGCAGCAGTGCACTTCGACTTGGTGCCAGCATTTTGCACTGAACCATTGAGTAACTGGGCTCAGTGCTTTTCCTCTTCGGTCAGTTGATCATAAATCTTAATCAGGATCAAGAGAGGGGAGGCAATGCGGAAGAGTGAGTATCAAGGGAATCTCAGCCACTGACTTATGCAACTTACTAAGACGTTCTGGAGCTGTTCCGGCTCAGTCTCTTATAGTAATCTGCTCTGTGTGCCCAGTCTAGTGACTGGGTGTGTCAGGTTAATGATTCAGGTAATGATAGGTAGCTCAGACGTTGTGATAATTTGATGTCAGTGGTCGCACGTTCATTCTAACAAGAACTTTTTCTCGAAAGAAAAGTGATCTGCAGATGAGCATGTGGCTTTGCTCTAAAACCCCTATCTCGGTCTGTTGGGGCCGCTCTAACAAGATACCGAAGATTGGTAGCTAATAAACTATCGAAACACGGTTCCAGAGGCTGGAAGTCTGACATCACAGTGCCAGCAGTGTGGATGAAGGCCCTCTTACAGTTGCAGACTTTTCCTTGTATCTTCACATGGAGAAGGAACCAGGGAGCTCTGTGGGATCTCTTTTATAAGGGTACTAATTCCATTCATGAAGGCAGAGCCCTCCTACAGGCGACTTAATGACTTTCTAGCACCATCACGTTGCGTGTTAGGATTCCAGCATGTGAATTTGGGGGCGAGCACAAGTCTCCAGACCGTAGGAGCCCCGAAGGTCTGTGTTGTGACTCGCTTATTGGTGCTTCCCTGGGGCTCCCTCTATCACTCCTGTTTGCCACAGACACCCAGAGGATCACTAGCTCTGCTAGGTCCTAAGGCCCGAGGGGCAGAGGAGCCTTATTTTGTACACTGGAATGGCAGCAAAGCCTGTCTTCACTCCAACTCCATTCAAAACCAGCAAGTTTTTAAATGGGTTCCTCAGAAAATGAGTCAAAAGGAACGCCTTTAAAGGTGCTATATATTGTTTCCTAAGTTCACAAAAGCCCACTTTTGGTCCTAGTAGAAAATGCAATAGCTTGTTCTTGACCTGCAGGGATGTCCCAATATGCTGTGGACCGTTCAGCCCCAGAAACTTTGCTGAGGACTAGTGGGCCCATGGATTTTTATGGGATTTATCCACTTCTCCTAGGTCTTACTGAGTCAACTGAAGTACTTGCTCCAAAGTGTTCCTCAGGTCCAATCAGCTTAATGTCACTAAGTAGCATACAAGTGTGGTGTTGGGTGGGAGGTTAAGATGGTCTAGGTCTTTGCATACTGTTCTCTGGCCGAGAGCAGGATCGTTGGCATAACTCATAGGCAAGGCTGTGAACAATTACTGTGTACCCTCATGAGTAAAAGCAAAGACATACTGGTGGTTCTTCTAGAATGATACAGAGTAAAAAAGCCTTTGTCAGGTCAATAGCAACCATGATGCCAGGGCTGTGTTGATCTGCTCCAGTAGGGATACTAAATCTTAAATCACAGATGTAGTTAGAGTCACAGCCTGCTCGTGTTTTGGATAACATACAGCCATTCAAGGTCTATCATTTTCTTTTTCTTTCTTTCTTTCTTTTTTTTTTTTAATATTTTGTTTATTTTGAGAGAGAGTGATCATATGTGAGTGGGGGAGGGGCAGAGACAGAGGGAAAGAGAGAATCCCAAGTGGACTCTGCGCTGTCAGCTCAGAGCCCCACATGGGGCTCGATCTCACAAATGCTGAGATCATGACCTGAGTCGCTTAACTGACTGAGCCACCCAGGTGCCCCAAGATCAGTCATTTTCTAAGATTTTGCATGGGTAGGTAGACAGTTTAAATGGGGAGATCGTAGATTTTATCACCCCTGCAACCTTTCCATTTTTTTGTTATTGGTATAATTTCTGTGATTTGCTTTTCTGTCGGTATGGGTTACTACACTGTACAGAACAGATAGCCAATGAATGGATTCTGCTGGTTGCTAAGTATGTCTATTCCAGTTATAAATGTAGGAACTGAAGAAACAGTCACTCAGGTTTGTAGATATGCTTAGTGAATGCAATTTGAATTTGGGCCAACATTCCATTTATCACCTGACTACCCTAAGCTGAGAGAGAATGGCTTTAATTACAGAACTTTTAAATTGGATGATTAATTTTCTGAGGATTCTGACAACGAGATAGAAGAGAAGTGCATCTCCTATTTAAAGTACAAATTTCTGCTGTATGGGGGAAAACAACAGTTATAAGTTAAAGGATGTGCAGTAGGTAGATAAAAACGGGCTTCGTATGTAGTGAAGCAGAGAAAAGTGTGGTGTTTTGGTTCTCTGGAAATAGCATATAGTCACAGCAAGGAAGCATTTGGGAAGTTGTCTAGGATGAATCCAAACGGGATGAATGTCCCCAGTCTGCATCATGTTGCAGTAGTGTGGGAAGATCTGCAGAAACAGACAGTTGGAATAGTCCATTTATAGTCCACAGTGAGCTCAGCAGAACACGAAGGGACTGAAGATGTCCTGGAGAGGGGGTCGCTGGGGGTCAGCGGTGAGGGCATCTTCAGGAAAGGGCACGGAATAAGTTAAAGCAAAGAGCGTGGCTTCTCTATTTTTAAAGGCAGTGAAATTGCCTTCCCACCGTGTGCATGTGCCGTTTTCTTGATTATAGACTAGGGGAATCGCGTTTGTTTACACCATTTCCAGGTAGTCTGTTTTTCATTTCTCGAGTTCCTTTCTGTTTCTCCTCTTCACCTGTGTGACTGTCCTCTTCACATGTAACTGCCATTCGCCTGTCTGGCTTACTCCCTTTCGTGCCCCTCCAGGTGAATATTCCTTAATATGCTGCTTTTCATCAAGTCATTCCTTTGTTTTAAGAAATTTCCTTCCTCGGGGCGCCTGGGTGGCGCAGTCGGTTAAGCGTCCGACTTCAGCCAGGTCACGATCTCGCGGTCCGTGAGTTCGAGCCCCGCGTCGGGCTCTGGGCTGATGGCTCAGAGCCTGGAGCCTGTTTCCGATTCTGTGTCTCCCTCTCTCTCTGCCCCTCCCCCGTTCATGCTCTGTCTCTCTCTGTCCCAAAAATAAATAAACGTTGAAAAAAAAAAATTTAAAAAAAAAAAAAAAAAGAAATTTCCTTCCTGCAATTCTCTTGTGTTCCCTCTCCTTTCAGTTAGCATGACCTTTGTGTCAGGTTTGCTGGTGTGTGGTTACTTTAGGAATTGTTCATAGGACAGATCTGATAAAGGGTTAGTATCCAAAGTATATAAAGAACTGGTGTACAGTTCAATGCCCAAAAAACAAATAATCCAGTTAAAAAAATGGATAGAAGACATGAACAGACATTTTTACAAAGACCACCTCCAGATGGCCAACAGACTCATGAAAAGATGCTCAACATCATTCGTCATCAGGGAAATGCAAATCCAAACTACAATGAACAAAAACAAGCAAAAAATTATAATGAACGGTCTCCTCCCTCGTGTCAGAATGGCCAAAATCAAACCACAGATGCTGGCGAGTTTGTGCAGAAAAAGTTGGTAGAAATGAAAACTGGTGCAGCTACTGTGGCAAACAGTAAGGAGGTTCCTCAAAAAATTAACAATTGAGGGGCGCCTGGGTGGCTCAGTTGGTTGAGCGTCCGACTTTGGCTCAGGTCATGATCTCGCAGTTCGTGGGTTCGAGCCCCGCATTGGGCTCTGTGCTGACAGCTTGGAGCCTGGAGTCTGCTTCAGATTCTGTGTCTCCCTCTCTCTCTCTGCCCTTCCCCCGCTCACGCTCTGTGTCTCTCTCTCTCTCTCTGTCAAAAATAAACAAACATAAAAAAAATTAAAAATTAACAGTTGAACTACTATGTAATTGAATAATCACACTACTGGGTATTTACCCAAGGAATACAAAAACATTAATTCAGAGGGGTACATGCACCCCTATACTTCAGGATTATTTACATTAGCCAAATTATGGAAGCAGCCCAAGTGTCCATTGACAGATGATGGATAAAGAAGAGGTGATACACACACACACACACACACACACACACACTGTAATATTTTGCTGTAAAAAATGAAATCTTGCCATTTGCAACAGCGAAAATAGAGCTAGAAGGTATAACGCTGAGCCAAATAAGTCAGCCATAGAAAGACAAATACCATATGATCTCACTCGTGGAATTTAAACAACAACATAAAGGAACAAAGAAAAACGAGAGATAAACCAAGAAATAGGCTCTTAACCATAGTGAGCAAACGATAGTTACCGGAGGGGAGGTGAGTGGAGGGATGGGGGAAATAGGTGATGGGATTAAAGAGTATACTTACAATGAAAAAAAAAAATCTCCTTCCTGCAATCCCTTTGTGCTCCTTCTTTCAGTTAGCATGGCCTTTGTGTCAGTTCTGCTGGTATGTATTTCCTTTAAAGAGTTATTCATAGGGTTGAGAAACTTACCTCTTCTCTTCAGCTCCTAAGTCTATAAACCTGTGTTGTTCACCTGCCATTTAGAGCTTAGTGTGCTGCTGGGGTTCTGCCTACTTCCCAGGCAGGGTTTTCCATCCTGTGGACTTGGGCCTTCCCTCAGCGCATGTATATCTGGACCATCGTCTTCAGGAAATTCTCTCAAGGTTCTGGCTGTGAATGGTACACTTTCCTAATTTAGGGCTAATGAGGATTTCCTGGCAAAAATAGGAAATAGGATGCTTGGGTTCACCTTGCCAACTGGACCCAGAATTTACCTTTGTATGTATAGGACTCATAGTGGAACTTAACATACAGTCCTTGCTTTCTTTCCACCTCAGTCCCTTAGCTGGTTCTCTTCTGCTTCGTGCTGGGCCTTCCTTGTTTCCTGATCAGTATCGTTCTGAGGTGATTTCGTCTAATCCGGTGGCTTCAAGTCCATCGATCTGCTGATATGTACCTGTATGACTTCTTCCCACTCCAGGCTTATATGATCTCCACATGTTCAGTGGCATGCCCAAGAGGAATCTTCAAGTTAACATAGACCAACCAGATCTGCTTTCTGACTCCGTCTCAACTCCTAGGCTCCCATCACCACAATAACGCCCAAAACACTCAGTAGTATTCTTCGTCTAGTTGTTTGGTCCCAAACCTCTTAGTAACCCATTTTTGTTGTTGTTGTTCTTATCACTCAGTGCATTTCATCAGCAGATCGTATTGATTCTTCCTCCAAAAGGTGTTTACCTTCTCATTTATCTGCTTCTTTGCATCAAGACCACCCGTACCCCAGTGCAAGCCAGCAGCATCTCTCCTTGCCTGTGACGCTAGCCTGCTGACGTGTCCGTCTGCTTCTGGTCTTGCATTCACCTCCCCACCCTCCATAATTTATTTTTCTAGAAGCTAGAATAATCTGATGAAAACATCTCGGGGGGAGTTGAATTCAAAGCAATTCTGATTATAACACAAAAGCCCAGTTTTTTGATGGTAGGCTCAAAAAGGCTTTAGGAATTTGTTTTAGGAATTTGATGAAATAGACAAATATCTACCTATAACTCTAAGTAAGTTGTACTTAAACATATGATTACATGTATGTGCTTACAGTTGCATGTATAAAATGTACTGATTTAGGAATTTTTTTCATTCTCAACATTTCATAATTATTTCAACACTCAACATGCATCTTTTTTTTATATGTTCTCTTTTTATATTTTTTATTTTAATTTAATTTAATTTTTTAAATATGAAATTGTCAAATGGGTTTCCATGCAACACCCAGTGCTCATCCCAACGGATGCCCTCCTCAATATCCCCCCCCCCCCCATCAGCCCTTGAGTCTTTTATGGTTTGGCTCCTTCCTTCTCTAACTTTTTTTTTTCCTTCCCCACCCCCATGGTCTTCTGTTAAGTTTCTCAGGATCCACATAAGAGTGAAAACATATGGTATCTGTCTTTCTCTGTATGACTTATTTCACTTAGCATCACACTCTCCAGTTCCATCCACATTGCTACAAAAGGCCATATTTCATTCTTTCTCATTGCCACATAGTATTCCATTGTGTATATAAACCACAATTTCTTTATCCATTCATCAGTTGATGGACATTTAGGATCTTTTCATAATTTGGCTATTGTTGAAAGTGCTGCTATAAACATTGGGGTACAAGTGCCCCTATGCATCAGCACTCCTGCCATCCCTTGGGTAAATTTCTAGCAGTGCTGTTGCTGGGTCATAGGGTAGATCTATTTTTAATTTTTTTTAATTTTATTTTTTATTTCTTAAAATTTACATCCAAAATAGTTAGCATATAGTGCAACAATGATTTCAGGAGTAGATTCCTTAATGCCCCTTACCCATTTAGCCAATCCCCCCTCCCACAACCCCTCCAGCAACCCCCAGTTTGTTCTCCATATTTATGAGTCTCTTCTGTTTTGTCCCCTTCCCTGTTTTTATATTATTTTTGCTTCCCTTCCCTTATGTTCATCTGTTTTGTCTCTTTAAGTCCTCATATGAGTGAAGTCATATGATTTTTGTCTTTCTCTAATTTCACTTAGCATAATACCCTCCAGTTCCATCCATGTAGTTGCAAATGGCAAGATTTCATTCTTTTTGATTGCCAAGTAATACTCTGTTGTGTGCGTGTGTGTATACACATTCATTCATCCATCGATGGACATTTGAGCTCTTTCCATACTTTGGCTATTGTTGAAAGCACTGCTATAAACATTGGGGTGCAAGTGCCCCTCTTCATCAGCACTGCTGTATCCCTTGGGTAAATTCCTAGCAGTGCTATTGCAGGGTCATAGAGTAATTTTAGTTTTAATTTTTTGAGGAACCTCCACACTGTTTTCCAGAGCAGCTGCACCAGTTTGCATTCCCACCAACAGTGCAAGAGGGTTCCCATTTCTCCACATCCTCTCCAGCATCTGTTGTAGTCTCCTGATTTGTTCACTTTAGCCACTCTGACTGGCATGAGGTGGTGTCTCAGTGTGGTTTTGATTTGTATTTCCCTGATGAGGAGTGACATTGAGCATCTTTTCATGTGCCTGTTGGCCATCTGGATGTCTTCTTTAGAAAAGTGTCTATTTGTGTCTTCTGCCCATTTCTTCACTGGATTATTTGTTTTTCGGGTCTGGAGTTTGGTGAGTTCTTTATAGATTTTGGATACTAGCCCTTTGTCTGATATGTCATTTGAAAATATCTTTTCCCATTCTGTTGGTTGCCTTTTAGTTTTGTTGATTGTTTCCTTTGCAGTGCAGAAGCTTTTTATCTTCACGAGGTCCCAATAGTTCATTTTTGCTTTTAATTCCCTTGCCTTTGAGATGTGTCAAGTAAGGAATTGCTGTGGCTGAGGTCAGAGAGGTTTTTTCCTGCTTTCTCCTGTAGGGTTTTGATGGTTTCCTGTCTCACATTCAGGTCCTTTATCCATTTTGAGTTTATTTTTGTGAATGGTGTAAGAAAGTGGTCTTGTTTCATTCTTCTGCATTCAACATGCATCTTCTTAAACTGCTTTATAGAAGTGTCACCACAGCATGTTTGGCATCAGTTTCTTGAGTTTCTTCTGCATCATCTGACACAGTATTCCAAAGAGTATCATCTTCTCTGCCATTTAAATTGTTGTAGAGACAGCGCTTTTTGCACCAAAGTATGATGTTGTCACTGACAGTTCTATACAAACCACACTGTTCTTGTATAACAGTAGATGATTGCTTAAGAATTTTTCCTGTGCTTATTTGTACTCTGTGTAGTTTGGTGTGATTATTAAGTGGATATATATTTTATTCAACCTGTTTCTTTTTTGATTTGCTTATAGTGGGAAAGTTTGTCTGAATAACCTAACTTGACTTTACTGGAAACCAGAAGTCCATTGTTCTGTTCTTTTCTTTTCTTTTCTTTTCTTTTCTTTTCTTTTCTTTTCTTTTCTTTTCTTTTCTTTTCTCTTCTTTTCTCTTCTTTTCTCTTCTTTTTTCCCTTCCCTTCCCTTCCCTTCCCTCCCCTCCCCTCCCCTCCCCTTCTTTATTTTAGAGAGAGCACAAGCAGAGGAGAGGCAGAGAGAGAGGGAGACACAGAATCTGAAGCAGTCTCTGGCCTCTGAGATGTCAGCACAGAGTCCAACATGGTGCTCAAACCCATGAACTATGAGATCATGACCTGAGCCAAAGTTGGCCACTTAACTGACTGAGCCTTCCAGGTGGCCCCACTGTCTTCTTCCTTGAAGTGCTTTCTACTTGGCATCCAGGATACGTTTTTTTGGTTTTCTTCATCCTTCACTAGTCAACTCTTGCTCAGTTTCCTTTGCTGGTCCTTCCTTATGATGCAGTCTCTGTGGTAGTCCCATGGCTCACTCTTTGGACAGTCCCTCCCGAGGTGATCTCATTTAGTTTAATGGCCTTGCATACCATATGCGCATGATCAAGGTCAGATTAATGTCATCAGCCTAGACCTTACCTCTCTGCTTAAATGTCATCCTGTCAGAGATGCCTTCTCTGACAAGCGGCTGTCTTATTTTTCTTTAACATTCTGTATAGGATTTTATTACCACCTAAACTATTTTTGTAGTTATTTATTTGTTAATTATCTGTCTTCTTCCCACTTTAATGTACATTCCATGAGGTGTATCCCCGTCAACTAGAAAAATGCTTAGCACGTAGCAGACACTGTAAGTATTGAATGAATAAATGAGTATCATCATCCTTGTAATCATCACGTTCATTTTACTAAAGGCATTGCACTGATGTAAGTACAGGAGATATAAAAAAGTTTAGGACATGGCATGTTTGGCCACAGAAGCATGGCAGTATGGCAGGAGGTCTAACAGAAGGCAGATGAGGGAAGCATAATGGTGGATGTGTGTGGAATGAGCAAAAGAATTCCTGTTGAGATGGGATTAAGAAAATTGTGGTCAGATTAGTGGGAATGAATCACAGAGATAAATGGGGGGGGGGGTGGGGAACAGGTGGTAGATTGGGAAACAGACATATCCTGGGCAGAAATAATGCTATTAGGGGCACCTGGGTGGCTCAGTTGGTCAACTGTCTGATTTCGGGCCAGGTCATGCTAGTGGTTTATGGGTTTGAGCCCTGTGAAAGGCTCTGTGCTGACAGCTCAGAGCCTGGAGCCTGCTTCGGATTCTGCGTTTCCCCCTCTCTCCGCCCCGGCTACTCTTGTGCGTGCTCGCTCGCTCGCTCTCTCTTTCTCTCTCTCAAAAATAAATAAGCATTAAAAAAATTTTAAGATTATATTTAAAAATAAAAAAAAGAGGAATAGTTGTATTAAAGGTAATGGGGGAGGGGAAGAGGAGTGGATCTCATTTATTTGTGGTTTACTTGGATTACAGTTCAGATTGTTGACCTTTTAAACTTGTTATCTTTGTAGAATGCTAAGAAATATCATTTGCAGTTTTGTGCAGCAAATGTAAAGTGTTTATGGACACTACACTCAAATGTTTCCACATTTTATTTTCTTTGTAGAATGAGAATTCTTTTAGGAGCTAATACTCCCTTGTCAGTAAAGGCTGGCTGTCCTAGTATAGCCTATGTAAACACATCCTGTAATGGGAAGGCTCTGGGGGGAGCACAGAGGAATGGAGCATCATTCTAGAGTTAGTCTGATATTGTTATGGATCCCATCAGTCTTTTATTTCTCCCAACAGAGATAATGGACATTTTCTTACGTGTTAAAAGTCTGTGCTAGTGTGCGGAGACCATTTGAGTAGTTTTTGCCTTAAAAAAAGACATTTCAAGTGATGGTAATTAGATAGCACATTATTAAATTTTGTAACGGATAATTTAAATTCTAAGGGAAAATCAATTCCTTATAGACAAGTGGTAATTTGCTCTTTTTATACTCTGTGAATTTTGGCAGGATTTCTTTTGGGTCTCCTGATTTCCAATAGGCAAACATTTCTATTTTCTCCATTCTCTGTTTCTGGAATACCTGTTATTTACATAAAGGATTTCCTGGAACAAGGAAAGAAGCCCACTTTTGAATCATCTCAGTCTCTCATTGGATTCAGGTGATTCCAGCTGATTGCTACCCCACCTGCCTTCCAGAAGCAAATGTAAACCCTGTCTGGAGAAGTCTAACCTTAGGTCTCAGAAAATTCTATCAGTTTTCCTGTATAGAGCCTAACACTTAATAGAAAATAATCATAACTATGAGGAGAAAAGATGATATGACAAAAATAAAAATAAACAAGATATCAGTATCCATAGAGGACACAGACAATGGACTTATCACATGTTGACATTAAAATAAGTAGATCAGTATATTCAAGGAATTTGAAAGATGGAAAATTTTCATAGAGAGCTATATCTATGAAAACAAGCCAAATAGAAATTCCACAGCTGAAAAATACAGTAACTGAAGGTGGGAGCTCAGTGGATTGGGTTAAGGGCAGATTAGACACAGCTGAATAGAGAATCTTCTGAAGTGAGGTGGGATCAGGATAGAGAGATAGGAGGTTGGAAAACATGGAGAAGAGCAGAAGAGATGGGAGGGCAAGTGGGATATGGTGGTTTTTACAGTAGGTGGTGCTGGATCATTTTGGATATTAGTATAGAGAAATTGTAGTAAGTTACACTGTACAAAAAGTCAGTTCAGGTAGATTGATTGCATGTTTAAATATAAAAAATATTATTTGAACAATAAAGCTTCCAGTAGGTAACAAATAAAAATATCTTCATGACCTTGGAGTAGACCAAGATTTTTTTTAACAGGACACAAAAGCACTATCATAAAGGAAAATGTTGATATATTGGATCCCCTTAAAATTAGGAACTTCTGTTCATCAAAAGGCATCATTAAGAGAGTAACAAGATAATACAGGAAGGTATTTGTCACACAGATAATCAACGGTGGGCTTTTAAATTTTTTTTTTTCAACGTTTATTTATTTTTGGGACAGAGAGAGACAGAGCATGAACAGGGGAGGGGCAGAAAGAGAGGGAGACACAGAATCGGAAACAGGCCCCAGGCTCTGAGCCATCAGCCCAGAGCCCGATGCGGGGCTCGAACTCACGGACTGCGAGATCGTGACCTGGCTGAAGTCGGACGCTTAACCGACTGCGCCACCCAGGCGCCCCAGCGGTGGGCTTTTAATTAGAACATCTAAAGAACTGAAAGCTGATAACTCAGTAGAAAGATGAGCACAAGACTTGAACAGGCAGTTGACAAAGTTCTCTCCAAGCGGCCATTTAACACACAAAAAGATGCATAGCCTTATTAGTCATCAGGAAAATTCCATTTGATTGTGATAACATACCAATGGATACCCACCAGAATGGTGGGTATATGTAATGAAAAAGCCTGATAATGCAGATTTTAGCAAAAATGTAGAGCAATTGGGATTTTTATATCTGCCTGTTGGAATGTAAATTGTCTTAATAATCACTTTGGAAAACTGATCATCAGCAGTGTCTACTAAACTAAATCTAAGAATGCTTTGTGATCCAGTAATTTCACTGGCAAGTACATACCCAACAGAAATGTTTACATGTACCAAGCATAAGGTATGCTTAGCATTATTCATAAATGGAAACAGCCTCAGCATCCATCAATAATGAATACACTGTGGTATACCCATACACTGGGATACTATACAGCACTGAAAAAGAGCATGGATGAATATCACCAAATATAATGTCAAGCAAAACCATGCCTGTGGATAAGTGGTAATGTTTGGTCTGGTTACGATTAAGAGTTGAAGGAATGACAACCTGTTCTAGAATTTATCAGTGCATGGATGAATTTTGTTGACTTTGAGTTTCATCCTAAGGTCATCTGTACAGGCATTTTTAACGTGAACTTTAACATTAATATCTCCAGTATGTTTGTCTTGGGCCAGTTTTGCTAAAGGGCATTCTAGTCGTCGGCTGGAGGGCAGGAACCTGGCTGCCAGGATCTTGGGGGCCTGCTGGGCAAGGGGGCTGGAAGCCCCGGTGGGGATTCACTTAGTTTCCCCCTATTTGCACTTTGATGGTGGTTTCTTTCTCCCAGTCTAGAAACTTTCTGTTTTACTTTCTCTAGAGAATAAATCTCCAGACTTCAATGTGTGCCTGGGTGCAAGTTCAGTGGCAGTCACCTAGATTCACTGGGAAGAGGAGGTAATCTAGGGATCAACTGCTTTTTGATCAGATTTTGCCATATATTTGTTCTTTTACCCTTCCTTTTTCACACTTAGTTTTGGAAGTACCTTTTTAGTCCATAGTGCCAGGCAAGTGGTTATCTACCTGGAAGAATAATGGATTTAGATTCCTTCCCAATCCATATAATAGTCAATTTCCAATGAATTGAGGACTTCAATGTGAAAGACAAAAAGAAGGGGAAAAGGAAAGATCTAGACCACATAAATAATGCCTATGAGTCACTAACAAAAGATCGAAAACCGGAAAAAAAAAAAAAAACCACCCCAAACTGAACCAGGTATTTCATGAAAGAGGAATATGAACAAACAAAAAAAATATGCTTACCATATTAACAATGGTGAAAATTCAAATGAGGACCACAAGATGTAGATGAGTAAAGATGAAATCTGATACTGGTAGCTACCAATGAGCTTGTAACTTGGAAGGAACTGCTACCTGGTTGTTGGGAACACATTAGGAAGCAGTTGGGCAGTGACGCGATAGTGGAATGTTCGTGGTTCCACTCTTATGTGTGTACCTCAGCAGCTCTTGGACCTGTACCTTGGGAGACCAACGCAGAAGCATTCACAGCAGTTTCAAAGCAATATACGTCTAGCGAGCTAATATTTATTCAACACTTATTTCATGTCAGGAACTGTGCTCATGAGTCGAAAGATATGGTGAGCAAAATCAGACATAGTTTTTGCTCTTAGGTACTCTTAAATTTCCTGAATGACAAATATTATCAGATAATCAGAAGACATGACTAGACCCTTTTCCAGAGAAGACATCCAGATGGCCAACAGACACATGAAGAGATGCTCAACATCAGTCATCATCAGGGAAATACAAATGAAAACCATATTGAGATACCACCTCATGCTTGTCAGAGTGGCCAAAATGAACAACTCAGGAAACAACAGATGCTGGCAAGGATGTGGAGAAACTGGAATCCTCTTGCACTGTTGGTAGGAATGCAAACCGGTGCAGCTTCTCTGGAAAATGGTGTGGAGGTTCCTCAAAAAATTAAAAATAGAACTACCGTACGACCCAGTAATAGCAGTACTAGGAGTCTATCCAAAGGATACAGGAGTGCTGATTCATAGGGGCACATGCACCCCAATGTTTATAGCAGCCCTTTCAACAATAGCCAAATTAAGGAAAGAGCCTGAATCCATTGACTGATGAATGGATAAAGAAGATGTGGTTTATATATACAATGGAATACTAATTGGCAATGAGAAAGAATGAAATCTTGCCATTTGCAGCAACGTGGATAGAACTGGAGGGTGTAATGCTAAGTGAAGTAAAGCAGTCAGAGAAAAACAGATATCATATGTTTTCACTCATGGGATGTGGTACTTGAGAAACTTAACAGAAGACCATAGGGGAAGGGAATGGGAAAAAAATAGTTACAAACAGAGAGGGAGGGAAGCAAAAACCATAAGAGACTCTTTAAATACAGAGAACAAACTGAGGGTCAATGCGGGGTGGGGGGGTGGTGGTGCGGGAAAGGGGAAAATGGGTGATGGGCATTGAGGAGGGCATTTGTTGGGATGAGCACTGGGTATCATATGTAAGTGATGAATCATGGGAATCTACTCCCCAAAACCAAGAGCAGACTGTATACACTATATGTTGGCCAACTTGACAATAAATAATATTAGAAGACAAAGGATAACCAAAAATCGATTATAAAATTGCTCTTGGGTAAGGGCTTTAATGTATTCTGTTCTATGAGACTGTATCATTGAGAGGTTGAATTTAAGAAGGTCATCAGTACAGTGAGTGATGAAATCTGTGTAGGAGTTGACTGGCAAGGAATGAAGAGAAGCGTCCTGTAGTTAGAGACGCGATATCTTGTTGCTAGGGAAGGGGAGCGGGAAGTTTAACCGGAGGGGAAGATAGCAAGCCAAAGCAGGAGGTGTAGTTGGGGGCCAGACTCTGGAGGCCTTGAAGGTCTTGGTAGGGAGTTTTAAGAACTTACATGTTAAAGACATGGAGATTTTAAGCACAGGGACAACTCAGTGGACAAGATCCACATAGATACAGGGTGTGTAAGGGTTAGAATGACAAGAGTAGGACGTACACTAGCTTGGAGGCTGTTGTAGTTGAGGAGAAGGGAGTATGGAAGCTTGCACTTGATTTGGGGAGCATTTAACGATTGACTTCGTGTGAGAAGTAAGAGAAAGGGAGGTGATGTGTAAGGATGAGTCTAAGGTTTCTGGTTTGGTAGCGTTGGGAGTGATACTGTATAATGGGATATTATACTCTGAAAGACAACCATGTTTGTTGGGATGATAATTGTGTTTCGCTGGGATATGTAGATTTTGAAATACCTTTGAGACAGACAAAAGTAGATGTCGAGTCAGCAGTGGAATATATATAGACCTGTAGCTTAGAGACCAGATTTGGGCTGCAGATACATAATTGGGAAACATCTGTGTATATAGTGGGAAATCAAATCATTGGTGGAGATGAGATGGCATGGGTCAAATGGTAGGAAGAAAAGAGCAGTGGACCTAGAACTGAGTCTTGATAAACTTGAGTATTTAGGACAAAAGCCACAGAGAGGGACCAACTAAAGAGGCTGAAGAAGGAAACTAGAAATGTTTGGTGTCATACAGAGGAGTAAGAGGCATGGCAACAGTATTGAACGTTGCTGACCGGTACCTGCTGGATTCGATGTCATGGAGGTTGTCAGTGGCCTTGAAGTGAGTGATAGGTATGAGTCAGACTGGGGTGGGTTGAGGAGCAAGTAGGAGGAACTGTGGAGGGTGCTAGGTATAGATTTCTCTTTCAAGACTTGTTTGTTTCCCTCCCTCCCTCCTCTCTCTCTCTCTCTCTCTCTCTCTCTCTCTCTCTCTCTCTCTCTTTCTTTCGAGAGCATGTGTGCACAGATGTGAGTGGGAGAGGGGCAGAGGGAGAGGACGAGAGATTTAAGCAGGCTCCAAGCCCAGCACAGAGCCCGAGGTGAAATCAAGAGCTGTATACCTAACTGACTGAGCCACCCAGGCACCCCTCTTTTGAGAGTTTTGATGAGATGGGAAGGAGAGAGACAATGAGGAATTTGCTAGAAGAACACGAACAGTGTTTTGTTAAATGGGAGAGAGTACATATATAAAAGGGAAAACGAGTAATTGTCAGTTATAAGGTTCTGAGAAGGTGGAAGGGAAGGAGTTACTGGTCCACCGCTGTGACGGAAGGAAATGTGTCGAGGGCGGGATACATAACAGGTACGCATGTTGAGAACTTGGAAGGAGAGTTCCTTCATGATGCTTTCTGTTTGCTCTCATGAGAGGGTGGGCACTTGGGGGTTTGAAGAGAAGAAACTTTTGAAAACAGACTGGGAATACATTGACCGATGAAATACAGTCAGATTTTGGTACTGCTCTGGGCCGTTCATTCTTGGTGTCACGCGTTTATGGTGGTGTTGAGTTTTAGCAGCCTTCTCTGCAGGCATCCAGAAAGCAAATCATTGGATTCATGCAGACTTCTTTTGGCTAGATGGGTGCAAAGAGAAGAAAAGGGGCAAGGGTGTAATGAAATGGTAGATGATGGGAGATAATAAAGCAGGAAGTAAGAGAAGAAAAGAAAAGGCCGATGGATCGGGAGAAGATGTCATGGAGTCAATTAAGAGACGTTTCCCCGAAGTCGAGAAACTATCACAGTGGAAGAACACGCAAGTAGGATCAAGAGCAGATAATGGTTAGAGGGTGTGTTTGAAGTACTCATCTTGGAGGAGACGCTATACTCTTTCCCTTTGGAAAAGCTGTTCGACAGATGGTGAGGCTGGGCAGGGAGGTGTCTGTCAGGCAACCCATCTTGGAAAGCAGAAAAGGAAGATGAGTTTCTGTGTGTCTAGTATTTTCAGGTCCTGCTTCCTAGATTGGGCTGAGGGAGTAGTGCCGACTAATCAAGAAGTTCTTGGAGTTGCTGCTCTCGTCTTGGAAGCACCCGGCCCCAGTGATAACGTGTTGTGCTGCCTGTCGCTGGGAGCTCCTGGCTGGCTGACGGGCTGCCCCAAGTCATCGTGTCACGTGTCGTGAAGCTCTTAGCTTCCACTTAACCTCTGGTTTCTGTGGTTTACTCATCATCGAGCAGTTATGTGCTCTGAATTCTTTAAGTAGTATTGATACATTTTTGCTGACTTAACAGTATTTTTCCTTCATTTTGACTAATGCCATCTATTTGTTAGAGTGTGGCCGGCACTGTAATCAGTGACTCGAGCGGGGGATACTAACTGGTGGATGGAAATAAACTTGTGATTTGGTGACGCTCCAGATAATAGCAGAAAGACAAAAGCATGACTAAATCTACAAAGAGGGCCACGTAAATGCTAAGTGTTAAGATATCAGTATACTTTTAAGCGTTTTGTGCAAAACCACTTCTTCCCAGTTGACAGTAGGAGTTGGTAGGAAGTTTTCTCTGGGAAGTAGAAGTTGGGTGAGAGGGTAGGGACAGCGGAGCTGGGAAGAGGGATGTTGGCATCGGGAGATGTAAAGAAGCTTTCATATGATGCAGCCTGTGAACTCGCCGCCCTTTTGAGAGTTGAGGGGAATGGGCACTTGGGAAGGTGCCTGGTGGGTCCAGCAAACGGGATGAAACATGAGCCTATAAGTTTCTAACCACACCCTCAATATCTAGAGTGATGGCCCAATATGTTCCGTGGGTCTGGGCTAGGCACAGTTGGTCAGAGATTGACGTCTACTGAATGCCAGTGGGTTGCGGAAGTCTCGTTTTAGATATCCTAAAACTAGGGGACAAAGGGACATGTGAAAGCCAGATGTTTAGATGTAGTGTCTGTTCTCTGTATCACCCAGTGTTGAAATGAAAATCTTTCTTTGGATTCATGTACACAATTTAGTGAAGGAGCTGGAATTCATGTGACTTGCCTGAGGTCCCAAGCAAGTTTAGTACTAATGACCAACACGAGCGCAGACAACTTGTGGTTCTACTTTGAACCTTTGAAACTCCAAGAGCGTTCTTCTGCCCAGACGCCTTTTTCAGCCTTTCATCCGTCATCTGGAGAATGTGGTTTCTTTCTCATGGGCCAAGGCTAAATGAAATGAGGGCATTGTTTGGTAATACATTGGCAGATATATTCAGAGTTGCCTTGTTTTCTTTCCTTGTAAATGTGTAGATTTTTCTAAGGCAAAAAACAGACGGTACCTGACAAATTGCTAAAATCTAAATGTCAGCATGACGGGGACTGTGCCCCCTGGAAACATTTGCCTTGGCGACGTTTTCAGACGGATGCTATCAACTGTTTTATCATGAGAGGTAATCTTTTGCACTTCCCTGTATGTAGACTGGTGATGTACATCGAGAGAGACAGCAGAAAGACCACTCCAGGCAAGGACCTGCAAAGCAGCAATGAATACCTGTCCAAGTGCCTGGACCTTCTCATCCGTCACATTGTGCATGAGCTGCCGCGGATCCTGGGTAAATTCTCCTCAGGCCCCTTGACGCTTCCCTTCCTGCGCTTGGGCTTTTAGGCCTCGCCTCTTTTTTCTTCTTGTTTCTCACTTAACACAGGAAAGCACAGTGACACCGTTTCTTGAATGTGTAGTTTCAAGATTTGAACTCAGGATTTGCTTTATCTGTTTTTACAATTATTTTACATCAGCGACATGACTGAGGCAACGAGCAGGCTAAAGGTTACGTTGAGGTGTCATCTGTGGTAAACTGGCAATTTTAGAAAATAAACACGAGAAAAAGATTGTCAGAGCTTAAAATTGGGTTTGGGCCTTTTGTTTTAGGTGACTTTCTCAAGATTTCCTTCTGCCTAATTCTGAAGAAAAGATTTTTTTCTTTCGGGTCACAGCCACACATTTATTTACCCTTAAGAGAATTTAAAAATGCATAAGGATTAGCATTTAATATTAAAGAATTTTGATATTAAAATTCAAAGTTTGAAAATTTCTTTGGTTTGAAAAGCTTTAAATAATATTAATTTGCAAAAGATGTTTTTTTTTTTTTCTGGCTGATCTGTTATTTCATTGTTATTTGGAGAAATTAAAAGTAATCTAAGGAATGTGTACATTTAGCTTAAATTTCATTCCATGCTTTTCCAGCAGATGTAGCTATAAACCAGAAATGTTTAAAATGTTAAATTTGATCCAGTTCCTTATGGTAGAATATACTCAGAAATTCAGAGTATTAAATCAGAATAATGAAAATACCTTTATGGCTGATTAATGGTATCTTTTTGCTCCTTACTAATACTTTGAGAGATTTTTTTGGTTGTTAATGACAGAAAATAGAACATTTCAAATATTTTTTGGATTATAACCTTTTTTTTTTTATTTAAAAAAATTTTTTTTTTTCAACGTTTATTTATTTTTTTTGGGACAGAGAGAGACAGAGCATGAACGGGGGAGGGGCAGAGAGAGAGGGAGACACAGAATCGGAAACAGGCTCCAGGCTCTGAGCCATCAGCCCAGAGCCCGACACGGGGCTCGAACTCACGGACCGCGAGATCGTGACCTGGCCGAAGTCGGACGCTTAACCGACTGCGCCACCCAGGCGCCCCTGGATTATAACCTTTTAAAGTTTAACCCGAAGGCTACAGTGTGGTCGATTGGTAGTTGACTTGCTTAGTGCCAGACTCATCCTGTTTTAGGGTGTGATGCTAAGATTCAGATGTCCACAGTGTAAGTTTTATTATTGGACTTTTCATCCAATGAGAAGTTTTAGGAATTGATCTTTTTTACTTTCATGCTATTTTATTATTTAAAATTGCAAGCTATAGGGGCGCCTGGGTGGCGCAGTCGGTTAAGTGTCCGACTTCAGCCAGGTCACGATCTCACGGTCCGTGAGTTCGAGCCCCGCGTCAGGCTCTGGGCTGATGGCTCGGAGCCTGGAGCCTGTTTCCGATTCTGTGTCTCCCTCTCTCTCTGCCCCTCCCCCGTTCATGCTCTGTCTCTGTCTGTCCCATAAATAAATAAAAACGTTGAAAAAAAATTAAAAAAAATAAATAAATAAATAAAATTGCAAGCTATAATCTGCTCTCTTATAATTAAAAAGATTTTTTTAATGTTTATTTTTTTTGAAAGAGAGAGACACAGAGCATGAGCAGAGGAAAGGCAGAGAGAGAAGGAGACACAGAATTTGAAGCAGGCTCTAGGCTCTGAGCTGTCAGCACAGAGCTTGACATGGGGCTCAAACTCACGAACTGTGAGATCATGACCTAAACTGAAGTTGGACACTCACTCTACTGAGCCACCCATACGCCCGTGTTCATATATAATTTTTTAAATACCCTTTCCCTGTTTACAGAAGTAAGAAGTGCTCATGGTTAAAATTTAGAAAAGACAAAAAAAAAAAAAAAGGAAGAAAAATCATTATAAAACCAATACTATATAAATTTTACTTAGAATTGCTAGATGAAAGATGAAGCTTATATCCATTCTGTCCCCAGAGGCTACAGTTTTCTGTTATAATCTCAATATGTGTGAAGAAAACAGCACAGCCCCTACCCATTTCTTTTATTGAGAGATTAATTACTGTAGTAATCCCATTAGTGTTCCAGCCATGACCAGTGGTCCCTAAGTATTTATGGTCTGTGACCTTCATGAATGATCCCGGATGTGCTTTGCAGGTGACATTCTTAACGCCTTGGCCAATGTTTCTGGTCGTAAACACCCATCAACAGTCCAAGCGAAACAACTGAAGATGTGTCTCCCCCTGATGCCTATAGTGCTTCACCTCGTAACTTCTCAGGTACTATTTTATTAGGAAAAAAATAATAGAAATGTGACTCCTGTCTAGGTAAGCTGGAGCCTAGAAATATCAACTCAGACAAAATATTTTCATTTTGGTTTCTTATACGTGGCTTTCAGGATTTAATCTGTGGAAACTCTCATCACACAGGTGTTTCGACCTCAAGTTGTAACAGAAGAGTTCCTTTTCAGTTATGGAACTATTCTTGTGAGTAACACTGAATTTTTCACGTTCCTAATCAAAATGTGGCTGTCTCTACTGTTTGTGGAATTTGGTGTCAGAATGAAGTAATTTTAAAATCCTTGTGGTATTTATTTGTCTCTAGGGAAGTGACCTTTTTATATTTTTATCTGTTGACTGTAATAAAATTTGACATTTGGAGAAAAATACATTCTCTCTTGATAATGTATTTTGTTCAGATAGCGCCCAAGCAGGGTAAATATGTCTGTAGACAACACTTCAATAGATTTTAGTATTAAACGTCATGAAGAAATTTAACCTGGCAGGAATGGAATGCTGGGAATGTATTATCATCATGATTTACTTATGTTGTACAGTTATGCACAGTATCTCTTTTGAGGATGGCATTTCTCTAAGTTAAGCTCAACTTTACTTTTTCTTTAATTTTGGTGAGAAGGGTAGCAATGAAAAATCATTGTCCTATCTTTTATTTCAGTTTTTGCCCACAAAAAGTAGTCTTTCTGTTCAGTTTTGGCTCATGAATGATGTTATTTTTTTTCCTAGCCTGGAATACAGTATATGTCATTGATAAAATGGGGAGCTACACAAAGAGAAAGCTGACGTTTGTCACACGGTATCTCCAGTCTTATTTGATGTTAATAACAAACACCTGAGATTTTCAAAATGCCATTGAGGTTTCTAGTTAAGATGAAGTGAACATCTCCACTTTATTGTAGGTTTGAAATTAAAAAACAAAAATGATTGTCATCCCCAAATGAGACTGTAGTTTTCTAGAAGGTTCATCGTAAAGTATGAAGTTTTGAAGTACAAATGTTGAGTGGAGGTCACTGATTTTTTAAGAAGTGTGTTCAGGGGAGGCGGTAGGGTCCTTTTGTCCCCAATTTCAAACCTTTATCATCCTAAGTGCGTTGAATCCTAATTTCTGTAAAGTACAGAATTGTGGTTGTACAGTCATGAATTTGCAAATTATTAGAATTTCACTTACCGCCTTCTTTTATGTTTGCTTTTAATTTCTTTTAATTTGCTTTTTAATCTGTTTTTAAGTACTGTATAGGTATCCTTTTGGCACGACTATACTTCTGTAATTCACTGCACCGACATATGGATGCCTGGCAATGGTGATTTTGCCCCTGCAGCCATCTTGGAATCTTTTGGCGCAGTGTTTATTTGGGATGGGGATAATTGGCCTTGTCTCTTCTCTTATTTTTGTTCTCATGCGGAACACTTTTCTCTGCCTACGTTAGCTGAGAACGCTTTAGGTTTTCAAGGAACAAGCAAATCTGTCCAACTAAAAGTCTTCATGGACATTCAGGAACGGTGCGTGTGTATTTTTGAGAGAACGCATCTGCTCTGTGTAATGCTATCTATGCTCCATACAAGGGAGGAGGCCACAGCAAGGAGGGATCTCCTCATTTCTCCCAAGAATGGGTGAACTCTGCAGGTTGGGAGGTATTCTCTGTAGGGTTTTCTTAATATAGGCCCTTTTGGGAATAGATAATAGTGCGCCTGGTCGAAAGATAATTAGGATATTGGAAAATCTTTGGCGGTGTTTTTTTTTCCTTGATAATGGCACTTAGGTAGAGCGAGCGTAGGCGAATGAAATGGAAAAGGTCGTTTGGCTTTCTTTGGGCTGTTTTCCTAGTTTGAATCATGGCTGGGCCCAGAATCTTCCCATTATTTTTCTCATCGCATTTGTTATTTGGCCTTAGCTGTGTTTTATTGTTCTTATACTTCGTGTTGATGGCTTTGATGAAAACGTAGTGAAGGGAAAAGGAGTGCCGACTAAAACGAAGGACCCAAATTTAGTTATGTACGGAGTTCTTGTGCATGTTATTGTGCACTGTGGAGAGTTGGTGGTTGCTTCTGTGAATTGACTCATAATCTGTCCAGAAGATGCCAAAGGCATGACAGAGGTGACAGCGCCCTACTGATGCCACCAGGCAAAGGGAACTTATCCGACATCCTGCAGCTCCTTGGAAATTCACAGTGCAGGTTAGCATATTAAAACCTCTTGGGTTTTGTGCTTTGAAATAATTCTTTTACTTTTTGCTCAGGTAGCGGTTTCCTGGACTTATTTGAGAGTCTTGTTTGTTTGTTTGTTTGTTTGTTTTGTGGGGAGCAAAGGGGGCTGCACAGCTCTAAGTGTCCTGTAGAGCAGTCCACAGCATGGCTTTGTGAAACTGTCCACAGCACAGTGCATCTTCTGTCCTGGTGGCCTGAGGGAGCAGTTCATTCAGTGTATGTGTTTAGGACTGTGTTTTGAAAGCCTTATTGTTCCATATGGAGATAAGTATTTTTAGTATTTTTCAAAATGCATCTGGGAGAGTAGCTTGATCTGCCTTAATCTGAGGTACCAAGTGTGGTTCGTCTTTAGTAATTGTGCCCAGTGGCAGTGGCTTGGCACCCAGAACTTTCTGGGCTTCCCCTGAAGCAGCTGTCTAGGAGCTGCAGGCCTGCCGTCCGTGGGTGTGGAGACGGCAGTCAGGCTGGGGTGATGGTCACTCGTTAGGGGGGTCCCGCCGGGTGGAGGGAGAGGTGGGACTGTACCTCGCGTTAGCTTCAGGTTTCATGCTGGCACCAGGCATCGTTTGCCTATTTGACTCATAGACATCTTTTTTTTTTTTTTTTTTTTTTTTTGGTAAAAAAATTCAAGATACTTCTTATACACGGACACGTGACTATAGGAATTAACGTTTTGTAAACATTTTTTCCCAACGATAATGAAGTTTTGGTCGTTTTATGTTTTAAAGAGGGAAGTATTTGGAAACAATTTAGCAGGGCACCTTTAAAACCATTATTAAGCTTTCAAAGGGTCCAGGCAAAAGCTGATAATTGCTATTTTCCCTTCTTATGAACAGAAACAGTGTGTCATCATACCCGCCTCCCTCTCTAGTTAAAAAAAAAAAAAAAGTAGGGACAGTGTGAGCAGTAAAACATCTGGGGAAGTGCTATGGGGAAATCCTGTGGTGAATATCATCGTTCTTTTGGGCCTCCATTGAATTGCACTGGGAATTAGGAAGTAGTGAGATTAAGGAAATACGCTCGGGAACTCATGATGTATGTTAACCTAATGTTCACTGTGTTTCTTGTGTCCTTTTGAAAACGCTGGTGATTAATGAGCTGACGAAGAGGATTTTCTTGTATTTTTTTTCTTACGTTCTGGCCTTGTTAGTTTTTAAAAGTGCAGTGATTGTGTGGCGGTTATAATTTCCTACAAAAAAAGCCATCACAATTCTAATTTTCAAGCACAGGAAGTGATAGAATTATTGTGGTAGATTTTAATACAAAAGTATAATCATAACCTCCATTATTAAGAGATCTTCACTTATCCTGGGCGTTGAGATAATTGTTTAAGAAAAGACATGCTTCCTGTCTTTTGCAGGGTTTTATTTTAAGTGAATATTGTTTTGTTGGTAGGTATTGACTTCAGTTGCAGTGGGTAGAGCAGAGAGAGTGCACTCTTACATTTTTAAAAATATGATAAACGTGTTTATTCTCTGCCACACAAATGTTATTCTGAGTCTCCCTCCTCCCTTTTATGAACCGTGGATTAATTCACATACATAGTTTGCTCCAGGAGCTCATTTCCAGCTTCTTTGAGGTACTGACTAATATTGCAGAGCGCTGCTGGCCTGCCCTTGAGGTGCAGCTTTCCTCTCTGGAGGGGGTCATTTTCTGCCCCCCACTCCTCCCCGCAGTGAGCCTGGCTGTGGGGTAGGCATCCATGCTTTTTGCTCCTCTGCTAAAACTCCCAGCTTTGAAGCTGGCACCCTCAGGAGATGGCCTGTGTTACGCCCTGTGCTGTGTTCCTACAGATTCCTGGGTCATTGCTGCTTGTTCCTCGGAATCTTCTAGCGTGGAGCTCACTGCCAGTTTCTCCATGCTGTGCCTGTCCACGTTGTTGGAAAACCAGACATCCCTTCGGACCATCCTTCCAACACCTCAGCCTCTCTGCCCCCTCTTTCCTCGTGAACTTAGCTTCCTTCTCTCAGCTGCCAGCATCCATGACCTCATTTCCAGTGTCACACTGGCTGGCCACCACCCCTGATTTTCAGCCCCCCTTCCTCTGTTCCCCATCTCCAGCAGCCTTTCGGTTAAACTGAGACTTAATTTCATCTTAGCCCTTTCCGCTCACTGTCCTGCCCTCCTGAGGGCCAATGACTTCACTTTGCTCTGCACTCAGCTCCGAGTCCCTTGTTCAGTCCCCGTTACTGCCTTATGCAAACCTGTAACGCCCTTTGCTTTCTTCTTCCAGTACCCTCCTCTGGCCGACCTTAATTCTGGTCCCATTTATTTCTCCACCTCCGGCTTTGAGTGTCTAGATACGGCTAGAGAAAAACAACAAAATAACTGGCTCATTTTATTTTATTTTTATTTATTTTTTTATAACTAGTCTCACTTTAAATTCATGATGGCTCATCTCAGGTGAGCCCTCTCTGCAGACTAGTGCGCCTGGTTTCTTTTCCTAATTTATATGCCTTCATGCTTACTAGAAAAAGAAATATATCAAAAGACATCAACGTTGGTAAATCAATGAAACATTCAGTAGGGATTTTTTTTTTTTTAATTAAACAGGGGAACAAAGTAAGTTGAAGGAAGCCCATAATTCCACTATCGAGATGACCCTCCTTGACATTAGAAAAGAATGTGGAGGGCAGAGAATGAAATGTGAAAGCACACACACCTCCCAGGCCGGCATCTGTCTTCCTAAAGGAAACCTCTGCTTGTGGGTCCCTGTGATTTCTTCCTTGGAAACTTTTGTCTTCATCTGTGTTTGTGTATTATCTATATTTTAAAATATATGTACAGGAAAGATCAGAGTACAAACACTGTGTGGGGCTTTCTTTCTTTACTTAGTAATCCATAGAACTCTAAATAGATTTATGTAAGTCAAAAGACCTCTTTCTCTGAATATTTTATTCAACGTCAATTCCGTATTTACTCAGCAAAAGTTATGTGCCCCTTTTGGAACTTTGTGAAATTATTTCAACCAAATTATCATGACAAGCTACTTTTTTTTTTATTATGTATTATGTTATTTTTTTGTGGTCTTCTTTGTTTTTGTAATCATAGATTGAAAAAACCAATTTAAAGTGTCTTATATGTTTAGCTTTTAAAGAGCATATGTCTTTTAAGATTTTCTCTTAAAGGCAATTTGTGCTTATTTAAATTATAAAATATATGCTTATTAAAGAATATGTAGAAAATTACAGTGAGATTTGAAGGAAAAAAATCACCCATAACTCCACCACTCTGAGAGACCACCATTGTTAACATATTGTTGTTTACTCAGAGTGTTTTCAATTTGCATATATGCACTTGTGTGTAGGAAACCGTCTAACATACATATGAGTTACACTGTATGTGGTTGAGATGATGCTGTGTGTGTATTTGTATTCTGTCTTGTTTCTATTTAACTTTGACTCATAAGTATTTTCCTACAGCTTTAAAAATTTCTTTTTCCCCCCACAATTATTGGCTATATGCTATCCCATTTGTATAAACTGTATACAGTTTTCTGCCATTTCAGTGAAGTTCAAAAATACCCAAACAGTACACTATTTAGGGATACATGTATATCTAGTAAAACTATGAAAAAATGCCAAGGAAATGATAAATTCATGACAGTCATTATCTCCAAATGAATGAATGAGGTGTGGGAAGCTCATGCAGAGAATTGGGAACATTTTAGTTCCTAACTCAAATATATGTGTAAGGATTTTATTCTTGATAACCCCCAAACCTACACATATGTTCTTATGTATATGTTATATATAGTCATTTCTATTTACCAAATATTTTAAGAAGAACCATTGGATCATCGTAGCTTCATTTTCCCTCCAGACTAATTGCTTATGTTTTTTATTCCAAGGTAATCTTATATTTTGTTTGCTACTTGTTATTACATATAAAATACCATATATGTATTATTTTTTGAGCCAGGGGACAGAACTAAGTTGCAGGGCTCCCGCACGTCACTAGTATGGTGGCACTGCCTGTTTATACTGTTTTGTTTATTAAATTAATTTTTTTTAATGTTTATTTACATTGAGAGAGAGAGCGTGCACAAGTAGGGGTAGGGCAGGGCAGAGAGAGGGGAAGACACAGAATCAGAAGCACAGAGCTGTCAGCACAGAGCCTGATGCGGGGCTCAAACTCACGAACCATGAGATCATGACGTGAGCCGAAGTGGGACACTCGACCGACTGAGCCACCCAGGCGCCCTTCTACTGTTTTGTTTAGATCATGTTCACGGAGTAACTCTTCTGTGTGGGGCGTTCAGCTGGGGACTGGAAAACTCGCCCAGGGAGCTCACAGCCAAGCTGCTCAGGCCTGCCTCCAGAAGAGTATTGGGGGTCATTCTGCATGGAGGCACAGGGTTGGGGTTTAGATAGAATATATATGAGGGACCAACAACGCTAGTTAACCGTGAAGGCAAGCCTTGAACTGCTACATGTCGATGCAGTTTGCACACAGGGTAGCTAAGGCTCGACCTTCCTTGGAGAGGACTGTTTCACCTGATTACGTGCATCCTTACTAACTTCCGAGGTAGTAAGGGAACAAGTGTGGCATGCTGGAAATGGTTATGTATCAGTTGGATTGTCCTCAGTATTTATAGGTTGACATTTCTGTGCTTCTATTGCCAATGAGTTTATTCCGACATTACATCTCATGGATAGTGAACTGTATGTTCACTGTATGTATATATTATTCATATGATCATACTTTAAAATTGTGATTGTATGTATGATATTTATGTGTATAGTATTTAATGCTTTCGAGGAATTACTTCATGAAGAATGATAAGTGCAGTTTTGGGAGAAAGATCAGTTGTATTGCCTTTCAGAGTTATTTTGCAATCTTATTTTTATTTTTTACAGAGTCATATTAAGTCTATAGACTCAGGAGAAACTAACCTAGATGGAGCCGTGGGTGAGTACACCGTGGGGCATTTGACATCTTTGTCTGAAGTACTTTGATTTCGCGATTTTGAACATGAAAATAAACACCTGTAATAATTAACTGTATTCCTAGGACTGATGGCATCGGAAGAATTTATCAAGATCACGTTGTCGGCTTTTGAAGCAGTAATACAATATCCTGTTCTGTTGAAAGACTATCGCTCTACGGTCAGTTCTGTCAGCTTGTGAGAAAGATAGTGTTTTGTTTACTTGGTAGCTCTGTATGTAAAGAGACTAGTTTACATATGCTCGATTCCCATCTATTCTCACATGAAATAACCACTCAGAAAAGCCGCTGCCCTCACAAGAGGCACATTAAGAACTCCCTTCCTTCCTTGTTGACTTCTCTGGAATTTTCATTGCTCATTATTGTCTTTCTCTTCTGGTCCGCACCTTATGCCCAGCTTCCTTCTTCTTACATCTTTCCTGGTTATTTGTGGTACCCAACTGCATAAACTCTTAGAGCAGAGTTTCTCAACCTTGGCACTATGGGCATTTGGAGATGGACAGTTCCTCGTCGTAGTAGTTGTCCTGGGCATCGAGGGATGTTTAGCAGCGTCCCTGGCCTCTACTCACTAGATGTGGGTAGCACTCAGTCCTTCCCCCTTCAGTGATAAGTAGAAAGGCCTTTACACATTGCCAGAGGTCTTCTGGGCAGGGAATTTGCCCCCATTTCAGAACCTCTGCCTTACGCTGATGCTTAGGTGAGTGGAGCACTGACTTTAGAGGAGGGAGGAAAGGCTTTGTGATCTCATTCTCACCCGCAGAAAGCCTCAAGAAAAGAAGCCAGATGGGATGAGCACTGGGTGTTGAATGTAAGCCAGTTTGACAATAAATTATATTCATAAATAAATAAACATAAAAAAGCCAGGTAAGAGGAGAACCCTTATTATCATTTTCCCATTCTCTCTAATGGTTCTAGGGGTTGACCGAATTCAGCAAGGCAGTTCTAACTTGGGATCTTTCAAGTGTTTGCGGTCAGCGGTGCCTGGGGCTGGAATCATCTGAAGCCTCATTCACTCACGTGTCTGCCTCCAGCTGGGACTCTTGGGACATCTTCTCCATCCTCTATGTGGTCTCTCCAGTAGAGTGACTTCGGGGGGGCCTGACCTCTTACATGGCATCTGGGCACTCTCAGGACATGTGTTTCAAGAGAAGGAATCATGATTTTTTGAGTGTAGAAAATGTCTATCAATTCTTCCTGGTTGTTTCCTCCTCCACCTCCTCCCCCTCTGTAAAAGTGCATTAAAAGAATGTGTAGTTTAATACTGTAAAACCAGTGCTCCAGAAATTGCCACTCAGTTAAAAAACCATGACCACAGCCCTGAATTCCCCCAGTCACGATTCCTTTCCTCCCTGGAGAGGGGGCCACTATCCCGACTTCGATAGCGATGATTCCCATGCTTTCCTCTGGAGGCCTGTGTGTGCATTCCTAAACCACATAGATTGGTTTTGCCTGCTTTTGTACTTTGTGTCAATACGCTATGTATTTATTTGTGACTTGCTTTTTTGGCTTAGTGTTTGTGGGACATTCTTGTTGTTAATTATCTGTATGGTTTAATTTTTCACCGGTATATTGTAGCCCAATGTTGATTTTGAGTATATGCAGATATCATAGTTTACTTATTTATTCTTGATAGACACTAGGCTCTTTCCAGCTTTTGGCATTTTCAAAATATTGCAACGGAGATTCCTTTATGTATTTTGCACCACATAAGCATGCAGTATTTCTAGGATACATACTTAGGAATGGAATGAGTGGTTGTAGAATATATGCAAACTCATTTTGTCTAGAAAATGCCGTAGTGTTTTCCAGAGAGGTCGTACTATTTTATATTCACACTACCAGTGCAGTATTGGATCCCCACTGCCTTCTCAACTCTTGTTATTTCAGGTTTTTTAATGAATGGGTATATAGTGATATTTCACCATGGTTTTAAATAGTAAGATCAAGACTACTAATGAGGCTGTTGTTTTCAAGTGTTTATTGGCTTTGTTTCATTGTGAAGTGACCTTAATTTCTAGTAATGCTTTTTGCCTAGAGGCTTGTTTTTGGCTCATTTTAATATAATCACAAAACTTTCTTTTGCTTAATATTTGCTGACATACCTTCTTTCATTCTTTGTGTTCCAACATCTCTCTATTCTTATATTGTAGATCTGTGTCCTGTAAATATCATAGTATTTAAACAAAATCTAATTTGAGCAGTACTTAACTTTTCACTGGAGCATGTACTCCATTTACGTTTAGTGTAGTTGTTAGTATATTTGGATTCATTGTACCATTTTCTTTCAGACTTTTTCTCTTTTCCCGCCTCTAATTTCTCCTCTTGTATAGTGATTTACTTTCTTTTGCACTAATTTTTTTCTCTACAGAAGGTTGGTGTTTAGATTCTCTCTTTATTATTTTACTGCTTACCCTAAAATTTACATCATGCACATTAACTTATTAAAAGCTGAACTTAAAAAAGAAGCTATCTTTTAAGTAAAATACAGACCTTAGCCAACAACTCCATTCAGTGCCCCTGTGATGTATATTACTTTTGCCTGATACTTTATAGTCTATCTTGTTCTGTTTCTTTCTCTTTAACTCTCTTTTAGTATTAAGTAATAATACTCATTATTACTGTAATATAGTGTTCAATTACATTTGCCCACGTATATACTGCTTTTTTGGTTGTTGTTTGTTTTTTCTTTCTTAGTTCTCACTCCCTCCATCTGGCCCCACTTCTTCATGACTGCAGTACATCCTTCACAGGTTTCCTTAGCTTGGGAGTGCTTGTGGCATGCTCTTTGTTAAGTCATTGTTTTTTGAAGGAGATTTTTTTCTGAGTATTAAATTCTAGGTTGGCAGTTATTTTTGTTCTTGTTTAGTACTGTGAAGATATTATTTCATTATCTTATGTTCTGAATTTTCTTGAAGTCTGTTTTTCCTGTGAAGATAATCTGTCTCTTTGTCCCTTGTCTCCATTTAAGACTATTTTTTTGGGAAGAGAAGGAGGGTCTTTGGTTTTCTGTAGACTCACTATGATGTAACTAACTGGGTACTTCTTTATATTCTGCTTAGGATTCTCTGTGCTTCTTGAATCTGTGGATTGTCCTTTTTCATCAATTATGGAAAATTCTTAGCCATCATCTCTGTTCATTCTCTCTCTCCTTTGCTCTGTCTCCGTCAGCAACTCAGGCCACATATACATTAAACTTTGTCGGTGTGCTTTCTATATTTGCTGTCTTTCTACATATTCCATATTTTTCTCTCTCAGTGTCATTTTCTGTTTGGTTAATTTCTATCTTCTGTGTCCAGTCTCATGCCAAACATTGCCATTGACTTTTTAATTATGGTTATTTTCCATGTGTAGAACTTATTTTACCACTAGAAATTCTGCTTATCTGTTTTTTCAGCCTACTGTATTTTTTATAATTTCCTATTCCCTATAGTTATCTTCCAGTTGTGGTTTATTTGTTCACATTTGTTAGATGTGGCTGTTTTACACTATGTCTGATAATTCCAATATTAAGAGACTGTGATGTGAGGTAGTGTCTGTTATACAATCTTTCCCATGTACAACTCATCTCGTTTTCTTGGAGAACTTGTGTTTACTGCTTGTTGGTTGTTGGCCTTGAAATCTGTGGGTATTTCCTGAAGCCTATTGTGGATGCTCCCTCCTCTAAGAGGCTTTGTGTTTGCTTTGGGTCCCTGCCAATCAGGGCTACCTCAGACCAAGGTCATTTGCACCTAGTGTGCAAATCTCTGAGGCTCTAGGTCTGAGATCATAACGTCCCAGGGCAACCTCTGCAGCACTTCCCAGGAGTGTGAATGTGTGTGGAGGGGTTGGTGAATAGATCTAATTTCTCCATCACTGTTAAGAGAGTGTAATCCCCCCTCCTCAGTGCCCTGCTCAGGGTAGGAGATTCACAAAACTGCATGTGCTGGGAAGACCTGGACTCCGACCTTTCTGGCCCTTGCAACCCCCACTAGAGCCTGTGCTTGGGTTAGTGGTAGGCACTGCCAGGGTACAATCAAGTCTGTGCTCATGTCTTCTACTCCACTCTCTAGTTAAGACTTCCATTCAGAATTGGTCTAGAAGTTCCTCCACTGTCTTTTTAGAGTTTGAATACTTTTAAGGTCTTGTTCTTTTATATTTTATCTGGCCTTTATCATTGTTTTCAGTGATTTAATTTAATCCAGATAACCATACCTGCTATTACCAGAAACTCTGTTTCTTATGGCAATGATTTCTGAGTATTGCCCCAGTATTGCTTATTGATTCTTTATCCTGATGAACGATACCCCATGGATAATTTGTTAAGATCCACTGTTTATACATCTATACCTAGATGTATATAAACATTTAGTTTATTTGGTAAACACGAAATGCCATCATAATAATCGTTGAAACTACAGCCCATAGTATTACGATAGAAAAGGTATCATTTGCAACTCATGGGTTTCATAAGAAATATTTTTTAATGCTATAACCTATGGGAAATCTTCTAATTACCTCTTCTTGAGCATGACTGGAATACATGAAATGGAAGACCTAGCACTCTAAGGAGCATAACATTGTTGGAAATTTTAGCGCAAACTGTGTTCAAGGCTGCTGATCAATACTTTATATGGAAGTGATTACATGCATTTAATTCTTGATGAGCACAATTGCTTAACTCAGATTTTTTCCAGAGTTTAGACCACATTAATTGCTCATAGTTGGAAATCAACAGTGTGGCCTACACAGCAGTCAGCAGTACACGATGATTTGGATTGTGTAAACAACTTGCTCCCATTCACGGTGGTTTCAAGAACATGTAACCAGTAGCAAAGAGAAAAATAACGGTGAACAAAGGTGATTCTTTGTTAGAAAATTCTGGCCATAATATACATACATCACCTAAAATATATTTCAATTTCTTTAATTTAAAAAACTAAGCTAGGGGCGCCTGGGTGGCGCAGTCGGTTAAGTGTCCGACTTCAGCCAGGTCACGATCTCGCAGTCCGTGAGTTCGAGCCCCACGTCAGGCTCTGGGCTGATGGCTCGGAGCCTGGAGCCTGTTTCCGATTCTGTGTCTCCCTCTCTCTCTGCCCCTCCCCCGTTCATGCTCTGTCTCTCTCTGTCCCAAAAATAAATAAACGTTGAAAAAAAAATAAAAAATAAAAAAAAATAAAAAACTAAGCTAAGTTATAATGCCTTTTTTTAAATGAAAACCTGTCCCTTTGTAAGTTTTTAAACTAAAGGCTAGAGGCTAATAAATATGAGTAATTTATCGTTAATTAATCCAGATTTTTGAATTAATCTTAAGAGCTGGTGAGGTTTTAGAATGTGGAACTCTGAGAAACGTCTACTGGGAATGTAAGTTGGTACAAATACTTCAGAAAAATGGTAGTAGCTATTGAAGCCAGACACAGTATATGCCATTGATTCAGCAATTTCACCTCTAAATATACATTCGGTAGAAATATGGGCTTATGTTCACCAAAATACATATAGAAAGATGCTCATAACTCCAAACAGGAAACCTTCCAAATGTCCATCTCAGCAATCTAATGGATAAATTACGGTTTAGTCATATGATAGAATACCTCGTAGCAGAGAAAATGAATGCTATATCATTATGCTTCAGAACTTGGATAAATCTCACAAAGTTAATGCTGAGATAAAGATGGAAGATACAAAATATCAGGATCCAGTTGCATTAAATTTGAAAACAGACAAAGCTGTTACCAGTCAGGATAGTGGTCATTCCTAGGGCAGGTGGTGACTAGAGGGAGCTGCGAGGGGCCTTTGCAATGTTCCGGTAAAGTCTTTTTTTGATCTGGGTGCTGGGTACAGGAGTGTGTTCATCTTGTGAAAGTTAACCGAGACATATGCCTGAGGATTAGTATACCTTTATGTATGTATGTTATGTTGAATTAAGTGTACGTAAATATAAAAATATTTTTCATAAATTAATTTATAATTATAAATCCTTAAGTAACATTAAGACCTTAGAGCAATAGTCAATAAATAATCTTTGGATGCCTAACAGTTCTAAATAAGAAACAGTTACAAAACAGTGATCATTAAGTATAGTTTTTACTTTATTTTTATAGAGTTACTATATTTTTTACTTTATTTTTTATTTTTTTTACAAGTTTTTACTTTATTTTTATTTTATTTTTTACAAGGGCAGTAGATGAACAAAATTTGTAAATGCTTTTGAATTATACCTTTTAACTATACTTTAAAATTGTTTAAATTGTATGGCATAAATGCTAGTAGACAGAAAAATATCTAAATTATTCTTTATTTTCTCTCTAACTTTTCTTATGCTTGATTAAAAAGAAGGTTGATTACTTTGGTTAAAGATGATAAATAGTTAATACAAAGAAATATAAATATGTGTAGAAGATAATATGATTTTCTGTTTATTAAGAAAACTAGAATAGTTTATTCAGAGAGTAAATTTAATTTGATACCCATTTTGTTTTATTTAATAGACTTAATTTTAAAGCTACAGTTCAATACTTTAAATTCATTTCTATTTGTGTATTTATACATTTGTGAATGCCTAAAGGCATACATATGAGGGCATATTAATCGTTTAGATTGTTACATGAATAACGTACACAAAAAGTAAAATTGGAATTAGTCTTTTTAATATAAAATAATTAGGTTATTTTATACTCATTAATAAAGATTTTTGTCAAAATATTCTGTTAAATTTCAAAAAAATATATTTCTCATAAATAAGCAAAAGTGTATAGATCTTGGTAAATGTAACCCCCCTTTTTTGCAAAGTAACTGCTAAGAATTAGCATATCCATTAATCACTGGTGTGGACTTGTATCCTGTATTAATTTCCTATTGCTTCTGTAAAAAATTATCAAAACTTTAGGGACTTAACACAAGTTTATTATGTTATGATTTGGGAGGTCAGAAGTACAAAATTGGTCTTTGGGGTTAAAATCAAGGTGTCAGCACACCTGTGTTCCTTTTGGGAGAAGTAAGGGGAAAAGTCTTTTCCCTCTCCTTTCCCGGCTTCCTGGGGCTGCCTGTGTTCCTTGGCTCATGTGTGGCCTCTTATTCCATCTTCAAAGGTGGCAGCGTAGCATCTTCAAATCTCTCTGACCTCCCCTTTTGTTGACACATCTCCTCCTCTGACTCTGACCCTCTTTTCTCCCTCTTATGAGGAGGTCTTGTTATTCTATTGAGCCCATCTGTCTAATCCAGCGTAAACATGTCAAGATCCTTGACTTAATCACATCTATAAAATCCCTTTTGTTGTGTATGATAACAAATTACCAGGTTCTCGGGATAAGGATGGTGGGCATCTTTCTTTCTACCATCATTCCGTGTGCCACAGATTCCTGTTTTTATCCAGGGCTTCATGACTGAAATTATTTTGGTGCTCAAAACAGTTTTGGCCAGTATAAAGTCTCTCGAATTGATTCCTGTGTCCTTGTGACATACTCCATCATTTTCCGAGTGATGTTTTAACTTGCTGGCACAGCAAGATATTCTTGCTTTGGCTTCTAGCTTCTCTAGCCTGGCCTAGTCATTTCCCAGTCAATTCTCAGAGGAGTTCTGGCTCCTTTTCATGGGAGGTGGCATTAGAAACCATGGTGTAGGGCCCTAAGTGTGCCTCTCTTTCCTGGGATGTCTCCGCTTCTGGGAAATATATACATAAAATAGAGCTGGGAAACGGATACATGTATATACATATATGAGCACACACAACACACGTATGCATGCTTGCATATATTGGTACACACACACACACACACACATATTTTGAAATCATGAGTTCACGCAAATAACTTCAAACCCAGTCCCTGTCCATATGGTTCCTTCTATCTACTCTATGCTGTGTTCATAAGATACTTGGATTGGTCCCCTTCCTCCTCTTTTAGTGTGGTTATAATACTCGTCTGAAACACAGTTGGTTAGTTTTCAGTTTGCTTTCAATTGTTGGGTTTCTTTTTCCCCTTCCTATCCTTTTATCTTTTGAGTACACATAAGATTAACATGCTTCCAAAAGTCAAAGCTGTAGAAAAAGATGTATTCAGAGCAGGGCCACTCCATATCAGTTCGTAGAGCTCTTCCTCACTTTTCATTGGAGCAGTATAGTACTCTATTCTGTGTGTATGTATCATAGGTTATTCAACCCATCTCTTACGTTGGGACGTTTAGGTAGTGTCTAATATTTTTCAGTTACAAACAAATAGCCCATGCACATGCAGTTTCCTATTGTCGGAGGTGTATCTTCAGGGCACATTTCCAGAGTGGTGATTGTGGGATTGAAGGATAATTACATCGGGGTTACTACTTTGCTTCCCCCACCTCCTAGTAATGCATGAGTGTCTGTTTCTCCCCAGTCCAGTCTTGCCAATAGCAAATGCCAGTCTTCTGAAATTTTGCCAATCTTTTGTGCCTTGGGAATTCCTTAACATGTATTTTAGGTATTTAATATTGTAAGGAAGAGTTAAACAATGTCGTGTCTAGTTTTGGTAGTTGTTCTCCTCAAAAGGGGTATTCTGCGTGGCCCGCTCTGCCATTAGTGGAGGTAGGATTCATGGCGTAGGCATGTTTCCCCTGTATGGCCGATATGATTTCGGAGGAAAGGGGACTGGTAGTTGATGCGACGTGTTAATTATTGTGCTGTCCGATGTACCAGGTTTTCCAAGGCTTGCTGTAAGGAAGTGGTGGTTAATTTTCAAATGTAGGATAAGAATTTCAATTGAGTGCTTGGAATAGTAAACTTCAGTTTTCAAATGATGTACTTTCATCTGTAAAATAAAAAAAAACACCCCACTACAAAAATAATAGTATAAAACATACTGTCAACCAATGATTGTTTCAGAAATACACTTTCCATAGGTTACAGTGTTGCTTTTTTTCTTTGTGAAAAAAGAAAATTTGAATATGGTTATGTGGTTATTTATGGGTTAAAGCTGCTGAACTCCAGTTATCTCGTGTTCATCATTTCTTAAAATGGAACATAAGTTTGTTAAATGATAAATTACCATTTTGGGCATCCAAGGCTTTAAGAACAAGTGAAGTAAAGTTTACCCATCTGAGCATTATTTACATATTTTGGTGTCATTGTGATTGTGTAGTTTAAGTGTCCCAGAGCTGTCAGCATCCCTAGGTCACAGACATTCATTTCTTTTGGGACATTGAGGATCACTGGCAGCAACTAATGTGCATATATATGCACACATAGTTGGGGGGGTGGTTTGAGCAAAGAAATGAAAAGTCCCTAGACCTGGGAACCTGTATTTTTGTTTTTAGTAAACTACGACCCTGTTTTTAGGACATGTCCTTAAATGACCTTTACCACAGACGAATGCCTTTAAGAAAGTAATTGTCACAAGCATTAAGTATTAAAGCTCCTTGGATTGTTCTGTACACAGGTGGATTAGCTCTACAACTGAAATAAGTAATCATGGAATTTTATGGTAGAAGTCATTAGTGTAGGGAAGCCTGATTAGGGTTGCAGTGGTATTGACTTAAATGGTTTGTCTGTTGTTTATAAATTCTGTGGAAGATTCTAGAAGAGGAAAGCACTGTTGAACAAACCACCTACTTGACAGCAGCAGTTACTCGCTGTGTCTTCTCAGGAGATTCAGTCTCTTGTTTGTTAACAGGTTGACGTAGTACCAGTGGCTAAAGCCATGACAGTTGAAGGTTTGTCATCCACAGTGTTGGATTTTGTTGTCATGGTTTCCTCACTGTGACTTGAAAGCTATTCAGTAAAGAGGCTTTTTAGGTTTTTGTCCTTTTTTCTTTGTTATTCTGCTTTGTTGCCATCTGGCATTGGGCTGTCTTGAAAGCATTGTAATGTGACCTCTCAAAATGCGGGTTGAGTTTTGTCATGAGTCACACTGCAGTCCCCACATATTATTTTTAAATCAAGAAATGTTTTATAACATGACTAATCAGTAGTCGTCTTTGTTTTGGCATGATACGGGGTTTGAATTTCTCAGGCTCTAAGGGAACTTAGCCCCATTTTAGGTAAAAATCTATTATGTATAGAATTGTTGAATCACTATATCATACACATGAAACTGATATAACACTGTATGTTACTTACACTGGAACTAAAATTAAAAATTTAATAACACATCATTGGGTGTTAAGAAAATAACAAATGAATGCTGTTTCAAAGTGTATTTGGAAGAGGGAATGGACAGAGATCTCTGTGAGGGGTGCGGGTCTTGGATTACGTGCAGGGGGACCTCCTCTTTGTGTGTAGGGCAGTACGGCCTGCCTGCGGAAGACAGAGAAAAGCTGTCACCTTGAAATATCTTCCTGGCCTTCTTACAACCATTAGGCCACAGACGGGTCTGTATTGAACTTCCATTTCCTTTGTAGGTAGGGATCCAGGAGCGGCCTTGAAGCTTGGATGAACAAAAGGGTGGGGGTGGCAGGGGAAGTACACATTGTCTGTATAAATAAGGAGCTGGCATTGGGTGGAGAATGAAGAGGAAGAAAGGAACGAAGAGGGGGCCTAGAAGAGACAGGCAACAGGGCAGGAGTCTCAGAGCTGAGCTGTGTGTGTCGGGGGAGGGGGCGGGGAGACAAGGTTAGTGGGAAAAAAAAAATCAAAGGTGCAGGTGATTCAAAGATGACTAAAAGCAGGAGGTTTAATAATCAATTGCAAATTGTGGATGTTGCCATTACAAAGCTGCATCCCTCCGAACCATCAGTAGAGTCTGGTGTACATATGGAGAACTTGGGAGACTTTAAATTCAGTCCTTACAAAGGGATCATGTGGTACCGTGAGCAAGGTGGAGATGAGGGAAGACCACCTGAATGACGACACACAGAGGCTGCTGATTGGGAGCTTGCAGCAGTAGGGACATCATCACCCTCACTTGTATTCGTCAGAGGGTGTAAAAACTTCAGGGCAAAAAAAGGGAAGGCTTAAGGTGTATCTTGGTCGGCATGGGGGGAGCTGGAGGCAGACTAATGAGAAACAGGGCCTCCTATGGGATGGATTAGGGGAGCATATGTGACTTTGGCTGGCTGGTCGTGAGTGGGAGGCAGGCTACAACAAGCCGTGGAGCTGGCATTTGTCCTCCCAAGTCCTGAGCGTCCTGAGCTGATTGCAGCAGGTGTTGTGAGCTGGCTTCTGTGCCTGCTTCCCACGGAGGCCGTGGGACAGAGTCCTCATTGTCATGTGTAGTCTGACCGCCTTTCATTTGGATAGTCGGTCTCAGAAGCAAACAGCAGGAGAAGGGAAAAAGCAAATAAAATACTAGAGTAAGTGAAAACTCAAGAGTTGGCGGTGAACCATGGAGAAGGAAATAAGCCATTGCACGTTCTGAGAAATCTGAGAGAGGACTTGAGATTTCTTACAGCATGCAGGCCTGAGAATTTTATTTAAAATTCAAAGTTGGGCTCACCTCAGCTTACAACCAGGATACAAAAGCAAATCCCTTTTCTTTCTCTTTTCTCTTCTTTCTTTCTTTCTTTCTTTCTTTCTTTCTTTCTTTCTTTCTTTCTTTCTTTCAAAATTGCCATGTGTAGAACAAGTACTTTTAGGTTTCAAAACTTTTGAAACATCCTTTTCATAGTAATAGGATGAATTAATATGAATAGAGTTAAAGCAGTGATGTAATAAGTAGACCCCAAAAAAGGTTTAAGGTTTTGGTTTACTTATGTATTTTTCACTCGCATATTTATAATAAGTGCCTTTTGTAAACCACCTCTTTATTTTTTTAATATTTTTTATTTTTATCTTAGAGAGTGAACTGGGGAGAGGGGCAGAGGGAGAGAGAGAGGGAGGATCTTAAGCAGGCTCCACATCCAATGCAGTGTCTGATGTGGGGCTCGATACTACGACCCTGGTATCATTACCTGAGCCGAAATCGACTCAGAGGCTCAACTGACTGAGCTATCCAGGAGCCCCTGTAAACGACCTCTTTAAAAGATTTAATTATACTGGAATTAAAATGAAAAACTTAATAAAAAAATCAATGAATGTTGAGGAAGACATACTAGTGAGCTAGAATCAGATCCTGCTCTGAATAGGTTAAGTGTTGGTTGGGAGGAAGAGACCAAGATGAAAAAGAAAGATTGGACCATGGTTTGAAGAGTGCTGTGTTGGTGGTTTGCTTGGGGGTATGCCAAGAGCCCTTTCAGTCTGACAGGGTCTGGAGATGCTTTTTAGAGGAGATGATTTTATTCTTGAACTAGGTCTTGGACATAGGTAGGGATTAACTCCTGAGTGGCCTCCTGGGTGAGGGGTGGGTGTTTCAGAGACGGAATCCTGTATGCCAAGGGAGAAAAGCGTGAAATGTTTTCATGAGCCATTTTAAGGTTTCTCTTGGTATTATTTTGAGATACTTAGAGTAATTTACTTGAAAATACTTTGCCGTAGAGGTGTAAAATGATATGCATGAGTTGGTTTTAATGTCTACCCTAGGAAAGGGTAGTTTGTATGTGAAGGATGCCGTACTCTCGCCATATTCTTGAAGTGTGCCATACTCTTGAGGGAGTACTCCCTCAAGAGGTGGTTGGTGAGCCCTGGAAAGACTCTAATCTGAAGTTCACAGCTGTGAAGTGTCTTTATCATGGTGACCCTTTTGTTAGAAAGATTATTTTCTTTGGTGAGATGAGTCCATTTTTAAAGATACGTGGATTGGCTGGAAATCTTGGGCAAGTGGCCCACCCTTGGAAGGGTACAAGTTTCCAGTGAGCCCCGTGGATTGGTATTCTTGTTATTGGACTCTGATTTGTTTCTGCATTTTGTACATTGGAAGCCTTTGGCAGTCTGGTGAGGTCTGTGAACTCATTCTTGGAAAGACATTTTTAAATGCATCAGGGAAAATAAAGTGCACAGGGATATACAGGAAACGATTTGTACCGAAATACAGATTCAAGATATTTTTAAGAAATAACAAATTTGCTCTGCTTCTGGGCCCAAGCAATCATCGTTGCTGTTTCCAAGAGCCAGTTTCTGGGTCCCTCTCCCCCACTGCCACGCTCTTCTCTGTCACTTTGAGCACCCTTGGAACTGTGGTCTTGTATTTTATAGCTGCCTCCCTCTTCGTGTGAGTTACTGTGGGACCTCCAGGCATTTGGGGCCAGAGGCTAGAATTTTGTTCAACGTGTCACCGTGTGCCAATCTGCTCTCTCAATTTAGAGTTGCTTTCTCATCTCTGATTGGTATCTTGTAGGTTATATATCCAGGTAATTGTTTTAAGGTTCATCTGGATGTTTTTAAAACAAATTCAGAGTCAACTACTCTAAATATCTCCAAAAGGAAAAAGAAAAAAGGCCCAAGTCATCATCTGGATGGATCTCTAGGCCTTTAAATCTAACTTTTAGCGGCTGTTTATTTCAAGGACAGTGGCAATGACAAAATACACCTTCTTCTCTGCCAAGAAACTCTGGCTCATCCACACATCCCAATTTATGTAATGTTAGTTATTTCATGTTTGTGTTCATTTCCATTCTACACCTTAGTAGCTATTAAGTTTTGATAGTGGTGGTAATAAAATCCCTGTACCTACGTACTGCGAGCTCATTGACGTTATTTATGTGTGTGTGTGTGTGTGTGTGTGTGTGTGTGTGTGTGTGTAATCTACTTATGTGGGTCTACTTACACTTAATATTTGTGTAAATGTTGAGATGTATCACTCCTACAAATCTTTTTTCTTGTATTTTGTGAGAGTAGATATAGTAACCCTTCTGATTTGTATAGGAGTATATTGAAATGTTTTATTTTTCTATATTTCTTTTGTTATATTTTCTTTATATTTTCTATTAAAATTTGACTCCACTGTTTCTCTGCTCTATGCTCCAAAGTAACTAGCGTTTTAAAACTTTAACTTTCACCTATTCTGTTTTGCTAAGTGAACGTTTTGCAAAGGTATGTGGTGTTTTTCATTTTAGGATTTTACAACCAATGATCTTTTCTGAAAAACCATTTATTACTTTGATTTATGTAGTTATTGCATAGAATATAAATAAAATGGATGAAACTGTTTTTCAGTGTTTATCTCCCTTGCCTTGTTCGACTTGCTAAGCATCTGGACATTTTCAGAGTAATTTTATTTTTATTTCTCTGTGAGTTATGGGCAGCTTTCTTTCGGTAATGTAATCAACTGTCATTGCTCGGGAAGAATATGAATTAAAGGTGAATAGTCAAATAATCTAATTTGTCTTGTAATCTGCATTTGCCATATTATAGTAAGCACATTATTTCTCCATTACCATCCTCTACCTGTTTCTTCTTCTAAAGGATCATTCTCAGTTGGAAGGATTAAATTTCTACCATCTGGGATACAATTCTAATTGCCTTCAGTCATTCAGAGGACAAGTGTTAATTAAAAAATTAAATGATATTATAATGAACTAGATTTCTTCTTTTAAAACTGATTAAATATATTTTTAATCCAGAAATTTACATTTGGTGTGTATTTAAGTTTATAGGTATTGTTTTGGGCTACGTAGTGAGATACTGTCTGTGTCTTTTTGCAGGTTGCTTGTTTTCATTAAATATATTGATGTGAGATTTATCCATTCTATTTTTGAACTCTTATAATCAGATCTTCAGTGAATAGCTTTGAATGTGTTACTGGAAACTTTGGTTGGTGTTACGAAATTCTTCTTCCAAGTTCTTGTACCAATTTATTGGTTTACTGTGGTATGGAGGTACCCATTTCCCCTAAGTTTTTCAAGCTCTTGGTACTAAGGTAATTTCTTAACTGGATCTGTGTAAATTGGTATCTCAGTGTTCTAATTTTCATTTCTCTGATGGTGGGTTTGAATAGTTTTCATATGTTTGTTGACTCTGTGGGTATTCTCCTTTGAAAACCATCATTTCTGTCTTTTGTCCAGTTTTGGGGGTTGTTCGTCTTTTTCTCATTGATTTTTCTCTTGCATTCTGCATATGAATCCATTTGTCAGATTTGGGGATTGCAGAACTTTCTCCTAGCCATGGCTTTTCTTTTCATTTTGTTTCTAGGGACTCATCCTATATAAATGTTTTTTATTTTAATGTAGTCAAACTTATTAATGTTTCTCTTTTAGTTTGTGCTTTTTAGATGCTACTTAAGAACTCCTTCCAGGGCACCTGGGTGGCTCAGTCGGTTGGGTGTCTGACTTTAGCTCAGGTTGTGATCTCATGGTCCCTGAGTTCGAGCCCCGCCTTGGGCTTGCTGCTGTCGGTGCGGAGCCTACTTCAGATCCTCTGCCCCTTGCCCCGCCCCCACTTGCACTGTCTCTAAAAAATAAACATTAAAAGAATGAAAAAAAGGAAGTCCTTTCCTACTTTAATGCCACAAAACTATGCTCTATTTTCCTTTAAAAGCCTTTCTTTTTAACTATTCAACCTTTAAGCCTCCTGTAATTATTTTTTTAGTGTTCTCTGGTATTTTTTACCAAGTAGATAGCTAATTGTAGCTCTCCCTTAAATGAATAGTCTACATGTTTTTCCACTGTTGCTAATAATACTATCACTGCCCCTTGCTGAGTTCCCATATGTGTCTGTTTCTAGGCTCTCGGTTATATTCCATGAATTTCTTTGTCTAGCTCTACATTTACACCACTTGGTTTCCCTTATAGGAAGCCTGGAAACTTGGTAGGGTAAACCATCTCTGCCCCACAATTTCTTGAAAATCTTGTATTATTCTTGATTCTCTACTGCTGTTGAAATCGACCTCTGCTCTGGAGATAAAATATAATATGAAGACAGAGTTTGGGTGTAAAGAAGGAGGATAGTTGCTTATTCTGCCAGGCAGAGGAGGCTGCAGGAGGCTAGTGTCTCTAAGAGTGGCAAGCCTGTCCTAGGAAAAGGCTGAGGGGTTTTCTAGGAAAATACAGGATCTGGGTGGTTTCGATAGGAATGTATAGGTATGTGCTGCCAGCTGCCTTGGTCATGTCTTCCTAGGTGGTCTCATGTCTAGTGTTGGCACAACCGTCCGAGTCTCATTATTAAGTGTACGTTGAGGTCAGCGAGATGTCAACGTCGATACTGAGTTCCCGGAACAAAGCATTCTGCAGAAAAACGTATGAGGGGAAGGGAGAGGCTTCAAGAATGAGGAAGGGAAGAACTTCTTCAGGGTCCAGCCTTGCTGAAGGCACCAGTGTGCCTGTCTTAATTTCCACCCATCTTTATGTTTCTATAGCATTGTCACTATTTTCCAAATACATTGGGGAATCAATATGAGGAGGTAATGCAAACCTTCTTGGACTATTTATTTGTATGACACTGGAATGATGGGTTAATTTGCAGAGAGTTGACCTCTCGGAGTCTGTTCATCAATGACCATGTGTTACCTTTGCTTATTCCTTCTCTGATACATAGATCTGAGTTTCTGACCTATATCATTTTTCTTCCTTCTGAAGAACTTTTGAAAACATTTCTTGCGAGGCAGGTCTACTGGCAGAAAATGTTTTCCGTTTTTGTTTGTGTGAGAAAAATCTTTATTTCTCCTTTTACTTTTGAGGGATAATTTCACTCAGAATTCTAGGTTGGTGTTTTTTTTCTCTTCACACTTGGAATATTTCATGCCAACATCAGGTAAAATGAATTGAGATAAGCACGTCATTAGTGTGAGATTTGATGTGTATGTGGCTTGAAGCCAGGTTGTGTTCCCCGTCTGCTCTACCTGTGGTTTTTCAGAGGCTAAGATTCCCTCCGGGGTCCTAGTTTTTGTCTCTCCTGTTGCTTTGGGTTTCCCTAATAACTCCTTCTCACATAAAACCCGTGTCTTGCAACTCTCTCAGTGGTAATCCATGTTGTTATACAGGAGCCCAGTTGATGTTGCAGTAAGGCATGGCCGGAGGGGAAACGTCCCACGGTCCTGTGGTTAGGATTCTTTTTGTGAGCCTCTGTGTCTGGTCTCTGACGTTCACAGGTGTTTGTCAGTTGTCCCTGCGCCTGTGCCCGGGGGAGACAGGAAGGCTCGGAGGGTGCTGGAGTTGGGATTGTTTTTCCCAGGTTGGTTAGGTTCTGCTGAAACCTTACTATAGGCTCTGGTAAGATAGTGTCCTTTGTGTCCAGGCCTTTGTCAAGAAGAAAAGAATGTTCTGAGCGTGTTTCAAAATGGCTCATTTGCCTTCCCTCTGCTAGAAGCATGAGGGGTTTTTCTCTGATCTTCACTCTGAGAGTCCAGTGGAGACTCGGGGAAGTAAACTCCCGGGCGTGTGGGTGCTCCAGTAAGGCTGGGCACCAGGAGCTTTTATCCCCCAAGCTCAGGCTCCCAACAGTCCCTCGGTTAGCCTTTAGGTTTTGTACCAGCTGCTGACTCCACTGGCCTTTCTTCTCCCATTAAGCTGTGATTCTGTTTGTCTGTCTCTTCAGGGGAGCGGTTTGTTCTGTGACTTCAGTTCTTGGAGGTGTCTGAGAAGAGTTGTTGATTTTGTTTGTTTCGCATTTTCCTTGTTGTAAGGATGGTTGTGACAGCTTTCAAGCTTTTTGCAGAAGCGTGTCAATGGCCATTGTACCTGTAAATATTTTCTACATTTTTTTTTCTGTAAAAGAATACCGTAGATACCTTAGAATTTGATTGCTTCTATAGATTTTAGCTTAATTATGTCATTTAGTTGGTTATTGTAGGCATGTAGGAATACTGTTGATTGTTCATCTTCTGTCTGATGATCTTGCTTTTTGACCATGCTTAGTTTTTCAGATGTGAGTTGGACACCTGTCATTTACTTCAGACCCACTCCTCTTTTGATGTGTCCTCTTAAATCTTTAAGGTAGGCGTTGACCATGTTGATGGGTGTTAACAGTGGGCTATGTTTGTTTCCTTTGCATGGTTTTTGCTTTTGGCACAACTGGCAGTTCAGAGGAATCAAAATTCCTTAATGGAGTGTGACATCTATGCTTTGAGCAATGTGACATCACTTAATGGAAGAGGGTGATCAAAACATTTCTGGTTCTGAGGGTCCTTGTACCAATATCTGGATAGAATATTCTATGTGAACTTACAAGGGGGTGCATGTGTGGCTCAGTCAGTTAAGCATCTGACCTCAGCTCAGGTCATGATCTCATGGTTCGTAGGTTCGAGCCCTGTGTTGGGCTCTGTGCTGACAGCTCAGAGCCTGAAGCCTGCTTCATATTCTGTGTCTCCTTCTGTCTCTGCCCCTCCCCCTCTCGTGCTCTGCCTCTCTCTCTCTCAAAAATAAATAAACATTAAAAACCTTTTTTTAAACTAGAATAGGTTAACACTGATGGGTTACTGCCCACGTGTAGAGATCTTTACCTGTGCAGGGCTTCATCTCATTGGTCTGGATAGCAGGATGGTCTTGTGGGGCTGGGAACAGTTTCTCCTGCCCTTTTATCAGTGTAGGGAGAACAAATGCTTGTCTTAGGACCAGGAATACATTCAGTTGTAAACAACGGGAATTTTGTTTCTTGTCACCAAAATAGTTCATCAAAGGAGAGAGTAGTAGGTTTCCAAATTAGACTGCAGAAATGATTTGTCCTTTCTTCATTGTTCATTTTCATTGGGGGGAATTGATTTGTTATTTTGGAGTTGGTTTCAAACCACATTTGATTGTACCCTCAATAACTAGGAAATCCTAGAGGTGGTTTGAATAGTGGATTTATATCTTTTGAATATGTTTCTAAAAATAACCAAGATTAACTTGTCATAGCTCTTTGATGTATTTAATAAAACACAAAGATTGGGTGTCTCCTTTCCCCCCAATATTTTGGTTGTGTAGTTTAAACTTGAATAATGATCACTAGCTTATATATATTCATTTGGTGGTTTAATGTCAACCCACGCCAACTGGATTTTGGATTATATACTAAGGTTCCTTTTATAGACTCTGAAGGTTTTGATAAATTACTGTTTTGATGATCAGAATGTCATTTTGACCTGAGGACTTTTTCAGAGTTAAATGAGCCTGGTGGTTTATGTAGAGTTTAAATCCAGGATAAATTTAGCTGTTGATTTTCCCCCTCTTTTGATTAGTGATTCTGTCAGTGCAAAAAGCACAGATAGTGGTTAATACCAGTTTTGTGATTATAAACATTTGAACCAAGTCTTTCACATCTTTTCTTTAAGGTTGTTGATTATATCCTGCCACCCTTGGTCTCCTTGGTTCAGAGCCAAAATGGTAAGTGTGACCCCGTCACTGAGAATGCCAGTAGGTGCACATTCTGTTTTCATTCTATCGCCATGGACTCACATTCTTGGCACTTTTCTTTCAAGTGGAGTGGAGACTCTTCAGCTTGCGGTTGCTCTCAGAAACCACATCTCTACTCGTGAACCAGGAGGTCGGGGATGGCAAGAAGGAGGCGAATGTTGACTCTGACAGCAATCTGCTGGCTCTCATTAGAGATGTCTTACTTCCCCAGTAAGTCCCACGTGCTGCATTCGCGCAGAGAAGTGCAAGATGTCTGGAAGCTTCTGTCAGACTAGTTCTAATGATGGGGTTGGGGTCTTGATGTTCTTATGTTTCTGTACATATGCTTACGTGCTCGCAAAAAAGAAATTTGGAAACAGAGGCACTACAGACTACTACACTGCCTAAAACCCAGGAGAATCCATTTAGAGCCTTAGCGGTTTTCCATAAGGCACATGACTCTGAGGTTACGCAGATTTAAAGGTGTTAATGGCCAGAAGGTAAGGTTTATTATTCAAGGTCAACATTACAAGACTACTGGAATGTGGAATCGGGATGTTTCTCTGACCCTACTCAGAAATCAAAGAGATGGACAGAAATCTTCCTTCACCCCAAACTCTTGGAACGGAAATTAAGTTTAGTTACAAATAGGATATTTCAGCAGGGCTGCAGGGGGGTGGTTGGTGGTGCTAGAACAAGTAATGACGATTAGTTAACAGAATGGGGTTACGTTTTCCTTCTACTCCATTGCTCAGGTAGCAGACACGGTAGGGTGACTACCAAGAGGACCCAGTGCAAACACGTGAAACTCTAAAATGACACCTTGTAATTGAGGCACACTGAATTTTTTTTCTCCCACACTATGAGTCTTATCAAAAGTATAGGGTTACCTTGTTTTATTATGCTTTGCTTTATTGTGCTTCACACACGTTGCACCTTTCACAGTTGAAGGTCTGTGGCATCCCAGTGTTGAGCAAGTCTCCAGTTTTCCCACAGCATCTGCTCGCTTCATGTCCCTGGGCTACCTTTTGGTAATTCTCACAGTGGTTCCAACTTTTTTATTACTGTATTTGTTTCCATCTGTGATCAGTGATTATGACTCGCTGAAAACTCAGGTGATGGTTAGCGCTTTTTAGCAGTAAAGTTTGTAAAAAGTATGTGAATTTTTGTTTTTTAGACATAATGCTGTTGTACACTTAATAGACGATAGCATAGTGCAAACTAACTTTTATACGTGGTGGGAAACCAAAAAGTTCATTTGACCTTTTTTATTGCTGCATTTACTTTACTTTGGGGGCCTGGGTTGGAACCCACTATATCTCCAAAGTATGCCTGGAGTTAAAGTTGAAAAACACATGCCAGATATCACTGTTAAGGAAAGTTTTACAGAATTCAAGGTTGCACGTCGTGCGTTGATGTGCCTGCTTGATCCTGGTGTCCTCGGGGGCCCCAGCTGCAGTCTGAGGTCAACAGGTTTTCCGGAACAGCACTTTTCACCAATTGCTCCCCTCAGTTTGTTCAACTTCTCCAGATCTCTGGTTCTCATTGAGGAAAAAATTAACTTCCACGATGTATAGAAACCTGGTCTGATTATATTTTGAAGCATTCAAGCCCTCGTCGTTGGTTTAGAAAGGTACATTTGTGAAGCCTGTGGCCAATGTGTCTGAGCCGCCTCCTGGCTGAGGGGGCCTGTCTTGACAGGTTGGAGTTGAATCTGTAATGGCTTGGTTTATCGAGCCAGACTCTTGTTTCTTTTATTCCTGCACTGCTGTACTTGGTCTCAGGGAGACTCCTGATAATGAATATATACTGTAAGAATACTTTTCTTACTGTGTGGTTCAGTTGGTTGAGAGTCCGACTTCGGCTCAGGTCATGATCTCGCAGTCCGTGAGTTTGAGCCCCGCGTCGGGCTCTGTGCTGGCAGCTCAGAGCCTGGAGCCTAATTTGGATTCTGTGTCTCCCTCTCTCTCGGTGCCTCCCCCGCTCATGCTTGCATTCTCTCTCTCTCAAAAATAAATAGGTATTAGAAAAATTTTATTTTATTTTATTTTATTTTATTTTATTTTATTTTATTTTATTTTATTTTATTTTATTTTATTTTATTTTATTTTATTTTATTTTATTTTATTTTATTTTATTTTATTTTATTTTATTTCATTTCATTTTATTTATTTTATTTTATTTTGTTATTTTTTTTTATGTCCTTTTCTGCAAGAACCAATGTTTATTAAGAAGGTACAGGCCTGTTTACAATAAATATCAATAACATCATGAAAGAGTGGAACTATTGTATCAATACTGAACTCGTGTAACCAAAGCACATTCTGTATTTAAGGAAACACAGCATACAGGTACCAAAACAAAAACAAAGAAACAAAATGAAAAGAAAACAAACCCATACACAGCAAAATCAAACATCAGCCTTGAAAAATTTTAAAAAAGAATACTTTTGATACCCAAAGTAAAAAAGTGGTTATGTATATGAAAAAAAAATTTAAAACTTTGTTCGGTGGAGCTTTCTCAGTAAGAAGCTATCAATGAAAGTATTTTTGGTTGCATATGTTATCTCGGAGTATGTATGTTTGTACTTCCATGGGTAGATATGAGATTAGAACACTCTCTCATGGGATTAATTCATGCTTTTAGTGCCATTTTACACTTCTGATCTGTATGTAATTACATGCATGTTTCTGACAAGAAAATATACATAGGTATAAAAATATATTTGTGCAAAATGTGATTTACTTTGGATATCTGCTATCTAATGGTTTATACAGAAGCATTTTTTAGGGCCTGATATGTGCCCCCACCATAGGGACAGGGTTTTCTTTAACAGGACTTCACGGTTTAGTGATAGCTGATGAACACCCGTGCAGATTTGAAATGAAATTTCTTCATATCTTGAAGTCTGTCCACTTTTGGAACAGTTTATAAAATAAAAAGTGTTAACTCTATAATCCTGTGCTTTTGTTTTACTCATCTGAGCTGGATTAAATAATACGTCTTTCTCGTAACACGTATCTTTATGTTTTCCAGAGATGAGGGGTTGCAGAGAAAAATACAAATGAAACCACATGGCAGTTGAAGAACAAAAGTAATGTAGACGAGCTCAGGTTTTTATTAAGCAATTTGAAATCCACTTTAGATAATAATAATGATAGGGAGTTGGTTGGGACATTGAGTAGGATGTTTTCACGGCTTGTGGACTGATTCTGATGTGAAGCATGGATCTTGGCTTTGCAATTCACGCTCTCAGCCTCAGTCTTCTCATCGGTAGAATAGAGACCGTGGTACCTAACTCAGAAGATACTTGCAGGAATTAAATGGGATACCTCTTGTAAGACGCTTAGTACGGTGTGTGGGGCATAGTACGCCCTTGGCAACAGCAGCACGACTGTTATTATTAGGTATGGTATCATCTCTCCTAGCAACCTTTAAAATGAAGATTGTAATAATACAGTCATAGTGATAACAGTACCTACTTCAGACCTGTGAAGTGGCTATTGAAATAAATATTGCTGATTGTGCCTCCCTGGAATATATGTAAATGCTCAGTAAATGTTATGTAAAAACTTAAAAAGTGAAATACAAGTAATACGTTTATTTACTCTGACTTTGGAAACCTAGAAGTCTTGGCAAGGAGTTTGGTCTTTGATGATAACTCTTGGTAATTAGAAGTTTAGAAATGCTAATAATAGAAAATTTGTGTTCTTCATTGAGTAGGTAGATGTATGGCTTAAATCTTGCCATTTGTGACAGCATGAATGGTCCTGGAGGATATTAGGTTAAGTGAAACAAGGCAGACTTGAGAAAGACAACATTTGGTTTCACTTAATATGTGAAATCAAAAAAACATAAACACATGAACAAGGAAGACAAAAACAGACGCATAGGAAATAAACTGTTGGTTACCTGAGGAGGTTGGGGAGGTGACAGATGGTGATAACTAGACAGGGATCATTTTGTAGTGTGTAAAAATATTGAATTTCCATGATGTATGACTGAAACTAATAAAATATTGTATCTCGCTTGTACTTTAAAAAAAGAATTGTGAAGTTTCTAGAGTTTGTAAGAGTGACCTACATCTGTTTTGGTTTGGCAAATACACATATTAATGTCGATACTTCTAATATATTTTAAATGTTTATTTATTTATTTGTTTAGAGAGAGTATGAACGGGGAAGGGGCAGAGAGAGAGAGGGAGACAGAGTCTCCCAAGCAGGTGCCGTGCTGTCAGCAGAGCCCGACACGGGGCTCAAACTCACCAACTGTGAGATCATGACCTGAACCGAAATCAAGAGTCGGATGCTTAACTGACTGAGCCACCCAGGCGCCCCTTAGTGTTGATACTTTTAATTTTGTTAAGGTTTTAATCCGTCTTTGGCCTTAAATAATACTCGTGCTAAAGTCGAGATGCTGGGCTTTTCTTGCACATATGCAGTAGGCTTCCCAGTTTTCACTCAAAAGTGTCGTATTAAGACTGTTTCATTTGTAAATAGTAACACTCACACTAATTTGGAAAATAATTGTGTGCTCACATTAGGAGCTTGTGCTGACATCTAATATAGCTGGATTCGGGGCTTTGAGTGATGTCTACAGTCCTGTGTGTTTGTGTCTTTCTCACTGTCTCTCTGCTCTGCCTACAGTTGCGTGACTTTGTTCTCATAGAGGCTCTTTCTACTTGGTGGTTAAATGGCTCCTGGGCGGTGATCCTAGGGAAAGAGTGGATGTCTTTTGTCATAGCTTTAACAAAATGTTCAGGGAGGACAATAATTTAATCTTGTTAAATACCATGTGATACCTGTGTTCAGGTGCTTCTAGAACGACTGTGTGATATAAATGAAAACTCAGTTGTAAGAATAAATATCTTATTAAATATTAGTTATGGTTCTCTCAGAGAAATAGAACCAATAGGAGGCATGTGTATATATAGAGAGTTACAATAAGGAATTTGCTCACATGACTGTGGAGGCTGAGAAATTTTGAGATCAGCAGTCGGCAAGCTGGAGACCCATCAGACCCAGCTGATGGTGTAGTCTGTTTTGAGTCTGAAGGCCTGAGAATGAGGAGAGCCGATTGGGGGTACGTATCAGTCTGGAAACTGATAGGCTGAAGATTCAAGAAGAGCTGATGTTTCAGGGTTCCAGGGTGACTCAGTCTGTTAAGTGCCCAACTTTGTCTCAGGTCATGATCTTGCAGTTCGTGAGTTCGAGGCCCACGTCAGGCTCTGTGCTGACAGCTCAGCTGTGAATTCTGTGTCTACCTGTCTCTCCCTCTCTCAAAAATAAATGAACATTAAAAAAAACTTAAAAAGGAAGAGATGATGTTTCAAGTCCAAAGGCAGCAAAAGAACAGTATCCCAGCTCAAGGCAGTAGAACAGAGGAATTCCCTTTCACTCAGCATTTTTGTCTTACTCAGGCCTTGAACGGATTGAATGAGGCCCACCCATATTGGGCAGGGCAATCGGCTTACTTAGTTTACTGACTCAGATATTAATCTTATCCAGACAGACCCAGAATAACGTTGGGCCAAATATCTCTGTGCTCATGGCCCAGTCAAGTTAACAGATAAAATCACCCATCACTTCATCTATCATAAATAACAAGGCTGAATTGCTTCCTATATAAATTAATGAATTAAGAGAAAAGAATTGTTACATCTTCACAGCGTATGTGCTTTGGTTTCTGAAGAGTTGAACTTAAGTTGTATTTGTTCAGTGCCTTTTCTCTGGACAGTTATCATGCCATGGCTGGCGAGATGGTGTTTCATTTAGACTTTGAAATCTAGGTAGGATTGCATAGAGAAGAGGAGTAGGTCTTCTGGTCAAGAATAGGGTAAGCAAAGGCATGGAAGAGGCAGAGTAGTGAGAAGTATGCAGGCTAGCTGCTTTCCAGCAGATATCTGCATGTGATAGTGGCATGATGTGAGCCAGGGAGGGAATATTTTTCTCTTAATCAGCTTATCTATTCACCGGTACTAATTGAGGACATCTTACTGTAGATGTTGCTATAGTTGCTGGGAATAATGACCGAGATAGGCACAGCTTTTATGGAACATGGACAGTCTGCCAGAGCCAAAAATTTTGGAAATTAATATTTTTTAACTAAAGTCTGTAAGCTCTGCAAATAGAAGTGTTTACATAAGTATAACTTAAATACTGAAGCCCGCTTCCTTCAACACTGAGCCTGTGTAGTATTCATGAACCTGCCACAGAGTACACGTTCTTTCCGAAATGCTCTGTGTGTTTACTACCCCTTAGCTTTTGAATTTCACAATTTACCCATTTAACTGTCTAAAGCTCAGTGTTTCTCAACGTTTTATGACCTTAAGACACTATTTCTGATGGCTTATCTGTTAACATCTCCCGAGAACTCCTTTGATCACGGTTTTGAAATCCTACTCAAGGGCATTTCCGTTAAGATCAAGAACAAGAAAAAGATGCTCACCATCAAAACTTTTATGTAACTTTTCATCATGAGTATTAACTAACGTGATGATACAGGAATATTAAACTCTGATATCCTATTAGATTCGTATTGATGCATAACAAATCACCATACACTTAGTGGCTTTAATCAGCATCTGCTCAGCCCTGTAGGTTGGAAGTCTGACATGGTGTGACTGGGTCCTCTGCTCTGGATCTCATGCCCTCGAAGTCCGGCATCTGCGGGTGTCCTTGCCTGAAGACTAGGGGAGAAACCGGCTTGTTGAGGTCGTTGGCAGAATTAGGTTTCTTGCAGTTTGCATTAGTTTCATACCACACGCTGACTGGCTCAAAACACCAGAAATTTCTTCTTTGACAGGTTAGGAGGTCGGAAGTTCACTGTCAAAGTCTTGGCAGTGTTGGTTCCTTTTGGAGGCTCTGAGGGAGAAACCATCCTCTCTCCTGGCCCGTGATGGCTGCCAGCAATCCTGGGTTTATAGCAGCATCCACTGCAATCTCTGCCTGTCTTCTCATGGCCTTCTTCCCTGTGTCTGCCTTGAATTTGCTTCTGCTTTTCTCGTATAAGGACACCTGTCATTATGTTTTTTTTTTTTTTTTTTTTTTTTTTTTTTAGTATTTGGTTTGAGAGACAGAGCAAGCAGGGGAGGGGCAGAGAGACAGGAAGAATCCCAAGCAGGATCCGTGCCATTGGCACAGAGCCTGATGCAGGGCTTGAACCCACGAACTAGGAGATCATGATCTGAGCTGAAATGAAGAGTTGGACACCTAAATGACTCAGCCACCCAGGCGCCCCATAAGCCCCTTCCAAAGAAGGTCGATTTCACAGGTCCTGGGGGTTAGGACTTGGGCATATTGTTTGGGACCATTATTCACCCTGGTGCACAGTTGTAGGACCAAAGTCCTTCCCTTCCCTTCCCTTAGGTGCCCACGTTTCTTTTCCCCGGGTCTCTCCATCTTTAACTCAGCAACACTTGTCAAACCTCCCTCATGTGTGCAACCTCTCTGAGCTCCTCTTCTGCAACCACCTTGAGAAAACTCTGTGTGTTAAAGTAGGTGATGTTGGCCATTGGTAGTCTGTGTCTCGTGATTAGAATATACTTATAGACAAATCTTGGCCCTGCCACACTTGGTGTATATGCCCTCACTTCTTGCCCTCTTCTTTCTTCCTTCAGTTTCCCCTCCTTCAAGATAGCTGGAATGCTGCTGATGTAACTTGAGTTTTCTGTGTGATTCATGAGAAAAAGTTTTTTTCTGGGAAGAAAAATAACCGTATATACTTGAAAAATTACTGTGATTTCCTTCAGCTGAAAGACAAGGTTTAATCTGAAAGTGTCATGCAGAAGAGGCAATATTTAGTGGAACTTAAGTCCAGAATGACTTCATCCATTAAAATCGGCACCTCTCTCCAGCTTAATATCCAATGAACTCATAGTATTGAAAGTAATCTTCTCCTGACTGGTTTTTGTCTGAGACTTGTTGCATAAGGTGTGGGCATTTCTCCTTCAACATTTAACCACAAATGGGGCTAGATCCTTAACTCGGGTAAGACACCATTGCTCTTCTTGGGGAAGGAGAAGTTTTAGCATTCATACAGAGGTAAATAATGTCATTTGTACTATATTGTGTGATTGTGCATACAAGGGTGAAAGCCTTCCCTTTCATCCTCCCTCCTTTTTTTCTTTCTCTTTCTTTCTTAGTTAATTCATTCCATAAATACGTATTGAGTGACTTCGACGTGCTGGGCATGGAGAATGCTGTGGTGGGCAAGATTGAATCCCTGCCCCTCAGTGCAATTACATTCTGGTGGTTGAGACAAAGAAGTAAACAAATAAATACGTAAGATCACTCCAGTTAGTTGTGAGCATTGTATAGGAAAATAAAACATAAAACAGTGTCAGAGGATAGAGAAGGATAGTAAAGGGAATGAGGAAGGGGTTGTTTCAGGTAGGATAGTCAGGATCGGCTTTACGTAAGGCAGCAAGCCATGGCGAAAATCTCTGGAATTTGCCTTGGCTAGACTGGAACTACTTTGCTAACGTGTACTTTAGTTTTCACATTTTCTTTTAGCTTTGTGTGTTTTGAAAAGAGATCATGCTGATATAAATGTGCTTAGAGTGTTTTTATGACAACATGGCTTTCAGCGTTTCTCTCCTGGGGAAAATGAGTACTGCCTTTCTTCTTTATAATCCTCTTGTGACTTGTACAATCACCAGGGCCATAATGACTTTATAAATTATTAAGGCTTTGTTTTTTAGAATCTCAGAAAGGACTACATTCTTAAAATTTTTTTTTTTTTTCAACTTTTATTTATTTTTTTTGGGACAGAGAGAGACAGAGCATGAACGGGGGAGGGGCAGAGAGAGAGGGAGACACAGAATTGGAAACAGGCTCCAGGCTCTGAGCCGTCAGCCCAGAGCCCGACGCGGGGCTCGAACTCACGGACCGCGAGATCGTGACCTGGCTGAAGTCGGACGCTTAACCGACTGCGCCACCCAGGCGCCCCAGGACTATATTCTTTACAAATTAGAATTGTATTTTCTTTTAGAAATTGGAATTTATAAGTGGGTTCCATTAGTGGCAATACACCATAGAGCTGTATCTCGGGCTTTGAAATAATATCCAGTAGAAGTCGTGAGTTTGACTACCTGGTTTATATGTTGTTTGCTTAAAGAACATCCAGATGGTTCTGTATTGCGTATTTGTCTCCCTTAACCACAAGTATTCTATGTTAAAATAGACATGAACTTGGCCATTTCTGGTGGGAATCAGAGTAGGTCGAGTATTTCAATTTTAGCTTTTCCTTAATTTTATTTTGCAGATAAAATTTAAATCACAGATGTTTTTGCAGCAGATAGAAGCATCATAAATTTCTACTTTGTTCCTTTTACCTAAGCCTTTGCTGTTTTGAGTGTGTACCTAATCAGTGCATTTAGGTAGAGTGATTCCCGCCTGCCCTCTGCCCCAGGACACAACCTATAGGAATCTAAATTGGGATAATTTTGGAATTAAAGTAGGGGTAAATATTCTTGTATCCTTCTGACTTGGGATAATTCTAATACTCCAGGTTTTTGGATAATATTTTGTTTGTTGTTTATTGAAGTCTTTTTTTTTTTTTGCCTTTCTGGTCTTTGTAATAAAAATTTGCTGTTGTATTTATTGAAGAAATCCAGACGAGATTAGGGTTTACCATCTGAAATTATATTGTAACATTTTCTTTGAGGTCATACCTGTTTTTCTTTCACTTAAAGAAATATATATGTATATATATACAAATATATGTGTATATATGCCATTTGTTTCTCCATCCACTTATTTATCCATTTAACTTCTGATAGACTTAAGTATCTATGCATCCATGCAAGACAATGGAATATCATGTAGAATTTAGGTCACGTAAAAATCACAAGACCGAAAAGTTCTCAAGATATCCACTCTTTATTTGGTTTATACCCTCTCTTAGTTCATAAAATTTTGAAATTGACTCAGGATATCACCTAGTCAAATTTTGGATGAAACTATACAGAAAATGCCGAAGAGTAGATTATCTACTCTTTGCTCACAGAGGTCTGAGGGGAGGTCTTCAAACCGCTCGAAAGGCAGATTTCACCTCCACGCCTTTGCTGTTTGGTAGCCTTCTCTTAAGGTAACCTTACACCTCTCTTTCCTCTAAGCCCTAAGTGTTGAATCCATCTTGCTTTCTGTTAGATATGCCTTTTAACACACTGTTTTCCTCATATATTTCCCTTGCTCAAAAACCCTTTACATTGTAGAAAGTAATATTAACAGCGCTTACCCAGCCATTCAAGGCTCTCCAGTTTTGCCTTTCGGCAACCATTTTATGTTAATAACTGCCCGTGCCTCTATATGATCTCTCCATTCTAGTGAGATTTGCTTAGTACTTGTTGAAATTTACTCCTGGGAACCTGTCTTTCCTGTCAATTCTCACACACCAGACTGTGATATCTGTATCTATTCTAATATAATCCTGTTTTATTGACTGTCTTGTAATTCACTTATCTACACCTACATTTCTTTATTATTATTATTATTATTATTATTATTATTATTATTTGAGAAAGAGAGTGGGGGAGAGGTAGAGAGAGAGGAAGAGAGAGAATCCCAAGCAGGCTCCAATGCTGTCAGCACAGAACCCAACGAGGCTCGAACTCCTGAACCATGAGATCATGACCTGAGCCGAAACCAAGAGTCAGACGCTTAATTGACCAAGCCACCCAGGTGCCCCTCTACACCTACATTTCTAAATGTACTATAAATCATTTAAATAATTTCCAGTTGCTGAGTATCTAGGATTTTCCCAATATTTCACAATTATATCTACTGCTACAAAGAACCACTTTCAGGGCTACATCTTTGGATACGTACTATTTCTCTTTGTTGAATCTCTAGGGTTGGAATCATAAACTGACCTATGTTTGTAAGGGCATTTGTTGGGTATGTGTTGGCAGATTTTTTTCAGAGGTGATGAAGAGTTTATGTGACCAGTTTCCATTTATGAACCTATTTTATTGTACCCTTGTTATCTCTTACTTGAATTCCTTCAGATATTAGTGAAGTTGGCAATCCTCTCCCCCCCCCCCACCCCTCCCTGCTAGTCCCATGCTTCTTGGCCATTTACATTCTTCTTAGGTAGATTTTGTTCAGTTTTTTTTTTTTTTTGGATGTTTATTGGTTTGCAATAGCTCTTTATATATTAGAATATTTACTGTTTTCTACCAACATTCTGCAACTTTTTCCTTCATTTCATTTGTTTATGGTGGTTTTGCCATTGAGAAATATTACTTAAAAACTTTAAAGCTATAAAGTTTTTTGATTCATTTCTTATTGTCATGTTACAGAGGGCTTTGTGATTATGTGAATACTCATTTCAGTCTTTTAATGGAAGTTAAATTTTTTTACTTAAATTTTAATTACTTGACAATATATTTTCATAAGCTCTGTCCTGACCATTCTAACTCCTTTCGAAGATCACTCTTTCTTGTCCAATATTGTGTCACCTTTCTTTCCTTTTAATGTGTGTGTGTGTGTGTATGTAGTTTCTTGGTCCCACCCAACACTTAACAATCATCGTGGTTTTGGGGACACCTGGGTGGCTCAGTTGCTTAAGTGTCTGACTCTTGATTTGGGCTCAGGTCATAATCTCACAGTTAGTGGGATGGAGCCCCATATCAGGCTCTGTGCTGATAGCATGGAGCCTGCTTTGGATTCTGTGTCTCCCTCTCTCTCTGCCCCTCCCCCACTCATGTGCTTGCTCTCTCTCAAAATAAATAAACTTAAAAAATTATTATTATGGGTTTGTAAAGTAATTCAGCTTTTCGTTTAGCAGGATCTTCCTCACTGTACTTCTCTCTGAAGTTCCTTGGATATTCTGGAATTCTTCCCCCCCAGATTGGCAGAGTGGACCTCTTTGAGATATGGGCCTCCCCTTACCCTCAACAGAATTTCTACTCTTTCCACTTGGCCAATTCTTTGGCCACTTCCCCAGAGTGACTTCTCCCAATAATGCAGAGTTCTTTTGATAGCCTGTTTCTACTTCCTGCCAGCTTACCTAATTGGGCATCAGTTTCACCAGGCACTTGGCCAGATAGGGAAGAGACCACCCCTTGGATTCCTGAATAGGTGATTTTTAGTGGTTTTCTCTTCTTTGGGATGGATGTGGATTTAGTATGAATGGCTTTTCTTGCTTGGGTCCTAGCTGTTGGGGACCTGGAAAAGAGCCCTTATGTATAAGGGAGGATTCTAGAAGTAAAAGAGTGTGGAGGCTTATGTTGCTAGTGATCTCAGTCTGTGGCCAGGCTCAGTGCATTCAGAGTGCTCCTCTCCAGCCTGTGCCCATTGGAATGGGCCAGTTCTTCCCCGGTCACTCTCCTTCCAAGCCTTTTCAGAAGTCTAGGCTTATCACTGTTTTTTCCCCCCCTGCCAAGTCACATTCAGAGGAGTGTGAGATCCAATTACTATCAGCTCAGCTGCTTTATCTCCGTTAGGAAGACAAGCTTAATAAATCACAGCATTCTCTTGGCTAGTTCTTGCTGACCATTATAAACCTATCTTTGATGAAATGGAAGTATATTCAATATATTCGGTATTTGTATTCCAAACATATCTATTATGAATCTTACCCTTCTTTTCCAAGGGGAGAGAAACATAATATTCTTTGGGAAAACTCTCATGCACAGGCCAGTACAGGCTTCATCTTTCCCTCCTGTTTCAAGGTTAGATAACCTCAAACAACCTAAGACATTTGAATTTCAGGCAGTCAGGCTTCATCCGTGTGTTCTTTATAGATGTAAATTCTGTATATTCTTGTTAACTCCATTTTAAAATATTTTATATTTTCTCAGTCTCATTGAGATTGTCTATTACATTTCTAACCAATTGTCCATATCTTCTGTTGTGTTTTCCACAAGAAAAGTACAGACGATCACATGGGAAGCGTTTTAAAACTCCTAGGCTTATGGCCCTTTCCTCAGTGATTCAGCGAAGTCTGGGAATGAGGGCAAGGGGAGTCAGTTGTCCAGGGTGAGAATTGGACGCATCAGAAATCTCCCATCCCCCCTTCATTTGAAATTCTCTGGCTGACAATTCCCAAATACTGGTAAGCAGCTGAAGGGTGCATTCTCCTCTTATCTGACTTGGATACATCACTTTATTTTTTTAAATATTTAAAAAAAATTTTTTTTTTAACATTTATTTATTTTTGAGACAGAGAGAGACAGAGCGTGAATGGGGGAGGGTCAGAGAGAGGGAGACACGGAATCTGAAGCAGGCTCCAGGCTCTGAGCTGTCAGCACAGAGCCCGACGCGGGGCTCAAACTCACGGACCGCGAGATCATGACCTGAGCCGAAGTCGGCCGCTTAACCGACTGAGCCACCCAGGCGCCCCAAACATCACTTTAAACTCAGTAAAGCCTCAGTTTCCCTCTTCAGGATGTGTGCCCTAAAGAGCTAATAACTTAGCAAGTGTGGGGTGCTCAAGCCCTTCACATTAATGACAAAGAAACTGGCCCTTGATGGGCTGGGAGATAACTTCTGAGCCTTCAGAATATCCTGCCAGATAAAGAGTCTCTGTGTACATGAAGCCTTGAGCCATGCCAGACCCTTTATGCTAACGATGTGAATCTGGGTGGGGGCCTTGGGCAATACCAAGTCAGCTTGACCCCTGGAGGGGCTGGAGCCCTAAGCACTAAGGTTAGCCACACAGACACTCCATGCCCGTGTAACTGACGCCTGATGAAACCCTGGACACCAGTGCTCTAGTGAGCTTCCCTGGCTGGTAGTCTTTCATCCTTGTTGTCCACACTGTTGCTGGGATGATAAACTGTCCACACACCTCCGCTGGGAAAGGGCAACTGGAGGCTCATAACCGGTCCCTCCTGGACTCTGCCCTGTGCATCTTTCATCTTTGCTGGTTTTCACCGTGACAAACTGTGATCGGTAGTGTAACAGCTCTTCTGTGAGTCTTTCTAGTAAATCATTAAACTGGAAGGTTGCCTTGGGTACCCCCAACTTAGGAGGTAAGAGCTTTTTATTTTACAAGAAAGGAATAATGATTTCTCTCTAATATGTGGAGTTCCTTTTTTTTTTCAAACTGGATGTTAAATGTTATGAATACATTTTTTAACACCTCTAAAGGTGTTTCTGCGATGTTTGTTTTATTCATATGATAAAATGTAGCGTTTTCCTAAATTTGATTATTTTCAATCCTAAAAGTACTTATGCTCGGTTGTGCTGTATTTTTTTGACGTTGTTTTCTTTGATTTATTAAAAAAAATTTTTTTTTTTAATTTTTTTTTTTCAACGTTTTTTATTTATTTTTGGGACAGAGAGAGACAGAGCATGAACGGGGGAGGGGCAGAGAGAGAGGGAGACACAGAATCGGAAACAGGCTCCAGGCTCCGAGCCATCAGCCCAGGGCCTGACGCGGGGCAAAAAAATTTTTTAAAATGTTTATTCATTTTTGAGAGATGGAGAGAGAGGGAGACACAGAATCCGAAGCAGGCTCCAAGCTTTGAGCTGTCAGCACAGAGCCCAACATGGGGTTCGAACCCACGATCTGTGAGATCATGACCTGGGCCGAAGTCGAATGCTTAACTGACTGAGCCACCCAGGCGCCCCTTTTCTTTGATTTATTAACATTTATGATTTTCTTATGAATGATTGATATTTAGATTTTTATCTTTGACATACCTGGGCAAAACTTTTAATTACTAGAATTTAAAAATATTTTATAAGAAATCTAAACTTCTGAAAGGTGATACTTCCTGTCTCCTTAAACAGAGCACTCTACCCAATTTAACATTTTCTTGACTCACTATCCCCGTTTTGAACATGATGGTGTATAATGGGCCCTGTGGTCCCATCGAGGTACAAGCAGCTGTTTCTTGTACGTTAAATGCTCCCCAGACTTCTCTCTGTTTGGAGTTCTTGGATTAGCTTTTTTGTGTCTTTCCTATGCCTTCAAGTCCCAGTTCTTTCTGTAATAGTCCCTCTCCTCCCTTTACTTGGCTCCTATTTTAATGGCTGTGGGATTAGAGACTGCATAATTAAGCTTGTTATATAATGATTTCCAAAATGAGAGTAAATAGGCTCTGATAAGAGCCTGGGGCCTTATTCTCTAGATGAAAAGCATCTGCTTCATGTCATGGACTTTTAAATATACATTTTGGGTTTTGGGAGGTGTTTTAACTCCCTTTTAGTTGTTGGTTGTTCCAGAGAGTTGGCTCATAAAGTTGATTGGTTGGTTTGTTCATGTGTCCATGTGTCCTTCCATTTATCCAACTGTCCATCCCTTCACCTGCCACTTATTTATGGAGCACCTACATGGTACCGTATGCCAAATAGCTGAGCCTGAAAAGGGGAGGACACAGTATGTTAACCAGCCTGTGCCTGACAAAGAACATGGGAGCAAAGTCTGAGCTGTGTTGTGGGAATTTTTTAATAAAGGCCTTCTGTTTATTTACCTTTTTAGTTTTATTCTCTCTGGCAATCATTTACATTTCACATGTTCAAGTGGTAATGAGAAAAGTGCTGTGCAGAAACGAGTTAACACGGCAGGTCTGAGACTGCTGTCCTTAGAAAGGCCGGCCCTGGGCTGGCTGGCATCTTCGAACTTGGCTCTCCGAGTGTTGCCAGTCACCATTTAACTGATGGGGGGAGTTCAGGGTGGCCAGGCCATTGTGTAGCCAGCATGCTTTATGCCGAACGCCTGCTTTTCTCCTGGGATGGATTTTGATACTAGTTAGAGGTTGCGTAAGCGTCCAGCGCCCAGTAAAAACCTGGGTCACTTGAGTCTCTGATGGGCAGAAAGACCACACACGTGTGCCACGTTTTTATTGCCGGAGGAAAGACTGTGCTGTCTCTGACCTCTTACTGAAGGAGATAGCATAAGGAAGCCTGTGCACAGAATCATCCTGGCTCCTCCTGCGTCCTTCTCCCTCATGACTCATCTGCGTGCCATGGCCACAGAGCTCTACTGAATGAATGTGCACCATGACTCCACCGTGAGCAAATCTCTGCACTTGAGGGTGGTCTTGGGGTCCCTGCCACAGGTGCCTGATGTTTATGAGTCTCTCACTCTGTGTGTAGCCTCACGCCGATCCTTTTACACGGGTCGTCTCATTGCAGCGTCCCCAAAACAGACCTCTGTGCGGCGGGTGGGTGCCCTCATCACCACTGGCAAGTGAAGCTGTTTGAAGGTTCATGAAGTTAAGTGCCCTGTGCCGGTCCTTCAGCTCACACATTGGCCTCTTTTTTCCCCAGATGTTGGCACCTTATGGTTTATTGCTTCCGTTGTCCAGAGGGGAGGTTAAGTGAAGTAAACCACTGAGTATTTTTTTCATCACTTTATCATCTCAGGTACGAGCACATCCTCGCGGAGCCTGACCCAGTACCAGCTTATGCTCTGAAACTGCTCGTGGCCCTGACTGAACACAACACAACCTTCACCAGGTACTGTAACCCCAGATTTAAAATGGATTTTGTGTGTTCTAACAATGTCACAGATGATGAGATTCTGAAAGGCTAACGTTTGAGTTAACTGAAGTGGTCATTTCTCACGTTTGATGGTTTGTGGTGTCTCTCATTGATGCTGTTTTGGGTCCTGTTCTCATGTTTTTATCCCCTTATTGGACTTTCTGTGGAAAGTCAACTGTGGAGTTCATGGTGCTTTAAAATGATAAATTCTTTAACGAGAAAGAAACTAACGTATACTTTTAAAAATGTCGATTGGTGCCTCCTATTGTACTGAGCAGTTTATTAAATCTGTAGTTTTGGACTCTACCATTTTGCTTAGTTGGCATACTTCTTTTAAGCACTTCTTTTTAAAAAATTTTTTTTTTAATGTTTATTTATTTTTGAGACAGAGAGACAGAGCATGAACAGGGGAGGGGCAGAGAGAGAGGGAGACACAGAACCGGAAACAGGCTCCAGGCTCTGAGCCATCAGCCCAGAGCCCGACACGGGGCTTGAACTCGCGGACCGCGAGATCGTGACCTGAGCTGAAGTCGGACGCTTAACCGACTGAGCCACCCAGGCGCCCCTCTTAAGCACTTCCTAATAGTGCCTGTGTTGAAGATACTACGTGTGGTGCCAATTTTACAAAACTAGTTGCTAAGATAGTGGCAACTGCTTTCAGTCTTGCACAGGAGAGCCCCCAGGTACGTAGAAGGGGTGAAGCGGAAGCCCTCCTTGCTTTCAGTCAAGAAAGCTAGTTTTGGTTGTTACGTGACATCTGGGGACCTTTGCGTTTGGGCACCGTCTGCAGGTGCACTGACTTCTACAGTCGCCGGTTGGTCTTTAACAAGGAGCTGAGTCACACAGCCCCAACCACCTTGATTTCATCTGGTCTCTTGTTCCACCACAGAAGGTAGTGAATAGTGACGAGCCACCAGCAGTGCTCCTAGTGAACAGGAAAGACTGTAGAGCATCCATTCAGAGTGAGAGGCTGAACGGAAACGTTTGTAGCGTGCGAGCCAAGGCACAGAGGTATGCCGCGACTGAGTCGCAGGGTGCCGAGGTGTCTTTGGGTCATTTGCGGTGCTGAGGCTGATGTAGACTTCAGGCCCACTTCCTTCTGTGAGCGAACTCATTCATTTCCAGAGAGTGACCTATAAATACCACCCTGTACTCCCTGTGCCACGTTGCAAACAAATTTGGGGAGCACTTATCCTTGTCAATTGTAAATCCTGTGTCTCTACAGCCTTTTAAAAGTCTGACCAGTGAGCCTTCCAGATTCATCACTCAAAGGCACTGTTCTCTCTTCCTACAGAAGAAATTTAATTGTAAAGAGTGTACCTGTATTAAAAGTTAAATAACACTTCGGACAGTTATTTCTTTCCTGGCGCTTTGGTACCAGGTGCTAATACTGTATCCTAATTGCCTGTTTTGATTGGCTGGGGCAGATTGCATTTACTTTTTTTAATGCTGACTCTTTCACGTGGCATGCTTTCCAGGCAATTCCTCTTCTTGCCAACTCTCTATTCAATTCATCTGAGTTTCCTCACACTGAGAGGAAGAGCCTAGTGCAGTAGATGACCCATATACAATCTTTTTATTTTAAAAATGACTACGTTTGGAAGACACTTTATTCTTTTTTTTGAAGTTTACAAGCAGATTTCAGTGGGTTAATTTTTATAAATGTTTTTCTTTGCTTTCATTGCACAAATAAGATCTGTGTGTATTGTGTGTATTGTGTGTGTATTAAAGTCCAACAGTAAAATCAATACGTCCCTAGGCGTCCTCATTTCCCTCCCACACTTCCATACACAGGTCTCTGCCAGGGGTAATAATTTGTATTATTTTGGTGATGTCTGTCCTGAATCTTTTCAGGCTGTTTAGATCTAATAGTCATATACTGAAATAAATGGCTTTGCTTTCGGGTTGTTGATTTAAAGAAAATCATAGATAGTATCACCGTGTATGTATTTTTCTAAAATTTGCTTTTTTACGTATCAAAATTATTGGGAGACTTTTTACATTAGTATTTATTTATACTCTTGGTGATATCTTTGCCAAACTAATGGATAAGAATGGGATATTATTTTACATTGTGTAATGATAACATTGAACGTCTTAATACTTATTTACTTAAATTGTAACAGGTACATAACCTTCAGTTCGCCTTCAAAGTATCTCTTGTAGAGAAAAACTCCTATATATGCAAAGATTTCCACCTAGGCAAATAATTTTTAAAATGAGACAAATAGGGGCGCCTGGGTGGCTCAGTGGGTTAAGCATCCGACTTCGGCTCAGGTCATGGTCTCTCAGTTTGTGGGTTCGAGCCCCATGTTGGGCTCTGTGCTGACAGCTCAGAGTCTGGAATCTGCTTCGGATTCTGTGTCTCCCTCTCTCTCTGTTCCTCCCCCACTCATGCTCTCTCTCTCTCTCAAAAATAAATAAATGCTAAAAAAAACTTTAAGAAAAATGAGAAAAATAATCTTTGAATTCTCATATAGCCATAAAATATAGAGTGTAACAGTTTGAATGGGCAAGATAAATTTGAATACAAAGATATCCAAATAATTTTGTTAACTGAGACCACTTATGACCCTCCAGCACCCATTTAAATACTGCTTTTGCTCTATGTAAGGTCTCTTTCTGGATTCACTATTGTGTGTTTGCCTTTCTTCCGAAGAGGCAGGCTGTTTTGGCTGAGGCTCCAGAGGTCAAGAGAAAGCATTAAAGGCCTATTGCCATCCGCCTGCCCTCTCCCCACCCCACCCCTTTAAAGGGAGGCCCCACGCCCACAGACTTTAACAATCTGTGTGCAGTTGGCAAAGTCTACTCACACATCTTGACAGAAAGGATGGGGAAGGAAAAGTCATATGTAATTAGACTTCAGAGTTTGTTTTTATTTCCCTAACTGGAGTTTTAAAAAAGTGTAGGGGTGCCTGGGTGGCACATTAGGTTCTGTGCTGGCAGTGGGGGGCCTGCTTGGGATTCTCTCTGACCTACCTGCCCCTCCCTTGTGTGTTCTTTCTTTCTCTCTCTCAAAATAAATAAATAAACTTAAAAAAAAATATATATATATATATATATCCAGAGATAGATACTGAGAAGTCCTGTTCCTTCCTCTGTCCATTCTGCTTTTTCCTCACCTTTCTTTTATCACAGATGGGTAACTACTTTTATTTATTTTAAGCTAATGTGAATATGTATTTTCTCATTTCTCTGTTTTACACACAAGTTGCATATGATGTATGGTCTTCTGCCCGTTCTTTTTTTCACCTAATAGTATATCCCCAATATTTGTTTCTATAGCAATATACAGAGAGTTTCTCTGTTAAGTTTTACAGTTATAGAATCTTCCATTGTATGGATATAAAATCTAATTAGTGTCTGATGGATGGACTTGAGTTCTAATCTTGCGATACTGCAAACAATAATCTATATATCATTTTGTACGTATGCTTGTACACCTTATGGGGTAAATTCCTAAGTGGTATTTAGGTTTCAAAGGATAAATCTATTTGAAAGCTTTTTTTTTTAAAAACACGGCTGCATTGTCCTCTGTGGGGATTTTCCCATTTTGCATCTCCTGGGGACGTGTTTGAGGATGCCTGTTTCCCTGTAGCTTTGCCTCAGAATTTGTTGCTAAGCTTTGGAATTGGTCCAGCCTGATGAGATAGATTATTTCAGTGTGATTTTAGTTTGCATTACTCATGAGTGAGGTTGAGTATCTCTCTTTATAGTTAGGGGCTTTCGTGGGGTTTTTTGCTCATTCTGTTTGCCATCAGTTGGGTCTTGGCAATGATACTCCTCAGACCGAATCACCTCCTGCCTGGCTTTCCATTTGCACAGATACAGCAGAGCCTGCTAATCCATTTGACTTTGAACAGCTTGCCTTATTATTATTATTATTATTATTTTTTTTGGCTGTCATGAAGAGTGCGGCCAATGAGTTTTCCTTTGCATGCTCCGTGGTGAATCCACGCACGTGTCTCCACTGAGCACCCGTGCTGGAGTGGAAACACTGACTCACAGAGCTTGTGCTCGCCCAGGTCGAGTAGATACTGCTGAGCAGTTTCCCACTTTGTTGTACTGATTTGCATTGCTACTGGCATTGTTCTAGAGGTTTGGTTGTCATATAAGCTTTTTTTTAAAAATTTTTAAAATGTTTATTTATTTTTGAGAGAGAGAGAGAGACCGACTGAATATAAGCAGGGGGAGGGGCAGAGAGAGAGAGGGAGACACAGAATCGGAAGCAGGTTCCAGGCTCTGAGCTGTTAGCACAGAGTCCGACGCAGGGCTCGAACTCGTGAACCGTGAGATCATGACCTGAGCAGAAGTGGGACGCTTAACCGATTGAGCCACCCAGGCGCCCAGGTTGCCATATAAGCTTAAGAAAAAAATTTTTTTGAGACATGTTTACTGAGGGACAATTTACATGGGATACATCTCACTCATTTTAGGTATACAGTTTTTCTGAATTTTGAGAAACATGTGAAATTGTGCAGTCACCACCTCCATCAAGATAGAGTATTTCCATCGCTCCAAAATGCCCTCTCATGCCCCTTTGAATATTACCGTATACAAATTCTGTGTGCTTGCAGAATGATATGACCAGATTGCTTTCATATTTTCATTTTAATTTTTAAAATTTATTTTTTAGAGTTAATACATAACACACTGCAAATTTAAGTATTTGAAAGAGTATACAGAAAAAAGCATATTTTCACCCAAGGAGAAAGCTACTCTTCTCAGTGTGTGTGTAGTTTTTCACATAGATGGTTGTACACTGTATGCACCATTCTGCACTCCTTTTTGAAAATAAATACAACAGCTTTATTGGGATATAAGTCACATACCATCTGTACTTGTTTTTAGCAGATACGTAAGTATTGCATTTTATGAATACTCCATATTTATTTACAAATTCCCTTTTGGTGACGTTTATGTTTTTTTAATCTTTTGGTGTTATAAAACAAAGCTACAACTAATGACATAGGCCGTTCATCACATGTGTGAATATATACACGTAGGATAAATCACGAAGAGTGGAATTACTTCATGGAAGCGTCCACAGCCAGCAGTGCCGAAACTTGTCTGTGCATTCGTGTCATCTGGGGAATCTTTGAAAAAAATCTAAAGCCTGGCCATACCCAGGGCAACTGGATCAAAATCTGTAGGGCTGGACGCAGACATCAGTAACTGTTGATTCTCCACAAGTGAATGTGCAGACAGGCTTGGGAAGTACTGGGCTAAGCCTTTGTAGTTTGAAAAGTTGTGCCAGATTGTCCCCAATCTGGGCTGCCCAGTTTTCACTCCACCAGCAGCGTAAGAGAATGTCTACTTTTGCCAGACCTTTACCACGTTAGTGTATATATGTGTTTGACCTTTGCCATTGTGGTAGGTGAATATCGCCTCTTTGTTATTAATTTCTAGTTTTATTGCATTGTGATCAGATCATATATTTGTTGCTGATTTTTATTTGATTTTGTTTGTGGTATAAGCTGTTATTGTGAATGTTTTATGTTTAGTTGCTTACTGTGAGTAAAACAAAGTTAGGCGTAACCTTGAAAAGAGTGTCACCCTTCCTTAACTTTGGCCAGTGTCAGAAATGGTAGCTCTTTAATCTAGGAGATCGTCCCCAGTCGCTTGCTAGCAGTGACTTTTAGGGAAAATGCTAATTATAACTGCATATCAAGAGTAGAATGCCTTAATTTTTTTAATGGTTATTTATTTATTTTTTGAGAGAAAGCGCAAGCAGGGGTGGGGCAGAATAAGAGAGGGCCAGAGGATCCGAAGCGGGCTCTGAGCTGACAGCAGTGAGCCCAATGCCGGGCTCGAACTCACAAACCATGAGATCATGATCTGAACTGAAGTCAGACATTCAACTGACTGAGCCACCCAGGTGCCTCCAGAATGCCTTAATTTTTATGTGCAGATAGATTTCTAGTAATATAAAATAAACACAAGCCATTTATTGTAAATTTAACTTATTTATTGGATCCATCTACACCATGTTCTTTGAAATATAGTCAGTTTAGCTTGTATATACAATCAACCCTTGAATGATGCCGGGGTTAGGGGCACAGTCAGAACTTTGTATAACTTTTGACTCCCCCCAAACTTAAGTACTCATAGCCTAGTATTGACCTGAGGCCTTAGAACATAAATAGTCGATGAACACATATTTTATATGTTACATGTGCTATATACATACAAAAAGTAAGCTAGAGAAAAGGAAATGTTAAGAAAATCATAAGAAGAAACTACAATTATAGTACCCTACTGTGTGTGTGTGTGTGTGTGTGTGTGTGTGTGTGTGTGTGTGTGTGTGTGTGTGTGAACATATATAAGCAGACCCATGCAGTTCAAACCCGTATTGTTCAAGGGTCAACTGTATTAAGAGTTGGGAGTTCCAAATAATAACTATTGGAACATTAACTCATCCTATGTCAAGCGCAACCTTCTTTTATTGTGTTTATTCTTATTTTGTAGGATTCTTAGCGGATAAAGAGGTCTTCAAAGGCTTAGAGTACAATTGAGAATTTATTGTTCCTTCAAATAAGGGACAAGAGCACGATCAAAGCTGCGTTGTACCTGACCCTGACTTTTTTTTTTTTTTTTTAATACCACTGGCCTGTAAATCTAGTTTGTTCCTGGGTTTATAGGAGAAAGGTAAATTGTTTACCATGTTGGTCCAATTTTGCTATCAGAAGGAATATGTTAACTCCCCTGAGCTCTGCCCTTTTCTCTCTCCTTAATGTTATGGTAGGTTGCCCCAAACCATTGCTCTCAGGGAGAGCTATACCCCAGGAGCTTGTTTCCATTAAGAGCTAATTAGCTTGCAGCAAATCTTCCTTAGCAAACAAATTGAATTTTAACTTCTTGAGTTCTTTTGGAGCAATATTGAGCTCTTATCCTGAATTGCAAAAAGTTGTTTATGCTCTGTATCTAAGAACTGTCATTTTAGTTAGCTCAAAAAATGTTAGAGCTGTTTCTTTTATGGCAAGATTCACAAAAATGCCTTTAGAAGAATGGAAATTTTGTGATCTCTTAAATGAAATTCACAGTGAATCCACAGTATAGCCTTTAGTGAAAAATACTTCTGCCTTTACAGTCATTGAGCTTCAGGGGACTTCCCTCACTGGTTTTTGGTTCATTTGTTCATTCGTTCGTTCATCAAAAATTGAATCGGCAACTATTGAATGATGCAAAGATAAGAGGTAAAGTTCTCACCTTCAAGGTGCTAAGGATTTAGTGGAGGAGCCATTTATCAGTAGGCTTTTATAAAACAGTGTAATGATTTCAAAGGTACAGTCATGTCTAGAAGGTTATGGGAGCTTCTAAAAGAATTTAACCCAAGTTGGGGCCCCTGGGTGGCTCAGTCGGTTAAGCATCCGACTTTGGCTCACGGTCCGTGAGTTCAAGCCCCGCATCTGGGCTCTGTGCTGACAGCTCAGAGCCTGGAGCCTGTTTCAGATTCTGTGTCTCCTCCTCCCCTGCTCATGCTCTGTCTCTCTCTTCTCAAAAATAAATAAACGTTAAAAAAAAAAAAAAAAGGAATTTAACCCAAGTAGTTGTATGATTTTGGCCAAATTTCTTAACCTGTTTGTTCCTAAGTTCCCTCATCTGGAAAATAGGGGTAATATTAGCATCTGGTCCACAGAAAATGCTGTGTTAAGAGTTGCCTCTTTTCTTCTCCCTCCCCCTCTTTCTCCTTACTCCTCCTCCTTTTCATATGATTAGAGGTAGGTATAGCGAAGGAAGTACTCCTAAAGAAAAGAATCCCCTTTGACAGTAGAGTGAAATGTTTGGTGACACCAATTGAAACCAGAGCTCCAACACCCTACAAAGAATAGGAAGAAAAAGAGTTTTTTGGTAAGAGAAATAGACTGACTGGGGCAGTCTTATTAGTTTGACATTGCATAACAGAACTGTCAAAGCCACGGAGGATGTCCCCTGGTACTAGATGGCTTCCATATCCATATGTATTTGCCTTTTAATTTATATATATATATACACACACACACACACACACACACACACACACACACACACATATAAGTTTATGTGTTCGAGAGAGAGCGAGAGTGATTGAGAGAGTGTATATGAGAGGGAGAGGAGCAGAGAGGGAGGGAGAGAGAGAATCCCAAGTGGGTTCCTTGTCAGCACAGAGGCTGATGTGAGGCTCCAGCCCACAAACTGTGAGATCATGACCTGAACCAAATTCTAGAGTTGAACACTTTACTGACTGAGACACCCAGGAGCCCCTAATTTATCTTCGTAATGACGTTTGTTTTTGCCATATTCTGATACATCATCATTTAAATTTTATAGCCTGGTAAAACTGAAAGCCCGAATCATCAGAAGTGTCAGGGATGTTTGAGAGGTTTCCATGTTGTTAAAATAAGCCAGTTGGGTGTTTGTTGCCCCATCAAATAGCTGAATTTACACCGCTAAATATTTCCTCTGATGAAATATCAGCAAGTGAAATAACGATGTAATACAGTGAAACTTTATTGTTGACCTTAGAATGAATTATTTCCCCAGAAATAATTTCCTGCTTCTCGGGTTGTCTATGGATGTCAGAAAGCCTGACCGTGAGAAGTAAGTCAATCTCTGAGTCTGTGCGGCTCCATTTCCATCCTAGGGTCACTCTTCTGTGGCTTTCCCACTTATTCTTTACTAGCACCCACAGAATAAAACCCGGGGTTTCTCCAACAGGCTCTGAGCCTTTGAGCGTCCGTTTTCATGGTCTCTTGCCTCTTTTGTGGACATAGCCCCTGTTCTAGTGTTCCCAGCCACCTGTTCAACTTGAGGACGTATCAACACTTCTTACTAAAGTGCAGTCATTTCAGGGGTTAAAGCAAGCGCAGAAGATTTAAAATAAAATACTGAGCGATTTTGAGTTTGCTCCTTTTATCGGTTTCTTGAATCAAGAGCTTTATTTTTTTGTTTTCCATTCTCTCTGCTTCGATTTGGGATTATTGTGTCGCACACTCGTTCAGCGTGTATATTACTGGTACTTAAATATGAGTTGAAAAGAATTCGGAAATTAAATTTGTCCCAGTGATCAACTTTGATGGGGTATTTTGTGTACTTCCACTGAAATTATCCTTTTAACAGTTGCAAGCATAAAATTTTGTTTTGCGCTTAGAAAGTTTGGCATTTTATATTTTCCGGGAAAGTGCTTTTTCTTCCACCTGCTAGTGGTTGTTAATGGTCTTTGAAAACTGATAGTAGAATAGCACCTTGCAATCTAAAGTGGGTGGTTTCAGTTTACTTTTTTGGTGTGATATTTACATTGCAGGAAGCCAGTTGGAGTTTATTGTACACTTTTGCAAATAGCGACCCCCCCCCCCCCCGTTGTGTATTGCAGAGCCGGGTTCAATCTGAGGGGGTTTCAGTACAGCCTTTTGTGTTTCACAAGATGTCCTTAGGTCTGTTGACTTACCCTTGTCACCTCACGCAGAGATTGGCCAAGTGTGGTCCACAGCGCCAGTCAGCTTGCAGCCGGTTTTTGCGCGGCCTGTGACGTGAGAGTGGTGTTGATGTTTGTAAAGATTTGTGAAACTTACATACAAACACAGGTGCATATGAGACAGAGACCTGGTGTCGGGCAAAGCCTTGGATACTTAACTTTCTAGCCCTTTTCACGCAATATTTCCTGACCCCTGATCTAAAGGAATAAAACTTTTTTGGGGGGAGGGTCTTTATTCAAATGAATATAGAAATACTAGAATTTCAGGGATGTTATGGGAATTTGGAGATGATCTGGGTGTCTTAAAATGTATATGTGTATTTTTCTTATTCAGGTGTGGTGAGGTCCACAGATTAGGAGAAAACTGCTCTTGGAAAGATAGCTTGTTATCGTCACAGATCCAAAGGTGGGGGCACACCACCCTGAGGGTGGTCACCTTTGGATGCAACAGGGTCAGTCAAGGGGCAGAGGAAGTTAGAAGAAAATGGGGACAAAGAGCCCTTCTTATAGTTTACAAATGAAGGAAGGGCTGAGCAGGTTTAGGATTGACTAGTTTGAATAATTTCACCAGGCCTTAGGGGTGTAGGGGCTACCTCTTGTCATCAGGTACCTGGCCCTGGAGTGAATGGGGCCCAGCTCTGGTCCAGTACCTGGGAGTATAGGCCCGGAGTGGAAGAGAGCCTTAAAGGAGGTGGTTAGTGCTGTTTGGCTCTGGATTGGCTGGTTTGCATAGGAAGGGCAAGTTCAAAGACAGCGGAAAGGCAAGCTCTCTTGTTTGCTGTCTCTGAGAAGTAGTTGGCCCTGGGAGAGGCATTCCCTCTGGAGTTAGCAAGGCCTCAAGATGTTAAAGAAACAAAAATACAGAATAAAAGACATGATTAGTGCACTGGGCTAATATCCCCATTTTACACGTGGGGGAAATGAGGTCCCACAGGGAATTTGTATGCCCCAAACCCCAAGATAGTTTGAAGAAGATCAGGTTTTGGATCAGACTTCCTGGGCCATTGCTGTCTGTACTCCCCAGCAGAGCCACTTTTTTTATTTTTTTTATTTTTTTTTAAATTTTTTTTTTTTTCAACGTTTATTTATTTTTGGGACAGAGAGAGACAGAGCATGAACGGGCGAGGGGCAGAGAGAGAGGGAGACACAGAATCGGAAACAGGCTCCAGGCTCTGAGCCATCCGCCCAGAGCCCGACGCGGGGCTCGAACTCACGGACCGCGAGATCGTGACCTGGCTGAAGTCGGACGCTTAACCGACTGCGCCACCCAGGCGCCCCAAGAGCCACTTTTAAGAGCAGACTCAAGTGGACATCACAGTGGGCTTTGGAGTCCTACCGTGTTCAGTTTCACCGTATCACGTTTACTTACAAGAGTGGTCCAGCTGCCCAACACAGTCCCCCTCACTGTCATGTGGGTCTGTTAATCACAAATGCATCATTCTCCTTTGTTTCCCTCTGCCGTGGTCACTAGGTTCTGGCACGCCTCTGATTTTTATTACCGTGGCGGCTCCTGGCACAATTCTGGTTAATAACGTGATCCTGGTTCCTGGTTCTGTTGAACCTCTTCCTTTCCTCATTCTCTGAGGTTTGGAACCCTCCTGTGCTGATGACTTAAACCATACTGACTGGGTTGAAACCCCTCCTTATTATGTGAATCATGCTATAAGTCATCACCGTATCCTCTGTGCAAAATGTTAAGTCTTTGTTAGCACGCATGGAGTCACCATGAGATTACTTCTCTCGTCCCACCCCAGCATTCTGTTTCTGATAGAATTAGGGAAGAACACCAACCTAAAACCTTAGGGACTTACCCAAGGCATTCTCTTTTCCTTGGTGATGTGTGAGGAAAGTCAACCGTAGTCAGAATCTGTTTGGACGTTATGTTTTCAGAAAGAAAGAAACTCTTGAGTGATTTTTGTCTGCTACGGGTGGAAGTATGTGCTTCTGCTTATTTTCTTCCATTATCTTGCTTCCGACCACAGAGCTTTTTCCTGAGTTCATGGCGAGTTGGTAAATATTTCATTGCTTATCCTTATTGTATGAGGTTCACTTGGGTCCACTGGGACAGTTCAGCTCTTTTGTTAGAAACAGCTCGGTCTTTTGAATATTCTCCCAGCCGCCCATATGCCGGAGACTTCTTCATTCCAGTTTTCCCGTCCGACTTGCACGGGCTCAGTGACAGCTTTCCTTATGGAGACGCAGGCAGCGCCTGGCTGAGAGTCCCACGTGCTGATGTCTCTGGCCACATGGCACCCAGAATTGAGCCACTCACTGCATGTCGTGTCAGAAGTTGAAGTGTTTAGTCACGGCGGCCCCTGGTATTTTGGGGGCTACAATCAACGATAATTCACAGTTCCTCCCTTCTGGATTTAAATAGATGTTCAGAGATCTCATCGTCTTTAACAAAACAACGCCTAACATTTTCCCTTGAAATATTTCCTTACTTGCCCACAGGAAAATCCATTTGCTTCTTTTTTGGTTCTCCACAGAATCTCTTGAAGTTTTGCAGGTTTTTTTTTTTTAAGTTTATTTATTTATTTTGAGAGAGCGAGAGCATGAGCAGAGGAGGGGCAGAGAGAGGGAGGGAGGGAGAAGATCCCAAGCAGGCTGAGTACTGTCAGCATGAAGCCTGACACAGGGCTCGATCCCTCAAAGTGTGAGATCGTGACCTGAGCTGAAACCAAGAGTCGGATGCTCTACCAGCTGAATCACCCAGGTGACCCTAACGTTTTGCAGTTTGTTTCCATCATAAAATTAGGGAATTTCAGGGCAGAGTAAGCTTTGATGTTTTTCTTTCTGCATGAAATTTAATATTCATTGATTCCTTGAGTCATCTCACAAATAGTTGTGTTCACTGAGGTAGAACAGACACGGTCCTAGTTTTCATGAAGCTGATGATTCCATGGGGATCACAGACGATAAACAAGGAGATCTATTAAAAAAAATCATAATTTCAGCTAGAGATACAAATGGCATAAAGAGCAGAAAGCAGGGTTAGAGAATGGGGGTGATGGGTTGGGGCCCGCTGTTTTGGAGACGGTGCTCAGAGCTTCCGTTCCCAGGGAAGGGAGGTGCCTGGCTGTGTTAATGCTACCTTCATTAGTAGAGAAACAGGCCTCGGATTTCCGGAGACTTTCAGAGGAAGGGAGAACTCCTCAGTGTCACATGCTCCCGAGAGTGTCAGTCAGATGAGGATGGAGAGGCAACAGGAGTAGCTTCCTCGGGGGTCATTTTCAGTGGCATGTGGGGCAAAAGCCTGGCGGAGTTCCTCAAGGAGGGAATGATGAAGGCGAGACGGGGAGCCTCAGTAGTTCTAGAGAGAGTTTTGCTATTAAGGGGAGCTGAAAATGGGGAGCTGGAAGGAGATGTGGGGTCACAGGAACTTCTTGTTTTTAAGGAACTTGCTCTTTTTAAGATGAGCCATCTTTTAGAGACATTCCTGTGTGGACGAGAATGATCCAGTGCAGAGGCTGGTTAACTACAGTTTATGGGCCAAATCCAGCCCACCTGCTTTTGTAAATATAATATCAGAACACAGCCACTGGGCCTTGTTTATCGTCTGTGGTTGCTTCTGTGTTACGGTGGCACAGCCGAGTAGTTTTGAAAGAGCCCACACGGCCTGCAGAGCCACAAGTACTTCACTTCAGTCCCTTTCCTGGAGAAGTTGGCCTGACTCTTGATCTCTGGAGAAGGGTAAAAACGATGAAGCAAGAGGGTAAGTAGTGGGTTGCTCCACAGACATCCTTGCCCCTAGGGGGTGTCCCCTGCAGTATTTGCTAAGGGAGAAGTAATGGAACCCCTGCAAGCCTGGAGGGGTCATTGAGCGGGGGAGTTAGGAAGTGGCCTTCTGCTTTTGGGAGGCTTGCGAGTGAGACTTTTGAGGTGTTTGCTGTCAGTAGTCTCCTAAACCTGTAGAAACCGGGTGTGTGAGGGCAGGATAAGAAAAGTGTTTGGAAGCGATGAGGTCAAGGAATTGGATCTCTATTTGGATAACTGGAAACTATGTTATATGTTCCCATTTTGAGAATATTTCTGAAAACAATACTAACATCGTACTGAAGGCTTGTTTACATATTTCTATTTGGGGCTGTTGTCTGTTACTATCCTTGGTTGCCTACTTTAAGATAGATAGTAAAAATGGGACTGTGGCCACTGAAAAATTTTTTTTGGTGACCATTATTTTTATGAGCTCCTCTCTTCACTCTTGCCTTTAAAACGATTGAGTAATAATTACTTTCCGTGTGGAAAAAAGTGTTATACATTTTCCTTAATAAACTATTTAAGCGTGTTTGGAATTATTGTTTATTTTTAGCCCTCTCAGATAGGACAGAGGGACTCACCTGTTTGGGGATCTCAGTCCTCTCTGGAACCCTTCTTCGAGAGGTGGGTTGTAGCCTTGGTTTTCTAGGCTTCAGGGGCAGTGTTTTTTACGCATTAAGGGTTGTATATGTTATTGGGGCATTCCTACACATTGTCCCTGGATTCCTGCTTAAAGTGAGTGTCATCCAGGTCGCTTGCTACATACAAACCTAGCATGTGCATTAGAGCTCAGTTGTACTGTGCCCTTGGCCATATTTTATCATCGGCTCATTATTTGCTCAGACTTACGCATCTGGGGCCAGACTTTGGGGCTGTGACTGTCCGTGTGTTTCCTAGCGAAGCTTGGCCGAGCCCTGGAGGAGTGGGCAGTGCCGGCAGCCCACACATCCCTAATTATCTTCTCCTCAGTTCCTCACCGTCAACAGCCCTAGGCTCGTTGGACCTCTAGACGGGGCCAGAGACTGTTCCGCAAACTCTGGGGTCATTGTGGAGGTGACACGGAAGCACTGTGAAAGTCGTGGTACTCAAATCATTACTTGACTGCAGGAGGTCTAACCTGGGCTGTCAGAGCATGATGTAAATTCCGGGGCGAGATTACAAACCTGAGCAGGAGAGCTTTGGGCTTGGTTCCACCGCAGGCTCTTTGATTGGGTAGGAATTCTAAGAGAAATGACTGAGTCGTGGAGAGCAAGCTTTCTGTGGGGTTTTTGTAAACAGTTGTGTGTGTGTGTGAGTGTACAGTGAGCTTTGGCAGCTTGTTCAGTGGGGAGGTGAAAGCTTGAAGTGGCCTGTGTGCCCGGAGGAATGATAGTGCGGGGTGGGAGAGGCAGTGCCCACGAGTAGATGGCTGTTACGGTGGCACCAGGCAGACCCGTCCTTCGCAAGCCTTCAAGGCCATCAGCCGTCTAAACATTGATACCCTTCAGTGCAATACTTGGCTTCTCACGTACACATCGGGTGTGGCATCAAAGCATTCGGCTTTATTTTCTGCCATGATAAACAGGTTTCCAGTTCTCCATCCAGCCATCATAGGCGTCATTATCTTCAGGATTTAAAAGGCATAGTCTTTAAATTACTTGTCTGTTTCACATCAGATTAACATCTTTATTTGATTGGTTCTTTAAGGGATGTGTAGAGACGACAGTTGAACCAGTTGCCTTGGACTAGAATATTAATGTCACATAGGTGTATTTTGGCTGATAGATACTTATTTGTCTTTGCTTGGTGGGAGTTTCCAACTTTCCTGATTGGCTTCTTTGATTTTTGACTTACCGCTTAATGCCTTCTGGCTCTTTTGTACTTGTACAACAAATTTATTTTGTTTCTGATGGTGTTAAAATGTGCAGCACTGAACACAGTGGCAAAGGGGGAAGATAGTGCCGTCTTGCTATAAAGCATTTCTATGGCGCCCTTATATTGCGTGTTTATATGGTTATTGGGTCTCTTTATGAATCATACAGTTAATTTGCAAGCCCTTATTATTTGGTTTTAACAGCCAGAAAAACCATCCGCGTAGAAATAATAGCTAAACAAAGTCTCTTGGTAGGATCCCTGTACCTTCTAAAGTCTGAAGGAATCAATCCCTTGGTAACATTTGGCAGATATTCGCATCAGAGTTCCGTTTTAGTGTTTCCACTGCTGTGGTGATTTACTAAGGTAATTTACCAGTTCAGAAATAACACAGTACTTGCAGTACAGGCTCATTTTTGTTGTTGTTTATCTACTCTTGATAAAGCCATGCTGTCTGTGAATATATTGTGACCCCGTCACTGTCAACTCCAGAGAACGACGTGAAGCCCGGATCAGACTCCCAGTTTATTTCTCGTGTCTCAACACCCGAGTCCTCCTCCTTATCAAGTCTTTTGATTTTATGTGATGACAGTTATTGGTCAGAATATATTGCAGTGTTTGCTGTACAGAAGGGGCCTTTGTGATGGAATTAAAGAGCGTGAGAGCTGCCAGACTAAACAGTGGTCTGAGTTTCAAATGTTCTGTGACTTTCTTGGCACAGTTTTATTGCCATCTCGAACATGTGTCATCACTTAGGATTCTTTGCCATAGAGTGTTACGTAGGAAAAAACCCCAGGCAGTGAAGGAGACTGCGGCTTTTCAATGAGGTAAATGCCTCTGAGACACCTCATACCCTCAAAATGTACCGGTTTTTTTTGCGTGTGCATTTTTTTCTGTCTGCTTGGAGTCATAAATCCAGCTTAATGCAACTGTTTACAAAGTAAACAACATGGTCAGCTTTTTAGGGACAGACTTCATTAGTTATCTTGAAATTCTGAAGTCAGGTAGCCCAAGGGGAAAATGGACAAAGGGTATGAAGAGGGCATTCCTGACAATACACATGAAAAAAGGTAACCCTAATTAGTATTCAAGACAATTCCATTAAGATAATAAAAAGATAATATTGGTAGAGTTTTTTTTTTTTTTTAATGTTTATTTTTGAGGTGTGGGGGAGGGGCGGAGAGAGATTCTCAAGCAGGCTCTGTGCCAATGCAGGGCTCGAACTGTCATATCGTGAGATCATGACTCGAGCTGAGATCAAGAGTCGGACACTTAACTGACTGAGCCACCCAGATGCCCTCAATTTTTTTTAATAGCACTTGTTGAGAGTCTAGTGAAATGTACTCTTTCATAAATTAGTACATCTTTTGTGACATGCAAACTGTCAATATGTATTAAACCTTAAATATCCTTTGATTCCACTTCTAGGAATATAAAGAAAAGAGTAAAAGATATGCACAAATATTTATATATAAGAATGCCCACTGATACATTATTTAAAACCACAGTGAAAATAAAGATAGCTAGTATCTGTGTTCAAAGAGCTTTTTATGTTCCAGACAGGGCTGGATGCTTCACGTGCACAACCACATTTACTCCTCACCCTCATGAAATGAGGTCGGTAGGCAGTGATATAACGTACAAAGAAAGTAAAGCTTGGAGTGGATGTACTTATCCAGGATCCCAGAGCTAGGACAATTGAGTGAGATTTGAACTCCTTTGAAGCGATCCCTTAACCACTACATTTGTTTTTTTTTCCCACCCCTAGTGCATACTAGTAGAAAGTGGATCCTTGTTATAGGATCCATCAATATAGGATGAGCTCAATACATTGTAGGTTAGAAAACTATGAAGGTCCAAGAGTTCATATCTTCAGTGAGTATTTAATGATGTGGGGAAATGTTCTTAGTGAGCTGCAGTATATGTGGTATGAGTTGATCATTTCTTCCCACCCTCTATTTCGCTGTAATATATCTTAAATTAGGCAGATGCCAGTTCTAATGCCAGATCCATTATGGGCTTTGAGAGTGGCTGTGAGAAAATTGCTTCACCAACCTGTGTTTCAGTGTCTCCCTCTGTAAGTGTCCTTAGGCATTAAATGAGGCGTGACTGCAAGGGACGGAGTACATGCACAAGAAATGGTAGCTGTTATTTTCCAGATGAGGTTGATCCTATGCCTTATATGAATAGAAAAAAAAAAAAGCAACTAATACATCAGAACTTACTAATGAGTTTTTTAAGTTTATTTACTTTGAAAGAGAACGCAGGAGCACGGTGGGGAGGGACAGAGAGGGAGAGAGAGAGAGAGAGAATCCCAATCAGGCTCCACACTGCCAGGGCAGAGCCCGATGCCAGGCTTGAACTCATGAACCATGAGATCATAACCTGAGCCGATCCAGAGTTGGACGCTTAACCGACTGAGCTCTCCAGGCGCCCCTTATTAATGATTTTTTTTATAGCACTGCGATTGCAATATTTTCGTTGTAATGTAATATAATTTTCTATTTTTCCCAAAGGTAACATTCAATAAAATACTATATTTTATGCTGCTCTATTTCTATATTTCACATAAATAATTTTATATAAATAGCTATCTAAAATTAAGATTTTTTTCTGTCTATTCCAATTTGATTTGTAGGAGGTTTTAAGCTAATACCAATACTATGTTATATTGAAGTTTTATAATAAACTTTAACTGGTAGAGTAGATCCTCCTACCTTGTTCTTTTTCCATTTGTTTGTTTATATTCAATTTATTTAAACTATAAAAAACTCAAAACAGTTCACACATTTCTCCTACACCTGCCCGACCCTCACCTCTGGCAACCACCAATCTTTTCTCTGTGTCCGTGAGCTTGGTTTTGTGTGTTTTGTTTGTTTTGTTTAGGTTCTAAATTTAAGTGAGATCATATAGAAATCACCTTTGTCTGACTTATTTTAGTTACCATAATGCCCTCAAGGTCCATCCATATTGTCAGAAGTGGCAAGATCTTTATTTTTTTTTTAATGGCTGAACTTTTAAATATTCCACCGTATGTCTGTGTGTGTGTGTGTGTGTGTGTGTATACACACCACATCTTTATCCATTTATCTCTCAATGAACACTTGTGCTGCTTTTGTATCTTGGCTATTGTAAAGAGTGCTGTGTTGAACATGAGGGTGCAGGTATCTTCAAATGAGTGTTTTCGTTTTCTTTGAATAAATACCCAGAAGTGGAATTGCTGGATCCTATGATAGTCCAGTTTTTTTTTTTTTAATGTTTGTTTTATTTATTTTTGAGAGAGAGAGAATACGAGAGGGGAAGGGGCCGAGAGAGAGGGAAACGGAGAATCCCAAGCAGGCTCTGTGCTGTGAGTGTAGAACCTGACACAGAACTCAAACCCACAAACCATGAGATCATGAGCTGAAACCAAGAGTTGGATGCTTAATCACCGAGCCATCCAGGTGCCCCTTAATACGATTTTTTAAACTATTTACACGTTGTTTTTTTTTTTTTTTTTTTTTTTTTAGTCTGCAAGTGGAGGAGAGGGAAAGAGGGAGAGAAAGAGAGAATCTTAGGAGAATCTAATCCATGCTAAGCACGGAGCCTGGTGGAGGGGCTCAATCCCACAACCCTGGGATCATGGCCAGAGCCAAAATCAAGAGTTGGACACTAAATCGACTGAGCCACTTAGGTGGCTCTAATATGATTTTTAATAATTATTTTCTATAATTAGGAAAAAAACCACCTATTTGTTTAACACACATATAAGCTGGTGGTTCTTATTAAACATTAATGTTGGGACACCTGGGGGGGCTCATTTGATTGAGCATCGGACTCTTGATTTAGGTTCAGGTCATGGTCTCATGGTTCATGGGTTGGAGCCCTGCATCGGGCTCTGTGTTGACAGTGCAGAGCCTGCTTGGGATTCTCTGTCTCCCTCTCTCTCTGCCCCTTCCCTGTTTGCACGCTTTCTCTGTCTCTGTCTCTGTCTCTCTCTCAAATAAATAAATAAAACATTAACATTAATGGCAATCCATAACCTATCTTGTGGTTTTCAAGGTCAGCAAGGTAGCCTTTGGTTCAGTGGCTTCAAGTTGATCATCACTCTGTTTGTTTGTTAGGTAGAAAGTATTATGCTAAGTGGAATAAGTCCACCAGAGAAAGAAAAATACCATATGATTTCACTCATATGTGGAATTTAAGAATTTAAGAAATTTAAGGAATTTAAGAAACAAAACAGGTGAACGTACGGGAAGAGGGAAAAAAAGGAGAAAGGGAAACAAACCACAAGAGACTTTTAATGATAGAGAACAAACTGAGGGTTGATGGAGGGAGATGGGTGGGAGATGGGCTAGATGGGTGTTGAGCATTAAGAGGGACACTTGTGATGAGCACTGGGCGTTGTATGTAAGTGATGAATCACTGAATTCTACTCCTGAAACCAACATTGCGCTGTATGTTAACTAACTAAAATTTAAATTTAATTTAATTAAAAAAAAAAAAGAAACAGCTTCCTGAAATGAGTGTGGGGAGTTATTCAGTATAATACAGTATAATTTTTGGAAACTGGGACTGACCCTAAGATCTGAACATCTAGGAGGGGTTGAGCAGGGTATTAAACTGTTCTTTTTGACTCTCTTCCATTCCACCCCATCGATCTCCTTGCTTCCTACATTCTTTGAAGATGGACACCACTGAGATGTTTCCTTCCTGCCAGATCTTGAAATGATGGTGTGCCTCGGGGTTTCTGCCCTCATTCTACTTGTCACTCTTCTTTCGGAATGTAATTCATTTTCTTATGCAGAGTAGCTTTTCCCTCTGTGTATCATAGTATCTTAGAGCAGTTCACATCATGAACTTGGAAACTAATGAGCTGTGTTACCTTGGATAAAGTTCAGTGTTAGTTTTCTTCTCTTTAGAACAAGGTTACTCATTCCTACCTCACCTTAGTCATGACCACCATGGTAGTCACTCACCATGGTAAGTGAGAGGTAAAGCACTCACTACATCGAGTACACGGGTGGGCAGTGCTCTATGAGTGAGGTTGCTCGCCATGATGTGCCTCTTTCTGGTCGTGGTCACGGTGGTAGCCTCCAGGTAGGACACATCAAGTACCTGGTGTCATTGTGTATTTCTTCTCTTTCTCCCCTGGATCCAGTAGATTTTGAAAGCCTACGGATATAACTCACTGATACTTCTCCTTTTCCTTTTCCCATTTACTCCTGCTTCGTGTTGATCACCTCGTATTTTGAGAGTAGTCATTATCAGCTAACTGATCCTCCTTTTTGTTTCCAGCCCATCCTCTTCACTGTAACCCGAATAAACATTGTAAAAACAGAAAGCTGGTAACGACATCATTTCACCTAATCAGCCCCTTAGTAGCACCCAGTCACCTAGAGCAACGCTTGGCAAACTTCCTATAAAAGGCCAGATAGTAAATATTTTAGGCATTGCTGGCCATACGGACCCTGTTGCAGCTACTTGGCTCTGCCATTGCAGCGTAAAAGCAGCCAGAGACCGCATGTAAATGAATGAGAATGGTTGTGTTTCAATAAAACTTTACTTATAAAAACTGAAATTTGAATTTCATGCTGTTTCATATGTGATAAAATATTTTTTGATTCCCCCCCCCCCCCCCCCCCCCAGCTCCCAAGCATCTAGAAACGTAACAACCATTCATAGCTTGTGGGCCATAGAAATTATCGTGGCCACAAATATGCCTGTTCACCTGCTTGTCGCTGCCTGTAACGAGCTCATCCCGTTTTTGCTCTTGGTCATGCTCTTTCCCTTGTCCAGCACATACTTCATCGCTGCCTGTCCTCCTCCCCCTTCATCCACCGACTGCCTGTCAATAACCTCCTCCTCTTTTGAGGTTCAACTCAAGTGGTACCTGCCCCATGGGGTGTGATCCAAGCCGCCTGGGTTTATATCTCAGCCCCCTCCTTGGCACTTGACCGATTTACTTCCTCATATCTCAGTTTCTCATGTGAAACAAAACAATCATCGTCATTATCATCATCATCATCATCATCATATTACCTGATTGCTAGGATTTTCTTTTTCTTTGTTCAACTCCATTGAGTTACCACATGTACAGCCCTGGGACTATGTTCTACTTATTAACTGTGTGATCTATGTTTACCACTGTTGTCATCATTGGTTTCACGTTGAAGCCTCTGTTACGCTTCTCAGCCAGAAAAGACTACAGCTGACGGTTGAACAACATGGGTTTGAACTGTGCAGGTCTGCTCATATGTGGATATTTTCCAATAAATATGGTACAGTGTTGTAAACGTATTTTCTCTTCCTTATGATTTCCTTAACAGTTTTTTCTCTAGCTTGCTTTATTGTACGAATACGGTATATGATACATAAAACATACAAAACGTGTTAATGGGCTGTTTATGTTATGAGGCTTCAGATCAACAGTAGGCTATTGGTAGTTACATTTTGGGGGAGTCAGAAGTTACACATGGATTTTTCAACTATGCAGGGGGTCAGTGCCCACACATCCTGTGTTATTCAAGGGCCAACTGTGTTTTCTGTTGTCCCATCTGTACTCTTTTTTTTTTTTAAAGATTTTATTTATTTTTTTTTAATTTTTTTTTTCAACGTTTATTTATTTTTGGGACAGAGAGAGACAGAACATGAACGGGGGAGGGGCAGAGAGAGAGGGAGACACAGAATCAGAAACAGGCTCCAGGCTCCGAGCCATCAGCCCAGAGCCCGATGCGGGGCTCGAACACACAGTTGAAGTCGGACGCTTAACCGACTGTGCCACCCAGGCGCCCCTAAAGATTTTATTTTTAAGTAATCTCTACTCCTAACGTGGGGCTCGAACTTACAACCCCAAAATCAAGAGCCAGTTATTCTGCTAGCTGAGCCATCAGGTGCTCCCCTTGTCTACCCTGTTTAGACATCTGTCCTAGCACATAGACTACTTGATAGAGCTCTAACTTAGCTCAGTGCATGGCATCTAATGAGTATAGTAACGTTAATAAATAACGAATGAGTGAAAGAAAAAAGAGACAGATCTCAGCCTGACTTCAAGTAAATTCCAAAAAAAAAAAAAAAAAATCTCTTACATTTCATTAAGTAACAGGACAAAAAGAGACCATAGAAAATAAACAGTTTCATTAAATTGAAAAGAATTTCAGGACTAGCTCTTACACAGTGGCTCTTTCTTAGTGTTGGGCTCATGTCTGTAGGGACAAGGGATGCTGGCCCCACGTGAAAACTGGTTGTTCTAGAGATTTGTCTCTGCTTTGTGCCCCTGCCAGTCCTTTATCCTGCTTGTCTTACTAATAGTGCTGCTTTTGGTTCAGTCCCCTCCTTGCTTTGGTGCAAGAAGCAGCATGCTTCCTGGTGGTATGAATGCAGAGCTTTGTGACCAGCACAGGATCATGTCTTGGGGGGAGTGCCAAGGATTCAAAGCAGTATTAGAGATAAGAGACCAGCCATAGAGCGATAGGTTCAGAAAGGCATAGGGCGAGGGCTCAGGACCCAGGCAGACAGAAAAGATGCGGGAACGTGGGGCCGAAGCCCTTTGGCTGGTTAACGAAAATGTTGCCTGTGCGGGGACAGTTAGTGTAAATCCCTGGGCAGAATGTGACTTTCAGGCACCTTGTAGTATCTGGGAGTCAGTGATATTTAAAAAAAAATTTTTTTTTAAATGTTTACTTCTTGAGAGAGAGAGAGAGAGAGAGGTAGAGAGGCAGAGAGGCAGAGAGAGAGGGAGACAGAATCGGAAGCAGGCTCCAGGCTCTGAGATGTCAGCACAGAGCCCGATGCGGGGCTCAAACCTATGAACCGGGAGATCGTGACTCGAGCCAAAGTCAGACACTTAACCGACTGAACCACCTAGGGACCCTGGAGTCAGGGATATTTTCTACGTGAGTGCTGTGTACCGTGTGAAGATCCTCTGGGTATAGCTGTTCTGTCTCACCTTCTGTACTTTGTATGATAGAAACAGTCTCGGGCCTCGTTTCGTTCAACAGATGTGGGTCATCACAGGCCTGTGTTGGGTATCTGTTGAGGTGATGGGTACAAAAGCTTTTTGCAAAGTCGCTAATGTAATATACACTTTTTAGATTTCTGTATGAATCTCCTTTCTATTGGAAAACACTTGCTTTTTGCTTAACCATAGTTTCTTGCTAAAACTCCTATCATTTTCATGCTCTTTGAGGCAATGGGAGATTCTGTACGTGGGAGGTATGTTCTGGAATAGCCTTGTAGTCTGACAATTCTAAGACTTTCTCAGCCAATGAAATAGTCAGCTTTATGTCATGTATATATATTTTATACTGGGGTATAAACTTCTTCAAGGAAAAGATACAATGCTTACCCATATGAAGGACTCTGTAGATCTTTATAAAATGACCAGATCTAAACACGTCCTGTGCTACAGCTGCTGAAATTTCAGCCCTGCCCTTTTCTTGTGCAAAACATCTCCTCAGATGTGTGCCTTTATTGGTAAATAAATAATTGGTATTCTGCAATTCTGTGCAAGAGGATTAGTGAGCATTGCAGACAAGGGCAAACATTTCAAGGAGAAACATTAGAAATAGCTTGCTCTCAGGCTAGACTTAATATCAGACCAAAGCTACACATTATAAAACCATTTCTGGGGCGCCTAGGTGGCGCAGTCGGCTAAGCGTCCGACTTCAGCCAGGTCACGATCTCGCGGTCCGTGAGTTCGAGCCCCGCGTCGGGCTCTGGGCTGATGGCTCAGAGCCTGGAGCCTGTTTCCGATTCTGTGTCTCCCTCTCTCTCTGCCCCTCCCCCATTCATGCTCTGTCTCTCTCTGTCCCAAAAATAAATAAACGTTGAAAAAAAAAAACCAAAAACCATTTCTTTTTGGAGCTGATTCACTGGGCGAATAATTTGAAATTCAGCGTGATGTTAGAGATTTTTTTTTTTTTTTTTGAATTTAAAATGGCTGTTGTTGGTACACTAGACTGGCAAATTACGTATGTCATAAGAAATGGAAAAGCTTTGTTTGTTGTCTAGTGCTCAGTTATAAACAAAAAGTAACTCTAAAACTCTTAACCAGCATTGTTGAAGTTTTAAAATGTTCAGCATCTATTTGGGGTTTCTATATAAGTTGACCAGAAGCAGCTTATTCAAGGAACTAAATACGAATTATTCTTTTATTTTTTATTCATTTTCTAAAAATATGTGTTTAAGAGGCACCTGGGTGTCTCAGTCGGTTAAGCATCCGACTTCAGCTCAGGTCACGACCTCGTGGTCCGTGAGTTCAAGCCCCGCATCGGGCTCTGGGCTGATGGCTCAGAGCCTGGAGCCTGCTTCCGATTCTGTGTCTCCCTCTCTCTCTGCCCCTCCCCCGTTCATGCTCTGTCTCTCTCTGTCTCAAAAATAAAAACAGTAAAAAAAAAAATTAAAAAAAAAATGTGTTTACTCTGAGAGAGAGAACGAACATGAGTGGAGGAGGGGCAGAGAAAGAGGGAAAGAGAGAATCCCAAGCAGGCTCCACGCTGTCTGTGCAGAGCCTGATGTGGGGCTTGATCTCACAAACTGTGAGATCGTGACCTGAGCTGAAATCAAGAGTCAGGTGCTTAACCAACTGAGCCACCCAGGCACTCCTGAATTATGCTTTTAAAAAGGAGGCAAGGGGGGCGCCTGGGTGGCGCAGTCGGTTAAGCGTCCGACTTCAGCCAGGTCACAATCTTGCGGTCCGTGAGTTCGAGCCCCGCATCGGGCTCTGGGCTGATGGCTCGGAGCCTGGAGCCTGTTTCCGATTCTGTGTCTCCCTCTCTCTCTGCCCCTCGCCTGTTCATGCTCTGTCTGTCTCTGTCCCCAAAATAAAAATAAACGTTGAAAAAAAAATAAATTAAAAAGGAGGCAAGGATGAGGTGAAATTGGAGTGGTCAGAATTTTCAGATGGCCTTCAAGATTCCCAGAAGGTATATACACACCTTCTCCCAGTTACTCAGCTAAACAGTAATTCAGTGCCGCTGTGATGGAATATTGCAGATGTAATTAAGGGCCAAAACTAGTTGGCCTTAAAGTCTGGAGATCATCCAGCTAGGCTCTACTAATTGCAGGAGTCGTTTAAATCCAGCCTGGAGGTCAGAGACTAGGAAGTCGAAGAGATTTGAAGCTCGAGAAGTATTTGACATGGAGGAGAGTCCTCTTTTGCTGGTTTTACAGTTGGGGGAGTCCATGTGCCAAGGGACCTGTGGCCTGTAGGATATGAGAGGGACCTGTGTCTGGTAGCCAGCGTGGAAAGAGGGACTTCAGGCCTACCAGGAACTGAATTCTGTCCACAAGACTGTAGTTGAAAACATATCCCCTCGACCCCCGGCCTCCAAAGGAGAAGTCAGTTCCAGATCCCTGTGCTCTGAGCAGATAACCCAGCCATGCTGAGCTAGGCTTCTGACTACGGGACTTTGAATTAATAAATGGGTGTTGCTTTAAGCCACTAAGTTTGTGCTAATTTGTTATTCAGCAATAGAAAGCAAATACGAGGCTCCCGAGGCTCCTGTTATGATCCTTTGGATTGCTGTAGTAGCCTATCAACTGTTCTCTCTGGTTCTAAACTAATGTTACTCACGCTGTCTGTGGTGAAGAAACAGTTTTTAAAATTTCAGTGTGTTATAGGCCAGTGCAGTGGCGGATTGAGTCTTACAAAGATGGCTACAGAAGTCTCTCCCATCCCACATGCTCTTCCTTCACTCTCCCGTTGGGAGTTGTCTGTGTTTCTCCTCCACTCGAGGCTGGGCTGAGCTTAATGACAGGCTTGTAACCATTGAGAATGCAGTGCAAGTGATACCAGGGAGAAAAGACCAGACAGCTTCCACACGGTTGTTTAGCAGTGCTCCCTCTTGGCACCCGGCTGCCATGCTGTGAGAGGCCAAGCCACTTGCAGAGGAGAGCAGTAGGTGATCCAGTGGGCAGAATTAGCCGAGCCTTCCTTGAGTCACTTCATGGGGCGTGTGAGCGAAGAAGGCTTCGAGATGCCTACGGCCCCCCCAGCTGTTCTCGTCACCCGAGCCTTTGTGTCTTCCCAGCTGACAGCAGGGAACAAGGATAGGTCATCTCAGTGTGCCCTGTCCAGATCCACGACCCGTCGATTCTCTAGCATCATAAAGTAATTATTGCTTTATGACGCTAAGTTCGGGATCGTTTCTTATGCGGCAACAGATAACCAGAATAAATATTTTCAGAAAATATGATGAAAGTGAAATCTAACAAAGGCACGCAGAATATAAGCAGAAGTCATACGGTGTCACTTCCATGCTATACTGTCGGTCAAAGCAGTTCCAAACCTGCCCAGATTCAGGGGGAGAGGACACAGATCCCACTTCTCAAGAGAGGAGAGTCAGAGCATTTGGGAGCCATAAAACAAAAACTAAACAAAACAAACACAAAAAAACTTTTAATATTGAAATACTTTTAGCCTCACGGAAAAGTTATAAAAGTAGTACAAAGAATTTCCTTATGCCTTTCACCCAGTTTCCACTGATGTTGGCATCTTATGGAACTGTAGCAGTTATCAAAACCAGGAAATTAACATTAATATAATAGTATTAACTATCTGCATATCTTATTCCAGTGTTGCCAGTTTTCTCACTAATGTCCATTTTCTAGTTCCGGGTGTCACGTAGGGTCCCACATTGCATTTAGGCTTCTCCTGTCTGGTAGGAGTCCCCCCAGTTGGGGACAGCTCCTCACTCTGGTCTTTTATGGCTTTAACACTTTTGAAGTGCACTGGCTACTAACTTTGTAGGATGCCACTCAATTTGAGCGTGGTGCTTTTCATGATTAGATTGAGGTTTGTAGTCTTGGTGAAAGTACCCAAGAAGCGATGGTGTGTCCTCCTCAGTGCACGGTATCAGGGCATACGTGATGTCATTGTCTCATTTCTAGTGACGTGAAATGTGCTCCCTTGGTTAAGGTGGTGCCTGCCAGGTTTCTCCAACGTAAATGTCTTTGTGGGGAACGATTTTGAGGCTATGCAAATATCCTGGTTTTCATCATATTTTGGTGGGGTCACTTTTTATACTGCTGCAAAGTTCTTATCCCAACACACAGAAACTCAGTCTTTCAAATTTCACTAGTTGTCTTGTCCCAGACCTGTGATGGTCTGTAGGCCGGCTCTGGTCTGCAGACCATTCTTTGAGTAGGAATGTTCTAGACTGCACTCCTTCCCCCCAGTCATTTTTCCCCGTTACTGTCAGATTGGACTTTGAACAGCAGATCTTACTGTGTCATTCTCCTGCTTAAAATCCTTCATAAACTTCCTGTAACCAGTCTTCTGGTTACAGATAAAACCCAGATAAAACCCAGAGTTCTTGGCATGACATTCAAGGCTGCATCATTCTGCTCCATCTTGCACATTGTCCTTTCACTACTCAGACTGCCCCGTTCCTCCTGCTCCCCCTTTCCATGTAGGTACGCTTCAGTTGAATTGGCCAGTTCTTTCAAGGCTCATAAACACCTCTTTTCACCAGTCTGGGCTCGCTGGGTTTTCCCCAGGTCCATTCTCTTGTCACCTGTGTATACATCCATGATAGAAGTTAATTCTCTTTGTGTCTCTAAGCCATTTGACTCTGAGTTTGAAGGCACAGATTTTGAGTGTATAAGATTAGCCCATGGCACATGCTCAATGGTGTTAGTCATAATTGAGTACTGAGATAGTTTTCAGGGAAAAAAAATCTCTAGCACTAAGTAAGGTCTGTATCACAACATGGATTGTTAAAATGCAGGGACAGTAGATGGCGAAACCCTCCGGGGGCGGGGGGGGGGGTATGGATAGTGTTCCCCATGGATAGGGCCAACCATGGAGATGGAGAGTCTTGACTTCTGGTCCTTGCTTCGTGTGTATTGTCTCTACCCATGTGGGTAGGTAAAAACTGCAAGCCAGAGAGCGAACCTGACAGTGCAGGTCCACAGACCGACCCTGGTGTCTCCCAGACCCATCGAATCACTGTCGGGGCTGCTTGCTTTGTTTTGCAACATGAGCCAGAACAGACAGAGATCCTTTCCTCCCCCTCCTTCTGGCTCCTCTTTTCTCTGAATACGTAGAAGTATGGTGGGGTAGGTCGGGGGACTTCAGGTACTTTTAATTCTTGTTCCTGGTTCGTCCCTACATAGTCTCTACGTTTTAAAGGAAAGTTGAAAAATGTTAACAAAGGTTTTGTGGCAACGTGGACGGAACTGGAAGGTACTATGCTGAGTGAAATAAGTCAGAGAAGGACAGACATATGTTTTCACTCATAAGCGGATATTGAGAAACTTAGCAGAAGACCATGGAGAAGGGAAGGGGAAAAATAGTTACAAACAGAGAGGGAGGGAGGCAAACCGTAAGAGACTCTTAAATACAGAGAACAATCTGAGGGTGGATGGGGGCTAGGGGAGTGGGGGAGGGTGGGTGGTAGGCGTTGAGGAGGGCACTTGCTGGGATGAGCACTGGGTGTTGTATGGAAGCGATGAACCACGGGAATCTACCCCCAAAACCAAGAGCACACTTTATATACTGTATGTTAGCCAATTTGACTATGAATTATATATATTTATTTATTTATTTATTTATTTATTTATTTTTAAATTTTTTTTTTTCCCAACGTTTATCTATTTTTGGGACAGAGAGAGGCAGAGCATGAACGGGCGAGGGGCAGAGAGAGAGGGAGACACAGAATCGGAAACAGGCTCCAGGCTCTGAGCCATCAGCCCAGAGCCCGACGCGGGGCTCGAACTCACGGACCGCGAGATCGTGACCTGGCTGAAGTCGGACGCTTAACCGACTGCGCCACCCAGGCGCCCCAACTATGAATTATATTTTTAAAAAAAGATGAAGTTCAGCCCAACTCACTTCTGTAGCTCTCTGAACAGAAGCAGAGGCATCTCCCTATTTCTACTTTTCCTACCTAAATTGCATCTAGTCATTTATATCTAACCATTGCTAATTTATTTTATATTTAGCCTGAACTGTCAAGCATCAGTAAATAAAACTTTTAAGAAGTTTCCCAATACCAAGGGCAACCAACACTTACTTTAGGTACAGGAGGGAGTTAGAATGTCAAACAATGTATCCTAAAGGTTTTCATAAGTGTATTCAAAATTTGCTGATTCAAACAGCACCCTCTTGGTTAATAATGTAAACAGATATACAAAATCCCGGTGAATCTACTGAGTCAAAATTTTGTAAGGAAAACTCTTTAAGCACATACCACCTATTATTAAATTGTACTGTTAAGGGGAAGAAACAAAACAAAGAAGGCCTGTCCCTGCCAAAAAAAAAAAAAACAAAAAAAAAACAAAAAAAACCCAAAAAACCCAAAAAACTGTTTCCAGTGGTCCAGTGAACTACTTTTGGGGAGGGCAGTTTATTTCAGTTTTCATCTGGAATTATTTAAAATCAGTGTTCTTAAGAGGGCTAACATAAAGAAAGAAAAGTATGCTGTGATGTAGTTAATATCTTCATAGTCCTTTGAAGATTAGGGATAATTTCAAAAAGATCTCTTTTTGTTTGCTTTTGGTTTTAAAAAAAAATCCAGATAAAACTTTTTATTTCCTGTCCTTCAGGTTGTCCATAGACCATAGAAATTTTATTATTTTAGAATGTAGGGATACAACAGGCTCACGCAGTAAAATGATACTGGTGATTTAAAATGTTAAAAAAATTTTTTTTTTAATGTTTAGTTTTGAGAGAGAGAAAGACACAGATGCAAGTGGGGGAGGGACAGAGAGAGAGGGAGACACAGTATCCAAAGCAGCCTCCAGCTCTGAACTGTCAGCACAGAGCCCCATGAGGGGCCCGAACTCGGGAACCATGAGATCATGACCTGAGCCGAAGTCGGACGCTTCACCGACTGAGACCCTCCCTACAGGTGCCCCGTTACTCGTGATTTAAAATCATGGTGACTGACCACTGAACAGATCCCCCAACTGAGAGAGACTTTTGCAGAAGTCTATTATGATGACTTAAGATTTGCTGCCTGAATAATTCCCGGGGATTCAGCCACATCAGCTTTCTTGGGAGGGTAAGCCTCATCCTCCCTGGTCTACAGAGGCCTGAGCGCTGGGGCTGCTCTCCAGAGTACAGATTAAAGGAAGAAAGCTCTGAGTAGTTTGCTTCGTTACTTGGAGCATACCGAGGGTTTGATCATTTGAGACCCAAGCCACTAATTGGGCCTATGGTGGTATGAGAGGAGGTGGTTAAAATGAAGAGACAGATTTTTAAAAATCAAAGTGTAAGAGCATATTGAAGGCAAGTGAATATTGTCTCCAAAGTTGTCTAAAATCTGTGGATCTCAGATGCTTACCTACGACCCACATAAGAGAAATGCATTTTGCATCACCATCCAGTATACACGCCTGTAGACCTGTAACCGAAACAAAAATGTCATCGAACGACACCCTATGTGACAGCTTTGGGTAGTCTCTATGTTATTATGTTTGATCAAGAAAATGCTAGTCAATAGCCAGTGAACTCCTCTTATTGCCCACTTACTGACCACTGCCCACAGTCTGGAAAAAACACTGCCTTAGATCTTCGCAAACATTTGCAGCCCTCCTTGCCCCGGACTGGCTAAGTTGTTTTTGGGAATTTACACTTGCGGTTTAGTTCATGAGTCATGGAAAATGTCATAGAAATGCTGTGTTTTTTAAAAACTAAAAGTGCTTTTATTTAGCTTGAGCTCCCTTTTTATTTACCAGACGTGGCTCTGAATTATGTCAGTCCAATCCGAGAACAATTGTTATGGTTGGTGGTATTCAGAAAAATGTGAGGCCTGGCGTGCTAGAACCGATAGTGAGTTGAAGGGGGCTGGAGTAGTAGTCCCGGCCAGCCTGCTCATCGTGCAAAAGCCCAGAGAAGGACCAGTTGTAATCCATAAGAATGGGTTATGGTAGTTTCTGTAGGCACATCCTAGTAGTGGCATATATTTAAAAATACTGTCAGGAGGGGCACCTGGGTGGCTCAGTCGGTTAAGCGTGTCTGACTTCAGCCCAGGTCATCATGATCTCATGGTTGTGGGTTCGAGCCCCATATCAGGCTCTGTGCTGCAGTCAGCTTTGGATTCTGTGTCTTCCTCTCTCTCTGCCCCTCCTCCCCCTCAAAAATAAATAAACATTAAAAAAAAAAAAATACCGCCAGGAGGCTGCTGGTACTGTGAGCAGATGTTCCTGGATCTGAATGTTGGGGGAGAGGGTAGAAGCAGCAGCTGTCACCTATAGGTTCCATTGGAGAAGAAGTGGGGCCCGTGTCCCCGGGACTTTGTGGGTTTGGGTGCCAGGGCAGCTCCGAGAAATATGCTTAGCGGTTTCAGCCTGGGCCTAATAAGAGTATAGATCGTAAACATTTAGAAAAAAAATTTTTAATGTTTATTTATTTTTGAGAGAGACAGAGCATGAGCAGGGGAGGGACAGAGAGAGAGGGAGACACAGAATCTGAAGCAGGCTCCAGGCTCTGAGCCATTAGCTCAGAGCCCGACGTGGGGCTTGAACCCACGAACCATGAGATCATGACCTGAGCCGAAGTCCGACGCTTAACCGACTGAACCGCCCAGGCGCCCCCCCCCTTTTTAAAAATTTTTAAATTTTTAAATTTTTTTAATTTTTTAAATTTTTTTATTTTTTATTTTATTTTATTATTATTATTATTATTATTATTTTTTAAAGATCATAAACATTTTTAAAGCACAGTTTAGGAAGAGGGATGGTCACCATCTCAGGAGCTGAGGAAGTAGACTGGGAATGTGCCGGCCTGAGGCTGTGTGTGGTCTCGAGTCCGTGCATTTCCCGTCCTGCCCAGGCATTAGGTGGGGAGCTTTGGCCTCACATCTGAGCCTTCAGTTGCCCAGGAAAGTGAGAGACTGTACATGAGTTTGATATCTGTAGTCAAAATCTTATCCCCTAGTATATTGGAACTGCAAAAGTAATCGCATTTACTTCTGCTAGACACTGGGGGCTTTCTAAGCGCTCCAGTCTTTGGGACTTCTTTCTGTATCTCACTTTCTCATAACACATATTTATAAACACCCCGACACTTTTTTTTTGGCGTGTCTCATAGGCTTCAGTTTTATCAGTGTGTTATCATAGACAAACAAGCTCGAGGGAGGCCAGATGATAAATTCCCTTCCTATCTACCGGGCAATTTCTGTGAAACAGACAAACTGCACATGCCCACAATGAAGGCAGCATGCTCGTCTTCAATGCTGTGGTTTATCATCCAAAGTAAATGCTAATAAAATGAAGGCATCTGATTTATTTTTAAAACTGAATGAGGAGGGATCAACAGATTATAGCTTATGGGCCAAATATGGCACATACCTGTTTTTGTAAATAAAATTTTATTGGAACACAACCATGCCTATTCATTTATGTATTATTTATGATGACTCGTACATTATAGTGACCGAGTTAAGTGGTTGCTGTAGAGACTGTGTGGCCGACCAAAGCCTACAATCTTTGCCATCTGACCCTTTACAGAGAAGCGTTTACTGCCATAGACCAAAGGAATATTTAGAGACTGAAGTGTTGTTTTAATAAGAACTGTTACTTTTGAATTGAGGCTATTTTCTCTTAAATCGCATGAAAAAAATCTTTTGTTACAATAGATAATAATTAACTAGTTTTGATGAGGGAAAGGTCCCAAAGTCTTGATTAGGGTCTACTTTTTATTTTTTAAGTAAAAGATTAAAAATCATTATACATTAATTCATTAGTGCTGAGAAGATAGCTAATGAGGCATATATGAAAGATTACAGTGTGGCACACTTGTAATTTAACTGTGCGGTGAGGGCTGGTTACATTATTTCGGCTAGCATTGCCTATTTTCATAGCCTTAATGAGAGTTGTGAATTTTAATTAATTCTTACATTTATAAATGTCAATCTATTTGAGATTTTACTTGCTACAGACCAGTAAGGCTAAGCTAATAGTCACTTGCAAAGAAGCCCCATATTTCTTGTATTTAATAGGGGTAGTTCAGTGTATTAAAAATGAATATAATCATCTGTTTTTCGGGCACAGAACTTAAGCAGTGAAAGCGGGGGCTGTGGTAATCTTTATCAGGGCAGCAGTTTAAATACGAGTTATCTAATGTGTGCGTATCTTTTTATTTTTATTTTTTTTTAACAGACTTGTGGAAGAGAGCAAACTGATCCCACTCATTTTTGAAGTAATTCTGGTAAGAAGGGAAACGTGTACCTGAAATTCAAGTGAAATTTTAAGAATGTTAAGGTTTCGACCACGTTGTGTGGTTGGGTTCTAACCCTGACTCTGTCCAGAAGGATTCTGTGCCCTTCATTGTCTCACTTCGCCTTATCGGGCCTCAGTTTCCTTGCCTGAGCTCCTGTCCAGCTCTGAAATTGTATAGGGACACTGTTTAACCACCTGCACTCGTGTCACAAGTCCTTCATCTGAGGTTGGTTTGCGGAGGAAGGGCAGAGGGATGACCACTACGCTTCAGTATGAATTTTCTGATGCTCGCTGTGAATCCCTCTGACGTTGTAGTCATGAGTCAGATCAGCAGTTTTGGGCCTATGGCTAGAAAGTTATGTTCTTCAGGATGTAGAACAGCTCCAAACACCTTTTTTTCTCTTCACAGAATGCTACTCAACTGAAAACCATCTGTTAAAGAAAACATTTCACCTATGGTTCCTATGTGTAGAGAATAAAATGGGATTGCAGAGTTGACTTCCCATTTCTGATAAATCCCTATTTATTACTAAAGGCAGGTTTGAGAAGTAGGCTGGAAATCCGTACATCAACACAGTGCCCTTAGCGCTCTGTTCTCTTGTACCTAGTGGGTTATCCCCCTTTACCAAAAACTTGCCTTACAAAGCTGACTGACAGCAGAAGGGACAAAGGAGGAGACACGTCCCCAGCCAGACTGGCCTAACCTCCCTTGGTCTTTAATGGAGCAGTAGCCGTGATAGTCTGCTAACTGTACCCATGGAAATTAGCTTTCTTTAATGCAAAACTGTTAGCCTATAGGTTGTTTGTGTGTTGATAATGGCTAAATGGTGAAAACATTACTTAGCTGCAGATGAACCTTTTCCTTTCAGGAGAGTGGGTTGGGTTTGCTGAGGCATGTGATTGGATGGGGACAAGGGGCGAGAGTGGGTGGTATTTCCGAAGCGCGCTCAGGTGACGATGAGATGACGCAGAGCCGCCGTGTGAGGGGGATGTGCAAAGTGAGAGGCTGGAGTGAATCGCTTTGAATAGTAAGGAGATTTTATAAGCAGTGTCAGGAGAAAAAAATGGAGAAAAATGGGACGAAGAAACATGGAGACGGAGAGCCGTCTAATGGGGACGTTAAGCTTCGCCACGTGGCCGGTGTGTGTCTCCACCTTCAGCAGGGTACATAAGTGACTTGCTGATTTGTTGCGGCATCGGATTTGTTTTGGAGGGCGGTGGGTGCAGTCAGCTGCCCGGTTTGAGTTGGGTTGGGTATGGGCAAGAGCCAAAGCTGTCCAAACCCAGCCGTATCGGGCTTGTGTTTGAAGAGACTGGTGTCGAAGACCTATGGAGAGCGCTCTAGAGCTACCGTGGGCCTTAAGTGGGGATGTGTCTCATCCCCTTGCTGTGGTAGGAGTGTTCCTGACCTGTTTAGGTCAGTGCAGCTCCTTTTGTGACTGATGAAAAGTTCTCATCCTATCCAGTCCCCTCAAGGTCTAAAATCCACACATAGGAATTTCCTTCTGGAAGGTTACCAAAGTTCCTCTGTGCTTGATTAATCTTTGTATAATGAGCACCTAGCAAGGCTTCATATCTTACCATGGTAGATGTTTAATTGATTAATGCCATGGTTTAGACCTTTGTCATGTCGTAGAGAGTGGGTAGAGGTGACCTCCACTCTCCAGGTGAGGATCTCAGCCAGTCCTGAGTCCTGAGCCCTGAGCCCTGATCTCCCAGGCATGTCTGGGATGATACTTTCCCCTAACCGGAATAGCTCCATACTCAGGTTTCTTGGAGGATCATATTTTAAAAAGAGGTCCTGTTGTTAAAAAGAAAAAAAAACAAAACAAAAAAAAAACCCCAGCATTTGGGAACCACTGCTTTTGGGGACAGGACTTTGATGTCTGTGAAGAACCTTATTAAATCCCTTTTCTTTTTTTTGTCTTTCTTGAGTTGCATGATCTCAGGTTTTTCCCTCTATATAATTACATTTTTTAATCTGTGAGATGTCCTCATAGCAGTTATCCTGTGAACAGTTGTCTTGTCCTTTCTAAACTTTTATCACCGAGCAAGACATGACATAGCATTTTAGTGATTCTATGATGCATTTTTTTAATAACAGATTTTAGCATTTAACAGATTTAACATTTCTGAAACTGGGATGTACTTTCCAAATCAGTGGCATTTTGCGATTGCTTTCAGCCAGGAGACCTGGTTGTCATTGCCTTAACTAATTCATCTCATTTTTCTTTTTCTTTTTCTAAGTGCCCAAGAGTGATGCATTATAAAAATATATGTCCGAATATGTCTAAAAGGGCTCTTTGAATAAAAATAAAAGGAACTTTCTAAGTAATGAGAAACCATGTCATAGTTTAATTGGCAACATTTTTCTTTCTTAGTGCTTGATAAAAATGATGGGTGCATCTTAGAACTGAGGGATTCCTGGTTTCACAGGAACACAGTATATTCTTGCGTTAAGTTTGGGTCTAAGCCCCCCGGCCAGTGTGGTGTCCTGCATACGTGTAGCAGCTTCTCGGCAACAGTTTGATCAGAAGAGACACCGTGGAAGATGGTGCAGGGTCCTGTGTGTTGGATACTCCTTGTGTCTTCTAGCCCCCCACCCCCATTACGATGGAAAAGGCTAGTGCCACCCCCAATACAGTAGAAAAGGCTGGTGGCCCACAGTGACCTCTTGATGACTTTTTTCTCTACTCTCAGCTCATAACTGTTTTCCATCTTCTGTTTGATGTCCTTACAATCTGATACAGGCTTTGTAACTTCCTTCTTTTCTCGAGTTCCTCATACAGTGTGTTCTTACCAGCCATGCGTCCTCTCCTAGATGTTTCTCATTAAGAAAGCAAATGTTTGTCTTATGGGCAGGAATTGCAGGCAGCTTCTGTGTCTTTCCTGTAGGCCTAGAGGGGAGTGAAGATGAAGGGAGCAGCGTTGTGAATTTGATGTCCTATCTGTGTCAAATAGCCATGTACAGATCGTACACAGATAGAACAAAGAGCTTTAAGTATGGGCCACGCTGGTGAAGATACAGTGCAAAGCTGTAGTAATCAAAACGGTATGGCACTGTCACAAAAACGATCTTTGGAACAGAATAGAGAGCTCAGGAATAAATCCGTGCTTTTATGGTCAATCTGTGACAAAAGGGGGAAGAACATACAATAGGGAAAATTAGTCTCTTCAGCAAATGGTGCTGGGAAAACTGGCCAGCTACGTGTGAAAGTATGAAAGTCTACTTCTTTCTTAGACCATACACAAAAGTAAACTCAAAATAGATTAAAAACCTAAGTGTGAGGCCTGAAACCACAAAACTCTTAGAAGAGGACAGAGGCAACAATTTCTTTGACATCAGCCATAGCAACGTTTTTCTAGAACTGTCTTCTCAGGCAAGCAAAACAAGAGAAAAAATAAACTACTGGGGCTACACCAGAATAAAAATCTTCTGCACGGCAAAGGAAACAATAAACAAACCAGAAAGACAACCTACTGAATGGGAGAAGATACTTGCAAATGATTATTATCTGATAAGGGGTTAACACTCAAAATGTATAAAGAACTCACAGAACTCAACACCAAAAAAACCCCAGTCTGATTAAAAAAATACCTGTTGGGATGAGCACTGGATGTTGTATGGAAACCAATTTGACAATCAATTTCATATTAAAAAAATAATAAAAAAAATAGGCAGAGAACCTAAAGACCTTTCTCCAGAGAAGACACACAGATGGCCAATAGACACATGAAAAGATGCTCAATATCATTAATCATCAGGGAAATGCAAATCAAAACCACCATGAGATGTCCCCTCACACCTGTCAGAACAGCTAGAATGAAAAGAAATAACAATTGTTGGCAAGGATGTGGAGAAAAAGGAAACTGCATGCACTGTTGGTGGGAATGCAACCTGGGGCAGCCACTGTAGAAGACAGTATAGAGAGTCCTCAAAAAATTAACAGTAGGAATACCATGTGATCCAGGAATACCATATGACCCTGCTAATTGGTATTTCCCCAAGGAAACAGAAGACACTTTGAAAGCATACATGCACCCGTGTTAATTGCAGCATTATTTACAGTAGCCAAACTATGGAAGCAACCCAAGTGTCAATTGATAGATGAATGGGTAATGAAGATGTGGGGAGTAAACACACACACACAGACACACACACACACACACACACACACAGGAATATTACTCAACCCTATAAAGTATGAGGTCTTGCCATTCGCAACAACATGGATGAACATAGACAATATTATGCTAAGTGAAGTAAGTCAGAGAAAGACAAATATATGATTTGACTGCTTTGTGGAATCTAAAAAACCACATAAATGAATAAACAAAAAGCAGAATCAGACCTATAAATACAGAGAACAAACTGATGGTTGCCAGGGGTGTGGGGGATGGGCAGAATGGGTGAAGGAGAGTGGGAGGTATAGGCTTCCGGTTATGGAATGAATAAGTCATGGGAATAAAAAGCACAGATAGTGTAAAGAATATCGTCAGTGGTATTGTAATAGTGTCGTATGGTGAACAGCATAGGGTAATGTAGAGACTTCGTCAAATCACCGTGTTGTGCACCTGAAACTAATGTAACATTGTCAATTATAGTAAATAGAAAAATTGGTTAAGCACATAACCATTTGAAAGTAGTCTTCATTATTTTGAAGGAAAAAAAAAAAGCCATTTCAGTTGTAACTGTCTCCTCAGGAGGCACAGTGCTCCCTCCTGTCTGGATAGCTAAACATCTGGGCCCTCTGGATTCATAATGCAGGAAGAGCGATGTGCGAGCACATAATTGGACGGGAGCAGTGCAGGAGCTTTGTATGGGGAGCGAGAGAATGCTCTGGATCCCAGGGGAGGATCTTCTGTTCATTGCAGGGAGAGGGGTCTCACAGAAGTAGTAACCTTTGAATGTGGCCATGAGGAGAAGGTGAGTACTTGGATACACCTGGACCAGAGACCATGGAGAAGTGTAGGCAGGGAGTCTGGAGTGGGAGCCAGATCCTGCAGGCTTTATACTGTGGTTGTTTCATATTTGCTTGGCTTTGCACATAATTTATGCTTTTCAAAATCAGATAGTATCCTCTAGTTAAAAAAAAAAAAAAGATCTTTTAGAGCCTCTAGCTGCAGGGACTGCGTGCACTGAGAAGGTAGACTGCTCAGATAGAGGTTGGGCCTTGGAGAGAATCAGGCTTAGGGTTATGGGATAATACTGGAAACTTGGAGACTGGTTGAGGGCTGGAATCTCCATCAGCAAGGCTTTTGAAAGTGGGGAAGGAGACATAAGACACAAAGGTCGGTTTCAGAGGTTTGATCTAAGGAGTTCCAACACCAAATTCAGGGCAGAGAGCAGGGCAGAATGGTTTTAATCCTGGGGTCCAGCTGCAAGTCTCCCAGCTCTGGACAGGCCAAGTGGTGGGGAAAGCCAGATAGCGATTGCTTACAACAAAGGAGCTGTCACAGCAGCTGGTCACTGCTTCCCTGGCGGGGCCCACCTGGGTGGGGGGCCTGCCTTTTCCTTGGCCTTGGGAGGCAGCTGTGTTGAGTAGGGGCTGGAGACTCAGGCAGGCTGCGTTGGATTAAGCTAAATGGCTTCCTATTCAGCCTTCAGGGCCTAGCATGCTAAGGCAGTCTGGATCTGTGTAACAAATGTGGGTTCTTAAGAATGTGAACCATCAGAAGGACCCAGTGGCTTGGATCCGAGTGCCGCCTTGCTGGCTGAGCGGGATGGAAGGCGTTCTTCTTTCCCCTTTTGCCCTTTTCCAAAGAATAGAAGTTGCTTTTAAATGTGTCTTAAGTATGAATTTGAATGAATCAGCCTGTGGATTTTGCTGTAACTCTAATCTCACCTCACTTTATTTCAGTGGTTTATGTTTTGGCCTACTTCAGTAAATCATTTTGATACCAAGTAATATAGGCAAACTGTATTTTATTGGGGAAAAAATCTTTATTCATAGCAGATTTTCCAATATGTGCCAAAATATCGCTGTCATGATGTTTTATGTGTCTGTTGCAAAACAAACAATTAAAGAGCAATTTCAGTGGCAAATGTTAACAATAAAAATGGGATTAGCAATACGCTAGTTTGACAATTATATTGTTTTAGCAATCTTGAGGATAGCAGCTGAAGCAAGCTCGAGTAAATCTTTCAAGTCAACGGTATCTTTAGGAAAGAGTCTCTTTATGGACCCTTGGAGCCGCAAGGATTTAATCATGGAGACACCAGTGCAGTATAGACTGGCAACCACATTACTTTTAAGAAATGTTTTCAGTCCTGTGCATCCATCAGGCTTTTAAAATTACTTGGCTCTTTTCTACTTGCGACCCGCCTGATGTGAATTGGTTCTTTCAGGGTATGTTAAAATGACAGGTGCCTTATGAGGTTAGGACTCTGCACACTTGTGTCCAATATGCTGTTAATACGATTCTGCTGTGCACATGGGCATGAATTTCTAAAGTAGAAAACAAGATTTGATTAAAATTTCGAAATGCTTGACTTAGGAAGATACTTTCAAAGTTACACAAAGAGTGCTTACTGGATGTAGGAGATAAATCTGTTGCTTCAAACTTGCATGGGTCCCTGTTCAGGGTTTCTATAGACTGCAGAATGGAACTCTAAAACCAGCTGTTGTATACGTGATGACTTTACACACTACTCATGCACTGTCATAAAAGTACGTACTTGGTTGTGTTTGTGTGTGTGTGTGTGTGTGTGTGTGTGAAGGGGAGGAAATGGATATGCACGGATCTGTTCTTGGTAGCTTGTGTCATCAATTTGTATTTGCAAAATAGCCCTCTAGGGCAAGGGTGTAATCTCTCGACCCTAGATTGAATGAAGAGAAGTTGTCCATATACCAACTGAACACTCATCAGATCAGTATCCTGATAGCCGGTTAGCCAGAATAAATGGGTGGAAGCTAAGGAAAATAAACTTATATCAGCAAACTTGGCTTGAAGCGTCACTGGTGTCTGCATAAGTAGCCCAACTGGTTTGAAAGAAGATGGACTTTATTAAGATAAATACCACATATTGTGTCCACTGGAAAAAAAATGCTAAAATAGAGCTTAGGATATCTTTGGCCAATCGTAGGGCACACATTGGGAGTGTGTTCCATATGGCTTCTCCAGAGCCAGTGGAATCCCGAGTTTTATTATCATCCTCATGTCTAGTTAGTTCTGCTCCAGATCCTGGGCCCCACTTTGAGGAAATAGTATTCCTTCTTCCTTCTCTCTAAGGAAACAGTGTAGTTAAAGAGCACAGAAGTAGACAAGTGATCTGTACTTCCCAGGAGTGTAGCTTTTTGCATTTTTTGGTTTTTACTCTTGGTTGGTTGTGGAATTAGACTTGTAAAGAAATGAGTGGAAACCTCAGTAAAAATGAGCAGCAGACAAGTGAAGGGAGTCCGGTACAGTGGGATGAGGGAGAAGCAGAGAAACCAAACCACCAGATTAAATTTTAAAGAAGCGAAAAGATAGTATTATACTGAAGAGACAGTTTTCTTGTCTGGATGTCTGTGAATCTTGGGTGTTTATGGGAGTCTCTGCCTTCACTCATCTCAGTGCCTGTGTGTTGATTACATTTCCCCCAGAGACCTGCACTTCTCACAGGGGAGCTAGTAGCCACATAGGGCCTGCTGAGCCCTGAAGACTAGAAATGTGCTCTAAGTGTCAAATATCAGATTAAAAAAAAAGTGTTAAGTAGCTGATTAATTTTCTAATATTATATGTTAAAATACTATTTTGGATATATTGGGCTAAGTGAAATATTATTAGTTTCATGTATCTCTTTTTATTTGTTTATGGCAGCTTCCAGAGCATTTAAAACGTGTGGTTTGCATTCTATTTCTGTCGGTTAGTACCGTGGTAGGTGATTTCCTAAGTCTCATATCCTCAGTTACGTTGTGAGTTTCACTTAGGGAAGAAACCTTGCTGGGTACAACCTCGTTTGCTCCCAGCACGTTGCCCTCCCGCTTTTTGCCTTTCAGTATGTGTTGATTCATTCATGAACACATGAGAGAGGTGAGGCAGGGCTGTTACACTTAGATCCATCCATCCTAGACTGTGGTCACCAGCCGATCTTTCTCCCCTTGGTGATGGGTGGGAAGATGAAATAGAAAGATGGGCTAGTGTTCTCCAAGGTGGTATACTTGCAAAAGGTAGTTCGGCCATGGCTGGTGACACCATTTGATTTTACTTCTGACTCTGGACTGTCCGGAGATGCCCAGTCATTGGCCATTGGCCACCTTTGGGTTCAGCTTTGTGTTAAAAAATAAAATGCCTACTGTGGTCGTCAGGCATTGCCTAGTCCCCTGACTCCAAAACTCTTGTGTTTAGGCCCCTTGGGTAGATGGGAACGGAGTAGAATAATTTGTGGTAAATGTAAAGAATTCCTGGAGGGCCTAGTGTAAAATCAGTGATTGCCCATTCTCAGGATGTAACTAACCTCTGAATGTTACTTCTGCATAAACTTCTCCAGTAATGTAGGATTCAATAGTTTCTTTGTGATCAAAACGGTTGAGAATACCCACTTTTAAAGAAAGTGGAAATGTCAGCAGAAAGTTACTAGTTTCGATTAAAGCCACAAACATCTATTAGCATTTGCTTTTGATGCTCTTGGCGTTTGTTTTCTTGGATGAGCAAGAAAAAGCAGAATTTATGCGCTTACCCAGAGCTGCAAAGGATTTTCAAACTAAGCCAGGAAATCTGACGGACTAAAGCAGTTTACAGATTTATGGGAAAAGGAGAGCTTTTTAAATAGCACTAGCAAGTGAAATTGCATTTTGGATTTATTAGAGGTACCAAATTGGAGAAAGACTGTGATGAGAAGCCAGTGAGGGCAAATTATTACATAGGATTTTTAGGTTTATTTTTTTCTGGTAACAAAATCAGCACCTACTAGTAAAGCATCCAAACAGCACAGCAGTATCTAACGTAGAATGTGAAGATCTTTCATAATATCATACCGCACAGCTTAAATCATATTTCTGTATTATTTCTACACATGTGTTATATCTCTTTCTTTAAAAAAGTTTATTTATTTTGGGGTGCCTGGGTGGCTCAGGCAGTTGAGCGTCCGACTTGTGCTCAGGTCATGATCTTGCGGTTTGTGGGTTCGAGCCCCGTGTCCAGCTCTGTACTGACTGCTCAGAGTCTGGAGCCTGTTTCGCATTCTGTGTCTCCTTCTCTCTCTGCCCCTCCCCAGCTTGCACTCTGTCTCTCTCAAAAATAAGTACATATATTTTTTTTTTATTTTTTTTTTCAACGTTTATTTTTTTATTTTTGGGACAGAGAGAGACAGAGCATGAATGGGGGAGGGGCAGAGAGAGAGGGAGACACAGAGTCGGAAACAGGCTCCAGGCTCTGAGCCATCAGCCCAGAGCCTGATGCGGGGCTCGAACTCACAGACCGCGAGATCATGACCTGGCTGAAGTCGGACGCTTAACCGACTGCGCCACCCAGGCGCCCCGAGTACATATATTTTTGAGAGAGAGAGAGAGACAGAGAATCTGCACTGTCAACGTGGAGCCTGGCAGCACACGGGCTCAAACCCACGACTGTGAGGTGATGACCTGAGCCAAAATCAAGAGTCGGATGCTTAGCTGATTAAGCCACCCAGGCGCCTCTCTCTCTTTGTTTTTTTTAATAAAAAACGGAACTAAATATTTTATTTTGTATCTGCCTTAGTGTATAATGTCCATGCCAGCACAGTGTGTGTGTGTGTGTGTATTTGTGTGTGTGTGTCCGCATGCACATGGGTACTATTTATTCTATTTCATGGCCATATAATATTTCATTGTAGTGGCATAATTTATCTAGCCATTCCCCACTGACGGACACTTACAATTTTTCCCTTCCCTTTTTTGCTAACATGAACAACACTGAACAAAATAGCTTTGCACATCTGTGAGTTTTTGTAAGTTCTTAAAAGTTGAACTGTTATGCCAACGTATATGTATCTTTTGTGTTTTAATATTCCTCTCAAAAATGTTAAAAAAATTTTTTTAATGTTTATCTATGTTGGAGAGAGAGAGAGAGAGACAGAGGGAGATAGAGCGTGAGCAGGGGGGAGGAGCAGAGAGGGAGACACAGAATCTGAAGCAGGATCCAAGGCTCCAAGCTGTCAGCACAGAACCCGACGTGGGGCTTGACCCCACGAGCTGTGAGATCATGACCTGAGCCGAAGTCGGCACTCAACTGACTGAGCCACCCAGGCGCCCCTCAGAAATGTTAATATAAAATTTTTTACACACTACCACCTGTGCCACACTCACACTGAGTATTATTCTCAGTTGTTTTGACCTGTTTGCTTTTAAGTATATATGTGCCTTCAGTGTTTTACAGCATGCTTGGGCAAGGACTTCCCTCAACAAGTTTATATAATGTCAGTCTGCATTTTATTCTGTACAGTTGTAGTGTCACGATTTACATTTTAAATCTTTGCTCTGAAATAACTTTGTTGTAAGGAATGGGTTCAAATCCAGCTTTTCTCTTCCCTACTCCCCTTTCTCCATCACTGAGTTGTTGTTCCGACAGTGCTTGTTGATGTAGTTCGTCATTATGGTGACTTGAAATATTACATTCATCATTCATTCACTGGATCTCCACATACTGTCTGTTGTCTGTATTGGCATATAATAAGCTGTATATATTTAACATAGGTAATTTGGTGAGGTTTTGCATATGTCTGTTCAGTCAAGGTAATGAACGTATCCATTGTCCCCTAAAAGTTCCTGCTCCTGTGTGTAATCCATCCCTCTATAGCCCCAGGCAACTATTAATTTGCTTTCAATCACTGTAGATTCGTTTTCACATGATAGTTTGCATATGGAATTTTATGTAAATGAGTAATAAGATATGGACTTTTTTTTTTTATGGACTCCTGGCTTCTTCCACTCAGCGGATGTATTTTGAGCTCATAGTAGGTGCTGTTGTCTGTATCAGTAGTTCATTTGTTTTTATTGCCAGAACTGTCCATTGCGTGGATACACTACGGTTTACTTATCTGTTCATCTGTCGATGGTCGTTTGGGCTGTTTCCACTTTGGGGCTGTTACGCATAACGCTGTGAACCTTTGTGTATAAACTTTTGTGTGGACCTACTTTACTTTTCACTAAATGCCTAGGAATGGAATGGGTGGCATGTCGAATAAGTGTATGTTTAACCTTTTAAGAAACTGCAAAACTATCTTGGAACGTGGCTCTATTATTTTAGATCCCCATTAACTGTGGATGAGAGTTTCAGTTATTCCACAATTTCATTAACACTTGGTATGATTAATCTTTTTCGTTTTAGACATTCTAATGGATTTATAGTAGCACATCAGTGTGGCTTCATTTGTATTTCCCTAATTACTACTATTGTTGGGCCCATATGCCATCTGTGTATGTCTATGTATCTTTTATATATAGAAGGTATCTATATAAATCTCCTGCCCATTTTTTATTGTTTGTTTTCTTGTTATTGAGTTGTAAGAGTTCTTTTTTATGTCTCCCTACCAGTACTTTGTCAGATGTATATTCTGAATATTTTTATGGCAGTGTGTGGTTTGTTTTTTTATTTCCGTAGTAGCGTTCTGAATACTAAGGTTTCTGAAGTCTGAAAGTTTTCAATTTTGATAAAGTCCAAATATATGTTTTTTTTTTTTAATTTTTTTTTCAACGTTTATTTATTTTTGGGACAGAGAGAGACAGAGCATGAATGGGGGAGGGGCAGAGAGAGAGGGAGACACAGAATCGGAAACAGGCTCCAGGCTCTGAGCCATCAGCCCAGAGCCTGACGTGGGGCTCGAACTCACGGACCGCGAGATCGTGACCTGGCTGAAGTCGGACGCTTAACCGACTGCGCCACCCAGGCACCCCTAAATATATGTTTTTTAATACTAGATACTTTTTGTATCCTACTTAAGAAATACTTGCCAAAACCAAGTTCACAAAATTTGCTCCTGTGTTTTCTTTTAGAGGCATAATAGTTTTAGTTCTTACACTGAGATCTGAAATATATTTGAGTATATGGTGTGAAGGGAGAGTTGGGGTTTATTTTCTTTCTTGAGGGTATTCAATCGTTCCAGCACTGTTCCCTGAAAAAATTATCCTGTCTGTGTTGAATTACTTTGACACCTTTGGTCAAAAATTAATTGATCGTTTATGTGTGAGTTTATTTCTGGACTCTGTCTTCTGCTCTGTTGTTTTACATGTGTAGGTCCTCTGCGTTTTCATATAGGTTTTAGTATACGCTTGTCAATTTCTCTTCCAGAATGTCTGTTGGAATATTTATGGGGATTTTGTGGACTCTGTTCATGATTTGGGGGTGAAATGACATCTGAATAACACTGTGTCTTTTGATCCATTAGCTTGGTATATCTCCATTTATTTGGATATTCTTTGATACCTTGTCAGCATTGTTTTGTAGTTTTCATTGCATAGGAAGAGTGTATACACAACTTTCTCCATTTAAGTATTTAATATTATTGATGCTGTTGTAAGTGGCATTCTTTTAACTTTGGTTTCTGATTGTTCATTGCTAGCATATAAAAATACAATTGATTTCTGTGTACCAAACTTGTATCCTGCAACCTAGCCAAATTTACTTTTTATTTCTAATAGCTTTATAATAGAATCTTTAGAAATTTTCTACATAGATGATCATAACCTCTGTAAATAAAACTATTACTTTTTCTTTTACCATCTACATGCCTTTTGTTTTCCTTCCCTTTTTGCACCGGCTCAGACCTCCAGTGCAGTGCTGTATAGAGTGGTGAAGGCGGACATGCTAGACTCTTTCCAGATCCTAGAGACAAAGGATCGTCTCTGATATGGGCTGTACACATTTTTGTAGAGTTCTTTAGCAGGCTGAGAAGTTTCCTTTCATTCCTAGTATGCCAAGATGTCACTGTGATGGATTTTTTCCCCCATGTCTATTGAAATGATCATATAGTTCTTTTTTTTTTTTTAATTTTTTTTTTTTAATGTTTATTTATTTTTGGGACAGAGAGAGAGACAGAGCATGAACGGGGGAGGGGCAGAGAGAGAGGGAGACACAGAATCGGAAACAGGCTCCAGGCTCTGAGCCATCAGCCCAGAGCCTGACGCGGGGCTCGAACTCACGGACCGCAAGATCGTGACCTGGCTGAAGTCGGATGCTTAACCGACTGCGCCACCCAGGCGCCCCGATCATATAGTTCTTTAAAAAAAAGTTTTATTGTAAACTTATTGATTGCTTGCTGCTTGGAGCTAAACCGCACGTGAGTATGCTCCATTATTTCTTTTATATAATGTTGGATTTGATTTAGTGAAAATTTTAAGAATTTTTGTGATTATGTCCATGGAGGTACTGATCTGAAATTTTCTTGTAATCATTTTCTGATTTTTGTATCAGAAATGTTGGGCCCAAGGAATGAAGTGGAACATGTTCTCTTCAGTTTTTTTTGGAATAGATTTTATTTTATTTTATTTTATTTTTTTAGAACTGGTGCTATACTCTCCTTAAATGTTTTGTAAAAATCACCAGTGAAACCATTTGGGCCTAGAGTTATCTTTGTGGCATGGGTATAAGGTATCAATTTGTTTTCACTAATGGACATAGCGTTATTCAGTTTATTTCTTTTTGATATCTTTCAAGAAATTTGTATATTTCATTTAAGTTGTCACATTTTTTAGCATGAAGTTGTTTATGATATTCTCTTTTTTAGTGTCTAAAACTCTATGGCAATGCCTCCTTACCATTTCGGATATTGCTTATTTGAATAGCAATGAGAAATTTAATTCTTTTATTTTATTATTATTATTTTTAACTTTTAAAATTTATTTTTGAGAGACAGAGACAGACCATGAGCAGAGGAGGGGCAGAGAGAGAGGGAGACACAGAATCCAAAGCAGACTCCAGGCTCTGAGCCGATGTGGGGCTCGAACTCATGAACCATGAGATCATGACCTGAACCAAAGTCAGACGCTTAACTGACTGAGCCACCCAGGCGCCCCTGAATTCTTTTTTTAATGTTTTTTGTTTGTTTTGTTTTTGAGAGAGAGTGTGCATGAATGAGTGGAGGAGAGACAGAGAAAGAGGGACAGAGAATCCCAAGCAAGCTCCATGCTGTCAGCACAGAGCCAGATGTGGGGCTCTGTCTTATGAACCATGAGATTATGACCTGAGCCAAAATTCAGAATCAGTTGCTTAACCAACTGAGCCACCCAGGTGCTTCAATTATTATTATTATTTTTTTGTTAAGTTGATTGATTTATTTTGAGAGAGAATGTGAGAGCAAGGGAGGGGCAGAGAGAGAAGAGAATCCCAAGCGGTCTCTGTGCTGTCAGTGTGCAGCCCAGTGCAGGGCTGAATCCCATGACCCGCCAACACCATGACCTGAGCTGAAATCAAGAGTTGGACACCCAACCAACTGAGCCACCCAGGCGCCCCTCTTTTTTTTCTTAATTCACTTGACTGAAGTTTTAATTACTTTGCTTGCTCAAAGAACTAGCTTTCAGTTTTATTGATTTTTTTCTTTTTTCTTTTTTTCTATTTCATTAATTTCTGCTTTTATATCCTCCTATTTCTTTTGGGTTTTATTTTTTTGCTCTTAACGCTAATTTTTAAAGGTAGAGGCTGAGGTCAATGATTTGTGACTGTCCCTCCCTTCCTTCCTTCCCCTTCCTTCCTTCCTTCCTTCCTTCCTTCCTTCCTTCCTTCCTTCCTTCCCCTTCCTTCCTTCCTTCCTTCCTTCCTTCCTTCCTTCCTTCCTTCCTTCCTTCCTTCCCCTTCCTTCCTTCCTTCCCCTTCCTTCCTTCCTTCCTTCCCCTTCCTTCCTTCCTTCCTTCCTTCCTTCCCTCCCTCCCTCCCTCTCTCCTTCCTTCCTTCCTTCCTTTTCCTTCCTTCCTTCCTTCCTTCCTTCCTTCCTTCCTTCCTTCCTTCCTTCCTTCCTTCCTTCCTTCCTTCCTTCCTTCCTTCCTTCCTTTCGAAAGAGCTAGAGAGAGCAAGGGATGGACAGGGGGAGAGGGAGAGAGAGAAAATATTAAGCAGGCTCAATGGACAGTGTGGAGCCTGACATGGGGCTCAGTTTCACGAGCATGAGATCATGACCCAAGCTGAAATCAAGTGTTGTTGCTTAACTGACTGAGCCACCCAGGCACCCCTCTGTTTTTCTAATATAATCATTTGGTACTATAAATTTCCTTCTAAGCACTGCCATAGTTCCATTCCACAAATTTTGATATGTTTTGTTTCCATTTTCATTTAGTTTTATGTAATTTCTAATTTCCTTTGTGATTTCTTCTTTGATTCATGGGTTATTTAGAAGTGTCTTATATAGCTTGCCAGTGTTTTAGGCCTACTAAATATATTCTTTATTGATTTCAATTTAATTAGATTGTAGTTAGAGAACATACATTGTATGATTTGCATGCTATATAATTTCTTCACACTTGTTTTATGACCCAGTATATGGTCTATTTTGGTAAATGGTCCTTGAACACTTGTAAAGAATGTGTATTCTGCTTTTGTTGGTTGGAATGTTCTGTGAATGTCAGTTAGGTCAAGTTTGTCATTAGTGTTGTTCAGTCTTTTATATCTTTACTGGTTTTCTGGATTCTTGTCTGTTACTTGTTGAGAGAGAAGTAAGAGAGTGTGTTGTGGCTTTAGTTAGTTGATTTTGGTTATATAAGTTCTGTTTTCTGTTTTGAAGCTCTGTTGTTCTATGTAAAAATTAAATTTAGGATTACATGTTGTCTTGAGGAATGGAACTCTTTATCATTATGAGGTGCCCCTCTTTTTGCCTGGAAACTACTTTTATCCTGAAATCTACTTTGTCTGATGTTACCATTACTACCATAGCTTTCCATAATTAGTGTTAGTAAAGGATGAATCCTTTTCCTTTGCTTAACTTTTAAGCTGTCTATGCCTCTACATTCAAAGACATTTTCTTGAAGACAGATGTAGTTGGGGCTTGCCTTTTTATCCAATCCAATAGTATTAGTTTTATAGTTGAGGTGTTGAGAACATTTTCATTAAATGTAATTATCATTGTTAGTGTATTTAAATCTACGATCTTACTACCAGTTTTCTATTGTTCCTTCTGTTCTTTCTCTCTTCTTTCTGTCTTTTTGAGCCATCTTTTGGAGCAGTTGAGTGTTTTCCTTTTTAGCGATCGGTGTAGGGTTTACAGTACGCATCTTTGGGGGCACCTGGGTGGCTCAGTTGGTTGACTGTCCAACTCTTGATCTCAGCTCAAGTCAGGATCTCATGGTTCAGGAGTTCTGCACTGACAGTGCAGAGCCTGCTTGGAATTCTCTCTCTCTCTCTCTCTCTCTCTCTCTCTCTCTCTCTCTCTCCCCCCCCCATCTCTGCCCCTACCCCGCTCATGCTGTCTCTCAAAACAAATAAGTGAACTTTAAAAAAAAAGGAAGTTAAAACAACTTTAAAAAATTGTTTTAAAAAAATACACATCTTTGTGTAACCCACTGTTACCTGTTATAACTGTCATATAAGTTATTACCTTACATAATGGTTACCTGCAAATATACTGCTAGACAAAGTAGCCAAGAGTTGATTGGACACAAAAGATCACAGGTCAAATAGAAAAATTCTCACATCACACAATTCGCTGAATCAGTTAAGCACACACAGTGAGAAGCAAGGATTGAGGTAAATTAACACGTTTTAAGGAGGGTGCAGGCGAGCTGGCATGCACAGGCCCCAAATCCTGGGGGATGGGGTAGTCATCTCTCACCCCTGCCTGCTACATCAGCCCTCAGCGTTGAAATGTGAGGAAGAGGGCCCACCAACAGAAAATGTCTCAGGCCAGCAATACGTATTTGCTGTCTGAGAAGGCCAGCAATACGTATTTGCTGTCTGCGAGAGACACTGAGACGTGCGCAGGTGGCCCTGGCTGCAGCTTTGACCGTGTGCTTGCTGAACATCCGTGGCTTTTGTGTGTTTCTTCGGCAAAGAACACGCCGGACCCGAACAGATGTCATCAGTGTGTGGCTTAACTCTGTCTGCATGTTGTACTGAATATTTGGTGCTTCCTGGTCTTCTATTTAGTTTAATATTTAGTATATCATGAATGTTCAGGGTCTGGGGTCTCGTGCATGTTTAATGACTTGTGAATCCTTTGGTCCTCTCCTCCATCTCCATTCATGCTCAGCACGCTTCTGTTCTACACGTCCGTGTCATCGACTTCAAGCATCCCTTTTTTTCTTCCTTGTTTCTGCGTCTGAATGAAATACTCTCAAGTGACAGAGAAACGTGCTTTATGTCACCTGATGTCTTATGTGAGGCCCTCACAGCAGCGTTCTTCTCTTCTTAGTGACTTCCCATTCCATCTGTCAAAGGATTGAACTCCTGCAGAACCCTCTGTGGTATGTGGTGATTACCTCCCCGGCCACACGCCTTACTTCTCTTTCCCTTCCTGTGCTTTCACCGTCCTGACCTCTCCATTCACTGAATAGGCTGTGCTTAGGGCTGCTTTTCTCCTACCTCAGGACCTTTGCTTCTCCTAGTCTCTCCCAGAATGTTCTTCTCCCATCTCTTCGCATGGCAGAGTTCATTCCATCCTGCAGATTCCAGAGATACTTGCTTTTCCTCTTGTCTGAAATAGTCTGTGAGAATAAGGGGCGGTAGCTGTGTCTCTGGCTTCACCTACCATCTGACAGGAAGTAGCCTTAGGTGTTGAGTAGCCACACATTAAATATCTGTTGGATAGGTGAGGGTAGAGTGCATTATCATTCTCAGTGCAGTGCTGGGCTTAAAATGCAAACGATTTTTTAAGATTTTTGTACAAGTATGTATCAACAAAATTGGTCCGTGGTTTCTGTGTCGAGTTCACTACTGTGTTTTTTTTTTTTTAACTTTGTATTTTGAAATATTTCTGGTTTCACCAATAATTGCAAAAGTAGGACAGAGAGGTCCTGTGTTCCTCGCGTAGTTTCCCACCGTGGTTCTGTCTTCTGTAACTCTAGTACGATATCACGACCAGAAAGTCTACATTGGTAACTGCATAGTTCGCTTGACGTGCATTTGGTGACATTTGTTTTATGGCTCGGGATGGGGCCTGCCTTGGTTTAGGTTCTGTGGACCTTTGAAAGGAATGTGTCTTCTCGCATTTCTTGGAGTGGATGAGATCCTGTTGGCTGATGGTGGTGTTGAGTTCTTCCGTATCCTTGCTGGTTTCCTGTCTAGTTACTCTGTCAACTGTGGAGAGATGGGCGTGGAAGTCTTCAGCTGTAATTGTGGCTCGGTCACTTCTCCTTGTCTCCCACTTGGTTCTTCGGTGTTTTGCAGCTGTGTTGTTTCATATTCATACAAACCAAGGATGTTCATATCTTGTTGATGATTGGCACGATTATGTAATCTTATCATTATTATTTATTTGTGGTTATTTTATTTTTATGTAATGTCTGTGTTCCTTCTGATTTTCTTTCCTCTGTAGTCTGTTTTTTCTAATATCAGTACAGCCACGCCTGGTTTCTTTTGATTCATATTTGCATGGCATATCTTTTTCCATCCTCTTGAAGCCGCCTTTATCTCTATATTTTAAATGAGTTACTTGTAGACAGCATATATTTGGGTCCTTTCTCTCCCCACCCCCCCCCCCCCAATCCACTCTGCAAGTCTGGCTTTTCAGTGATGTATTTATATGCTATATATTTAATATAATTATTGATACGTTATGTTAGTAAGTTTGCCATTTCTAGTTTCCCCCTTTTTTTGTTGTTGATCCTCTGTTTTCTTTTTCCTGCCATCCTGTGGATTACTTGGACATTTTCTTAGAATTCCATTTTGATTTGTCTATAGCATTTTTGAGTGTATCTCTTTGTTATAGGTTTGTTAGTTGTTATTCTTGGTATCATAATTTATAAACATGCACATAAGTTATAATGATCTAATACTGTCCTATTTTTTGCCAGTTAGAATAAAGCATGGAAACTTTATCTCCCTTCACAGGAAGTTCTTTTGTTTATAAAATTCAGCTCTGAAGCTGTCAGGTCATGTTTTTTTGTTTTTTGTTTTTTTTCTTTTTCTAAGTTTTTGTTTGCATTCCATTTAGTTAACATATGTAATGTTAGTTTGCGGAATACAATGTAGTGATTCATCACATATATATAACACCCACTGCTCATCACAAGTACCGTTCTTAATACCCGTTGCCCATTTAGCCCATCCTCCTGCCCACCTCGCCTCTAGCAACCCTCAGTTTGTTCTCTGTGGTTAAGAGTCTGTTTTATGGTTTGCCTGCCTCTTTTTTTTTTTTCTATATTCATCTGTTTCGTTTTTTAAATTGAACATAGGAGTGAAGTCATATGGTATTTGTCTTTCTCAGATGGACTTATTTCACTAAGAATTTAGTGAATTTACTATATATACCACAACTTTTTTTTTTTTTTTTATTGTCAAATTGGTTTCCATACAACACCCAGTGCTCATCCCAACAGGTGCCCTCCTCAGTGCCCATCACCCACTTTCCCCTCCCTCCCACCCCCCATCAACCCTCAGTTGATTCTCAGTTTTTAAGGGTCTCTTATGCTTTGGCTGTCTCCCTCTCTAACTTTTTTTTTTCTTCCCCTCCCCCTTGGTCTTCTGTTAAGTTTCTCAGGATCCACATAAGAGTGAAAACATATGGTATCTGTCTTTCTCGGTATGACTAATTTCACTTAGCATAACACTCTCCAGTTCCATCCACGTTGTTACAAAAGACCATATTTCATTCTTTCTCATTGCCACGTAGTATTCCATTGTGTATATAAACCACAACTTTTTTTTTTTAGAGACTTTTTTTTTTTTTTTTAACATTTACTTATTTTTGACACAGAGAGACAGAGCATGAACGGGGGAGGGTCAGAGAGAGGGAGACACAGAATCTGAAACAGGCTCCAGGCTCTGAGCTGTCAACACAGAGCCTGATGCGGGGCTTGAACTCACGGACTGCGAGATCATGACCTGAGCCGAAGTCGGCCGCTTAACCGACTGAGCCACCCAGGCGCCCCAAACCACAACTTCTTTATCCATTCATCAGTTGGTGGACATTTAGGCTCTTTCCTTAGTTTGCCTATTGTTGATAATGCTGCTGTAAACATCGGGGTGCATATGCCCCTTCAAAGCTGTATTTTTGTATCCTTTGGGTAAATACCTAGTGGTGTAATTGCTAGCTCAAAGTAGTTCTATTTTTAACTTTTTGAGGACCTTCCATACTGTTTTCCAGAGGGTCCACACCCCTTGGCAATCCCACCAACAGTGTAAGAAGGTTCCTCTTTCTCTACATGCTCGCCAACATCTCTTTCCGGTGTTGTTGATTTTAGCCATTCTGACAGGTGTGAGGTGGTATCTCATTGTAGTTGTGATTTATTTCCCTGATGGTGAGTGTTGTTGAGGATTTTTTCATGTGTATGTTGGCCATCTGGATGTCTTCTTTGGAAAAATGTTCATGTTTTCTGTCCATTTCTTAACTGAATTAGTTTTTCAGTGTTGAGTTTGATAACTTCTTTATAGATTTTGGATACTAACCCTTTAGCAGATATGTCATTTGGAAATGTCTTCTCCTGTTCCAACATTGCCTTTCAGTTTTGTTGATTGTTTCCTCCACTGTGCAGAAGCTTTTTATCTTAATGAGGTCCCAATAGTTCATTTTTGCTTTAGTTTCCCTTGTCTCTAGAGATGTATCTAGTAAGAAGTTGCTGTGGCCAATATCAAAGAGGTTGCCGCCTGTGTTCTCCTTTAGGATTTTGATGGTTTCTTGTCTCACATTTAGGTCTTTCATCAATTTTGAATTTATTTTTGTGTATAGTGTTAAGAAAGTGATCCAGTTTCATTCTTCTCTGTGTCACCATTCAGTTTTCCCAACACCGTTTGTTGACGAGACTGTCTTTTTTCCACTGGTTATTCTTTTCTACTTTGTCAAAGATTGGCTGACCATATAGTTGTGGGTGCATTTCTGGGTTTTCTGTTCTGTTCTTTTGATCTATGTGTTTGTTTTTGTTCCAGAACCAGACTGTCTTGATCACTACAGCTTTGTAATATAACTTGACATCCAGAATTGTGATGCGTCCGGCTTTCCTTTTCTTCTTCAGGATTGCTTTGGCTTTTTGGGGTCTTTTGTAGTTCCATGTCAATTTCAAGATTGTTTGTTCTAGCTCTGTAAAAACTTCTGGTTGTATTTCATAGGGGTTGCATTAAATGTGTAGATTGCTTTAGGTAGTACAGACATTTTAACAATATTTGCTCTTCTTCATGAGCAAGGAATGTTTTTCCATGTCTTTTTTTAAGTTATTTTTGGGAGAGCGCAAGCAGGGGAGGGTCAGAGAGGGGGACAGAAGATCTGAAGCAGGCTGTGCGCTGACAAGCTGACAGCAGCGAGCCCAGTGTGGGGCTCAAACTCACAAACTGTGAGATCATGACCTGAGCCGAAGTCAGGTCAACCGACTGAGCCACCCAGGTGCCCTGGAATGTTTTTCCAGTTCTTTGTGTCATCTTCAGCTGCTTTCATAAGTGTTCTATAGTTTTTAGAATACAGTTCTTTTACCTCTTTGGTTAGGTTTATTCTAGATATCTTATGGTTTTTGGTGCAATTGTAAATGGGATGGATTCCTTGATTTCTCTTTCTGCTATTTCATTATTTCTGTACAGAAATGCAACAGATGTCTGTATGTTGATTTTATGTCCTGTTACTTTGTTGAATTCATGTATCAGTTCTAGCAATTTTTTTGGTGAAGTCTTTCAGGGTTTCCACATAGAGTCTGTGGAGAGTGAAAGTTTTACACAGATGTCGTCTGTAAAGAAAGTTTGACTACTTCTTTGCTGATTTAGAAGCATTTTATTTCTTTTTGTTGTTGGATTGCTATGGCAAGGCCTTCCAGTACTATGTTAAATAGTATTGTTGAGAGTGGACATTCCTTTTTTGTTCCTGAGCATAGAGGAAAAGCTCTCAGTTGTTCCCTGTTGAGGATGATATTATTGTGGGTCTTCCATATATAGCCTTTATGATGTTGGGATATGTTCCCTCTGTCCTTACTTTGTTGAAGATTTTTATCAAGAATGGTGCTGTACTTTGTCAAATGCTTTTTCTGCATCTATTGACAGGATCATATGGTTCTTATCCTTTCTTTTATTAATGTGGTGTATCATGTTGATTGATTTGTGAATACTGAGCCACCCCTGGATAAATCTCACTTGAATGTGGTGATTGATTCTTTTAATGGACTGTTGGATTCGATTTGTTAGCATTCTGTTGAGAATTTTGCATCCACGTTCATCAGGAATATTGGCCTGTAGTTCTTTTTAGTGGGGTCTTTGTCTGGTTTTGGAATCAAAGTAATGCTGGCTTCTTAGAATCAGTTTGGAAGTTTTCCTTCCATTACTATTTTTGGAAAAGTTTGAGAAGAATAGGTATTAACTCTTCTTTAAATGTTTGGTAAAATTTCCCTGGGAAGCCCTCTGGCCTTGGACTTTTGTTTGTTGGGATATTTTTGATTACTAATTCACTTTCTTTGCTGGTTATTGGTCTACCCAACTTTTCTATTCCTGTTTCAGTTCTGGTAGTTTGTATGTTTCTCAGGATTTATCCATTCCTTCCAGATTGCCCCATTTGTTGGCATATATTTTTTCATAATATTCTCTTATAATTGTTTTTATTTCTTTGATGTTGGTTGTGGTTTCTCTTCTCTCATTTGTGATTTTACTTATTTGGGTCCTTTCTGTTTCCTTTTGGATAAGTCTTGCTAGGGGTTTATCAGATTTATTAACTCTTTCCAAGAACCAGCCCTGGTTTTATTGATCTGTTCTGCTGTTTATGTTTGTGTGTTTCTAAATCATTTATTTCCCTCCTTCTGCTGGCTTCAGGCCTCATTTGCTGTTCCTTTTCTAGCTTCTTTAGGTGTAGTGTTAGGTTGTGTATTCCTTCTTGACTAGGCCTGTATTGCTATATACTTCCCACTTATGACCACTTTTCCTGCATCCCAAAGGTTTTGGACCATTGTGGTTTTTTTTTTTTTTTTTTAATATGAAATTTATTGTCAAATTGGTTTCCATACAACACCCAGTGCTCATCCCAACAGGTGCCCTCCTCAATACCCATCACCCTCCCTCCTCTCCTTCCCCTCCCTCCTACCGCCCATCAACCCTCAGTTCTCAGTTTTTTTTTTTTTTAATTTTTTTTTTCAATGTTTATTTATTTTTGGGACAGAGAGAGACAGAGCATGAACGGGGGAGGGGCAGAGAGAGAGGGAGACACAGAATCGGAAACAGGCTCCAGGCTCTGAGCCATCAGCCCAGAGCCTGACGCGGGGCTCAAACTCACGGACCGCGAGATCGTGACCTGGCTGAAGTCGGACGCTTAACCGACTGCGCCACCCAGGCGCCCCGACAGTTCTCAGTTTTTAAGAGTCTCTTATGGTTTTTAAGAGTCTCCCTCCCTCTCTAACTTTTTTTTTCTTCCCCTCCCCCATGGTTTTCTGTTAAGTTTCTCAGGATCCACATAAGATTGAAAACATATGGTATCTGTCTTTCTCTGTATGACTTATTTCACTTAGCATAACATTCTCCAGTTCCATCCATGTTGCTACAAAAGACCACATTTCATTCCTTCTCATTGCCACATAGAATTCCATTGTGTATATAAACCACAATTTCTTTATCCATTCATCAGTTGATGGACATTTAGGCTCTTCTCATAATTTGGCTATTGTTGAAAGTGCTGCTATAAACATTGGGGTACAAGTGCCCCTATGCATCAGCACTCCTGTATCCCTGGGGTAAATTCCTAGCAGTGCTATTGCTGGGTCATAGGGTAGATCTATTTTTTATTTTTGGAGGAACCTCCACACTTTTCCAGAGCGGCTGCATCAGTTTGCATTCCCACCAACAGTGCAAGAGGGTTCCCGTTTCTCCACATCCACACCAGCATCTGTTGTTTCCTGAATTGTTCATTTTAGCCAATCTGACCGGCATGAGGTGGTATCTCAGTGTGGTTTTGATTTGTATTTCCCTGATGAGGAGTGATGTTGAGCATCTTTTCATGTGCCTATTGGCCATCTGGATGTCTTCTTTAGAAAAGTGTCTATTCATATCTTCTGCCCATTTCTTCACTGGATTATTTGTTTTTCAGGTGTGGAGTTTGGTGAGTTCTTTATAGATTTTGGATACTAGCCCTTTGTTCTATATGTCATTTGCAAATATCTTGTCCCATTCTGTTGGTTGCCTTTTAGTTTTGTTGATTGTGTCCTTTGCAGTGCAGAAGCTTTTTCTCTTCATGAGGTCCCAGTAGTTCATTTTTGTTTTCAATTCCCTTGCCTTTGGGGATGCGTCAAGTAAGAAATTGCTATGGCTGAGGTCAGAGAGGTCTTTTCCTGCTTTCTCTTCTAGGGTTTTGATGGTTTCCTGTCTCACATTCAGGTCCTTTATCCATTTTGGTTTTATTGTTGTGAATGGTGTAAGAAAGTGGTCTAGTTTCATTCTTCTGCATGTTGCTGTCTAGTTCTCCCAGCACCATTGTGTTTTCATTATCATTTGTTATGTGCTTTAAAAATTTTCTTTTTTAATTTCCTGCTTGACCCATCATTCTTTAGTAGGATGTTCTTTAACCTCTGTGTATTTGTGGCCTTTCCAAATTTTTTCTTCTGATTGACTTCAAGTTTCATAGTATTTTGGTCTGAAAATTTACATGGTATGATCTCAATCTTTTTGTACTTGTTGAGTCCTGATTTATAATCTGTTCTGGAGGATGTCCCATGTGCACTTGAAAAGAATGTGTATTCTGCTTTAGGAAGAGATGTTCTGAATATATCTGTTAAGTCCATCTGGTCCAGTGTGTCATTCAAAGCTATTGTTTCCTTGTTGAATTTCTGCTTAGATAATTTGTCCATTGCCATAAGTTGGGTTTAAAGTTCCCTACTATTAACGTTTATTATCACTGAGTTCTTTTTGTTTGCTATTGTTTTCATATATTGGTGCTTCAAGGTGGGGGCATAAATATTTACAATTGTTAGGTCTTCTTGTTGGATATGATACATTGTCCTTCTTCATGTCTTGTTACAGTCTTTGGTTTAAAGTCTAGTTTGTCTGATATTAAGTATTGCTAGTCTGGTGTTCTTGTGATGGTCATTGGCATGATAGATGGTTCTCCATCCCCTCACGTTCAATCTGCAGGTGGCTTTACATCTAAAATATGTCTCTTGTAGGGAACATATGATGGATCTTGTTCTTTTTTATCCATTCTGATACACTGTGTCTTTTGATTAGATCATTTAGTCCATTTACATTCAGAGTGATTATTGATAGATGTGAATGTAGTGCCATTTTGTTATTTGTTTTGTTGTTGTCTCTGGAGATTTTCTTTGCTCCTTTCTAGTCTTTGTCCCTTTTGGTACTCCTTTTCCACTCAGAGTCCCCTTTATATTTCTTGATGGGCTGGCTTGGTGGTCACAAACTCCTTTCATTTTTGTTTGAGAAACTCCTCATCTTTCCTTCTATTGCGAATGACATCTTTGCTGGATAGAATATTCTTGGCTGCATATTTTTGCCATTCAGCACATTGAATGTATCATGTCAGTCCCTTCTGGACTGTCAAGTTTCTGTGGAGATATTTGCTGCTAACCTGGTTTGTCTTCCCTTGTAGGTTAGGATTTCTTTTCCCTTGTTGCTTTCAGGATTCTTTCCTTATCTCTGTATTTTCCATATTTTACTATGATATGCCTTAGTGTCGGCTAGCTTTTGTTGATTTGGATGGGAATTCTCTGTGCCTCTTGGATTTGGATGTCTGTTTCCTTCCCCAGATTAGGGAAGTTCTCAGCTTTAATTTCCTCAAATAAACCTTTTGCCCCCTTTTCCCTCTCTTCCTCGGGAACTCCTATCAAACAAATGTTATTATGCCTTATGAAGTCACTGAATTCCCTAAGTCTGTATTCATGATCCCATATTGTTCTTTCATTTGTTTTCGGTTTCATTATTTAACATAATTTTTATCTTCTATGTCATTTATTCATTCCTTTATTTCCTCCATCCTTGTTGTCATTGCCTTCAGTCGGTTTCACATCTTGCTTATGGCATTTTTCATTTTGTTCTGACTAGTTTTAGTTAATTTATCTCTGCTGTAAGGGACTCCCTGTGTCTTCTATGCTTTTCTCGAGCCCAGTTAGTATTCTTATGATTGTTGCTTTAAATTCTGGATCAGGCACTTTACTTACATCTGTTTTGATTAGATCCCTGGTCATGACCTTTTCTTGTTCTTTCTGTAGGGATGGATTCCTTCATCTTGGCATTATGTCCAAGTCTCTATCTTCTTCTGTGTGTTAGGAAAGCCTATTATGTTTTCTGCTGCAGAGACTAATGGCTTTATGAAGAAGAGGTCATATACTGTCCAGGGCCTGGCACCTCAGGAAGTGTCTCTGGTGTATGCTGTGTGCACTCTGCTGCTGTGTTTTGGCTGCCCTTTATCTTGGGTCATTTCTTTGCAGAGTTTCTCCTTGCCTGCAGTGGAGAGAGTTTGGACCTTGTCCAGAATGTGGTGAGTTTAACTCGGTGTGCTCTGGTCTGTTTGTTAACAGAGACCTCATGCTATTTCCATTAGAGCTGAAGCTTTGTATAACTCTGTAGTCCATCGATGTGCATGCAGGGGGCTTGTGCTGGTCTTCTGGGGGAGTGGCCTGCTGCTCTGGTTCTCAGGCCCACTGCCCAGAAAAGCAGCACCTGCAGAGCACAGGGGGGCAGGCCTTGGTGCAGGTGGTTTAGGCTGCCACTGTTGGCGCTCTACTTCTTAGGTTATAAACTAACCTCCTGTTGAGGTGCAGGAGAGAGAAATGGCTCTCTGTCCCTCTCCCCCTCGCCCTCTCTCTCTCTCTCTCTCTCTCTCTCTCTCTCTCTCTCTCTCGCCTCTCTCTGTGACCAGGGATCCCTCCACTCTGCAGCACCCACAGTCCGTTGCTCCCTCAAATCACGTCTCCATTCCTCTTGTCTCCAGAGAGGGGAGTTCACACCTGCAATTGTCCAGGAAGCCCTTCTAGGAGAGTGAACAATCTCCCCTTTTGTGTCTTAGGTGTCCCTCAGATCTTTGCTTTGCCTTGTCTGTGTCTGGGCTGTCTGTGGTACACCTGTGTTCTATCCCAGCTAGGCCAGCTGAGTTTTAAAACTCCAGACTTTAGGAACTTGGTGTGGCTCGGATCCATGTTGGTCCCAGGGGGATGGGCTCACTGCACTGAGACTAATACAGTTTTGTCCAAGAAGGGCAGTCGCACCAAAGTGAGGGGTACGGATTTTGGAGTAAAGCATGGTGAAGAGCCAATGTTCAAGGTACCTACCATCAGCGGGGTGTCTCTGCACTTATGCTGAGAGGCGGGGAAGGGTAATGGCACCCCCGGCTCTTTGGTCCCTGGAGAGGCCACTTCTTCCAGTTACACTCCAAGAAGGGAGTTCTGTCTCTTCGAGTGCATCCCAGGGAATCCTCAGATTGTGCCATCTGCTCCCAGGCTATCTACTCTCCTCCTCCACAGGAGCACAGCAGTGCTCACTGGGTTCCACACCGGTCATGCCGCAGACCTCTAAAACTTCCATCTCTGAGTCCCACTGGTTGTAAAAACTCAGGAAAATCAGCCCCTCTCATTTTCCCAGTCAGTGTCTTTGGAGAATTGTTTTCCTTGTGTGATCCCCATGTGCGCGTGCGCGCTCTCTCTCTCTCTCTCTCTCTCTCTCTCTCTTCCTCTGTCCCTCTCCCCCTCGCCCTCTGTCTCCCTCTCTCTCTATTGCCTCTTTCTGTGACCAGGGATCCCTCCACTCTGCAGCACCCACTGTCCGTTTCTCCCTCAAATCATGTCTCCATCCCTCCTACCTTCCACGATGTGGCCTTTTCTCTCCCTCTAGTTAGGCAGTTTGTCCTAGGCCTCAGATTGATTTTTTGAGTATTCAGAATGATTTAATATTTATCAAGCTGTGCTCGAGGGATAAGACAAAGCTAGGGTCCTCCTACTGCTCTGCCATCTTGGCTTCTCTCTGGTCATGGTTCTTTTTAAGGAGATTCTAGCTCTCTGACCATTTAAAAGCCTGTCGTCTTAGTGTAGTTTCAGATTTGCAGAAAGATTGTATAAATAGTACAGAGTTCCTCTGTACTCTTACCCAGTTTTCTTGTTAAGATCTTACATTACTGTGCTGCATTTGTCACAGTTGGCAATCCAATACTTGACTCAGATTTTCTACTTGTCCATAGTTCCTTTTTCTTTTCTTGGCATCATTATGACATTTAGTCATCATGTCTCCTCAATCTCCTCCTCAGACTTCCCTTGTTTTTGATGACCTTGCTGGTTTTGAGTAGCCCTGGTGTTTTGACAAATGGCCTGTAATCCGAGAGTGCCCTGTGTTTTTGTTTTTTGTTTATTCATGGTAAGATAGTCATGGGTTTGAGGGAGGAATACCAGAGAGGTGAAGTGCCATTTGCATTACGTCACATTAAGACCTATGAAGAGCAATCAACATGCTCTGTCACTGAGCATTGACCTTGACTGTGTAGCTGAGGTTTATCAGGTTTCTCTTGTATAATGTTCCTTTCTCCCTATTTCTGTACTTCACTCTTTGGAAAGGAGGTCATGAAGCTCATCCAGCGCTGGAAGGATGCCGAATTCAGCTCTATTTGAGGGCACAGTATCTACATACATTATTTGGAAGTTTTCTCTATGGGAGATTTACCGCTTCATTTATTTTTTTTATCGTTTGACAACTTCTAAAATTGCTTCCCTAGTTATTGCCCCTTAAAGCTTTTTTCTGTATTTTAGAAATTTGAATATTTCTAAAATATCATCCAAACCCATCAGTTATCAGAGTGGCACTGTATACATATTTATTTAAACATATATGGGTATTTACTCACTTTTCTTCCTAGTTTGTTGTATTTGTGACTTCTGTTTTGTTAGCACTACAATAGCTAGTGTTTCATGATTTTTTTCCCCTCAAATCACTAGCTCTCGGATATTTACCAGTTCTACCAATTTTATCCCATTACGTTAATTCCCTCTAAAAACATCACTAATCATTCTTTTCTCTTTTATTAGAATTTTTTTGTTCTTTTCCTTATTCCTGGATTTCAGGGCTGTTTATCCTCTCATCGATTTTCCTTGTGAGAAGTAATGGGCGCCAACCAGAGCTACCCCTGTCTCCTGAGAGTGTCAGGGATAGAAGTGGAAAGTGTTACATGTGGAAGTTTGTGTGCGACTTGGGGCAGTCACTGTCATTCAGTCGGTTGGTTCGTTGGGCACTACTGGGGGCTTGGCCTCAGTGAGCTCCCGGTTTACTGTGGAGGCCAACATAAATCAGCAGTTTAGTGCAACGTTGTGTAAGTTATAACAGATAACAGCGGGCCAGCTCTTGGGTGCTGGGTGATTAGAGCCGGGGCACGTTTGTGCTGAGCCCGAAGTTGTGCAGTTTGCACGATGGACCGTGTCGGGCTCCACCAAAGTGTGTACTTGCTCAGTCCTCTTTCCCAAAGGGCACGGGCCCCCACCTGTGCCGTTGCCTGTATGACTCCTGCTCTCCTGACAAGAGTAACTTCGGGCAGTGCCTCTTGTGCCTTTTTGGCTGTCTCTTCTGAAGGATCATCTGGGCTCTTGTGACCAGGTGGGACACCTTTGTCACAGGTGCTCACAGCACCCTGTGCTTCTTTCTGAACACCACTTGTCACAGATGCAGTTTCATGTGATGAGTTGATTAGGGTCTGTCACTGCACCATTGACTTCAGACAGCAGAAACTGTCCTATTTTGTCACCGTTCTATCCCTGCACCCAAATCGGGGAATGGCACATCATAGGTTCTCAGCAAAGGCCTTCATTGAATGAGCAGTGGTCGATGCCAGGTGCATTGGGTTCAAACTCTGAAGTCCCTTATGTCCGTGCCAAAGGGTTTGGACTCTGCCTCGTGTCCTCTGGTGAGCCTTGGAAGAACCTTAAGCAAGGATTTCACGTGATTACATTTAATCTAGAAAGATCTCCTTGGAACCATTTATGTGAAAAGCATGATTTAGGACATGTGTGTAAGGCAATGTTAACCAGTAGGTGTTTCTTAATTTTGTAGATATTAACCAGTAGTTACTGTTCACAACACTCCCATTTTGGAAATGCCTTTTATAGGCAGTCTTTTAATACGTTTATGTAGATTCTTTCCTATGCTATGCTTAGGAATGGTTTTTAGAGTTTTCACCTGTGGTAAGTCGAATATTGCCTCCACCTACCAGAGGTCCCTATCTTAATCCCTGAAACCTGTGTATTTTAGGTTGCTTGGCAAAGGGGAAAATTAAGGTTGCAGGCGGGATTAAGGTTGTTAATCAGTTTACTTTAGAGAGATTATCCTGGATTATCCAGGTGGGCCCAGAGTAATCATAAGCATCCTTAAATATGGAAGGAGGAGACAGAAGGGGCTCTAAAAGTGACAGCATGAAATGCAAGACAGACTCAACTGGCCCTTGCTAGCTCTGACTCTGGAAGGGTGCCACGGGCCAAGGATTGCCAGGAGCCTCTGGAAGCTGGAAAAGACTGGCCTCCAGGAAGGAATGCAGCCTCACCAACATCTTGATTTTTAGTTCAGTGAGACCCAGCTTGGACTTCTGACCTCCAGAACTATGAGGCAATAAATTTGCGTTGTTTTAAGCCACTAAGTTTGTGGTGATTCGTCACAGCCATAATGGGATACTAACAGAAAACCACTTAACTGTGGTTTATAATAAGCCTACCGTGTAAGCAATCATGAGAAAGAATACAAAGGAGTCTTTGTAGAAGCAGCAACTGAGATTAACTATGAAATTCTGCTTGGGTCTTCTTGTGTTTGTGTATTTGATGGGTGATAAAAGTGTCCACATATATTGGCTGCTTTTTTAGATTAAAATTCACATTAATGTTTCTTGATCTAAATTGGTCAAAGCAGAAATCATCTTCTTTTTTTATTCTGATGCTGCCCCCACATGATTCACATGTGAATAATTCCTGCTGTGCCAAATAACCATGGCAGTTTGTAGGTTTCGTTGTAAAAATAATTCATTTTGCTCTCCATGGCAGGTTTTGCTTTGAAATATATTACTCATGTGCTCTGGGAGATTGCTCACATATGTCTCTCTGTCTGTGTCTGCTCTCCTGAGATGCTCTGTGTCTGTTGAAGCACTGGATTTTTATTTTTATTTCACTATAAAACGTTCGATAGTTTTCCATAGCTCCAGTTGAGCCACTTTTTAGCAATTAACATTTTAGAGGGTTTAGTTAGAGAGTATGCCGTGTTGTAAAGCAGTTGAGATGGATGGCAGGGGTAGCAGGCTGGAGCAGGGTCAGCTGCTTCCAGTCTTGCGATGGAGGCTGCTGGGTGGGGGGGGGGGGGGGGTAGGGGAGGGACTGGTTGGGTCCAACTGGGACGTCTCCTCGTTGGTCAGCTTTGCTTTTAGGAGATTCTTGTGATGTTCGGCAGGTCCCCTCATCTCCAAGGGGCCTGAGAACTCTTAAAGTTTATTAGCTCGAGTCCTTTGGGAAGCCGGGGACTGCCACTAATGAAAGGCATGCTTAGAAACGAGTTTTTTTTTTTAATTTTTTTTAACATTTATTTTTATTTTTTGAGACAGAGAGAGACAGAGCATGAATGGGGGAGGGGCAGAGAGAGAGGGAGACACAGAATCGGAAGCAGGCTCCAGGCTCCGAGCCATCAGCCCAGAGCCTAACACGGGGCGCGAACTCACGGACCGCGAGATCGTGACCTGAGCCGAAGTCGGACGCTTAACTGACTGAGCCACCCAGGCGCCCCTAGAAACGAGTTTTTAAGAAAGTTGTTACTGTTTTAATTTCGGGAAATGCCACGTTCGGAGAACGTAGTGCAGCTGTGGCATTTAGGAGTTTTGTTTGGGTTTCCCCTTTCCACCGTGTGGCGCGTGATGAAGTGTACGTTTTACCTTTGGGCTCTTCTGTTGTGCAGAGCTGCCCCCTGCCCCAAATCTCTAAGTTTGTGTTTTGAGGAGCATATCTCTTTTTTGGCCTTAATTTTTTTTCCCCCCAATGGTAACTCTGCTGTCTCAGGATGGCGATCAGGATTACCTCTCTGAATGTGGGTGTTGTTACCTCCTTAGGACCTGCCCAGAAACCTGTCCCCTGCCCCCCTACCCCCCACCCCATAAGTACCTGCATTACTCCCTCCCCATGGCCCCGGGCAGGAACCCAGACAACAACACGAGGTGGTTCTACACTGAATTCATTGTTTGGTGTCACCAGGGACTTGATTGCGCAGGACCCTGGACTATCTGCCTAACACATTCAAGCTGGAACATGCTCTGGGGGGAGGGATAGGAAAAGCCAAATTTTCCTTAAGATATAAAAGCTACGTGGACAACTTGCCATGTCCTGATGAGTGCAAAGCCCTACATGTTTTGAGCCTGAAGACGGAAAGCCCCTGTGTATTTTCCTTGGTCTACACAGAAAAGCTCTTTGGGCCTGGTTCAGTTTCCCCAAGAATCCGTTGGCATGGCCCTGCTTCACGAGAACAAGTAAGACTTAGCTTTTGGTTTGCCTGTGGGTGGCACATGGGACTTACCTTGAGATTTTTACATTATGCCCCACATGGAATGGGGAGACGGCAGCGTAGCTGAGTATCCGTTGTGGGTGGGACCCTTCTCAGCCACCTCCACGCTGCATGAGATCAAGGTTCTCGGTGGACTTTGCCTCCTGAGCAAAGAGTCTGCAGAGTCAGCCTGTTCTCCAGCCTCGGCGCCAACCTCGGGAAATTAGACTCCGGTGGGCTGCTACTTCTGTCTGGAAAGTAGAGGTTAGGGATGTGCTAAGTAGCCTACGGCGCACAGTCCGGCCGCCACAACAAAGTCAGTAGCAGCCACGTCGCTCTGGAGTCCGGCTCGCTGTCTTCCAGATTTCTGACTACTGCTGTCCTCGTTCTTGGTGACTTCGGTGTTCCTGTGGATGGCCATTCGGCACCTCACCCGTCTTCTGTTCCGTTCCGTCCCTACACACACCTGACCTGCCCATCTGTGGACACGTTTCAACCTTGTCTCCCTTATAAGTGCACTGTCTTCACGGCCTGGCTCCGAGCCGCCCCCTCACTGATTTTCCATCTTAGCCATAGTAGTTACCTCTGAAGTTCTCAGATGTCTAGGCCACTGATCCAGCCAGCCTCACTATCTGCCAGCCTCTCTGTGTCGTCCCTTCCCTTCCTCAGCTCCATCTCCTGCCTTTGAAAGCGCCCAGATTCCCTCACCCCCTTCCCTGTCCCTTACTCCCCCGTCAGACCTACCACTTTCTTGAAGCCCAGCTGTCCTCTTGTTCTTCACCGGCAGCTGATAAATTAAAATCTCCTGGAGGAAAACATACAGTTATACCAACTGGTTTCTCTGTATTTTTTTTTTAATTGTTCATGTTTGTTTATTTTTGAGAGAGAGCGAGAGAGAGAGAGAGAGAGAGAGAGGGAGGGGCAGAAAGAGAGGCAGACACAGAATTGGAAGCAGGCTCCAGGCTCCGAGCTGTCAGCACAGAGCCCGACGCGGGGCTCGAACCCATGAACCGTGAGATGATGACCCGAGCCGAAGTCAGACGCTCAACCGACTAGACCCCTCAGGCGCCCCCCAACTGGTTTCTCTTTCAGTTAACTGACTATATCTCAACTGGAAATCTGTGCTGGGAGTCCACGCGTGCTTCATGTGTGGTTTCCCGCTCTCCAGTCGAACACCTTCCTTGGGGTAACATCCCGTGGAAAATAAACCCAAACCTCTTCACCCGGACTTCCAGCGGCCCAGCCCATTGGCCCCCTGCACCTCGCTGCCCCCACCTCCTCCCACAGGCCCCTTCTCCCTCGTACTCCGGGCACGGCGGCGTCCTGTCATTCTGGCTTGTCAACTGGTTTCCACTCGGGACTCCACACTTTCCCTTGCCTGGAAAGCTTGCCCCTCTCCTTGGTGTGGCAGGTCCCTCTTGTCGTTTAAGTCTGAATCTTACCTCCTCTGGGGGGGGCCTCCTCCGGCCCCCACTCCAACTAAAGTGCTTACTTGCGGTCAGAACACCCAGTTTTATGCCTTAATGTGTCCCTTAACACTTTGGTATTTTTCTTGTTTATTTGTCCACTTCGTGTCTCTGCTCACTGTGATTTCAGCTTCGTGAGGGCAAAGCAGCACCTGGAACAGTGAGGGGCACATCAGTAGTGTTAAATACTTACTGAAGGAATGAAAGAATGAACCCGCGTTGAGGCATTTACTTCTCAGATACATACATTTTTCTGGTTTCAAAATTGTCATTATAGAACAAAATGTTAGATGCTAAAATGTGAAAGAAGGAAATAAAAACCAACTCTCCCCAACTACCTAGGCATAATCCCGTTAACGCTTAGGTATATTGCCTTCCAACCTTGCATATGTTCCTGTGTAGAAGTATTAATACTGTTTTCTGATTTGCATTTATCACACATATCCTTTGCTTTCTCATAAACGTGATTCTGTTTCATTGCTTTTAAGCAACCATAGGACATTTAGCTTGTTGGTTTTGTTCTCATTTCCACTAATTGGTAAACTTTGTGAGGACATGAACTATACCTGTGTAACTACTAGATTCACAGACCTTATCTCAATATAGCATAAAATAAATACCCATATTCTTGGAATGAGTGAATTTTATTTTTGTAGGCGGCTATTGATTAAAAACATTCACATGTTTCTCTCTTTATGCATATTCTTAATCTTCAGGAGAAATTTCTGAAGGTAGAATTTCCAAAAGAGGTGTATCAATTTATATTCCTTAGAAAAATTTATAAAATCGCCTGTTTTCTAGATTCATGCCAATAGTCATAATAAATGCCCTCACATGCATATATGTCTTTGCTGTGTACGTCCATATTTTACAGGCAGATCTTCTCATCATTGCCATTTGCAATTCTCTGAATACCAATAAAGTTTTCTGTGAAGACGTTTACTGGAAATTTTATTTACTCTTCTGTCAATTGCCTATTTATGGCCATTATTTTGTGCACGTTTGTCATTTTCTCACTGACTTATAGAACTCTTTACATATCAAACTTACCGTATATGATTCCAATATTTTGGTTTTTTCTTTAACATTTATTTTTGAGAGAGAGAGGGGCAGAGCGTGAGTCGGGAAGGGGCACAGAGAGAGGGGGACAGAGCATCTGAAGCAGACTCGAGGCTCTGAGCTGTCAGCACAGAGTTCGATGCGGGGCTTGAACCCATGAACTGTGAGATCATGACTTGAGCCAACGTCGGACGCTTAACCGACTGAGCCATCCAGGCACCCCAGCAATATTTTCTTAGTTTGTCATTTGATTTTTTGCTACATTTATGTTGATTTTAGACATTTTAATTAATTTTTAAGTCCTATATGCATTCTTTAATATTTGGTCTTTGATGTTAGTCTTCTTTTTAATTTTTTTTTTAATGTTTATTTATTTTTATGAGAGAGAGAGACAGGGTATGAGTAGGGGAGGGGCAGAGAGAGAGGGAGACACAGAATCCAAAGCAGGCTCCAGGCTCTGAGCTGTCAGCCCAGAGCCCGACGCGGGGCTTGAACTCACGAACTGTGAGATCATGGCCTGAGGCGAAGTGGGGCGCTTAACCGGCGGAGCCACCCAGGTGCCCCAATGTTTATTTATTTTTGAGAGGCAGAGAGAGAGAGTGAGAGACACAGAGCATGCCTGGGGGGAGGGGGGAGAGAGAGGGAGACACAGAATCTGAGCCATCAGCACAGAGCCCTACACGGGGCTCGAACTCACGAACTGTGAGATCATGGCCTGAGGCGAAGTGGGGCGCTTAACCGGCGGAGCCACCCAGGCGCCCCTGATGTTAGTGTATAAAATGCTTTTCCTACTCCTCATTTGAAAAGTACCTCTTTTTCTTATGGTTGTGGTTTTGTTTTTTAACACTGAACTTTAAATCTACTTAAAATTTGCTGTGGATTGTGCTTTGAAGTAAATATCTAGATTTGGTTTTCCCTAGTATTTAATTTATTTAAAATACACATAGGGTGTTTAGTGTATACCAGTCGCTGTTCTCGGTGCTAACTTGTGATCTTCATGGCAGCCTCATGAGGTAGTTTTCCTTCTCCCCTTTCCCATTTTACAGATGAAGCATGCAGAGGCATGGGGAGGTTAGTAACTTGCCAGGGTCAAGGCTGGTAAGAGTTGGTAGTATCTTGACCCACAGTCTATACTGTTAACCACTGTGGTCTACTGCCTTTACTCTTGTTAAATACTCCGCTCTGCACAGTTCTGTAAAGGGCCCATCCATTCCCACTGTTCGGAAAAAGCACTTTTAAAATGATGTGAAGTCGGGGCGCCTGGGTGGCTCAGTCGGTGAGCATCCGACTTCGGCTCAGGTCATGATCTCTCGGTTCGTGAGTTCAAGCCCCCACATCAGGCTCTGTGCTGACAGCTCAGAGCCAGGAGACTGCTTCGGCCTCTGTGTCTCCCTCTCCCTGTCGCCCCTCCCCAGCTCACTTTCTCTCTGACTCTCTCAAAAATAAACAAACATTAAAACATTTTTTAAAAATGATGCGAAAGCATATACATGTTTAGGTCTCTTCCCAAGCTAGCTTCCTTGCCTGCTTGGTTGATTTAACGTCTATTCTGGTGAAATTTCCATCCACACTTCTAAATAATGTTTTTAATTTCAGCTTTTCCTCATTCTTCTTCTTTAGATGTTTTAGTACTTCTGCACATTTTGACCAGAACCCTACTTCTAGAAAAGTGAAGACCTCGGTCTTCTCTATTAAGGTTTGTTTCGTTTCCATAAATTACTTGATTTATTGTGAGGAATAATGTATAGACTTCGTCGATACGAGGAATTTTTCCCAGTGCGATGACACAGCTCTGCAGGCCACTGTAGGTCAAGTCCTCACTGGGTATGTGAGACTGTGGAGTGGACGGGAGCACAATGCTGGGGACAGAGTACATGCTTAGTAAATGTATGTTATAAACTTAGGAGGATAATGTGTCGGTTTCCACATTTTTTTTCCCCCTGATTTTCATTTGTATCCTCTCTGTCAGACTTGTGTACTTAGCAAGCACTAATGATTTTAGTCAAGTGAGATGAGGCTTTGAAATCCCTCCCCTTACCTGGGCCGATTTCTGTTGGGGGAGAGGAAGATGCTGACTTTCCAATGTTAACCTTTCCTCCTCCCTTGCTGTTACCATCACTATTGGAATGGGTCAAGAGAGGTGCCAAGACCCCTGGCCTCTCTACAAGGACTTTCAAAGGGTTTATTTTCACAGAACTTTCCTCCTTGGAGCCAAGGTGATTAGGGACTACTTGGAAAAAGCCCAACAATACAAGCCCATTCCCCTTCCTCTCTCCCTCCCTTCCTGACATTTGTTTATTCAACTAAAATATCTTGCAGTAATGACATTGGTTATGATAATCTGGAGAAAATAAAGCTAAATTTAATGCAATTGTCTGTTTTATCCCCCAGAACCCTGTTACTACAGGTGAGAGATTGACAGATCTGAAACAGGAAATCAATTCGTTAGATTTTTGTTCTCTAATCCCTAGTTTTGATCATTTTAGCTAAATGAAATATGTTTAAATTTAAGAGAATGTATACATCACTTACGTCATGTACTTGAAAATTAAGGCAAACCCACTGTTATGAGTTCTTAATGATCACTAACCGTACTCACTGGCTTGGATGATCCTTTGACTATAATGAACTCACTTCTGATGGGGATGGAAGCATCCATTATATTATATCAAACGCTAGTAATTGAAAACCAGGATGAGCAGGGGGATAGAAAGAATATTGTTGGGTAATGTTTTGTCCTTTTTAAAAAAAATTGTTTTAATGTTTATTTTTGAGAGAGAGAGTGCATGAGCGTGCGCGTGAGTGGGGGAGGGGCAGAGAGAGACAGAGACACAAATCTGAAGCATCCTCCAAGCTCTGAGCTGTCAGCACAGAGCCTGATGCGGGGCTCAAACCCACGAACAGTGAGATCCTGACCTGAGCTAAAGTTGGACGCTTGACCGACTGAGCCACCCTGGTGCCCCAGTTTTGTTCTTTTGACCTTGACATTTTGCTTTTAAGATTTTCACTTGGCCTTCGGTTTTCTACAGTTTTGCTATGATCTGCTTCTGTGTTTTATTTTTAACCTGTTTGGGATTAACTGAGCTTCTTGAATCTGTGGGTTAAGGTTTTTTTTTTTTTTGCTAATTTAAAATACTTTTTTAATCAGTCGCAGAAAGTACTTGGCTGTTACCTCTTTCAGTATTTCTTCTGCTTTGTTCCTTCATTCTTGCTCATTCCCTCTTCATTCTGGGCTCAAATTTTACCTGTTAGATCTTTTGAGTGTCCCACGTGTTTACTTACAGTCTTAAATATCGTTTCCATCATTTCTTTCCCTTTCTGTTTAGTTATTTTTAACCTATCTTCTAGAAGACAAAGCATGGATTTAGTTGTATCTAAATTACATTTCAAGCCCATCCATGATATTGTTAATATAGATATTTTTAATTGTTCAATTCCAGGATGTCCGTTTGATTTTTTAAGCAGATTCCAGCTTTCTGTGACTCTCCCTTTATTCCATCTGTTTTGCCACTGTTTTCTTCATTATTCGTAATTATTTTGAAATCCTTCTGTGGTAACTCCAGCATTTTTTTCCCTCTTAATATTGGTCAAATTTTCTTGCCTGTTTGCATGTCTAGCTTTTTTTTTTTTTTTCTTTCTTTTTTAAAGCACACGCACAAGTAGGGGAGAGGGGCAGAGGAAGAGAGAAAATCTAAAGCTTGGTTGTATGCTCAGCACGGAGCCCTCTGCTTAGCACAGAGCCCTTCCCACCACCCTGGGATCGTGACCTGAGCCAAAAATCAAGAGTCGGACGCTCAACCCACCGAGCCTCCCAGGCGCCTCCGCATGTCCAGCAATGTTTTGTTGTATACTTAGGTAAACACTATAGAGATTACTGATGATGTGATATCTTCTATCAGAGAGAGGCCCCACCTCTTTTCTCTTAGGCGTTTAGGGGTAGAGTCTGATCCACTTAGTCCAATTAGAGAGTAAGCTGGGTCAGGGCTGTTAAGATTTGGTTCTAATTCTGGTACAGTCCAGTTCTTTGGGCTTGGCTTTCCTGGACTTTTGATTAACACGTGGTAGTTGTCGGTCCCCTCAGTCCTGCAAGACCGGGAGAGTCAACTCTACCTTTCAGGATGTCCCAGCCTCGTTCTCAAACTTAATGCTCATGTACTTTCAGAATCTGACAAATACCTTAAGGGGGAGCCCATGTGAATGCTTGGATGGAGTCCTTTTCCTGACTAGTCATAGTTGGTTTGTTTCTTTGTTTCCTTTTTTCTTTCCTCTTTTCTTTTCTTTTCTTTTCTTTTCTTTTCTTTTCTTTTCTTTTCTTTTCTTTCTTTCTTCAAATGTACTTTTAAATTGAAATGTAATTAATACACAGCGTTATATTAGCTTCAGGTATGCAATATAGTGATTCAAAAATTTTACACATTACTCAGTTGCTTAGCAAGATAAATGTGCTTTTTTTTTTTTAAAGTTTTTATTTAAATTCCAGTTAACAGTGTAATATTAGTTTCAGTTGTACAATGTAGTGAATCAACACTTACATACAGGGCGCCTGGGTACTCAGTTGGTTAAGCGTCACTTTGGCTCAGGTCATGATCTCGAGGTTCATGAGTTGGAGCCCCACATCGGGCTCTGTGCTGACAGCTGGGAGCCTGGAGCCTGCTTTGGATTCTGTGTGTCCCTCCCCCACTCATGCTCTGTCTCTCTTTCTCTCTCAAAAATAAACAAACATTAAAAAACAGAGAGCACTTACAGACAGCCCAGTGCTCATCATGACAAGTGCCCTCCTTAATCCCCGTCACCTATTTCACCCATCTGCCTACCCCCTTCCCCTCTGGCAACCATCAGTGTGTTCTCTATAGTTAAGAGTCTGTTTCTTGGTTTGCTCCTCTCTTTTTTTCCCCCTTTGCTCCTTTGTTGTTAAATTCCACATATGAGTGAAATCATATGGTATTTGTCTTTCTCTGACTTACTTTGCTTACCATAAAACTGGCTCCATCCATGTTTTTGCAAATAGCAGGATTTCTTCCCCCTCCCTGCCATGGGTGAGTAATACTCCATTGTATATGTATACCACATCTTTTTTTTTTTTTTTTTTTAAGATGTAGGGTTAGGGCCAGGGTAAAGGTATGTGCCTGGTATCCTGCAGTTCAGAGAGCTCTCTAAAGAATAAAACCTCAGACATCTGCTTGGGAATGTATAGACATGGCTGCCATCCACTGAGCCGAGTCAGGGAGGGGATTGGCTCTAAATATCCTTTAAATAGATATTCACCTGGTCTTCTGTTTTATCTCTGTCTTCATACCCATTTTCAGAAATACTGCCAATTCTTAAGTTGTTATTTAAATTCCAGGTAGTTAACATACTGTGGAATATTAGGTCAAAGCGTACAGTGCAGTGATTCAACACTTCCATACAGTACCTGGTGCTCATCACAGGAAGTGCCTCCTTAATCCCGACCATCTTTCTCACCCATCCCCTCACCGCCCTCCCCTCTGGGAACCATCATTTTGTTCTCCATAGTTAAGAGTCTGTTTTTTGGTTTGCCTCTCTATTTCTTTTTATTCCCCCCTTGCTCATTTATTTTGTTGCTTAAGTTACACGTAAAAACCCAAACTACAATGAGATATCACCTCATACCTGTCAGAATGGCTAAAATAAACAACACAAGAAATCACAGGTGTTCGCGAGGATGTGGAGAAAGGGGAACCCTCTCACACTATTGGTGGGAATGCAAACTGGGGCAGCCACTCTGGAAAACAGTATGGAGATTCCTTATAAAGCAAAAAAAAAAAAAAAAAAAAAAAACAAAAAAAACAACCTACCCTATAATCCAGCAGTTGATTTACTAGGTATTTTCCCAAAGAGCACAAAAGAGTACTAATTCAAAGACATACAAGTATTCTGATATTTATAGCAGCATTATCTACAGTAGCCAAAGTGTGGAAACAGCCCAAGTGTCCACCAACTAATGAATGGATAAAGAAGTGGTGTGTGTATACACATGCGCACATGCGCGCGCGCGCACACACACACACACACACACAATGGAATATTACTCAGCCATAAGAAAGAATGAAATCTTGCCATTTTCAATAATGTGGATGGAGCCAGAGAGTATTATACTAAATGAAATAAGTCAGAGAAAGAGAAATACCATATAATTTCACTTGTATGTGGAATGTACCATATTTTCTTTATTCACTCATCTGTAGATAGATATTTGGGTTGCTTTCATATCTTGGCTATTGTAAATAATGCTGCAGTAAACATAGGGGTGCACATATCTTTTGAATTGTTTGTTTGTTTCCTCTGGGTACATTCCCAGTACTGGAATTAGTGGATCATATGGTAATTCAATTTTTAATTTTTTGAGGAACCTTCATACTGTTTTCTATAATGGCTGCACCAATTTGCATTCCTGCCACCAGTGCATGAGGCTTTCTTTTTCTCTACGTCCTTCTCAACACTTGCTATTTCTTGTCTTTTTGATTTAGCCATTCTGACATATGTGAGGCAGTAGCTTATCGTGGTTTTGATTTGCATTTCCCTGATGATGAGTGATGTCGAGCATCTCTTCGTTTGTCTGCCCTCCATGTGTATGTCCTCTTTGGAAAAATGTCTGTTCAGGTCTTCTGCCCATTTTTTAAAATGAAAAATTTTTGATGTTTTTTTTTAATGGTTTGGATATTAACCACTCATTGGATATATCATCACAAGTATCTTCTCCCATTCAGTAGGTTACCTTCTTTGATATTTTTTTTTTTTGATGGTTTCCCTTGCTATGTAAAACTTTTTATTTGGTGCATTTTTAATACCTTATTTTCACTTTTGTTTCCCTTGCCTCAGAAGACACATCTAGAAAAATGTTGCTAAGGCTGATGTCAAAGCAATTACTGGCTATGTTTCCTTCTAGGAGTTTTATGGTCATGTCTCACATTTAAGTCTTCATCTTGAGTTTATTTTTGTGTGTGCTGTAAGACAGTGGTCCAGTTTCATTCTTTTGCATGTAGCTGTCTAGTTCTGCCAACACCATTTGTTGGAGGTACGTGTTTTCCTCATTGTACACGTTACCTCCTTTGTTGTAGATGAATTAAAGCCTTTCGGTACAGTGCAGGGAGCGCACCCTGCAACTCCGTGCACCTGCAGCCCCAGCAGATGGACTGAGGGTGTCTGTTTTGAGTGCCTCTCCCACCCAACTGCAAGTCTGGGCCCCAAGGTTCCAGACAGGCCCCTTAATAGCACCGGGACCAAACCCTGCCCAGTGCACCCAAAGCAGGCAGAGTGGGTCATTGCAGCTGACTGGACTGAAGACAAACACAGCTCAGCCACGGAAGTAAGGTGCATGCAGTCTCTCTAAGGAGACATCCCTAGAATACCTGATTCTGGTGAGCAGAGGGCATTCTGTGACAGAGCACCAAGGGCCGCTTCTTCATAAGGCCACTACTTTCAAGATGAGGAGGCAGAGCTGACCTTCCTAATAACAATAACAAACATGGAGAGTTAGACTAAAGGAGGGGGCAGAGGAGTATGTTCCAAATGAAAGAAGAGAACAAAACCGCAGCGAAAGCCTGAAATGAAATAAGCAATATGCCTACTAGAGAATTCCAAGTCATAGTTCCAAAGATACTCATTGGACTTGAGAAAACAGTGGAGGATCTCATTGAGACTTTCAACAAAGAGATAGAAAATATAAAAAAGAACCAGTTGGAGATGAAGAACTCGGTGACCAAAATAAAAGAAATACACTAGAGAGAATCAGTAGTGGAATAGAGGATACAGAAGAACACAGCAGTGAGCTGGAAGACAGAGTAATGGAAAGCAACCAAACTGAACAGCAAAAAGAAAAAAGAGTAACAAAAAAGGAGAATAGATTAAGGGAACTTGGTGATATCATCACGCATAATAACACTTGCATTGCAGGGATCTCATTGAAAAGAGACAGATGGGGGCAGAAAATTTATTTGAAGAAATATTAGCTGAAAATTTCCCTCATCTGGGTAAGGAAACAGAAATCAGATCCAGGAGACACAGAGATTCCCTCCCCCCCCCCCACCCCTGACAACAAAATCAACTCAAGGAGGTCCACACAAAGTCACATAATAATTAAAAGGCAAAAACTAGCGATGAAGACATTCTAAAAGCAGGAAGAGAGAAGAAAACCATTGCATACAAGGGAAACCCCTTAAGTATGTTAGCTGATTTTTCAGTGGGAACTTTGCAGGCCAGAGGAGGTGGCATGCCATATGCAAAGTACTGAAAGTAAAAACCTACAAGCAAGGATACCCTACCCAGCAAGGTACACACTAGAAGGAGAGAGAAAGAGTTTCCTAGACAAACAAAGGAGTTCATCACCACTAAACCAAACTTACAAGAAACATTTGAGTGGAAAGAAATTCTATAATTAGGAGTAAAAAAAAAAAAAAAAGATTATGAAAGAGAAGAATTTCACAGATAAATGCAAACATATAATAAAAGTTGTAGATTAATTGTGCATCTATAAAATTGCATAGATTAACCACTATGGAGGTTAAAGCACAAAAGCAGTAAAATCAGTTATGTTTACAAAAATCAGTCAAGGGATTCACAAAATAAAAGGATGTAAATTATCACACCGTGTACGTAAAATGGGAAGTGGGAGAGGGGTGCCTGGGTGGCTCAGTAGGTTGAACGTCCAGACTCTTGATTTTGGTTCAGGTCATGATCTCACAGTTCGTGAGATTGAGCCCCACATCTGCTCTGCACTGACAGCAAGGAACTTGCTTGGGATTCTCTATCCCTCCCTCCCTGACCCTCCCACGAACATCTCAAAATAAATAAACTTAAAAAAATAGGGAGTGGATGTAAAAATTCAGTGCTTTTAGAATAGGTTTCAACTTAAGCACCCATCAACCTAATGTAGACTGCTATATGCACAAGATGTTATATCTGAGCCTAGTGGTATCCATACCAAAAAGATGAAAGAATCTAAGCATAATACTGAAGAAAGTCATCAAACCATAAGGGAAGAGAGCAAGAGAAGAAGAAAGGAACAGAGAGGTACTACGAAAACAACCAGGAAACAAGGAGCAAAATGGAAGTAAGGTCATACCTTTCAAAAATTACTTTAAATGTAAATGGACTAAATGCTCCAATCAAAAGACATATGGTGACTGAATGGTTATTATTTCTTAGGTACTGCCAACTGTGGGAGATTCTACTCCACCTTTTACAGATTTTCTGTTCATCTTATCAACCTCCTGTAGCACCCATCAAATGTTTGAGGGATGCTGCTTTGGTATGAAGCCTCTTAAATTTCCTGTTCATCCTTCCAGCCCCATCTGAGTGTTAAAACCTTTGAGAAGTTTCTCACATTGGAGCCTCCTGTATGTACTGAGGTCATCCAGATGACCCTGGAGGAAGAAATGGAATTATCAGTTGACCTTGGAAAATTTCTCTACTTTCTAGAATTTTAGTTTACCTCCTTCTTGGTGCTTCCACAGCTCTCTGATGTCTCTACAAATATGATTTTATAATTTATCTGGAGTTTTCTGGTTATTCTAAGGCAGCATTGGCCTTTGTGACTTAATATATCTTAGTAGAGGCAAAAATCTTCTAATTGATTAAATTCTTCTTTTAGCTTTTTAAATTTCATCCTGTTGCTTGCTTTCACTAGCTTCATCTTTTTGTAGCTTTTAAAAATTGAATACTTCCTGTATTTTAGCATTTTTATTGTGGTGTTTAATGCTATATGTTTTTATTTTACGAACTGCTTTAGCAGTGTCTCCTGCATCCTAATATGTAACGTTTTCATTATCTTTATTTTTGTAAACATTTTCAATTTTGATTTGTATTTCCCTCAAGAATTTTAAAATTGCACTTAATAAAAACTTGTTTGGTTTTTCATATTTATAGTATTAGTCCAATGAATAAATTTCTATTTGGGGGAGATTTATTGATGTTTCTTTGTATATGCTGTGGTACATTTCTTGAATTCTCTCAACATTTGAAAACTGTTCTCTTATTCTCTGTAGGGTTCAGAATTTGGGATATATCTGTAAGCTCTGTATCTATAAGGTATATCATATATGTAAAAGATATACCTTACTGATTTTTTCCTTAATCTGTCTCAGATTGAGGGAAGTGAATATAGTGCCCCATTATTAGTGCGTTTCTGTGTATTTCTCCTTCTCCTGGTTTGGGAATTCTTCTAATACTGGGTCCAGATGTCAATAATTATTACATCCTTATTTAACTTTATGGTCTATAGTTGAAATTTGTTTAATAAATTTGTTCTTTGCCATGTTTTTTGATCTTCTTTTCAGTCCTTAAAATAGAATTAGAATAAACAATGGGTTTGGACTCCTGTCCGGTCCTTGGGTGGCGTTTTTGCAGCCTCTTTTCCCATAGTTGTCATTCCTGCTGAATGCGAATTTTTCCTCCTAAATCCTCTAATTCTTTTTTTTTTATTTTTTCGCATTTATTTATTTTTGAGAGACAAAGAGAGACAGAGTGAGCAGGGGAGGGGCAGAGAGAGTGGGGGACACAGAATCCGAAACAGGCTCCCGGCTCTGAGCTGTCAGCCCAGATCCCGATGTGGGGCTCAACCTCACGAACCACGAGATCATGACCTGAGCTGAAGTCAGATACTTAACTGATGGAGCCACCCAGGCATCCCCTAAATCCTCTAATTCTTGACAGACGTGATCAAGATTTGAACCAGAGACCCCTCTATTTAGCAAGTTGTGATTCCAGTTATACTTAGCTTTTTCATCATTACACATGTTGGAAGTAAACGTGCTTTGGAAAGAATATTTAAAACCACACCTGCAGTATTCTGACAGGTGATTCTGTTCTCTGCAGAGCCCAGAGTGAACAGCCACCCCCACCGTCCTTCGCTGTGTTCCATGTCTGTGTGCCCCTGGGCTGACTGCATGATTGCTTACAACTCGCTGCTGTGTATTCTAGAACTCATACCTAAGTGGCCATGTAGGAGCATCTCCTGGAAGCAAACGCTCCAGCGGTTCCGGCCAGTAGTAACAAAGCACTCCAAACAAGATAAAAGTCCATCAAAGAGTGGGAGGGGGAGGAGGACGAGCATGAGGACTAAGGTCAGAGGAGGTGAGGTGACCACCAGCACAGGAAGTGGGGACGATTGTGGCTCCCCTTCAAGGCTGGTATGTAAGCTGTGGCTGGTTGAAGATGGTCTCTCTAGCAGGTGATACGATATTGCTGAATGAGATCCTAATCCTAGTGTAATGCTCTCCTCACAGATAATATATATAAAATCTCAAAGTACTCATCTCCCTGGTCACTTCCTGAGTGTGGAGGGGGTAAGATTAAAAAAAAAAATTTTTTTTAAGGTTTTATTCATTTCTTACAGACAGAGTGTGAGTGGGGGAGGGGCAGAGAGAGAGAGAGAGGGAGACACAGAATCTGAAACAAGCTTCAGGCTCTGAGCTGTCAGCACTGATCCCGATGTGGGGCTTGAACTCATGGACCGCGAGACCATCACCCGAGCCGAAGTCGGATGCCCAACCGACTGAGCCACCCAGGTGCCCCAGGGGGTAAGATTTTAGATGATCCATTTCTTCTTATAAACCCCACAGGGTTTCATAGTGGAAAATAAATGAGACTTATTTGTGCTTGCAAATCAAATGGCCATAAAAGGTTATTTCAATAGACAGAGGCAAAATCATACTAAAATAATTTAGTAAAAATGGGAGCTAAGAGCATGCTTAATGGAACATGATTAGATTTAATTTTCTTACTATTTCCATCATTAAAGCTCCATTATCTTCTCCGAGACTTCATTTAGGTTTCCAGCCACATGGAGGCTCTGAGGCGTTCGTGGGGAGCGCATGGAGGCCTGTGAGTTCCATTAAAAAAACAAAAACAGCTAATGATATGCTGTTCTTTCATTTTTGCTGTTTGACATCGGCGTCTCACATCCAGAGTCTCTTGTATTCTCTTCCTAACCTGATCTCTTAAAAGTCATAAGTGTCATTATCTAAGAGCTTTCATGCAAAAGAAGTTTGATTCTGGAGTTGAAAACAAAACTGCGACTCGCTGATGAATGTCCCTCAAGTGCAGAGGTTCTGAGGAGTTTTAAGAATTGCTCTGGTTATCCTCTGGCTTCGAGTATCTTCACATTGCCTCATCCGGAACCAGTAGATGCCCCGACAAGGGGGAAACGATTGAGCCTCGGGCTCTTCCACAGCTAAATCCTAGCTGTAGATGGTAACCGAATCAGTAACGGTATGAGCTCTTCACAGGTGGTAGAACTTCATAGGTAGGGGTAGGTAAGAATCCATACATCTGACACATCTCTAGAAAATATTGTGCCCTCTGCATGATGTCACAAAGGAGAGGGTGCTGGCCTTTCCAGCCAGAGGTAGACTCTGGTTACTTCGGGTTCAGTGTGAGGTCCGTGCCACGGGCCTGAGTACCAGCAAGTTGCTAAGGTGAGGTCATGAAGACGGGTCCCAGGTGAGGTGAGGAGTTCAGAGAAGCCAGCAGGCCGCAGGCCCTGTGGAGCTAACCAGGAGGGTGATGTCCAGTCGCCCAGCCCAGTCCGTGCCGTGGCCCTGTAACCGATGTCTGTCTGGAACAGCCACGGCGTATTTCTAGTTGCTGCTGTTGTTGTTGTTTTTTAAGTTGGAGTATATCTAGTTTGTGTTTAATTCCAGTGAATCCAAGAGAAATGACTAACCTAGTCACTTATCATCAGCCGAGATTTAGTATGCATTCTGCAGGTGTCATCCACGTATTTAGAGTAGTCAGCCTCAGCGTGCCTTTGTAATGTCCCATTTCTCTTAACCTCGGGTTCCCGGGTCCCTGGGTTTGCGTCCTTCCTCGGGTCCTAGACCCTTCCAAGCCTGCTGGTTCTCCCTGGCTGGCCCCATTCCCCTGCCCTGCCTACAATCTTTCCTGGTCTCGCCAGCTCAGCAGCGCCCCGCTCCCTGGTGTGCGGGAGCACGGCTTGACTTGATCGGCGGGCGGTACTCCCCTGGGCCTCGTCTGTCTCCCCGCGCGCCTGCTGCGTGGGAAGTGGGTGGGAAGCCCCGTGACGGCAGGTGCCTGCTGGAGCGCGACGTGGCATCGGCGTCTAGGGCGGGCCTGGCGCGGCTGGTGTTCAGGGCAGCTCGGTGAAGGGATGGCGTTTAAATGACTACAGGGGAGACGATTCGGGTCGTACCTCCAAAATAGGGTAGGCTGTTTTCTGTAACGCAGGAGGACATCAACGGGGAAGACCACCCCAAGTAACGAATAATCAACAAATTGTTCCCGTATTTGTAAAGATTTCCAGATGTGTTTGTGTACGTGGGTGTTTGCGTGTATTTTCAAATGTATACAAATTCACATTAAAACCTCTTTTTGTTTTTAAATATGGGAGCTCGCATTCATTCTGTCCAAGTCAGTTCTGTTTTCTATGTTGTTAAACCTGTAATTAAAAAGACTGTATGCACCCCCGTATTGATAGCAGCACTATCCACGATAGCCAAAGTATGGAAAGAGCCCAAATGTCCATCGATGGATGAATGGACAAAGAAGGTGTGGTATATACATACAATGGGGTATTACTTGGCAATCGAAAAGGATGAAATCTTGTCATTTGCAACTACGTGGACGGAACTGGAGGGTATTATGTTCGGTGAAATTAGAGAAAGACAAACATCATATGACTTCACTCACATGAGGACTTTAAGAAACAAAACAGATAAACATAAGGGAAGGGAAACAAAAATAATATAAAAACAGGGAGGGGGACAAAACAGAAGAGACTCATAAATACAGAGAACAAACAGAGGATTACTGGAGGGGTTATGGGAAGGGGGAATGGGCTAAATGGGTAAGGGGCACTAAGGAATCTCCTGAAATCATTGTTGCACTATATGCTAACTAATGTGGATATTGATTAAAAAAAAATTAAAAAGTTGTAATGATACCTCTTCTCCCCGCCTTCCAATATTTATGTGATGACGTTGGACTTCTGGTAACTGGGGTGGTTTCTAGTATTTAGGATTCTTTTAGGGGGCTGAAGAAAGCAGGACTCTGAGGACATTGTTTCACCCCACAACCTATTGGTTAGATGCACATTGGGAAGGCATGGATGAGGGATGCCTGTCTTGTGCTAAAACTTATATTGGAGTGATCTTTGCTATAATCCGCAAGTAAATATTTGAGACTGTGCAGAACTGTCTTGTTTGACTCCAGTAAAGCATAGACATTTGATACTTGACATAATTTGATATTATTTACCTTGCTTTCAAATAAACATTTGAGAAGTATCAAACAAAGACAAAACTTCAAGCTATGAAATAAACTGTGCACTTACATTTGGAGTCTTAGAGATTGCAATCCGGGAGATACAGCTTTGAAACAGAAAACGTGCTCTGGGGAGACAGAGGAGGTTGGAGGTTTTAAAAGGAAAGAGAAGATTTCCATAAGTTGTTTTGAAGAAAAGATGCATTGGTGCTGGTATATCTACAGTTATGTTAATCTGTATGTGATTGGTAGCTGGGCTGATGTTATACAGGAAATCCACCTATGTGCATTATAACATAAGTAGATGCCCTGACTTTTACCTGAGTTCAACTAAAAAAAAAAAAATCTGAGAGTTTGAGAAAGAAGATGTGTATGAGCCCCACTTTCTCGATGTCCTCCTGGCTTCATTTTAAATAACTCTTAGCAATGCTTATTCCATTTTATTCTCTCCATTGCTGGAAGATACAGCCTTGGGTTTAGCATGAAAGGATGTTGGAGCAGAAGGGGACCTTGGAGGTGGGCCTCCAGCAGGTCACAAGGTTGCCCACTTGTGCACGTGTCAGGGGCAGGGCTTTCCCTTCTGCTTGCTTCCAGTGGAGCTCCCGGCATTTGCACCTGCATGGGGCAGCTGACGCGAAATGATGAGCCGGGTGCTCCATCCCCCTGGACAAGAGGGGAAGGGCTCCCTGTCCTCTGTATGGATTGAAAGGACATTTCTAGCTGTCTGAGGTTTTGGCCTCTTCCCCTGCCCTTGGTGGATCTGGTGACAGTGACTTGTATGCTCAGAGTCGTTGCTGTTGGAGTCGTTCTGGTGGAGCCTACGTTCTGTGGCACTTCAGAGCATGATGACATGGTTGAAGTTCTGTTGGTTGTTTCTCCTGCATTTGGTTCACAACTCTCTAGGGAGCTTCCTGGGTGAAATCTGAAACTGACCCTGGTACTGGAAGGGCAGGGAGAGGTGAAGGAGGAGGCCGGCCACTCCAGCTCGGTAGGTGGCAGTTCAGTAAGCAGAGGGAACCCACGTACGGACAAAGCTTGTCCTGGGCGGGCAGCAGCAAGACTGGATCTGTGCAGCCACCTGCCAAACCTTAGAAGTTTGTTTAGAAAGAGGCCCTAACTGGGTGCGGCCATGTTGGCCGCTCAGGTGTTCGCAGCCCATCGCCATCTCAAGGCTGTGTCCTTGGAGCAGCCTCTGGGAGCGGGAAAGGCGAGCAGAACCCACATTCCAAGGACAGGGCAAGGGTGAGGAGCCTTCGGTCACCGGGGTCAACCGGCAGTCACGTCTTTATGATGACTGTACCCAACAGCTTCCACTGTAGGTTTTTGTGTGTGTAAACCTGTGTGTTTGTTTTGGTTGTTTACTGTGTTACTCATGCCCTGAGAGAGGAGATTTTAAGATTGGTGACAAACTCCAGTCTTCTATGGATGGTATATGCACGTCACAGAAGCTCAGGGGCATCTTCTAAAGATCAGCACTCCTTCTCTGACTCAGACTCACCAGCATTCACCTGCCTGTGCCCATCCATTGTCATGCACGCCAGCAGAAGGGAGGACGCGTGTCAATCAGTGTGCCGAGGGGACCACACATATTTTCATTTGCAGCTCATCAGAATTCACATGCAGAAGGGGCTGTGACACCACTTCTCTGTAAACTCACAGCGGGGTGGCCAGGTGAGAATGTGGTAGCAAGAAAATGATCCCAGCCCGTGTGCTCCATGAATTGAGAAAAAGCTTGAAGTGCTGGGCATTAAAGAGAATCAGTTGCTCCTCTGCTCCTTGTCTGTTGAGAATGGCATGTGTCACCAGGCTGACGCCAGGCGGTGCTAAAGGCAGTGACCTGAGCAGTTGTCTCTGTGCAGCTCCCGATGAAATGTTGGTCAGCTTTTATTTGGAGGCACCCAGTGGCCGGACATGTACTGTGTCGGCTGACTTTTTGTTCCTAATTCAGGTGACCTGCTGCTTTGTGATGCAGAGACTTTTCGTTTTAGCACCTGTAGACTTGGGGTTGCACCCTGAGCTTGTCTTTTCTGGGCTCGCTTTTCCGTCTTGAGGAAATCCATTAGTCCCTCCTTTCTTCCTTCCCATCCTCTCCAGTCTCTCTCCCTTCTAACCTTTGTCCCTCTCTTCATTCTTAGCACTCATTCTGATTACTGGTTTTCTCTCTGACCTGCATGAAGAAAACTTAATGACGCCATCTCGATATGTAATTTCTTAAAGCTGAAGCCCGTTTATTGGGGTACAAGAATTAAAAATATGAAAACCCTGTATCCTTCCCTTTCCTCTCCTCCCTTCTCCTTCAGCCTAAGCTCAAGGCACTTCCCAGGCACTGTTGGGACTGTTGCTTTCATCCAGAAGCAGTGGGTGTGAGCAGATGGGCACTGCATGAATAGAGCCTTGATTGTCCAGCAGACAGCCAAGACTCCCATAGGGATTTGTCCCAGAATAGATGTTAAAGAGGGGGATCAGGTTTCAGCTGACATCTCAAGGTCCTTAGGAGATGCCCAGCCTGGCTTGACCTAAGAAATTAATTTGAGCTCTCCATAGTCCACAGTCCCCTTCTAGGTTTCAGAAATGAGACCAGACAATATATGGTCACATTCTTTCTTGGTCAAGTTGGTCAGTCTCCTTACTCCTGTGGAATCTCCTTATTCTTCTTGTGTTTTTAAGATATACCCTGGTCTCTACTCGGCGTCTGTGTGTTTCTTGATCCCTTCTCTCAAACCTTTTTCCAACACAAGACCCCTTGACCCTGCCCATGGTTGTCCAGCACGATCCACGTTAACACTTCTATGTTTTTACCCAGTTTATGCATTTATTAGAGTGTCTTCAAGTTCTAGTTATTATGTTGGGTCTTTGCTGGCATTTTGTATTATCTAATAGATGAAAAATTCCTCAGATGATTTTTATCCCGTCACAACCAATTTATTCTCCAGGATCGTATATTTTCTATCATTGTGCAGCCAAAAATGAGCATATTGAATGTTCCAAAGTGATTATACAAATATAACTGTTACTATCTAAGTAGAGTCTAAGAAAAGGAAAGCTGATTGCCCTCTGTTAATGGAGATTGAGAACAGAAGTGTGATCATGCCTAAAATACCAAGTGCACCAAATTCCAGCATGAGTGACAAAGATCCGGGCCGCGTTGTGCTGCTGGTTGGTAAACATCCAGTGTGTGTGTTTGCAGTTTCCCTGATGTCTGATTTGTTCCTGGCTCAGAATAACTTATTGGAAAACGGTGCTCCTTGTTTAAAATTTCAACTCAGACCGTGAGATGGCTAGGCTCTCACTGCCACTTTAGAGGCAGCCCTGTGTAACAAAAACTGGTTGAAAAACCCAATGGGATCCAGACAGTGTGTGCTTTTGGGGTGGGGGGGGGTCAGTAGGCATCATGTCCTCAGGAATAGCCCACCTACCACTTGCTGACCTAGTGGAGAGGTGTTAATTAAGGTCAACTGAATCTGTAGCTCCAGGGACCGGTGTCTATATTATTACTCCAGTGTTTGCAAAACAATAACAACGTTTGTAAAGCTGCCTACTTGACTCTGCATGCCCTGATGTGATTTTTAGAAGTGTGAGGACAGAGTGAGGTGGTGGAGAAGGAAGACACCTTCTCCTGCTCCTTCTCTTCTCTTCTCTTCTCTTCTCTTCTCTTCTCTTCTCTTCTCTTCTCTTCTCTCCTCTCCTCTCCTCTCCTCTCCTCTCCTCTCCTCTCCTCTCCTCTCCTCTCCTCTCCTCTCCTCTCCTCTCCTCTCCTCTCCTCTCCTCTCCTCTCCTCTCCTCTCTCCTCTCTCCTCTCTCCTCTCTCCTCTCCTCTCCTCTTCTTTTCTCTTCTGGGGCCTCAGTTGTTTTATCTTTAAAATCAAAAGATTGGGGGCGCCTGGGTGGCGCAGTCGGTTAAGCGTCCGACTTCAGCCAGGTCACGATCTCGCGGTCCGTGAGTTCGAGCCCCGCGTCGGGCTCTGGGCTGATGGCTCGGAGCCTGGAGCCTGTTTCCGATTCTGTGTCTCCCTCTCTCTCTGCGCCTCGCCCGTTCATGCTCTGTCTCTCTCTGTCCCAAAAATAAATAAACGTTGGAAAAAAAAAAAAAAAAATCAAAAGATTGAACTAGAAAGTTTTCTCAGCTTCTTCCAAAGTCTGATACTTTGATTCTCACTTCACTCCAGGTTTGCCTGCTGGTTTGGGGCAAGCCAAGGAGCTCTGACTTTCCTCGGCCCGGTTTCCTTTCTGCCTAGCGCCATCTCTCTCTGCTCTCTGAAACCCTAGGTTCACATAAAGTCGCCAGCTCCCAGCACGGTCTTCTCCGGCACATGTGGCCAGTACTCCTTTGAGATAGGAACCGCGAGCACCACACTTGGTGAACTCCCCAGTGTGGGCAAACTCCCACAGGAAAAGACAGCCGTAATTGAAAACTGTCTCGTGATAATTGAATGTATCGATCTTTCCAGTCCCCGAACGCAGTATTTTCTTTCTTTAAAATGGGACACTTCTTTCTATTTGTGAGCAATCCTTTTTAACGGAGAGCCCCATTAAAACCGTGTCTGCGTCTGTCAGGAATTGTGGAGTGTACATTTTCCATGCCGATGCACATGCTTCGTGAGTCCTTGACAACTATTTCACACGTGAGAGATTTGATGTATTTTGGTTAAAGGGAAAAGGTCTGAATTTGTCATTTATTGCAAATATCCAAAAGCGAGTATGTACCTATTAAACGTCTGGAGGACGGTCATTTTTATTGCTCAATAAGTATTTATCAGTTATTTAATTGAAGGCAGTTTCTGGTCAGTGACAAGTTCATTCCTTGACGGAGACTCTCATGAGCTATCTATCCCTTCCCCAGCTGTATTGACCCAAGCGACTTGGAGCAAGATTGGTTTTTCGTTAATACACCAGAGGCCTCTGCTTACCAGGCGCCGCTCCTGGCACTGGGGACTTGATCGAAAGTCCCAGCTCTGCCCTCCAAGGGCTCGAGATCAGGTGAGGAATGAATGAAGGAACCAACCATTATGTATACAGTAGGTGCTATGATGCAGTCAGGCACGGGAAGGCGATGACCGTGCTGTCCAACGGGAAGGACCGCCTTCCCCACGGCCCCCAGCTGCTGCCAAGGACACCTGGCCTGAGTCTTTAAGAGGGGACGGTAGTTTGTCAAGGCCTTATTTTGTTAACATTGTGATTATTATTTTGGGCAGTGGCAGGGGTGTAACGGGAAGGCAGAGGGACTTGTGTGTCTGGACACACCCCTGTATTTGCTCATTTGTCCCCTTCGGGCCTGTGTTTAGCTCACACAGGGTGTTGTGGGGCAGATCAGCCCCTCCATCGGCATCCCAGGCAGACACGTGGGAGGGGTGCAGCCCGCGTCTGGGGACGCTGGTCCCCGCTGCTCCCCTCTGTCTCCATTGCCAGGGCTCTCCGGCCCGGCCGGCACTGGTTCTGACCCGCTGTGCCTGTCTTGAGGCGTAGCGCCCTGTCGGGAGCCGGGGGGAGGGGAGCTTGCTGCTAGAAGCTTAAATGGTGTGAAAGGGCAGGAGGGCTGAGCAAGCCAAGTGGCACAGTTCACCTGCCAGGGGGGCACCCGCAGCACTCGGCCGTTGGCGTGGAGCGAGGGCTGGAGTTCTCCAGCTGAGCTCGGCATATGATTGGCAAATGGTACCATTTGGTCCACAGCCTCCTTTCTGTGCCAGCTGGAATGTATTGCTAATAAGAACTTGTATTTGCTGCTGCTTGAGGGCCTCGACAGTATCTGTCAGTCAGATTCAAAAATTTAAATTCTTTTCTCGCATGTCTTGAATCAGAAAGATGATGACCCAGATAAAAGAAGGGACTTCGTTCTGTACCTCCAGGCTTTTAGGGTGAGAGCATCCAATGTGTCTGGCGACCTATGGGAAAGAGTGCTTCCTCAGAGCCTGCTAAGCCCCCAGCAGCCCTGACCCCTGGGCCCAGGAGCTGTTTGACTGTTTGGCAGCTGGCACAGCAAATGCTCAGTAATGGTCACCCCAGCCCCAACTTCGTCATGCCTCAAACATTCCCACTCTGGATGTCCATATATCCTTGCCTTGCTTCCCAGGAAATCCTGTATGCATTTATGAGGTAAATGGGTGAAATTCATTTTATTTTTTAGTGTTCTTCCCTTTTGAGAGAGAGAGGAGGGGGGCAGAGAGAGGGAGGGAGACAGAGAATCCCAAGTAGCACAGGGCCCAATGTGGGGCTCGAACCCATGAACCATGAGATCGTGACCTGGAACTGAGATCAAGAGTTGGACGCTTAACCAACTGAGCCACCCAGGCGCCCTGTGAAATTAGTCTTAAATTTGTGCCCCTTCAGCTTGTTCCCTTCCCTGTTCCTTACCCCCGGGGGTCAGAATTTGGCTCAGGAAATCATGAGAATATTTCCAGAATCATAACGTGATGCTGCTCTGGGATCAAAAGCACGGGAACCACAATGCCCTTGCTTCTGCCACCCGTGGATCTTGTGGCCTCCCCTCCCTTCAGGCCTTTGATTCCCCTGGGGCTCTGGACAATCTGGATGGTGGGAAGCAATGGCCCTCCACCTTGGGCCTACGGTGGACTCCCATGTGCTCCCTCGGCCTGCGGGTCCCACTTTTAAGCCCTAGGAATGGGGATGAGCCTTGCTACTTGAGAAAGAGGAGCCTGGTCTGCAGTGGAGGAGAGGAGGCTGGAAGTAGAGTCTCCACTAGGGGACTCGTGGCAGCCCCAGCCAAAGATGGCAACCGCCTGTGGCAGAGGAGAGCTGCTAGAGGGGCCCCGGGGAGAATCAGGGGGACTTGATTGCTGATTGGATGTGGGAGGTTCGCGAGGCAGTTGGCCCCTGGGTAATTCCAGGATCTTTGGCTGCATGGTGGGCAGACAAAAGGAGGATGTGTGAGGAGAAAGGACAGGATGAGTTCAGTTTAGATCCCATGGAGTTTGAGCGGTGTGTGGCACAGCCTTGTGAAAAATCAGCAATCTGCAAAAGTGTCCTCGTCCCCTCAGATACATCGGGACGATGTTGTCACATCGGGACGCTCTGAAGAGCCTTCTGTGGGCTCCAGCTGTCTAGGAACCCAGCCGTGTGGGAGAAGGTGTAAAAGGGACAGTGAGTGGACACCCCACTCTGTCCTAGAGCTGCACCTTTGTACTGTGTGCAGGCTTGTGCACCGCAGACTAGCATCCTGCCGTGCAACGTGTGGGTTTGCCCTGAAATATGATCTCACTGTGTGTTGAATAGGACATGTCCTGTGTTTATTTCCAGGAGATCAGAGATTCCATGTTCACAACACTTGTGTGTGTGCTTCTGCCTTCTAGCCTCCCCTTGGCTTCTAACCTCCGTCGGGACTGGTGGGTGCCTTTCGGTTTGCTGTCTTTTGAGATCTGACCCCACACCAAGGGCAGCAGAGAGTGACCGTGGTTCACTGTTACTCTTCATCGCTAAAGGCATTTCCTGCCTTGACTATTCAGACCCCTGCCAAACTTTTGAATCTGGCCATCTGAAGGCTTTTAGTGCCGTTTCCGCCCTCAGATACTAGAACGAAGTCTAACACTGTTTACAGTGAAACTGCTTTGGGATGGCTGATCATTTTTCAGTAGTGTTTCCTTGCTGTGCCCTTGGTATTTCAGAGCTGTCCTCTTTAAGCACTGAAGCAATTAGTTTTGAGAAGGCTGATTCTTCAGGGTCCAGTGCTCCCCTGCCTTTCATTTGCTGAAGCTGTACATTTTAATGAAGTTGTTTCATCTATGTTGCCAAACACCAGAATTTTGCTGTTTCCATTCTAATTATCTCTACTGGCAAATGCTGTGTTTTATTAGAGCTCTCAAGTGTTCTGTTTATTAAATGTCCATACACTATGCCATTAGGCACACAAATTAGGTCAGCTGTGCTTATTGATGGGTTATGGATAAAGGAGTTAAATGTTTTCGTCATGATCTTGAAATGCAGTAGGATTGCCTTCCGTGGCTGCGTGGGTCGTCAGTGATGGCTTCTCTGATGAGCTCGGCTGCCTTTCTTACCCAGCAGCCGAGGCTAATGCTATGTCTGAGCAATGGTGCTGCGGATGGGGGGGCTCGAGTATGTATCTTCAGTCTCTCGGGTAATATGCTTATTCTTTCCTTTCCTTTAGTTGTGACCAGCACCTCCATCTCGCTTCCCGGGTTGTGTGTCTTACAGCATCGTGATGCATACTGAGGGCTTTTATGAGGCCAGCAGGTGCCAGTGATGGCGGCACAGGGAGGGCAGCACTACAGTACTTCCCCAATTCAGTGCTTGGCTGCTTCTTTGCACCTCCTACTCCAGGCCCTTTAAGTTCCTCCCACCTCACCCCGTTGCTCCTCAGGTGGTATTGGTTAAGCTGGGATGTGCTGACGGGCTGGTGGCTCCAACCCCCCCGCCCCCCCCCCCGCCCCCCCCCCCCCCCCCCGCTGCCCCCGTTCCTGTGGTCCCCAGGCGATGCCGCGTGGTGATGAGGGGCATGGCTTCTGCCATCGCCCAGACCGAATCCCAGCCTCGCCACTGAAGAGCTGGCTGATTCTTGGCAAGTCCCACCTCCCCTCGCTACCCTCCATGTCCTTATCTGTAAAAAGGGGAGAACCGGAGCCACTTGGGTGTATGTGTGAGGATTAAATGAGATGATAATGCAGGTTACATGCTTGGGATACAGGCCCCGGCACGTAGTGCCGCATCAGCAAAACTGTCAGCCACGCTTTGTCCATGTTCAGGCCCACATGGGTGTCTGCCACCCTGGGCCAAGATCAGCGCCGAAGCCGCTGGTGGCTGGGCCCCTGACCCTGTGCCACAGGCCCTCTTGTGCCACAGTCATAACCTGCTCTGTCTCTCCTTAGAGGGCTTTACTGGCGTGCGTTGAGGTGCCCGTGGTGTAGACTGCTTGCTTTATTATGAGCCATGGGAATTAAAGAAAAAAAAAAAAAAGACATCAGGTCTTTACCTAGCCTTCCGTTATGGTCTTTTCACCCTGGGGCTCAGGCATAGCTTGCTGGGGGACGGGGTGCCCTAGAGGAGCATCCAATGGGACCCAGTCTTCCATCGGGATCATCCCTCCCTTCCAACTCTGGCCCGTGGCCTTTGAACCAAACTCGAGTTTCCCTTTTCTCTTTGCATGAGGCTTGCGAAGTGCCCAAGACTACTGTTTTCTCCCTTCTTAGAAATCCTCTACTCTGACTTTAAGAAGCAACTATGATGTTTTTTAATAGATAATTTATCCCCTGTAGGCTAATATGGTTGTGAACAGCAAGAACAAATCTTATTAACGTTGCTAAGAGAAATGAAATAACTCAGCTTGATAGAAGTTAATGGAAGTGTGTTTAATTCATATGTACACCTTCTCAACTGCTCTTTGCATGTATTTAATTCTTTCTGGGGGAAATGATCATCTAGGCCACAGCAATCGCTATCTTAGTTCCCCTGGAGAAGCACAGCATCATCTTGAGCAGGGACAATGATTCTGTCCCATGCTCTTTTCTCCCCCACACCATGTAGGAAGCATATATACCTGCAAGAGAGAAGAGTAACTCTATAGAATTCTCTACTATACTCTTCATAAAGCCCTCACTTTATGTTAAACAAAGGTCACAGTGTATGAATTGTTTGAAAACCAACAACAAAGAAACTTAAAAACAACAATGCTTTGGGGCACTTGGATGGCTCAGTTGGTTAAGCGTCCGACTTCAGCTCACGTCATTGTCTTGTAGTTTGTGAGTTCGAGCCCTGCCTCCGGCTCTGTGCTGGCAGCTTGGAGCCTGGAGCCTGCTTCGGATTCTGTGTCTCCCTCTCTTTCTGCCCCTCCCCCTCTCACTCTCTCTCTCTGTCTCTCTTTCTCAAAAATAAACAAACATTAAAAAAATAAAAAAACATTTTTAATAATGGCTAGAAAAGGAACCATTTCTCTCAGTCTGGTTACAGGATTATGGGTCTCTTTTTTATTTCCTGCATCAAGTATTTGGTCCTGAGGACCCCCAGTGATAAGGTTGGTGGGGGCTGCTAATAATCAGAGCGCACCTTCTCTTAACGCCCCTCTGCAGGCTGAGTAGTGTGGCTGGCAGAGGCCTTCATTCTGCAGGGAGTCTGGAAACTCCAGGGCAGGAGTCCGAGAACCTGGTTGGCCAGGGTACAATCCTGGGTTCTTAGTGTTCAGGGGTCATGGAGGTTTGGATAGTGGGTTTTTGTACTAAAGGAAATGCCTGTATCGACAAGCGGCCTCACCCCATCAGCACAAGGGAAAATTGAAGTACTGGCTTCACAAAGAGGCAAAAATATTACCAAGAGCATCGTAGAAAAGATACATTTAATCATAAAAATGTGTAGATCAAAGGAACAATGGATTTATCTCCAGTGAAAAGGACCTATATTTGCTGACAGGCTGGTCTTTGAATAAGCAGTGGAATGTGTTATTTTACTGAATGGGACCAAAAAAAAAAAAAAAAAAAAAACCTGAAAAGATTTATTAGCTCCTCTTTTCTTGACTAGAATAGGTTTCCTATGTATCGTTAGTTACTTTATCATGAATAACGTGTCGTGTCATCTTGTGCCTATTAATCACCCTTTCCTCGCAACCCACTGTACGAATAATTAGATGAAATTGGTGGCGGACCATCGCTTCCCTATTCATCTTCTTGAGCCCGTGTCAGTGGAACATTCAAACGTTACCATTTACTCTTCAGTGTGTGTTTCTAAAGAAAGTTAGAAATTTGGGGGCATCGGTATTTGGCAAGCAAAGCCCTTGTCTTACATCCAGCGAAGACACAGATGGCGAGGCGCATGACGCCAAGGGGCTGTCATTGCTGAGAGACCCACATCCGGTGACACAGCAGCTTCGGAGCCAGATGCAGCGTGGGTGTTCTCGTAAGCCTTGGAAACCACGTGTCCATCAAGGGTCTCCTGGTCGCTCTGCCGTGTGTTGTCCCTCCAAGACCTGGTGGTTTCATTTTGTGACCTCAGTCACTTTCAGGTGCGGTCTCCCCAGGTCCACGTAGTTACTTCTGGTCACTCTGACTCCTGCGTCACCCATCTGAAGCAGAGACAGCCGTGTGGCTGTCGCTCCTGGGTTGGAGGCCACATGCAGCCGCACTGCGCTCTGAATGACTCATGCTGCCTCCCAGCTAACTGAACACGCGGATGGGGGGAGTGTCTCAATGCGGAAGGATCTGCTTCGTCAGGTGCAGAAAGTTGACCATTTAGCCTCATGCAAAGGATGAAGGGACAGAGGTCACCCGATCATTTGTCTCTATCGTGGTATAATTGTAATTCTGTATAGTTATGATGACATTTGTGATCTATTGCAGGAACATCAGGAGAACATTCTGGGTCACACCATGCAAAGTGTGATTGCGTTGCTCAACAATCTGGTGGCCTGCAAAGATTCAAATATGAAGCTACTTTATGAACAAGGTAAATGCTTCTTAGAATTCCTTTTGAGACTCTTGTTTTTTTTTTTTTTGCCTATTTGTTATTTTCCTTATCATACGTAGCAGGGAGTCAAGAAGTGCTGTTTTAAGTTGATGAATCAGGGGCGGCTGAGTGGCTCAGTTGGTTAAGCATCTGAGTTCGCCTCGGGTCATGATATGACGGTCGTGTGATTGAGCCCCACGTCGGGCTCCGTGCTGAGTGTGGAGCCTGCTTAAGATTCTCTCTCGCTTTCTTTCCCTCTGCCCCTCTCCCCTACCGGCATGCTTGCTCTCCCTCTCTAAATAAATAAAATTAGTTAAGTCTAGATATGTATGCAACCCCTGGGGTACATTTTTGTCAGGTGCGGCTCCTTGAATTTTGGTCCTCTCGAACTTGAAGACCTGTGAGCTAAGGGCACACGTTACTGCTCTGCCACATTTCTAGACTGTAACGAGGAGACGTAGCAAGAAGGACCATCAGAGGAACTCTCATTTAAAAGGGCAAAGTAAAGGTAGATAACAGTCACTGATCCATAACAATGTTGAAATCTTGGGGGACATGTTTCCTCAGCCCTCATTGTTCCCGAAGGAAAAAAATACTCCCGTGCTTTGAGAGTAGTTTGCCCTGGGAATGGTTCTCTGTGGCTCTTGCCTCTAACTTCTGAATCCTTGTTCTTTTCCCATAAGAGTGGCCCATACTCGTAGCTGAGTAAGACTCTGAGCCTGATTCTTCCCTGTAGAAGTTTGGGACCCTACAACTGTTTTTCATTCTAAAAGGAATTATCCCTGGTCTCCTCAGTCCAAACCAGTGGTGCTTCTTTCAATGTAAGTCTAGCAAAAGCTTTGTTAGTTTCTTGTAAATTTTTTTCTGGTTTCATTGAGAAATAATTGATACAACATCACTGTATAGGTTTAAGCAGTGTGGCGTGATGATTCGGTTTACATATATTGTGCAGTGATTACCACAATAGGTTTAGCTAACGTCCATCTTCTCCTATAGATACAATAAAAAGAAAAGAAAGAAAAACTGGGAATGGTTTTTCCTTATAATGAGAACTGTTAGGATTTGCTCTTAACAGTTTTCCTATATATTATGTAGCAATGCTAACCGTCATCTTATGTTGTATATTACAGCCCTAGAACTTATTTATTTTTACAACCGGGGGCTTGTACCTTTTGACCACCTTTCTCCTTTTCCTCTGCTTCTGGTAACCACAAGTCTGATCTCTTTTTCTGTGAGTTCGGTGGTGATAGTTTAGATTCCACATATAAGTGAGACCGTACAATATTTGTCTTTCTCTTTCTGACTTATTTCACAAAGCATAATGCTTTCAGGGTTTAACCATGTTGTTACCAATGGTAGGTTTTCCTTTTCTATGGCCGAATAATATTCCATTATGTGTATACATACACACCCTTCCTTCTTTATCCATTGATTGCTTGAGGGACCCTTAGTTTGTTTTCATGTCTGGCTACTGTAAATAATGCTGCTGTGAACATGCAGGTGCAGGTAGCTTTCTGAGTCAGTGTTTTTGTTTCCTTTGGGTGTATTCCCAGAAGTGGAATTACTGGATCATATGATAGCTCTTTGTTTTTTGTTTGTTTGTTTTGTTTGTCTGTTTGTTTTGAGGATCCTCCATACTGTTTTCCATAGTATGGGAAGGCTGCACCAATTTACATTCCTGCCAACAGTGCGTAAGGGTCCTTTTCCTCATCCATGCCAGCATCTGTTACTGCTGGCCTTATCAGTGGTGGCCGTTCTAACAGGCATAAGGTGATACTGCATTGTGGTTTTAATTTGCATTTTTCTAATGACTCGTGATGTTAGGCATCTTTTCATGTACCAGTTGGCCTTTTGTGTATATTCTTTGGAGAAGCGTGTGTTCAGGTAGGTCCTTTACCCATTTTTTAATTGGGTTACTTTTTTTTGCTACTGTGTCATATGATGTCTTTTTTAAAAATTTTATGTAAATCCAAGTTAATTAATTAACATGTAGTGTAATATTGGTTTCAGAAGTAGAATTGAGTGTTTCATCACATACATATAATTCCCAGTGCTCATCCCAACCGTATGATTTCTTTGTGTATTTTGGATTTTAGCCCCTTGTCAGATACATGGTTTGCAAATACTTTTCTCATTCCATAGGTTGTTTTTTTACTTTCTTGATGGGTTCTTTGGTGTACAGAAGGTTTTTAGTTGGATGTCATCCCACTTGTTTATTTTTCTGTTCGTTGCCTGTGTTTTAAGCATCACATCCAAAAAGTCATTATCAAGATGCATGTCAAGAAGTTTTACTCCTATATTTTTTTTCTAGGACTTTCATGGTTTCAAGTCTTAAGTTTAAGTATCTAATCCATTTTGAATTAATTTTCACGAGTGGTGTAAAATATAGGTCCAATTTCATTCTATCTGTTCTCCACTCAGTATTCTTAGTTCCCTTGTCAAATATTAGTTGACTGTATGTGCTTGGATTTATTTCTGGGCTTCTGATTCTGTTCCATTGGTCTCTTTGTGTTTGTGCCAGCACCATAGTGTTTTGACGACCATAGATTTATATTCTAGATTGAAAGTAGGAACTGTGATGCCTCCTGCTTTTTTCTTCTTTCTCAGGATTTCTTTAGGTGTTCGGGGTCTTTTGTGGCTCCATCTGGGTTTTAGGAATGTTTTTTCTACTTCTGTAAAAAATGTCAGTGTCATCTTGATAGGGATTCCATTGAATATCTAGATGGCTTTTGGTATTTTTGACATTTTAGCAATATTCTTCCAATCCATGGACATATCATACTTTCCCATTTCTTTCTTTCTTCTTTGATTTCTTTCATTAGTGTGTTGTATTTTTCAGAATAGACATCCTTCACTTCTTTACTTATGTTTATTCCTAAGATTTTGTTGTGTTTGATGCTGTTGGAACTGGGATCGATTTCTTCGTTTTTCAGAAAATTCATTGTTAGCATATAGAAATGCTATTGATTTTTTGGTTAATTTTGTATCCTGCAACTTCACTGAATTTACTGATTAGATCTAACCATTTTTGGTTGAGTCTTTAGAGTTTCTTTATTTAAAATGACATCATCTCATAGGGGTACTTGTACCCTAGTGTTTTTAGCAGCCCTTTCCACAATAGCCAGATTATGGAAAGAGCCTAAATGTCCATCAGCTGATGAATGGGTAAAGAAGTTGTGATTTATATATACAATGGAATACTACTTGGCAATGAGAAAGAATGAAATCTGGCCTTCTGTAGCAACGTGGATGGAACTGGAGAGTGTTATGCTAAGTGCAATAAGTCATACGGAGAAAGACAGATACCATATGTTTTCACTCTTATGTGGATCCTGAGAAACTTAAGACCAAGGGGGAGGGGAAGGGGGAAAAAAAAGGGAGGGAGGCAAACCATAAGAGACTCTTAAAAATTGAGAGTAAACTGAGGGTTGATGGGGGGAGAGAGGGGAAAGTAGGTGATGAGCATTAAGGCGGGCACCTGTTGGGATGAGCACTGGGTGTTGTATGGAAACCAATTTGACAATAAATTTCATATTAAAAATAAAATGACATCATCTACAAATAGACAGTTTTGCTTCTTTGTTTGCAATTCCTTTTACGTGCCTTTATAAAGACTTTTATTTCTTTTTCGTGCCTGATTGTTCTGGCGAGGACTTCTTGTACTATGTTGAACAGAAATATTGAGAGTAGCCTTTTTTTCCTGACCTTAGAGGAAAAGCTTTTAGTCTTTCGCAATTGAGGCTAATGTTAAAGTGTAGACTTGTCATATTTGGCCTTTATTATGTTAGGGTATGTTCTTTATGCCTAATTTTTAGATTTTATCATGAATGGACATTGAATTTTATCAAATGCTTTTTCTGTGTCTAGTAAGATGATCATATGATTCTTTCCTTTCTTTCTATTAATGTGACATATCACATTGATTTTGCATATGTTGAAGCATTCTTGAATCCCAGGGATAAATCCCACTTATTCGTGGTGAATGATCCTTTGCTGTGCTGCTGACTTTGGGATGCTAATGTTTTGTTGATAATTTTTGCATCTATATTCATCAGGGATATTGGCCTGCGTTTTCTTTCTTAATAGTGTCCTTTTGTGGTTTTTAGTAACAGGATAAATGCTGGCTTTGTAAAAATGAGTTCAGGAATGTTTCCTACTCTTAAGTTTTTTTGGAAGAGTTTGAGAATAGTTGGTATTCTTATTTAAATGTTTGGTAAAAGTCACCAGTGAAGCCATCTCGTCCTGGGCTTTTCTTTGTTGGGAAGTTTTTGCTTACTGATTCAATCTTCTTACTAGTAATCTGTCTGTTCAGATTTTCTATTTTTTGCTTGAGTCAGTCTTGGTAAGTTGTACATTTCTAGGAATTTTTTCATTTCTTATAAGTTGTCCAATTTGTTGGTGTGTAGTTGTTTATAGTAGCCTCTTAATCATGTTTTAAATTTCTGTGGTGTCCATTGTAATGTTTCCTTTTTCATTTATAATTTTGTTGATTTGAGACCTTTCTCTCTCTCTCTCTCTCTCTCTGATTAACCTAGTGAGGGTTTGTCAGTTTTGTTTACCTGTTCAAAGAACCAACTCTTAGTTTGATTAATCTTTTCTATTCTTTTTCTGTTTTCTGTTTCATTTATTTATGTTCTGATCTTTCTGTTAACTTTGGGCTCAGTTCTTTTTCTTAAAATTGAAGCACAGTTGCGTTTCAGATGTACAACATAGTGATTCACTAAGTCTGTACGTTATGCTGTGCTCACCGCAAGTGTAGCTACGATCTGTCATCATACAATGCCATTGCATTACAGTTGGTTTGTCTTTTTCTAGCTCCTTCAGGTGTAGATTCAGGGTGTTCATTTGGGCTCTTCTTAATGTAGGCATTATTGCTCTGAACTTCCCTCTTAGAACTGCTTTTGCTGCATCCTTCAAGTTCTGATATGCTCTGTTTCCATTTCCATTTGTCTCAAGCTTTGTTTTATTTATTTTTTAAAAGTTTACTTATTTATTTTGAGAGAGAGCACACACAGCAGGGGAAGGGCAGAGAGAGAAGGGGAGAGGGAATCCCAAGCAGGCTCCGTGCTCATACCATGGAACCTGTTGTGTGGCTTGATCCTGTGAACTGTGAAATCATGATACGAGCCGAAACCAAGAGTCAGCTGCTTAACTGACTGAGCCACCCAGGCGCCCCAAACTTTGTTTTAATCTCATGTTTAATGTCTTCTTTAACCCATGTTGTTCATGAGAGTGTTTAATTTCCACGTATTTGTGAGTTTTCCAGTTTTCCTATTGGTACTGATTTCTAGTTTCATGCCATTGTGTCAGAGAAGATACTTGATGTGATTTCAGTCTTTTAAAATTTGCTTCGACTTGTTTTGTGGCCTAATGTGTGGTCTGTCTTAGAACATGTTCATTGTGCACTCAAAAACAATGTGGGGGTGCCTGGGTGGCTCAAGCGTCCGACTCTTGGTTTGGGCTTGGGTCATGATCTCATGGTTCATGAGTTCAAGCCCCACATCGGGCTCTGCACTGACAATGTGGAGACTGCTTGGGATTCTCTCTCTCTCTTTCTCTGTCTCTCTCTGCCCCTCCCCTGCTCTTGCACGTGCACACACACACACTCTCAAGATACATGAATAAACTTAAAAAATAAAGTGACTAAAAATGTATATCCTGCTGTTGTTGGGTAGAATTCTCTATGTATGTCTGTTAGCTCCATTTGGTCTCTAGTGTTGTTCAAATCTGCTGTTTCCTTGTAGATTGTCTGTCTGGTTGATTTATCCTTTGTTGAGAGTAGAGTATTAAACTCCCCAACTATTACTGTATAACTGTTATTTCTCCTTTTACATCAGTTAGTCTTTGCTTATATATTTAGGAACTCCAGTGTTCAGCACATAAATATTTATAATTGGTATGTTTTCATGTACTGACCTCTTTATTATCATATAATGATCTTTTGTCTCTGGTCATTTTTAGCTGAAAGTCCATTTTGTTTGACATAAGTATATCTACCCCTGCTTTTTTTTTTTTTTTTTGGTTACCATTTTCTTGAAATGTTTCTTTCATCCCCTCACTCTCAGTGAAGACTCTTCACATGTTGTTGGATCTTGTTTTGTTTTGTTTTTTAATTCATTTAGCCCTTCTGTGTCCTTTCATTAGAGAATTTAATTTGTTTGCTTAAAGAAATTATTGATAGGTAGGGACTTACTGTTGCCATTTTGTTGATTGTTTCTGGTTGGATTAAGATTCATTGTTCTTTAACCTGTTTTTGTTTTTTGTTTTGTTTTGTTTTGTTTTTTTTTTTGAGTTTTGATGTCCTGATACCATATGTTTTGACTTTTTTGGCATGTTATTTATGTAATTACTATGGGATTTTTTCTTTTTGTTACATTGAGGCTTATGTAAAATATTTTAAGCTTGTAACACCCCTATTGTAAGCTGATAACAACTTCAGTTGAGTTTTTAAACTTGACACTTGTACCTCTCTCTCTTACATTTTAGGTTATTGCTGTTACAATTTAGATGGTTTTTTTTAATTGTGTAATTAAGAACAGATTATTGTAATTATGGTTACTTTGAATACCTTTGTTGTCTTAAAACTTGTAAACTAGAGTATTATTCACCACTGTTACGTATTGTAGAATCTAGCTCTGACTGTATACTTACCCTTACCAGTGAGATTTACAGGATCTTTTTGTATTTTTATGATGGTATTTGGTATTCTTTTACTTCCACTCAAAGAACTTCCTTTAGCATTTGTTATAATGCATTTCTGATGGTAATGAACTTCTTTTGTTTATTTAGGAAAGTCTTTGTTCCTCCTTCATTTCTAAAAGACAGTTTCACTGGGTATAGAACTCTTGGTTTATAGTTAATCTCTTTCATTATTTTAAATATGCCATCCCATTCTCTTCTTGTCTGAAAGTTTCTGTTTAGAAATTTGGCAGGAATTTTGTGGGGGTTCCCGTGTATGTAACCGTCTTTCTTTTCTCTTGATGCTTTTAAAATTCTTTCTTTATTACTTCTGACAACTTGATTATAATGTGTCTCAGTGTAACTCTGTTCAGGTTCAACCTATTTAGGGTCCTTTGGACCTCATGCATCTAGATGTCCATTCCTCTCCCCAGTTTCTGGAAGTTTTCAGCAATTATTGCATTAAATATACTTTCTCTTCTCATTCTGGAATCTCCATAATGTGAATATTTTTTCTTTTATTGTGTCCCCATAATTCCTGTAGGCTTTCTTTATTCTTTCATCGTTTTTTCTTTTTGCTTCTTTGACTATATAATCACCTTTCCTCCAGGTCATTGGTTCCTTCTTCTGTATTGGTGAGTCTACTCTGAAAGCACTATTGAATTCATCAATTTAGTTTCTTTTCAACTCGGGGATTTGTTTTGTTTGTTTTTGATGGTTGCTATTTCCTTATTGAATTTCTTGTTTTGTTTATGCATTGTTTTTCTAATTCATTTCCTTGTGTGTTTTCTTGTTCACTGAGCTTCTTTAAAAGATTTTCCTGAATTCTTTGTCTTGACAGTGCATAGATCTCAATTTTGGGGGGGCCAGTTATTGGAGCTTTGTTAGTTTCCTTTGGTGGTGTCATATTTGCCAGACTTTTTATGATCCTTATTCCTTGGGTTAATATCCACACATTTGAGCAATCAAGATCCTCTTCCAGACTTTGTAAGTTTCCTTTGGCAGAGATGGTTCTTCACCAGTCAGCTCAGCTTGGGTTTCTGGGTGTGTTTGCTGGAAATGTCCTTGGGCAAGTGGGATGGGCTGTTTTTGTCTGTTTTGGAGGTGAGGCAACTATTTGTCCTCAGGGATGGAAGAGATGTGCCACTGGCATGGAACAGTTGGATAGGATTTCAGGCTCCGTTCCCTATCTGAGTGAGGCTGTGGGATGGGCTCCATGGTTGGTTGGATTCTCCGATTAGGCTTTCTAGATGGTCAAGACTGGGTATTTTATTCAGTAGGAGATTGAGGCTATGAATTAGCTTCCCTGCCCTAGCAGGACAGCAGGATGGTATCCAGCACCTGTGTAGTTCATTATTTGGGGATCTGAATCAGGTGAGAGTGTACTGAATTCCCTTGTCAGGTGAGGCTGCCAGTTTTGCTCTGCAGATGGGCAAAGCCATGGTCTGTGCTTGGTGTTTATGTGCCACTGTACTTTGGGTTATGGAATGGGCTCTACCGTTGCCTGTGTGTTCGGGGTAGATTGGCTGAAGGCCATAATTCAGCAATCAGCAGGGCTACGAATGACACTGCCTGCCTGAGAACATTAGGAGAAACAACTCTCAAGCTGCTAAAGCTCTTTGTTGACCTAAGTCAAGCCAGCTTGCACCCTGAGTTCTCTGACTGAACAGGGCCACTGGGCTTGGTCTGCAAAGTATTGGCTCTGCTTGCCCACCTCTTGGATCAAGTGCTACTGGGCTCACAGCTTCGAGGATGTGTCACCAGCCCATCTGGTCCAATGGGGCCAAATAACACCCTGCACGGTGCGTGGAGCTACGTTGCTGCTCCCTTGCCTGGACAAGATATAAAGGCGCCACTCCAGGTTACCCTCAGTTTCCCAAGTAGCCCCCTTAGTTGAGAGGAGCCAAGAGTTACCCTCAGCCTTGGTGGTGAATGAATCCTCCACTTGTATGTAGCACAGGAATACTCCATGCCCAGTACTGGCTTTGCTCTGCAGATGATCAGCTCTGCTTCCTCAACTGCCTTTGGCTCAAGTGTCACTGGGTCACACTGCTTCCACTTGTCACCAGCCCTTGTAGTCAGATTGTGCTGGAAGTTACTCCCCATAGCGGGTAAGGCCGTGATTCAGCCCCTTGCCTGGGCGTGGACGAACTGGGCGCTAGGGATGGCAAAACTTGTTTGAAGATCCAAATCAGACAGATCCGCACGGTGCAATGAGCTCCCTGATCACGGTGCACCCCCAACTTGAACGTACAGATGAGTAAAGCTGTTCGTTGATACTACTACTTGGGCACCACAGATACAAACTCAGTCTGCCCAGGTCCCTGTGCTGGGTGTTAGAAGCCCTTCCCTGCTTCACCGGTAGTCAGATGTCCAGTGATTGAGCCCCGCAGACTCCCCCTGCAATCCCTGTGGTACAAGATCAGACTAGGGTCTCCTGCAAAGCAACTCAAAACTTTGAGGGGGTTGCTGTTGGTCCCTGTGGGTTCATTTTCCCATTAGCGGAATTGAAGAGACCTTTCCCTGGGGTGCTGCCATGGCCTGGGGGAGGGGCAATATGGTCACCATGTGGCTGTTTCTCTTACTCTTCTAATGTGGTCCGTCTCGTTCTCTGTGGTAACAGGGGTGGACTTCAGCCTTACGTCTGTGTTCAAGGATTCTCTCAGTGGTGTCTCGTTCTTGAATAGTTGTTTCTTGTCGTGAAGGGAGTAAAGTCAGGAACCGTCTCTATCACTGTCTTGGTGACGTCACTTGGTTTCCTGTACATCTTACTGATATTTGTTTCATTGAACAAAGAGCCCACCCACGAATCCCTTCAGAACATTCTAACTTTGGACCGAGAATTAGGAGACTACAAAATAGTGCTGGTAAGATTCTTAGCAGCCCTGCTGGCTGGTTGAGAGAGTCGGTAAGGAGTCAGATGTCTGAATTTGAGAATAGAGAGACTGTAGGTCCTGGCTCGTAAAAATGTGGAGTTATGTGGCTGAGGCGAGATCAAGGACAACATGCCCGAGGAGAGGCACTTAGGGAACTGAGAGATCAGGTATGGAAGGATTGGTTATGAGGTGACCTCTGTGGCTACAGAGATACTGCATGCGGCAGACCGTTAGAGCCAGAGCACCTGAAGAAGCCCAGGCAGATTTGCCAGGAAGCTAGTGACGCTGAAGTGTCAAGGGCCCTCTGTTACAGAGGGGCAGTTTTACATTCGTAATGTTTTCCTCTTCTAGTCTGTCCCCAGCCCCAACCATGGAAGCTTCAGTTCTCCTGATTCCTGGCCCCATTCCAGGCTTTGTGGAGTGAACTAGAAATCACAAAAGTAATTGTGGCAAGAGTAACGTTAGTTAACGCTAATAATATCAGTGATGTTAGTGTTAATACTGTGCTCAGGGAATGAGCGGAAGTGAATAAGTGGTCCGAGGGTGATGGCAGTTGGGAGAGAAGAAACAGGCAGTGGAGACTGTCGATCTGAGATTAGTGAACTGTTGCCCACCAGCTGTCTGCTTGCTTTTACAAATAAAGTTTTGGTGGAACATAGACATGTCCCTTCATTCACACGTATCTTTGGCTAGATTCGTTTTATAATGGCACTGTCGAGTAGTTGAGACACAGACTGTGTGACCCATAAAGCCTGAAACATTTACTGTATGGCCTTTTAAGAAAAAGCTTTGCCAGCCTTCGGTCTAGAAGCAGCTGTACAGAACAAGACGACACCACCTAGAAATGTGTAGAAGGAAGCGGACAATTTGAGGGCTTTTGCTAACGACTGTGAGTTCCACGTGTCACCGTGGAAGGGGCTCCGGTTGCAAATGGTAGACAGTTGCCTCTGAAGGATGATGTGCAAAATTGTCTTTCTGTTTTGACTGCAGGAGACGGTGGGTGAACGACTGTGGTCATAAGCTGCGGTGGCAGATGAGGTAGGGATAGTGGGCGTGGTGAGTCCACGTGGTCTTAAGGCTGAGGAGCGTGGTCAGGCCGCAAGGATGGCGGGGTGAGGAAAGGTGGTGGGTTCCAAGAGTACAGGGTTTGGGAACTCCTTGCCGGCCCCTTCTATTAGAGGGTAGAAGGGAAGAGAGGTGGGGAGGCTCCTGCGGCCTGCAGAACATTCTGCTTCCAGTCTCTAGAGATGAGCACAAGGTCCGATTTTCCTTCATGCTCTGCTGCTTCTCAGACCCCTTGGTTACTAACTGTGCAGACTGATTTTTCCAAAGCTGGGTAAGATCTGATGCATGTTTGCAAACCCAGAGCGTGTTAAGATTCACTGGAGTGTGGCCGCGCGAAGAGTCATTGGTGACCTGCCGCTCTGTGGCCTTGAATGTGAGTGAGCGGTTGGTTTGAGTTAGGTCTTCCTGTTAATCTCTATTTTGGATAAATTCTGGCTCAATGACTCGTTTATATATTTATTACAGTTCCCACAGAATTAAGTTCCCTCTTCCAAACAGAGAGCCATTTCCAACGTTGGTACTTGAAAAGTCACCTGCATATAAGTGCACCGTAAGGTAGAGGAGGAAACAAGCATTCTTGCTCTCGAGCGCCTGAAAGCAGTGCTGTGTTAGGCCGGCGTGAACTGAGTTTCATCCTCAGACCATGCACTAACAGCGCTGAGCGGTCTCTGGAGGGTCTGCTCCCCCCGTGCTCTCCTGTATCAAGTGCTCTGACGGATCAAGCATGTGGAACGACGTGGACATTGATGATTCTGAGTTGAACAGCGAGAAGAGTTGGCCTCCAAAGGGGAAGGACTTTTTAGAAAAACCAAACCAATTGATTTCATTTACATGTTCCTTTTTTATGTACATAGAAAGGCAGTAAGTGAGTAGCTCCATATCCGAAGTCTCAGAGAGCACTTGCATTGAGGGTAGGATAGGGTTTTAAGTGATCCTTCTGATCCATGGCATCTCAGACTCAATGAGGTACGGGAGGCGGTATATGGGAAGGCTTCAGTATGGTGCCCACCGCCTCTCAGGCCGAAAAGCGCACAGACTGGTAAAGAGAGTCGCCATCCCACCAGCATGCACCTGCATTACGCAATTCAGGTTTTTTCCTTAACCGCTTTCAGTTTTAAACGAACCATTTAGGGCGAGAATTATAAACCAAAGTAAGACCTTGTGTTTACATTTGAAAAATATCAGAGTTATTAACATTTTAAAACTGGCTGCTGGCCTGTCCCTGTGCGATGACCTTTCAATAATGGATATTAATTCCAGCTCAGTTTCACCAGCAGAGAAATGTCAGGAAAATGTGTTTACGTGACACACTGCCGCAGCCAGAAAACTGTAGCGCCTCTGAAAGAAACATTTGAAGAAGTTAGGTTGGTCTCTGCTGGCTTGTGCTAATGTCAGAAATCAAAATACTCCTTTCTTACCAGGGTTATTATAAAACTCCCTGAACTGGCGTTTACTTAAGAGACCGGGAAGTCACTGAGAGTTGCTTGGGCTTTGCACGGGTACTTGAAAGCTATCTTAGATTCTTTTACTTTTATGAATGAGATTCAAAATTAGGCTGTACAGTAGAGGTTGGCAAACATCTGCAAAGGACCAGATAGCAAATGTTGTAGGCCTGTAGGCTGTATGGTCTTTGTCAGTACTATGGGTGCAAGAAAGCACCCATAGAGAATCCATGAATGAATGAACATGACCTTGCTTCAGTGAAATTTTATTTCTTTTACATTTTATTTATTTATTTTTTTCAACGTTTTTTTATTTATTTTTGGGACAGAGAGAGACAGAGCATGAATGGGGGAGGGGCAGAGAGAGAGGGAGACACAGCATCGGAAACAGGCTCCAGGCTCCGAGCCATCAGTCCAGAGCCTGACGCGGGGCTCGAACTCACGGACCGCGAGATCGTGACCTGGCTGAAGTCGGACGCTTAACCGACTGCGCCACCCAGGCGCCCCGAAATTTTATTTCTAAAATGAGGTGGCCAGCCCACTGGCCATGGTTTTCCAACCTCTGTTAAACAGTAACTAACTCAAACTATATCAAAAGTACTCTTAAGTTTTTACAAGTCAACATATTTGTAAAAGTTAGTTATTAAATTTTGATTCAAGTTAGGAAATAACACAAAGAAATAACAGGAAGTTGCGTATAAATTCATATGTGCAGGAAGAGCCTGCTGCCTTTATAGTGGTATGAAGATACATGAGGAAGAGCAGAAATTTGCCTAAAGGGTTTAATCTAAAAACGATAATTAATAAATCTCATTGTGTCAATTAGCCGTTGCTAGATAATAAACCACCCCCAGGCTAAGTCACTTAAAATAAGCCACTTATTTTCTCACCATTCTGTGGGTTGGCAGCATGGGCTGGGCTCACTTGTCTGCCTGGATCCTCAGTGGGGCCTCTCATCCTCCAGGGGGGCTCCCCTGGTCCTCTTCACACGGTAGCCACCTTCAAGAAGAGCCCGTATGAGAGCTGCGAGGCCCCTCAGAAGTGTCGTGCCCCTTCCATCACACGCTGTTGGTGGAGGGAAATCACGAAGTCAGGCTGGTTCAGGAGCTGAGAAAAGAGACTCCGCCTCTTGATAACAGGAGCTGCAAAGAGTCTTTGGCCATCTTTAACCCAGTTCAGTTACCTAGACATTTAGAAGCAGAACTTCACATGGCCCCACAACTGGTGCACTAGGGGTCGGCAGACTGTTCTGTGAAGAGCCAGACAGTATATACCTTAGGCTTGGTGGCCACAGACTCGGGCAGCTACTCAGCTCCACTCTTGGAGCTCCAAAACAACCGTAGGCCATACATAAAGGAATGAGTGTGACTGTGTTTCAGTAAAAACTTATTTACAAAAACAGAATTTGAACCCCTGATCTGGTTCCTTCAGTCCTGGTGCCAGGCATCGTTCAAGTGTGAGGAACACAGCAATGAACAAAACCGACAGAAATCTCTGCCCTCGTGGAACTTAGGTTCCGGTGGAGGAAATGAACAGCAAACCAAATAAACGAACAAGAGGGTGATGTTAGATGGCATTAGATGTTACAGGGTGACGAGTACTGAGGACAAAGTAAAAGGACGAAGGGATTAGGAAATGTCTGGATGGGTGTGGGACAGAAAACCCTACCTTGGGTAGCCAAAAGCCTCACTTTGAGGGTGATTGTTAAGTGAGGATGTGAAAGAACTGAAGAAGCAGATCCCTGGGGCGGGGGGCGGTGGGCATATTGGACACGAAGAGGGCGCGTGCCTGGCATGTCAGACGAACAGCGGGAGGCCGAGTGGCTGCAGTCCTGGGAAGGCTGGTAAGCACAGTGGGAAACATCAGAACTGGCTGGTACGTTCAGGGTGCACGAGGTTATCATTTTTGTCAAAAGCTATTGAAAGCTTTAAAATCATCTGGAAACTTGTGGTAGACTGCAATTCAGTTTTAATGGAGGACTGGGTAATTGGTTGGTAGACTACCCTACCTACCTACCTACCTACCTACCTACCTACCTACCTACCTACCTACCTTGACTAACTTGTAAAGGTTAGACCATTGGTTTGGGTGAAGCTAATGATAATTCAGGTTAAAAAAAATCCTTCAGTGACTCAGCTCCTGCCCAGGGCTGGGATCTCTTATTGGCTGTCACCTTGAGAGATTACTGCATGAATGCCTCTGGCATTAGAAAACCTCTTTTTTTTTTTTTTTTTTTTCACAAAGCAGCGTACTCCATCTTTGAGAAAATCCTAATTATTAGAAAGTGTTTCTTTATATTGAGCTGAAACTGGCTTCTCTCTTAATTTCTACCCTAATTGATTCTTGTTTCCCCCTTTGGAGCTACTTAGACAACATTTGTTATTTTAGTTACCTACAGGGGGAATAAAGTACCTTACCCTGTTGAGTGTGCGAGTAGAGTTTAGACTACAGTGATATCACAATTTGTGTTTTATAATATCTTACCGTTTAAGATGCCAGAGATATTTCGTTGATTTTTTTCAGCTGTTAAGAGACATATTTATTTCTCTGCTGCCCTCTGTTAATAGCATCCCTTGTGAACATCTCTTTCAACATATGTAGTGTTCCTTGATTTCGACATTCATTTTTCGTCATCAACTGAGAATTTATTCGGTTATACCAATTTATCCTAAACGGTGTTTATTTTCAAGTTCTGTTGGCTGTTGTCGGTTTACAAACCACCCCATAAATCAGTGAACTGAAACAAAAATCCTATTATTTTGACTCGTGTCTCTAAGCTGACTGGGGCCCAGCTCTAGGCTAAGCTGTGAAAACTTTGCATGAACAGATTGCCTAAGTAGCATCAACTCTAATGGACCCCGATGGGCTCTTGTATGGTTCTCTTTAGTTCTGGACACAGTCCAGCTGACCCTAAGTGCATTAATGGCCATAGTCAATGCCACAAAAATAAACCTATTAGTCTTTCAGGACACAGAGGTCCCAGGGTGACCCACTGACTGCCGTGGCCTAATTTCCTTAGTGGCCCCAAGCATTTCACCTCAGTTTTCTGAACCCGCATCTTTCTAAATGCCCTGTTGTACCTAACAGCAGTTTCTGTGCCCTCATGCCTACAGACTCCATCATGTGGGAGGAAAGACTGATTTTAAGGATTGATGTTTTAAAGTTTCTCAAGACAATTACAGAAAATACTTTTTTGCATTTAGTGAAATTTCGGTTGTTTAAACTGTAGTTTTAAAAATTGAGATCGAGGGGCGCCTGGGTGGCGCAGTCGGTTAAGTGTCCGACTTCAGCCAGGTCACGATCTCGCGGTCCGTGAGTTCGAGCCCCGCGTCAGGCTCTGGGCTGATGGCTCAGAACCTGGAGCCTGTTTCCGATTCTGTGTCTCCCTCTCTCTGCCCCTCCCCCGTTCATGCTCTGTCTCTCTCTGTCCCAAAAATAAATAAACGTTGAAAAAAATTAAAAAAAAAAAAAAAATTGAGATCGAATTCCTATGCCACAAAATTCAACATGTTTAAGTTCCTAATTCATTGGTTTCAGTATTGTCACAAGGCTGTGTAACTATTTCCACGGTATAATTCCAGAACATTGTCATGACTTCAACAAAACAAAACAAAACAAAAAACAGACCAAAACCCATGTATCCCTTCCATTTTTCCCTTTTACTTCTTCTCCCAATCCCATGGAAACAACCAATCTGCTCTCTTTTTTTTTTTTTTTCAACGTTTTTTATTTATTTTTGGGACAGAGAGAGACAGAGCATGAACGGGGGAGGGGCAGAGAGAGAGGGAGACACAGAATCGGAAACAGGCTCCAGGCTCCGAGCCATCAGCCCAGAGCCCGACGCGGGGCTCGAACTCACGGACCGTGAGATCGTGACCTGGCTGAAGTCGGACGCTTAACCGACTGCGCCACCCAGGCGCCCCAACCAATCTGCTCTCTTTATGGATTTGCTTCTTCTGGACATTGTATATAAATGGAATCACACAATATGATATGTGGCCTTTGTTTGATTTCTTTCCCTTAACATATGTATAAATTCTAATGTTTAAAAAAGGCACAAATAATCGAGTTTAAAATATTGTTACCCAAGAAACTTGTACATATTTAAATAACAATTTCGTTACGTATTTGAATTTTACTTTCTTCTTACTATCTTGATATCACTAAAACTTTGCATTAACAAATTGTCCCCATTTGCTTCAAAGAGTGTTTAAACTTGTCTACCTAAATCTGAAGTAAATTCCCATGTGAAAAGCAAGTTTAATTCAGTAGCTTTCCTGCTTAAGAAACTATTCTCATGTTAAATGAGGAAAATGGCATTGTATGAGTGAGTGTAAAGTGAAAATACTCTCAAAAAAGTTGAATTTTAACTGAACATAGAATGGGCCTTGCTTAAATTGACATGAAATTATTTGTGAGGATACTTTTACCAAACCTTTTCTAAGAGTAGTATAAGGTGGACGCCAGATGGGCTTTTCTTTGTTCAAAGATGCGTTCACCTCTCTTCTTTGTCAAGCTAGTATTTGGATAAAGACGGACTTGTAATAAAACTTGGAGACAACAAGGATCCCAGCTTAAATGTTAGGCTATATCTTTTTCTTGGGCAAGAACACACCGCAGGCTTAGTTTTCAAAGCCGCATGTGGGGATGAGATAAAACTAAGTGTCTGGAAAATCTTTAATTGAGCTCAATCTCTACAGGTCAGTGTTTTTCTTTAGTGGAATCGTGAGGTACGTCATAAGATTCCAAAGTGTGTCTTTTCTTGGCTTGCCACTCACACTAGCCGATAGTTTACTTGATGAATCAGCAGGAAAGCCAGTATTCTCCCCTTTCCCCCATTTTCTTGGTTTCCTACTTTGCAAAGTTGCTGTAATAATATTTATCTAGGTACTCTGCAGGTGAATGAATTGTGGCAGACTTTGAAACCCCTCAGAAAGGATGCTGTAATTAACAAAACACTCCCTAACAAGAAAGCTATAAAATGGATTCTTTATATATATAAATGTCTGTATCTATAAGTTTCCATTAACAAATCCAAGCATACAATTAGACTTAGGTTCTAACAGAAAACCATAAAAAATATTGACCTGCGAAGGCAGGGTTTTGGAGAAAGTGGTTTCAGGATATAGGAGTTATTAGCTTGGACTGTGCTTCTTGAGGGCATGTCTGCCTATGAGCTGTGGCCAGTCTCCTGTCTTATCACGTTATTTATATGTCCGACTCTGAGACGGAGTGCGTTACTTGAGTTTTTCTTCCATGAAATGAAAAATCTAGAGATCTGGAGTTCCAACACCCTATTCTGTCCTCACAGTGGGACCATGAAATTGGTTTTCTCGTTGATAAAGTAGAGCTTAAATCTTCTTTGCAGGGTTGGTAAGATTTAAATGAGATCATGTGTGTAAAGCACTTGACAAATAACGGAACCCCAACAAATAGTAGCTATTTTTATTACTACTGTTTTGGTGTCGTGCTTGGTAAGTAATAACTAATTGCTAGGTGAACGACAGATTTTATTTTTTCAGGGCCTTTTGTATGTTTCTGGATAATGTAACAGGGGAAAAAAGCCACTTAATTTTACTCCCACATCCCCAAGTCCATATAAAACAGAAGCCCAGCTCCATCTTCAGTGAAGAAAACACACCAGAACCTGCAAAACTTCAAGCCAAAACCTTTGGGGTACACCTGCCAGATACTGTGAATTCTGTACAAAGATGAGTGATATACACCCCATGAGACTTTGATCAAGGTCTATATTTTCTCCAGGTAAATGCCACAGCCTTGAAAGACATATCTCATAAGTCCTTGATTGGAATGACAAGATACAGGCCGGCCACGTGGTGATCTCCCTATAGTGATAACTGTTCAGAACCACAGGGACATTAGGAAACCCACGGGAAATGGGGGGCTGCAAGGGAGACCATGCTCATGTGCCACTTTTTGTCATCTCTGAACTTGCCTTCAAGGCGAAGGCAGCAACCTTAGGAAATGTGTTACGGAGGGCCTCTGGCTGGAACTTATGTCCAAAGTGGCTTAGCCACTGGTCTGTTGAATGTTGAAGAGCTACATGTGGAGGCTGCGGACTGATCCCACTCATGCTGGCCCTGTCCCTCCCCGTAGTTGTTCAGCAGGTACCTGTTATTTTTCAAAGATGAATAATTGTCAGGAAGGAACCATCCATAAAAAATGGAAGAAAGGAACCTAAGTGAAAGGTTGAGAAAGGACAGACATTTCGAGAGAAACAGAATCCACGTTTTTTAAGTCTGAGAGATTTAAACAGGCTCACTCCAGAAGAAGGAGCAAGGAGAGACGTGGGGGCTCAGAGGAGACACGAGACGAAGAAGGAAAGGAACTGCAAACTGGGAGAGCTTGGGAAGAAACGGAAGAGGAGAACCTTCTATTGTGATACTGCACGCTCTGTGTCACAGATGTGAAAGCCACACCAGACACTGCAAAAAACCAAGTCAGTACAACTGAAAGTACCATCAGGTAGCAAATAGCCTATTTTTCGTGTAGCAACAGCCAGAATGATCATTTCAGGGGCAAATCTTCTATTGCTCCCTGTACTAACTCTCTACTGTTTCTAGGAGCAAGAATGGAATCATTAACACAGCATACAGCCCCTATTCCTACTTCATCTCAAGCCACTTTTCCCTCTGCTGTCGGTGCTTTGGCCTCATTCACTTTATCTCAGCTGATGTCGTGTTCTTTCCACCCCACACCTTCCCGTGTACCATTCCCCATGCTTCTTGCCTCGTTACTGCCTTCAGAGTTCACTTCAAGCACCATTTTCTCAAGGAAGCCTTTGTTGATACCCCACGTTCTCCTCCACTGTGCTTATCACAGCTTTAATGAAAATGCAGATTAGTCGGTTAATTGCTTAACGTCCAAGTCCTCTGTCAGAGCGAAATCCCCGTGAAGTTCAGAACCTGCCTGTTCCATTCACGATGGTCTCCCCTGCGTAGTTCCTGGTGCATGGTATTTGCTCAGTAAATGTGCACTGATGGGATGAGTGATACTGGATTACCCAGTGTAGTGTTTACGTTCCATTTCTAGAATAAGTGCTTTGAGTCTCTGCCCTCTGTTCACAGTTTCAGCCACAGAATGCCTGGCCACGTGTGTTGTCCAACTGCTGGCCTCGTCTGTAGTGATAGGCTTTGTATCTTTCTTCCCGCCCCATATTTACATAAGACGTCGTGTGCTAGACTCTTTTAAGGCCACCGAATCGGATGAAATTTGAGCATCCTACTGATTTTTCCTCACTTCTCACCTAGTTCCTCACTTTTGGGATCCAGCTGGCTGATCTCCTACGGGCAGATCCGATGCTTTGAGAACACACTGAAGATCACTGTCAGAGGCTGAGACCATCATCTTGGGTTTAGCAGAGCGATTTCGGGGAGCTAAAAACTTGCGGTGATCTCATCTTGCATCTTTTATTGTATTTAATTTTAAAATAAGGAGAGCGGGGTGGTAAAGGGCACTGTCCACTTATCTTTCTGTAATGTTTCATTGAGGCAGAAGGGCCCGTGCACCGTTCTTCCCCTTCCCAAGAACGTCCTCACCAGCCCTCAGCTAGGCTTCTTAATGGCAGAAATACTCAGAAATAGCAAAACCATGTTATCCCTTACCAAAGTTTTTTCAGTAAAAGGAAAAAAAGACACTTAACAAGCTTTTTTATTAAATCAGATTAAAAACATGTTACATAGGAGGAAGGGATATATAACAGAAGGTGTGAATCTATATATTAGTGTCAGGGAATAGCATCGAATGAGTTGTGCCTCCTCGAAATATTTCAAAGAGTTCCTGAGAAAGGTTTTCACAACTTGCTTTAAGAAAAAAGATACAGACCCATCATTTAGGGAAGGATTTGGAGGAGTCAGCATGGAAGTGAAAGAGGGGCACACGGTTTGGCAATTGGAGTAGCCAGGTTTGAATCCTAAGTCTACAAGTTACCTGTGAGATACTTTGGGTCCTAATCTCTTTAGGATAATGGTACCTATTTCATGTGTTGGTTTCGAGCATTACATTATAATACATATAAAATTTTCAAGTGTAATTAATAAAATTAGTGTATTTCAAAGTAAGTACTAAAAACAGCTGAGTGGTCCTCACGTGGGACCGTGTAAGCAGATCATTGGAAGTGAAGCCCGAGATAAGTCATTCGATTCTAAGACCCTGCCAGCCATTTAAAATGAGTTAAACTTTACCACTTCAAATAGGTTGTAATGCAATGTGCTGAAATATCCCCAAATACGATCTCTGAGCCATTGTTCTTTTTTTTATAATTAGATATTTATTTGTGAGATTCTTTCTCTTTCCTTCTTTCTGAGATATAATTGACATGTAACAATGATATGGTTGTAAGGTGTGTAATGTGTTGATTTGGCACACATACGTTGCAGAGTTATACCATGTTACATAATTACCTTTTTTGTGGTGGGAACACTTAAGTACTACTACTCTTTTAGCAACTTGCAAGTGTACAATACAGGACTGTTAACCATAATCACCATGCTGTACGTGAGAGCCCTGGACCCGATTCATCTTATAACTGAAAGTTTTTACTCAGCCGTTGTTCTTAAGAAGTTACAGAGAAATAGCGTTGCCTAAGATCCATTTACAAAAGTAGGGAAGGACTTGAGAAGGACTTCAGAACTCTAGGTAAGGCTGTCTTAAAATGATGATGCTGTTAGTTTATGATAATTGAGAAAAAGAAGGTTGATCGGGGAATGCCCAAGACCTTAATTAAGAGGCATTAATGGGGGGTACCTGGTGGCCCACTTGGATAAGCATCTGACTCTTGATTTCGGCTCAGGTCATGATCTCATGCTTCGTGGGATTGAGCACTGTGTGGGGCTCTGTGCTGAGAGTGTGGAACCTGCTTGGGATTCTCTCTGTCTGCCCCTGCCCCGCTGGCATGTGTGTGCGCTCTCTCTCTCTCTCTCTCTCTCTCTCTCTCAAATGAGTAGACATTGAAGAAAAAAAAAAGGAGGCACTAATGGAGATGTGATCTAGAGGATGGAAATCATGAACTCCTAGGTTATACAATTAAGAAAGACTGTGAACATTTGGAAAGAACTGTTCGGTTGGGTAATGGTAGCTTATGGAGAAAAGGAACAAAATTTCAGTAGATTAATACAAAAGAAGTTTATCAGTTATGTAATAGTAAAGTATGTGGCCTTCTTGGTTAGTGGGTGGCTTTCTTCCATGCGGTGCCCATCTCTTTCCGTTTCGTGGCTCTGTTACTCCCCTGGGTCTTAGCATCCTTCACATCCAGCAGGCAGAATAGTAAAATAGTGGAGAGGGCAGGCCTGCTTATTAAGAACCCCAGCTAAAGGTGAAAATACTTGAAAATCGTTCATCTGATAAGGGATCAATTTCCATAATATATAAAGAACATCTACAACTCAACAACAAAAACCCAAACAACCTAATTCAAAAATGGACAAAGGACTTGAATAGACATTTCTCAAAAGAAGACATACGAATAGCCAGTAAGCACATGAAAAGATGCACAGTGTAATTTGTTATTAGGGAAATGCAAATCAAAACCATAATGAGATGCTACTTCATACCGGTTAGGATGACCATTGATTTTTTTTTTTAAGGGAAATAAATGTTGGAAGGGGTGTGGAGAAATTGGAACCTTTATGCATTGCTGATGGCAGTGTAACATGGTACAGCTACTATTGAAAACAGTACGGTGATTCCTCAAAAAAATCAAACACAGAATTACCGTATGATCTAGCAATCCCCCTTTGAGGTGTATGCCCAAAAGAATTGAAAATGAGGAATCTGGTACTTAAACACAAATGTCGGTTGTGGTGTTATTCACAAAAGCCAAAAGGTGGGAACAGCCCACATGTCCGTCAGCAGATAAATGGATGAACAGTGTGGTGTCCGTAACAAATATATGTGCAGTGGAATATTATTCAGTCATAAAAAGGAATGAAATTCTGATACACACCACAACATGGATGAACTTTGTAAACATTACCCTACGTGAAAGGAGCCAGACACAAAAGGACACATACTGTATGATTTCACTTATATGAGGTACCTAGAACAGACAAATTCATAGAGACAGAAAGTAGAATGGCAATTACCAGGGGCGGGGAGGAGAGGGGTGGGGAGTTACTGTTTCATGGGTACAAAATCTATTTAGGATGATGAAAGTGGTCTGGATACAGTGGCAATGGTCCTACGACATTGAGGACGTATTTACTACCACTGAATTGTAGACTTTTTGGTTAAGATGGTAAATTTTATGTAGTGTATATTTTACCACAACTGAGGGAGAAACTCGGCTAGAAATGACACACATTTCCTTTGCTCACATTCCATGGGTGGTATGGCCATTTTAGGTTGCAGAGAGTTTGAGCAGCAGAGTGCATGATTGAACAGCCTCTTCCCAGCAATGATGGCCCAGTTTGGAAAGAAGAGTGAATATTTTGTGAATGGCCAGCTATTTTAGACACAGAGATCAAGTTTTAAAATGTTTTTTAGTATGTGTGTATGTTGCAAGATAGTATAAATCCAGTTTAGAAGGCAACCTCTTGAAACGGTAGAATCAAAAGACCCTGAAAATTTCTTATCAAACATGAACTGAGTAAAAGAAATATTAAGGTTCCCATTTTACTAATTTTAAGTGCATTAAATGTTTATAATGACTAAAATGTTTCTTATATTAATGTGTGCTCCGTGTCTTAGTAAGGCGTTCGTGAATTGACTTTGCTTCTCCTGTCCCTGTTTCCCCCACATGTTCCTATATATTTTAAACTCAAATTCTGTCCCACACTGCATTTCAGAAGGGGTGTACTTTCTGTTGTCCCAGCTGTGGGGCTTCAGATGTCTCCTTGCTTTGAGGAAGAATGTTGAGTTTACTTCTGGGTGACACATGGAAGAAATACCGCAGATAACACTAGAGGCTGCTTAGCTTAAGGCATCCATGATGGAGAGGAAGGAATGGATGGAAGCCAGGCCTCTTAAGAAATGGCAGAAGATGCTGGGACGTTGGCTCGAGGGCCAGATGTGCTCCCAGCACCGTCTTCAGATAGGTGTCCACCTCTCCTGTGAAATGGGAGGAGGTTCATGCGGTGAGTCGCTCTAGAAGGCAGGACCTGGAGCCCTAGTGAAGGTTCCAGGGTAACCACTTCCTGTTCAACACGAGAAAGATCTTTCCAGCAGTTTGAAGACTCGGGTGTGGAGAGGTCAGCTTCTGGGCAAAGTGAGTGACACAAGCCTGGAAGGCAGACCGGACGGAGAAGCGATTCCAGTGCTCGTGGGAAGCCGGCTTATGGCCTCTAGAGCTTTTAGCAGCTCTGGAGAGTCTGTGATTCTTTCCTGCACTTGCCAATGTTTGCAAACATTCCTGCAGTCTCCAAGATGAAAAGCAGAGGAGGAGTTAATGTAATGAAAGGAAGCTATTAAGATGTAAATTGTTTTCCCCCATAAGTGCTTTCGAGATGTGCTGAAACATACATTCATTTTTATTCCCTTCTGTCTAGGCTGCAAACACTTGGGAACTAAAGATGGAAATGTGGAATCAAGCAGGTTATCCCCATACAAAGAGAGACCGCTAACATCTGGCTCTTTCCTTTTTTCCTTTAAAGGGTATAATCAGTGTTGCATAGTGTCTCTGACGCCTGCTCTTTTCTATCCTTAGTTTTAGAAGGAAAAAAATCTAATGTCGGGCAGCAATTATTACAGTACTTTGCTGGCATATTCAGCAAACAGTAGGCCATTTAAACTGACGACAGTTATTAATGGGATTAGAACAGTAATAAAACTTTATAGAGGAGTTTAATAACTCATTTACAGACCATGAAACAAAGCTAATAGTCACCCTTCATGGGTGAAGTGTTCTATTTGTCCTGTGGTCCACTGCTTTGACTTTTAGTTAAATGTCAAGAGATTACTTAGATTTTAAACATCAGTATGTGCATCTTATTGTTAAAGCAGGTAGAATTTTGCATGCTTAAAAAATGAGTCCCCAAAGAGCAATGATCTAGCATTAACATTTTTAATAAAATGTTAGGTGTCAGCTCTTTCCAGTTACAGATACATAAATGAGTGATTGGCAAACAATAAAATGATCTTTTGTCTATATAAGCACCAAACTTTGGATTGAATCCAGTCCTTTTCTCTAGGTGTCTCGTGGATATTAGCTATAAGTGGCTGAATAAATCAGTCCATTTATCTCTCATTCTGCTAACAACTTGTACCACGATTGAGTCTGTGTGGGCATTATAGTTTGTCCTTACCTCCTTCCTAACAGCTGTCTTTTACTGCCCCGTGTCCAGATTTCCTTTCCTGTTGGGGACGGTTGTCTGATTTGGATTTTATTTCGTTCCAATTTCATTCAATAACCGTTTTTCAACTCACAGTGTCCAGAGTTGGAATATTCCTAAAAGTCACTTATTCAAACCCCTCATTATGTGAATGATGAAAGCGGGGCCCAGCAGGTGCAGAGACTTGCCTTGAGGGGTGGGGCTCCCACCCAGAAAAGCATCTGGGATGACCCTGAGATGCAGAGGTTCTAAACTTGAGCCCCCTTCGCTCACTGTGCCTTCAGCAAGGGCTGGCTCACCTCTGCCTCCGGAACACCAAGTATTTGATACAAGCTACTTGGTAACAGCCGCTCGGTATTCTTCTCTGCCTCTCCTTTGGAACCAAGAGTTTGCTTTAGTTTCGTGTGCTGTCGGTGAAATGGACTGGAACACTGCCCTCCCTCTTTGAGGCAGATATTACTGGTAACCTGAGGGCCCTCCTTTATAGACCAGGTTCATCATCTTCTCTCTTGATGTCCTTGGTGACCAGTGGTATGCATTTTCTTCCTTTTTGAGACTTCTGGCCAGTGTTTAGAAATGGCATCTCTGCCTAGAGAATAAGAACACGTATTCTTTAATCCTGGGCTTCTACCAACCGCACTCCAGCTGGAAATGGCAGTGACCTTAGGGCTCTGACAATCAAGACAAAAGAAAGGACAATCGTTTGGGCACATGTCTATTTTATGAAATTAAAGCGGTAAGCAGATGGGTGGTAAGACCTTTCAGTGCTGCTCAGTCCTGATCATATCATGACAGAATGGCCAATCCTCAGGGTTTTACTAAGATAGCCTAATCAGGTATTTGTGATTGGATAAAGGGATGCTCATCTAGATTTTTCTGGTACTACATCAGGCATGTCATTTTTGCTCGATAAATATTTATTCAACGAATTAGTGGAAGAATGAATGAATTTGAAAATTATATTAATTAAAGATGATGGCATAAGGTATGTACTTGTGAGTCAATCAGACAAGGAGAGAACAACAGTTCCTGTAATAATAATAATAGCAACAACAGTGACAATAAAGAGTGGGGCCCCAAATGGCATTTGGTTTTCAAAGATACAGCTATCTAGCATCGGACAATGTTAACGGGGTTTGCTTCTGAGCCCAGTTGTCCACCAGGCAGGGTGGTCGTCTTTTGAGGAAAACCAGCCACCGAAATCCAGAGAGCCCCCAGAGGGCCTTGACAATGGCAGCATGGGTGAAACCTGGTTTTGGCCTTGTGGGTTATTTTACTAAGGTGACATGTCCAACGTATGTTGTTAATGATATTACAGACTCATACTGTCGAGGGGCAAAAATGTTACGTATAAAGGAAAACATTTTCTTTCACAAGCCCCATCTCAACTTCATAGCAAAACCCAAGTTAAAAAAAAAACCAAAACTTTAATTTTTCTCCCAAACGTGAACTTCCCAGTTAAATGTGTCTAATCCTTTTCTGGGTGCAAATAGCCTGACTTTAAGTCTGTTTACGGTCTGTTCAAAATCCATTCCTCTCTCCTCCCTGAAGCAGAGTCTGGATCTACAGCAGTGCTTTGTATGTTCTTGTGGGGACAGGGGTTCCTTGAATCCCATTAGGATGAAATAAAAATGAAATAAACATTTTGTAACTGACTTTACTTTAATGGCATGAAATGACCTTTTAGTTTTTAATCAAATACGCTTCATTATTTTTGAAAATATGACTTAGCATTTTATGATAGAGCAGTTTGCAGATTTGGTTTATTTTTTCTTAATTAGTAGACTTTTTTTTTTTTAAAGCAGTTTTAGGTTTACAGAGAAGTTGCACAGAAAGTACAGAGAAGCCCCCCACCTGTTTCCTTCCTCCAGCCCCCAGCACAGATTCTCTTCCTGGAGTACACATTAGTGTGCTCATCGATACTCGGTGAGCCAGTATTGATTCAATAGTATTATATCAGATCCATAGTTTACTTTAGAGTTCACTCTTTGTATTGTTTAATTCTGTGGGTTTTACCAAATGCATGTTGTCTTGTATCTACCAGTACAGTAGCATATTAAATGGCTCTACTCCCCAAATCCCCCGTGTTCCATGTGTTTATCCTTCTCTCCCTCCCACTCCAAACCCCTGATCTTTTTAACATTTCTATAGTCTTACCTTTTCCAGATATCATATATTTGGAATCATACAGCCTTTTCATATTGGCTTCTTTCCCAACAATATGCATTTAGGACCTTTCTCCATGTCTTTTTGTGGCTTCATGGCTCATTTCTTTTTATTGCTGAATAATATTCCATTGTATTTACGATCTACATTCCATTGGGTTATCACAGTTTGTGCATCCACTTACCCATTGAAAGGCTCTTGGTTGCTCTCAAGTTTTGGCAATTATGAATAAAGCTGCAGTAAACATCTGTGTGCAGATTTTTGTGTGGACTTAAGTTTTCAGCCCATATGAGTACCAAAGCCCGTATGAATACCAAAGGGCACAGTTGCTGGACTGTATGGCAATCTTATGTTGAGTTTTGTAGGAAAGCTCCAAGGGACACCTGGGTGACTCTGTCGGTTGAGCATCCGACTCTTGATTTTGGTTCAGGTCATGTCTCATGGTTTATGTGTTCGAGCCCTGCAAGGGGCTCTGCACTGACAGCGCAGAGCCTACTTGGGATTCCCTCTCCCCCTCTCTCTCTTTTTGCCCCTCCCTTGCTCGTGCTCTCTCTCAAAAATCAGTAAGTAAACATTAAAAAAAAAACAAAACACGCCAAACCATCTTCCAAAGTCACTGAACCATTTTGTGTTCCCTCCAGAAAGGATCGAGAGTTCTTGCCCCACATCCTCACCAGCATTTCGTGTCAGTGTTTTGAACTCTCACTCTTCCATTAAGTTGTGGTGGTATCTTGTTTAATTTTCAATTCCCTAACACCATATGATGTGGGACATCTTTTCATATGCTTCTTCGCCATCTGTGTATCTTCTTTGTTGAAGTCTGTGTTCAGCTCTTCTGAGGGGTGGGGGTGGGGGGTTTAACTGGATTGTTTCTTATTGTTGAGCTTTAAGGATTCTTGGTATATTTTGGCTACAGGTCCTTTTGCGGATACATGTTTTGTAAATATTTGTTCCCGTCTGTGCTCTTTTTATTTTCTTCTGGCTTAGTTAATTTTGGTACTAGGTTTTAATGGTGGTTATCGGTGAAAAAATGTTCCTAACAGTGCATAGATCTGTGTAGAAAAGGTGCACCATTGACTCTGCTTGCTCAATTATACTCATTTTCAAGCCCATAAACTGGTTATGCAAAGATTTGTTAATAATTTATTTAGCAAAATATCATTTTCCCAGAACATTGCCTATTCTTACAAACTAATTGGAACATTTTGCATTCTTATATAGATTCAAGACCTACTGAGATTTACTTGGAAAACATTTAAATGGGTGTGAAAACAGCTTTCAATTTTTTGGGTCATATTTTATTTACTTTTTATTGAGCTCTAACAGGCAGTAACAAAGTAGACCAGTTTTAAGCATGCAGCTTAATGATTTTTTACATATGTATGAACATATGTAAAACATATGTAAAACCTACGTCTAGATCCAGAGAAAGAACATTTTTACTACAATAGAAAGTTCCTTCAAATTCATTCCCAGTCCATGCTTTACCCAGAGCTAATCAGTATTCTGATTTCTAGAACAATTGATTAGTTTGTCTGTTCTTGAACTTCTTATAAAAGATATACAAAATACACCCGCTTCTGTGTCTGGCTACTTTCAGAGCATAATTGCTGTGAAAGTAATTCACATGGTTCCTTTTCATGAGGGTTTTTTCATTTAAAAAATTGCTATACAGTATCCCATTGTATGATTATATTGCAGGTTTCTCTTTTCCCATTGTTGGGCATTTGGCTTGTTTTCACTTGGTGGCTATTATGGATGAAGCTGCTTTTGATATTCTTGTGCACGTCTTTTTGTGGACATATTCCCTCATTTGTCTTGGATGCATACAGAACCACACGCATGCACGTGCACACGCACGCATATGTACGCATACGAGTGGAGTTGCTGAATCTTAGGAAAAATGTACATTAGTCTTCGGTAGATTTTGCCAAACAGTTTTCTAAAGTGTTGTGCTAATTTAATTTGCGTGTCTACCAGCAATGTCAGAGAATTGCAGTTGCTCTATGTATGTGGTACTTGTTTTTTTGAATTTTAGTCTTTCTGTTAGCGTGTAGTAGTATCTTGTTATGTTTTTAATTTGTAACATTTTCATATGTTGACTGGCCACTTGGATATCACTTTTGTGCCTGTGAATATGTTTCACTCATTTCTAAAATTGGCTTGTTTGGTGTCTAATTGATTTATAGGATTCCTTATGTTTCTAGGGAAGATTCCTTGGTTGGATATGTATATTGCAAATAACTTTTCTTCAGTTCTGTGGTGTTCTTTATACTCCTCAACAGCAAACTTAATGAGCAGATGTCATAATTTAAAGAAATCTTACATTTTTTAGGATTAATGTTTTAATGAGGCATGTTTAAGAAATTTTGCCAAAGTCACAAAGACACTCTCCTATGCTTTTTTCTAGAAGCTTTATCATTTACCTCTCATATGTAGATCTATGAAACGTCTCAAATTAATTTCTATGTATAGTAGGATATAATGGTCATGGCTCTTTTTTTTTTTTTTTTTTAATCTGTGGCACTGTGTATTTAAAGTCTTTTTCTCTTTGTCTGATTTTCCTTATGGTATAATTTGAGGTCTTTAGGGACAGTCTTACAATACTTCCAGCCACTCAGTCAGATGATTGTAGAAACTTCATCAAATATCTTTGTTTGAATGATCTCTGTAGTAGTTAATGTTTTTCACTCAGTGTTTAAACTTCTTTACCTTGAAGGAATGGGTGAAATGTATATGTTAAGGAAAAGAGTGTGCGTGTGTGTGTAAGTATCAGCTATATAGCATGCCGACAACTTGTTTGTTATCACAAAGTCTTAGCAAGTGCCTTTTTGTAAAGAAAAAACTGCATAAATCATCAAGTTTAGCAACACTTTTAAGGTCTCAGCCATGAGATAAGCAGTGAATCCATGCGTTTTTCTGATCACTCTACATCTCATTAAAAAATGTTATGAGGTGTCTGTGTGGTTCAGTCAGCTAAGCGTTCAACTTTGACTCAGGTCATGATCTCATGATTTGTGGGTTCGAGCCCGACATCGGGGGGGGGGGGGGTTAAAAATATTTTTTGAAACATTAAAATTTTTTTTTAGGGGCGCCTGGGTGGCGCAGTCGGTTAAGCGTCCGACTTCAGCCAGGTCACGATCTCGCGGTCAGTGAGTTCGAGCCCCGCGTCAGGCTCTGGGCTGATGGCTCAGAGCCTGGAGCCTGTTTCCGATTCTGTGTCTCCCTCTCTCTCTGCCCCTCCCCCGTTCATGCTCTGTCTCTCTCTGTCCCAAAAATAAATAAACGTTGAAAAAAAAAAAAAATTTAAAATTTTTTTTAAATGTAAAAAACGTTATAAAGATTTGCCCATTGTGAAGATCTTATTTTTAATTTTATTATTATTTTTAAATTTATTTTTGATAGAGACAGAGCACAAGTGGGGGAGGGGCAGAAAGAGAAGCAGACACAGAATCTGAAACAGGCTCCAGGCTCCGAGCTGTCAGCACAGAGCCCGATGCGGGTCTCAAACCTGTGAACCATGAGATCATGGCCTGAACCGAAATGGGACGCTCAACGGACTAAGCCACCCAGGTGCCCCAGGATTCTGTTTTTATAAAACTAACCACATGAGTGGCCTAATGTTTGGGGAGGGGCACTCTTAACCCGGGTTGCCTGAGTTTGAGTCCTGGTTGTACAACTTATAGTCACTATGACCTTAGGCAATTCTTAACCTTGTTCGTGCTTCAGTGGCCTCACCTGTAAGAGTAGGTTTAATTATAATATCCAGTATAGGGGATTGGTGCAAATACTACATAAAAATGAATATAAAGAAGTCAGAATGTTGTCTTGCATGAAGTTAATATTCCATAAATATTTTATATGCATATAGTCAGGTATGTATGGGTGTTTATTTAATTTTGTGATTTTTCCTCTAGCACATTGTGTACTTTGCCATTCAGTAACCCTACTGCAGCAATTTGTCAGGGAATGATCTAGAAACAAATTTTACTTGTGGAGTTATCTTTGTAACCTTACCCTGAGAATAATTTTATAAAAAATTGATATCAAAGCAGATATTCTGTAAGTGATTTCACTTATACCATTTTTAATAAAAACATCTCTAGTAAATAAATTATTTACTGTCAAGAATATATCTTTTCCAGAACATCTTTTCTTCAGCGACTCATAGAAAAAGTAATTCTTTGACTGTATTTTGGGTAGGAATGTAGAATCAATTTTGAAGTAGCTGTATTGTGATCCAGCCTCTCGTGATATATAATTTGTTCTTGCTCCTTCAAGTTTTCAGCAGTATTTTAAAAATATTGTCAGCAGTATTTATTGATAAGGATTAAATTCCAGGTTCTGTTTTGTTTTTTTTTTTTTGAGGGGGGAGGATATTGTTTCAGCCATTTTTACCATGAGAAGAAAAGTGTTGCCAGATGGTTTATGCTTTTTCTGACTTTTACTGTAAAGTATGAAGCCTCATAGGGGCTTCTGTATATTGATCATTAAGTTTCATAAAATGTTGAGAGATACTAGATGGAAGATCACCTGAAATAAAGACGTTTTTCTATTCAGGTGCTTAGTTTTACATTTTCATGCTAATTATGACAGGTCCATATTTCTAGCTAAAGTATCAAGACAGAATACACAGCAAACTCCTCGTAACAGTAGGTAGTTGTCAGAATTTCCATTTTTTAAGCTTTTCAGATCCCATTACCTTGTCATTGTTGTTAACATCCTAATGTGGTCGAGGAGAGCTGTAGGGAGCAGAGTGGCTCGGAGTCTTTTCTTGTGCTCGTGTTATTAGTATTCCCTTCAGCTCCGCTTGTGGGTTTGTTGCAGGTAGCATTACAAGGACTTCTCTACTGTTTAATTTGTTAATTATTAAATTAATTTAGTCAAAATGAGGTCATATAATTGGTACGTCCATTCAAGCAGAGGTACGTGAACTGCTGTTATGTCCCTGTGTGGTGAAATTTTGCAATAACTCCTTGCCCACTCTGCCTCCCCGAGTCTTGTTGCCCCCAGCCTTTCACCTGGATACCCAGGTACCCCTGGCTTTGTGCAGAAGAATGATACATTCAGTGAAAAGACCAGTTGTTGGTGGGTTTTCTTGTTTGTTTGGTAAAAATAAATGGCGCTATATATATACATACACATACACATATATATGTATATATGTATATATAATATATAAATAATATATAAGTTCCAATATTTTTATAGTGTTTATTTTGAAAGAGAGATCATGAGTGGGGAGGGGCGGAGAAAGAGAGGAGTGGGAGAGAATCGAAGCAGGCTTCTCACTGTCAGCACAGAGCCTGATATGGGACTCTATCTCATGAACTGCAAGATCATGACCTGAGCTGAAATCAAGAGATGGACACTTACCCGACTGAGCCACCCAGGCCCCCTGACAAGTTCTAATATTTTTTTAAACACACTCCAATTGGTCACTTTGGAGACCTGTGTTCTAAAATAACAAAACACTTGCTTAAGTGCTAGAGAACAGGGAACTGATTTGTTCATGAAGGACTGAAGTTTGGAAGGCGAGAAAAGAGATCTGAGAGAAAAAATTAACGGAGAAGGTGATGAAAAATTGGTGGAAAGATAAAGAAAAACCGTGGAAGAAAGAAGAATTCAAAAAAGGAAGAAGAAAAAAGAAGAAGAAAAAGCAGCAGCAAGGAAAAAAAAAAAAAGACTGTGATCCAGAATTTCTGCAATTCTCTTGCTTCTTGTCTCAAAACTTGGAAAGAATGTTACATCAGTCATTGTCAGCTTCCACTCTTTTCCCTCCAGTGTTCACTGTATCCACACTTGGGACACACATCTAACCATGCTCTCAGATTGTTTGGATTTCTGGAATAATTGTTTCTATCCGGTGCCAGAAGATGAGAAGAAAGGCATGTGTAGCTACCCAAGTGCCTTCTCTTAGTCTTCTCTTTCTGTGACCTGGAGCCCTGAGATTCTCGCCCGGCTTCCTGCCTCCACAAAAATGAAATTAGTACCAGCAAGGTAGGATGAAGGAGCTATAATGTAGATAAAAAATGTTAATGAACTCTGTAATCCAATTTTTAAGATGATTGCATCAATTTATGTACTGGTTATGTGAGACAGGCATTTCTAGCTTGGTTTTTCTTGCTATATAGACAATTAAAGAATAACACTGCAAAAAATACATTTGACAAAAATACAACACCTATTTATAATTTTAAAACTATTGGCTAAGATTAGAAGAGAATTACCTTGGTTTGATGATACCTCCAAAAAAGCAGAGGTCATACTCAATATTGTAATATCAGAATATTAACAATTTCACCCTGACATTGGAGCAAATGAAAGATGCCCACCATCACTACTTTTAAACATTGTATTCAAGGCCCTACCCAGTGCAATAGGTGGAAAAAAGAAATAGATGCATAAAATGTCAATACTACCCAAAGCAATCTACACATCCACTGCAATACCAATCAAAATTGCACTGGCTTCCTTCTCAGAGCTAGAACAAACAATCCTAAAATTTGTGTGGAACCACAAAAGACCCTGAATAGCCAAAGTGGGAGCCATCAAAGTCCTGGACTTCAGCCTCTACTACAAAGCTGTAATCATTAAAACAGTGTGGTATTGGCACAAAAACAGACACATAGGCCAAAGAAGTAGAATAGAAAACGCCGAATTGGGCCCACAAATGTATGGCCACCTGATCTTTGACAAAGCAGGAAAGAGTATCCAATGGAAAAAAGTCTCTTTAAGCAAATGGTGCTGGGAGAACTGGGCAGCAACATGCAGAAGAATGAAACTGCACCACTTTCTTACACCACACACAAAAATAAACTCAAAATGAATGAAAGATCTAAATGGGAGACAGGAAACCATCAAAACCCTAGAGGAGAAAACAGGCAACAACCTCTTTGACCTCAGCTGCAGCAACTTCTTACTCAACATGTTTCCAAAGGCAAGGGAAATAAAAGCAAAAATGAACTCTTGAGATCTCATCAAGATAAAAAGTTTCTGCACTGCAAAGGAAGCAGTCGGCAAGACTAAAAGGCAACCGATGGAATGGGAGAAGATATTTGCAAATGAGATATCGGATAAAGGGCTAGCATCCAAAAATCTATAAAGAACTTACCAGACTCAACACCCAAAAAACAAATAATCCAGTGAAGAAATGGGCAGAAGACATGAATAGACACTTTTCCAAAGAAAACATTCAGATGGCCAACAGACACATGAAAAGATGCTCAATGTCACTCATCATCAGGGAAATACGAATCAAAACCACACTGAGATACCACCTCACGCCAGTCAGAGTGGCTAAAATGAACAACTCAGGAAACAAGAGATGTTAGAGAGGATGTGGAGAAATGGGAATCCTCTTGCACTGCTGGTGGGAATGCAAACTGGTGCAACTGGTCTGGAAAACAGTGTGGAGGTTCCTCAAAAAATTGAAAGTATCTTCTTTATCCATTTGTCATTTGATGTGGTTTATATATACAATGGAATACTACTTGGCAATGAGAAAGAATGAAATCTGGCCATTTGCAGTAATGTGGATGGAACTGGAGGGTATTATGCTAAGTGAAATAAGTTAGAGAAAGACAGATACCGTATGTTTTCACTCATATGTGGATCCTGAGAAACTTAACAGAACCATGGGGGAAGGGAAGGGGGAAAAAAGTTACAGAGAGGGAGAGAGGCAAACCATAAGAGACTCTTAAATATGGAGAACAAACTGCGGGTTGATGGGGGGTGGGGGGGAAGGGAAAGTGGGTGATGGGCATTGAGGAGGGCACTTGCTGGGAGGAGCACCGGGTGTTACATGGAAAAAAATTTGACAATAAATTATATTTAAGAATAAAAAAAAATTTTTAACTGCTTTTTAAAATAAAAAAATATGGAGAAATAAAGAGAAATAAATGCATAAGAATTGGAATGAAAGAAATAAAACTAACATTATTTTCAGATGACATGAATGTGAACCTGGAAAATTCAAAAGAATCCATGCACTATGAAATTAATATGCAAATTTGTCAAGGTCACCAGGTATAAGGCCGCTATAAAATATCAATATAAGATCAATATAAAAAACAGGTTTTTACTAACAGTAAACAAAAAATTTAAGGATGATTCCTTAAATATGGTAGTATCCAAAAAATCAAATACTTAGGAATAAATCTAATGGGCACAACTTACATACTCAAAGCTATAAAACATTGAGAGACATGTACGAGGGTGTTCATAACATAACAAGAAACTGTAGATTATTCAAATCCCCATCAACATTAAGATATTTAAATACACAGTGGTGTAGTCACAATATGTAGCAATACTCTACTGTTAGTGTAGCACGGGTGGACCTCATGAACATAAGTTGTGATTCTCATTATACAAAATACAAAATGAGCAGCTAATTCTTGATGTTAGAAGTCAGGGTAGTAATGACTTTTGGAGAGGGAGATAATGTCTAGAGGGAGCACAAGAGGAATCTGGGTGCTAGGGACGTTCTTCTTTAGCTGTGGGCTGCTTACATATATTGAGTTTAGGGAAAATTCATCTAACTATGTGTTTGGGTATTTATACCTTTTCGTATGTCTACTACACATCAGTGAAAACGTTTTCTAAAAAAATCTAGTACTCCTTATATATGCGGATAGTAGTAGCTTAACATTGTGTATATAGATACCTTAGGTTCATTCAGTCAGATTGGATTGTCATGTGATAGTGATACGTAATAGCTGTATGGCCTCGTGCACCCAGCCAGCACATGTGTGAACTACTTCATCATCTGTAAGGTGGATAATATCGTCATTATTTAGTTATATTGAGAATTTAATATGGCGTGTAGATGTCATTGAGAAAAAAAGCTCATTTCCTTCCCTTTAAGGGACACCGTGTGCATTTATGTATGTGTATATACACATAATATACCTGTGATAGAGAGCAGTGAATTTTATTTTATTTATTTATTTTTTTTAATTTTTTTTTTCAACGTTTATTTATTTTTGGGACAGAGAGAGACAGAGCATGAACGGGGGAGGGGCAGAGAGAGAGGGAGACACAGAATCGGAAACAGGCTCCAGGCTCTGAGCCATCAGCCCAGAGCCCGACGCGGGGCTCGAACTCACGGACCGCGAGATCGTGACCTGGCTGAAGTCGGATGCTTAACCGACTGCGCCACCCAGGCGCCCCGAGAGCAGTGAATTTTAAATTACAGTTCATGATTATATTCAAAATGATGTATCTACAAATGAAACTTTAAATATGTTTACAGTTCACATTTATAAATCAAGCATAACCCTGCGTTTATGTGGCTATGTTCAACTATAGAGCAAAGTTCATTGAAATTTTTTTATAGTGACAGTATGGCCATATATTTTTTCCCCTCTAAAAGCTGTTATGTATAATAAAATGTATCATTAGTTACATTTAGGTGGTTATAGATGATATGTTGGGATCTAATAATTATCTTTCTCCCTTTGCAACTTGTCACATTTAATCAGTAGGTAATCAGACATTGATGGAAAATGAAATTCAAAGTTATGCTCTACATTTCCATATTTGCATACATCAATCTGAAGACCTGAGCCATTTTATAGTCTAAAATAATGGAAATGGTTTTTATTTCCATCCACTTAGTCATTGACATATTCATTTATTTAAATATTTGTCAAGAACTGACTGAGTCCAGCCACTATTCTGGGCACTGGGTAGTGGATAAAAGAAAGGCTTTTTGTCTTCACAGTGATTCTTTACGGTTTCTCTCCCCCAGAATACGATCTGTGTGTCAAATATATGTTAGATCATGACATGACCGATAAGGGGGCAGGACATGTGACATGGGGATTATGCACAGGATGACTGAGGAAGGCCTGTCTTTTAAGATGGCATTTGAGCAGAGATGTGAAGAATCTTACCAATGTGTAAGGACACACATTGTCTGCCTGACCAACTCAACACACCCTCGTCTTAATTCAAAATCAAATCATCTGTGCTGAAATTTAAGAAATAAAGCAAAGCAAAGGAGACAAAAACACAGACCCTTACATACAGAGAACAAACTGGTGATTACCAGAGGGAAGGCGAGTAGGGGGATGGGTGAAAGAGGTGAAGGGGGCTCAGAGCACAGTTCTCATGATGAGCACTGGGTAATGTAGAGTATTGGATCACTATATTGTGTACCTGCAACTAATATAACCCTGTATGTTACTTACACTTCCAATTGAAAAAAAAAAAAAACACCCAAAATAAAAATGTTTTAAATATTTCTATGGAGTGTGTTTGTTGTTTTTTTTCTTTGCTTTGGTTTTATATTTTTGGACATAACCAAAATGGCCCTTACTGTTGCTGAAATCAAAGCACTGATTCAAATGACTAGTTTTGAATGTTGAAGTTCTGGAATTCGGGGTTTCTAGTTCTGACTTCTCTTTTCAGATCCTTGCTTTTTTGGTGGTGGTGGTGGTGGTGGTGATGACATTTTTTTAAATTTATCTTTTAGAGAGAGAGCACACGCAAGTTGGGGAGAGGGGCCGAGGGAGAGAGCGAGAATCCCAAGCAGGCTCCGTGCTCAGCGTGGAGCCCCCGATGAGGGACTCAATCCCATGACCCTGGGATCATGACCTGAGCCAAAATCGAGTGTCGGTTGGTTGCTCAACTGACTGAGCCACCCAGGCGCTCCTATTTTTAATTTAAGTGAATAAATTTCAACTTAGAGATTTAACATTTATATACATTATGAAGTGTCCACCAAGATAAGTGTCGTCACCATCTGTCATTATAGTTATTGACTATATTCCCTACGCTGTACTTTTCATCCCCCCCCCCACAACTTAATTATTTTATAACTGGAAATATGTACCTACTAACCCCTTCACCTACTTCATCCATCCCTCCACCCCATCCCCTCTGGCAGTGACTAATTCTCTGTAGTTTAGTCTGTTTTGTTTTGTTTTGTTTTTTAGATTTCATGTATAAATGAAATAATATGGTATTTGTCTTTCTCTGTGACTTACTTCACTAGCATAATCCCATCTTGTCACCAATGGCAAGATTTCCTTCCTTTTTTATGGCTGGATAATATTTCATTGTGTGTGTACGTGTGTATGCATATGTATGTTTATATACACATATCCTCTTTATGCATTCATGTATCAGTGGACCCTCAAGTTGCTTCTGTATCATGGCTTTTGTCAATAACGCTGCTGTGTTAAAAGAACACACTCTGTAAGATTTCAAGTTTTTGAAATTTTTGGCCCTGCATGTGGTCTGTCTTTGAAGGTTTCGTGTGTACCAGTAAAGAATGTGAATTCTGCGATAGTTGTTGCGTATAGTAGCCTATAAAAATGGTAGACGTCAAGGTGCTTGTGAGGAGCTGTTCAGATTTTTTAAGCTCATTTTCTATATAATGATTTTCTTAAAGTGGTTAATCACTGAGAGAAGTATTAAAAATCTCCTGTTATGACTGGATCTGTCGATTTTCATTTAGTTGTACCAGTTTTTGTTTGATGTATTTTGAAACTTTGTTTTTAAGCGCTCTTAACATTTATGATTGTCAGGTCTTCCTGACAATTTCACCCTTCTTTTCCTTTTTACTTCTGGTACAGTATATTTGATTTTCATAAGTTTGACTATTAATGTACTTTGGTATGGTTTTTAAAAGTCTTTTTTAATGTTTGCTAATTTTTGAGAGAGAGAGGGCGGGCGGGTGGGCGAGCACAGGAGTGGCGGAGGAGCAGAGAGGGAGGTACAGAATCCCAAACAGCCTCCAGGCTCTGAGCTGTCAGCAGAGAGCCCAGCCTGGGGCTCCAACTCACAAATTGTGAGACACCGACCTGAGCCGAAGTCGGACGCTCAACCGACTGAGCCACCCAGGCGCCCTATGCTTTTAATTGTAATTTTCCTGCTTGTGGTTTGCTGAACTCCTTGAATTTGCAAGTGTATGTTTTGTTTTACCAAATTTGGCAAACTGTGAGCTATTATTTTTCCAAATATTTCTTCCCCCTGCCCCCATTATTTCTCTTTTTACTCTAGAACTCCAATTGTTATGTATATACTACATATGTGTGTATATGCATTAGTCTATTTAGATGTATCATGGTCTCTATTTTTTAAAATTTAACGTTTTTTTCTTTTCTTCATACTGGATAATTTCTGTAGATGTTTTAGTTTACAGACCTTTTTCCTGCCATCTTTGTCTCCTCTTGATCTCAACCAGTGAAAACTTCATTTCAGGTAGTATACTTTTTAGTTTTAGAATTTCCATTTGGTTTATTGTTTTCATTTCTTAAAGAGTTCCGATCTGTTCATTCATTATGACCATATTTTCTTCTATGTCTTTCTATATGTTTTCATTAGCTGCTTTTAAAGCCCGGGTCATCTTTTTATCTCCGTTTAATGCTTTTTTTTTTTCTTGGTTATGGGTTACATTTTCTCATTCCCTGACTTTTTGCAATGTTTAATAATTTTTGATTGCACAGTGACCATTCTGAAAGCACAATAGGGAGTCTGCATTTTGGTGTCTTTCTTTAGAGACTGTTGAGTGTTTTTCTGGCCATCATTTGATTTATTGGTAGATCAGCTTGACCCTTTCAAGCCTTGTTTTTAATTTTTGTTACCATGGGACTATTAATAAGGCTTTTCTGAGGACTCAGAGTGTTTACCAAGATTGGTTCTCTGTGGATTCCCAGAACTCTTTGTCTCCCAGCTCTGTGCTGTTGTCAGAACCTCCCTTCACCTCTCAGCTTCCAGGGGGCTGTTGTCTATCACATGCCCTGGAACCTTACCCAATATACCTCTTAGGACGTGACCAAAGACTTGAGGGTATTGCTATGCAGATTTCCCAAGCTGCTTTTCTGAGCAGGTGCATGCTCTTCATTGGTCTACCTGGTAAACTTGAGCTGCCTCAGCAAACCTTAGCTCCAGTCTCCTGCCGCTCAGCAAAGTAAGGCTGCTGTGCTCCGTCTGAATCTCACAACCGCACGCCTTAGTCTGGAAAGTACCTCAACATGAGGAATGCCGGGAAAGACAGAAAAAATATCAGGGTGATTATAGGGCTTACTTCATGCGTGTTCTCTCTCTCTCTCTCTCTCTCTCTCTCTCTCTCTCTCTCTCTCTCTCTCTGGAATCAGAGTCCTGTGCTATTTGTTGTCTAACGTCTGAAAAGGGTTGTGTCATATATTTTGTCTACGTTTAATTTTATTTATATAGAAGGAGCAGTTTGCTACCATTTATACCGTCATGCCCGGATGTCACAGGCCTCTCTCAGTCTGTTTTTATTTTGAAGTTTACTTATTACGAGCATCTCTTCCTTTATTCAGAAGCCATTTGTATTTCCTTCTCTTGGACACATTTCTCTGTTCATTTTGTTTGACCGCTTTTCTCCTGTGTTTTCTTATCAGTTTGTCAGTGTTCTTTACAAGTAAGTGAAAATTGATTCCTGTGAAATGGTATGCAGATATTTACCATTTTGTTGTTTCACATTTATCATGTTGTATTTTGCCACGGAAATTAGGAGATTCTTCGTAAATATTATTTATAAATCTCTTGTAGCTTCTGGGTTTTGTGTTCTGTTAGGAATGCTTTCTTAACTCTAAATTCTCCTTAATTTTTTTCTACTACTTGTGTGGATTCAGTTTTGATTATTAAATCATTGATCTCCCTGGAATTTATTTGGTTTTAAGTGTTGAGAGTAGGATTTATTATTTTATGATGCCTCAGTAGTACCAATACCATTAAGTGAATGTTCCACCTTTTCTCCATCAGTCTGAAATGCCATTGTGTTAAATTTCTGTATATTTTTGAACAGATTTTCAGCCTTTACGTTTTTCCCTTTGATTTTGTTTACTCACATGTCAGTGCCAAACTCTTTAATTTTTGTGGCATTGTTATGTAGTTAGACATTCATTTGGGGTAGTTCTCACTTCTAGTTACTTTACCTATTTTAGGAGTTTCCTTGCTATTTTGCTTTTTGAAATTTTTTGCCACAATAACTTTGTAATTTGTCTGGTTTCAAAAACCATGTTGACTCGGGGCGCCTGGGTGGCTCAGTCAGTTGAGCACCTGACTCTTGAATTCAGCTCAGGTCATGATCCCTGGATTGTGGGATTAAGCCCCATGTTGGGCTGAGCATGGAGCCTACTTGAGATTCTCTCTGTCTCTCTCTCTCCCTCTGTCTCTCTCTCTCTCCCCCCCTCCCCCATCTTCCCCTGTCCCCTTCTCATGCTCTTTTTCTTCCTAAAACAAAACATGTTGACTCCTAATTTCTTTTGCAGTTACTTTAAATTCATAGATTAATTTAGGAAGAATCAACAGGTTTATTATTTTCTAGCCTTAGAAAATATTCTCAAAATATAGAAATATATTTTGAGATTTTCTAGCCCCAAATATGGTATGAGTCTCCATTCGTCTGATTCTTTATCCCTTAGTAATGTTTGTTTCCTCATGTAGACCTTGTAGGGTCCTTGATACATTTATTCTTAAGTGTCTCATCTTCTTTTGTTGCTATTGTAAATGGGATCTTCTGTCTTCTAAGTGACTATTACTCTTCCACTAAATGTTTTTCTTTTTGCAACAAATTCTGAACTGTGATATTCATAACCTTCAGGTAAATATCGTCCCCTTCCTCTGTCTGCTTTTCTCACTGTCATTCACACAGACATTTAGTCCAGTGAGATGGGCTCTGGGTGGGACGATGCACAAGATATATTCCTACCCTCAGGTGCCAGTGGCCTAAATTAGTCATTTATTTGTTCATTCGGAAAGTATTTACTGAATACGTTCTCTATTCAAAACACCATGATAGACCCTGTAAAACTTACAAAAAGCACTTTGTGCAATTCAAATATTTCAAATTCAATATTTCTAAAATGTGTTTTTCGTTCCATTTAGTTCCTTTCTTTGAGGAGCTTGTAGTCTCACTGGGGAGGAACACTTTAGGTGAAACATAAGTGGCAATGCAAGGTGATATTGCAAAAATGGATGGTGTAAGCAGAAGCTTTCCGAGGAGAAAGTGGTGAGTGAAAGTGGACCTTGAGGGAGGTGGAGGCTGTAGGCAACATGAGGAAGAGAGGCCACCTTACCCGGAAAGAGCAGAGGGAACAGAGCGGAGGCAGGGGTAAAGGACAAGGCGCAGGGGCGGGGCCTGTGTATCCTGGCTGGAGGAGTGGGCCTGTGATCGCAGGCCTGGCTGGAGCCAGAGTGTGGAGGGCCTTGAATGTGGGGTCGGGTCAGGGGTGGTGGGGCCGGTGCTCAGGCTCCCTGAGCGGTGCGGGGACATTCCATCAGTGATGCCCAACGAGATGAGGCTGCCCTGCTGGTAGGATGGAGATTGGAAGCCGAACCGTGGGAGGTGAAAACAGTGATCGTAGGTGTGTGGGATCCAAGTCAACCCCAGAACAGGAAAGGAGCTGGTGTAGCGCACAGAGCCGGAGCAAAAGGGGCACAGCGGGGACTCTCGGGTGTTTGGGTTGAGAGGGCAGAGATGGCATCGCCAACAAGGTTTCAGATCTCAGCGATGCGAAAACTCATCACGCCTTTGGCCGCTTCCTGAAGAGCTCATTTGGAGAGCCCTGTCCTCTGAACTGGGCTAATAAGTTGGGAAAGTGAAAGAATTCATTTGTGAGGCTAATTCCAGTCATAGCCCATGTGTTAATATCCTATGTTTTGGGATTTTTTTTTTTTAATTTTTATTTTGAGAATGAGAGGGGCAGAGGGAGGGAGAAAGAGAATCCCAAGCAGGCTCCGTGCTCAGCATGGAGCCCACCATGGGACTCTGTCCCACCACCCTGGGATCATGACCTGAGCCAAAACTCGAGAGTCTGACGCTCAACCGACTGAGCCACCTGGGCACCCCTACGCTTTATAATTAGAGTCTAGCAACTAGAATTTTTGGTAGCCAGGAGGGGTGGAGACTGACCTCTGAGACATTGTCTTTCCTGAGTGGGATCAGGTGAGTGATCCACAGTAGGGCTTGCTTACTGGCTCTCAGGGTGTGTTAGTGCTGACCGCCTTGAGCATACAGCAGGCGCGTTTCTTACGCTGGAAAGAACTTTGCAGATAGTCCCAGGGGAGATGAAGGTTAGGGGGAAAGAGTCCACTGCTACCCAAGTGGGGTAAGGGCAGAAAGGATTGTGCCAGGAAGGGAGTTGGTGTTGCTCTTTGTCTCATCAAGTTGTTAGTAGCATTTGGCTCCATTATTAGAGGAGGCGCACCTGTCGATCGCCGGGCGTTGGGCCAAGCTGGAGATCAGAAGCACGATACACCTGCCGCCTGGACGCTCTGGTTGTCACAAAGATCCTGTTACCGTCCCATTGTGCCCAGCCAAGTATTCTGTCACCAACCAACTGGCGATGAGGGACAGAGAATCCAGCAGGACAGTGAGAAGAGATGAAGTGAGTGTGGTTAAGTACCTGTTGAAAAATCTAATGGTGACGATACTAACAGAAAAAAAATAGAAAGGAAATAGATTTGTTTACATTGTCAGCAAAAGAAAGAGGGATTGGATGATATTTTCAGGAGGCAGCAAGGCCAGTTGAAGGTTTCCCTTTGGAACTGAGAAATTGGCTTAGTGGAGACACAGGTGAGGGGAGAGATGAGGGAAAGTTACATGAGGTGAGTGGTTTGGACGGCAAGGCCGGGGGCGGAAGGTTTGGAGAAGGCAGAAGGGACTGGGGTGGAGCTTCCGAATGAGGAGTGGGTCCTTAACAGGGATGAGGCCTGCTTTTGCTTAGAGACCTCCAGGGAGGATGATGAGAGGCGGTCATTTTTTCAGCTCCTTGATTTTCGTGCTCTGCCCCTGTGCTAAAGCCGTCCCAGTTAGACAGGCCAGGCCAGCACTCGGATGTCCCCCAAGAGGCTAAGTAGTATTTCTTTTCTTGGCATCAAGCTTCTCAGGACTGAGACACTTGAGACTTTCTTCGAGATGGAACAAGCCTCACAAAGGTGTCAGGATGGACTAATAGTCCGTGGTACAGGGATTCCGTCTGGACCCTGAACAGTAGCCTTTATTCTCAGGTCTGAAAGTGTTTAAAGTACTATCGTTCATTCTTTAATTTTTTTTAATGTTTATTTTTGAGACAGAGAGAGAGCATGAACAGGGGAGGGTCAGAGAGAGAGAGGGAGACACAGAATCTGAAACAGCCTCCAGGCTCTGAGCTGTCAGCACAGAGCCCGACACGGGGCTCGAACTCACGAACTGCGAGATCATGACCTGAGCCGAAGTCGGATGCTTAACCGACTGAGCCACCCAGGCGCTCCTCTTATCTTTAATTTTTAAAGATGTAAACTATCTGTAACCTTTCTGATCATAAAAGCAACAGGTATTCAATATAAACGTACACTAACGCAGAAGGGTATGAGGTTCAAAAGTGAGCTCCCCCGGGTTGATGAGCTGGGTTCCCCTTGTGTGTAAGGCTTACCAAGCAGTGTAGGTGGTGAGGAAGAATCAAGGTCTGGGGCCTTGCCGCCTCTCCAGTTCTCTGGAGGGTCCCCACCCTCTTATCTGCATGGAGAAGTGGATGAGATAATGTGTGTAAAGATATCTCGTGTAAAACAGTACAGTGCTTGAAAAATAGGACGTGTTCAATAAATGACTCTTAAATGCCTCCTATATATGCTGTTATTCTAGGTGTATTGTTTTTTAACTTGGTTTTCCATGTTTTATGTGATCTATGTCTACGGCAGCGTGCGTAGTTCTGCTTCACCTTGTTTAATGCTTTCAAATCTCATTGATCCCCTCCCTAAGTAGGCCTTTAGAGAAGCCTATTAACTATCAGAGTCGTTAACTATTATTATCATTGCCTTGGCCAGACTAGCCAACAGAATTTTGAATGAAAATTGTGAGTGGGCATCCTTTTCCAGTTGCGGACCTGAATGGGGATGCCTCTACTATTGAGAGGCTGTATATATGTGGCCAATGGCCAGCTCATATATGAAGATGACACCCTGACTCCCAACCTCTGCAGCACCTAGCCCAGAAAGCCAAACCACAACCTCTGCGGCAACCACTCAAGGAAGCCACACCACCACCTCTGTAGCAATTGGCACAAATTGGCCAGGACTTGGTCAGCAGCCGTCAGCTTCCTTAAATTTTTGCCCCTCCTTCCAACTCAGGATCAACCACAGAAAAGCAAATATGCTTCCCAAACCAATAGCATAACATGTCCTCCTCCTAGTTAACCTGATTCCACCTACCCTGTACCAACAACCTCCAGTCAGTGCACACCCAAAGCCTTCCCATCTTTTTTTTTTTTCTAATTGTTTAATGTTTATTTATTTTTTTGAAGGAGAGAGAGACAGAGTGTCTCGAGTGTGGGGGTGAGGGGGTGGTGCAGAGAGAGATGGAGACACAGAATGGGAAGCAGGCTCCAGGCTCTGAGCTGTCAGCACAGAGCCCGACGCGGGGCCTGAACCCACCAACCGCGAAATCATGACCTGAGCCGAAGTCGGACACTCCACCGACTGAGCCTCCCAGGCGCCCCTTCCCATCTTTTTACTCTAAAGCTTCCCCGCTCCCCTGCCTTGCCTTTGAGTCTCTGCCAGATGCGAGGGGTAGTGGCTGACCCCCTTGCTAGTCTAGCAAGCTCTGAATAGCCTCTGCTTGTTCTCTTTTGGGTGATCTTTGTTTCTTTCCATACACTGTTAAGTATAATTTCCACTGGTGGGTTTTCTAATGATTAATCAGCTAAATTTCTAGAATGTGTCCTTCTTTGGTCATGTAACGTTAGTTACTCAACACCTGTTTCTGGAGAACCTGCTAGGAGACGAGGTCTGTGCTAGGCTTAGATAAGATAGGAAGAACCCAAATAGACGTGTTTTCTGCTCTTGTAGAATTTATGGCCTGGTAAGGAATACAGACATTCAGCAGATAAGTGCACACACTTGATTGTGGGGTTTTGGAGAAAAGAGCTCCAGGAAACTGAGAAGGAATGGGCAGGGAGGAAACCCAGAGGAGTGGGGTGTCCTGTAAGCCAAGAGAAGCTCTTCTAAAAGATCAGATGTGACAAGAGCCGTCAGGAAGTCAAGTGCAAGGAGGTAAAGAATGAGTATTGTGCTCTTACGTTTTCTTTTTTTAACCACGTTTCCTCATTTATTTTCCTCTACAGTTTTTTCTGCAGGCTTCATTTTTTTTACATTCATATTTAAGTGAGCATTTACAAGTTCTTTTATAGCTTGAATTGCTTCCCAATGTGACTTCGAAATTTTCAGGAATTTGATGCATAGAAGGTGCCTATCGAATTCTTCCTAATATTCGTTTTCTCTGCCAGAAAACTGGAAATGAAATGCATTCCCTGCTGATTGTTGTCATTTACTTGACAGCACGGGTGTTGAATATCTAATAGAGCTCTGCGTCTCCTGCAGCATAAGCGAGATGGGCTCGTTCTGTGAGTGGCACCTGTTAATTAACTAATGCAGAAAGATGTCACTGAAGTAGAAGATTGTCACGGGATAACAGGCCGGCTGTGTACAAATGCTAAAATAACTTTTGCAAAATCAGATTTTAACGAGGTGGTTCTGTTGTCAAGGCACGGTGTGGCAATTTTCTATCCTTTCTTTTTGTTTGCTTATTTTTCCGCCCTTTGTATTTCTCTAGTGGTGGCAGAGATTCCACTTGGTACACGCCGCCCTCCCCCTCACCTTTATCATCCGTACCTGTTCCGAATTACATCTTTTTAAGCCTGTTGTTTTTTGTGTTTTGTTCTGTGTTCACACAGAAAACTTCATAGATAGTCCTTATTTTCTTCCTTTTCTGTTTTCAGCCATTTCAGCTATAGAAATGCAGTCTTGCAGAGTGAGCGGTAGCATAGGCCGTGGAGCCAGATGGCTGTGACAAAGTTACTCAACCTTTCCAAGCCTCAGTTTCATCATCTGTAAAATGGAGTTGAGGGGCTGTGGGGCTGGATATCTGTTAAAGCACTTAGAATGGTACTTGCCACCTGGTAAGAGACGTATAGGTGTCTGTCGGTGTCATTGTTTCTCTGCATGACTTATCCTGATACCTGAGTTTTAGCTTTGGAGTATTGATTTATAAATAATAGTACCAGTTTGTTGCCCTGTGTCTTTATGGATTGTATGGAAATAATTTTCCCTGTGCAGTTTTAATAGGTTTGAAGTCAATGAATATTATTTAATATTCATTTGCCACATTCTGACTTATAAAGTATTAGAGCCAGGAGAAGCTTCCAGTATCACAGAGAGCGCCTTCTTGAACTTCTAACGAGGAAATTAAGGCTCAGGAAAATGGAGCGAGGTGACCGCAGTCAGTCCCTCTGTTAGGTCCCGATCGTGCTGAGACCAGCATGTGGGGCTCCCAGTCCAGCGAGCTTCCTGTGCTCTAGTTTGAATGATACATTGCCCCTATTTTTGGCCAGCCAAAGATGAGCCGGTTCATAAAAGGTTTCCCCTAAAACGATACAGTGAATGTAGAGTGTCTCCAGTATTTATCCACCACAGGTTTGCAGAGTTCCTGTTCATCAGCTGGTACAGACTCAGAAGTACATCTTATCGGGAGGAAGTGGCTGAGGACTTCGGGGTAAAGACGGCAGACCCGGCCAAGGGAATTACTCTTGCTCTCTCCTTGTATCGGTTTCCTATGGCTGTGGCTGTTGTAACAAAGCCACAAGCTTAGGTGCTTAAAACAACCCAAAACTAAAAAAAAAATAAATAAAAAATAAAAAAATAAAACAACCCAAAATTGTATTCTCCTACAGTTCTAGAGGTCAGAAGTCTAAAGTCAAGTTGTTGGCAGGCTTCATTCCTTTTGGGGGCTTCTGTTTCTTTGCCTTGAAAACCCAAAGGCGAAAAGCTTCTAGCTGCCGCCTGCATTCCTTGTCTCTTGGCCCTTCTTGCATCACCGCAACCTCGTGCTTCTGTCTTCACATTTCAAGTTCACTCTCATTTCCTGCTTCCCTCCTACAGGAACCCTTGGGATTACAATGAACCCGTTTGTGTTATCCAGGATAGTCTATCTCTCCGAGTCCTTAACCAAATCACATTTGCAAAGTTCCCTTTGCCATATAAGGTGACAGTCACAGATTCCTGGGATTAGGATATGGATATCTGTGGGGGAGGGGGCACTGTTCATCCTACCACACTCCGAAAACACCATTAAAATGAGAGTCAAGTCTTCGAACTGATTAACTCTAGAGAAAACATGAAGTTGCCCAGGAAGGGAAAAATAATTACAGTTTTCCGTGTGACTTAATTGGGAATAATGTTTATAGGGTCATAGCAATGTAGTCACTGACCGTCAATCTGATTGAAAGTAAGAGATAACTATAGCGGGGACGAGGAGGGAGAGTTGTTTGCATGTGAGTAGGGGGTGGGGAAAGAGCCACAGCTTCCTTACCCCATGGGAGGAAGTGAACAGATGCCTGCAACCCAAACAATGCCAAGTGTGTATTATTTAGAGAAATAGAGGTCAATAATAAGTAGTTAAAACAAGGGAAACTCAGTGTGCCTCTGGGGAGAAGAGTGTGACGTGGGATTGCAGTAAGACTTTTGACTCTGAAAAAAATAAAAAATTAAACAATACATACAGATTGAAAGAAAAGGAAGGTGAGGGGTATGGATAGGGCATGGAGTCCAGAAGGCATGCTTTTGAAGATGACTACGTAACATGAAATTTAACGCCGGGGAGGGGCGCCTGGGTGGCGCAGTCGGTTAGGCGTCCGACTTCAGCCAGGTCACGATCTCGCGTTCCGTGAGTTCGAGCCCCGCGTCGGGCTCTGGGCTGATGGCTCAGAGCCTGGAGCCTGTTTCCGATTCTGTGTCTCCCTCTCTCTCTGCCCCTCCCCCGTTCATGCTCTGTCTCTCTCTGTCCCAAAAATAAATAAACGTTGAAAAAAAAATTAAAAAAAAAAAAAATTTAACGCCGGGGAGACTGCTACTGTGTCCCACTAAGAGAAGATTTGAAAAAAACAGTTCTAACTCCCAGTCCACTGTGCTGGTTAGGACTCTTACCTACGTACGTCAGAAACTTAGATTAGCCACATGAAAAGAGCAGATGTCTTACCAGTGAGTGCGTATCTGGTGGAACTCAAGCCAAGAATCGCTCTTGGGCCCAGAAGCAGCTAGAGCCGGAGGCCCAGAGGCCCGGATGGGACCCTTGGAGCCCCTGCCCTGCCAGGTTTCCCCATCGTTTTCCTTGCCGTCCTCACTACCGCCTAGTGTTGTTGCTCCTTGGTCGTTGAGATGAGGCATCGGCACCGCCACTCTCCGTTTCAGATGTCGAAACGTGTTCCTTAGAGAGGAACTCTTGCCTTTGCCGCCCCTTTTCTGGAGCTGTAGGGGAAGGAGACGGTTGGCTGTGGCTGGGGATAGTCACTTTGTATAGAGTGGCTGCTACAGAGCAACCAGGTGGCACATGAACTTCACCCTTTCTTCCTGGGATTGTTAACTGTGTGATAGAGATTTATTTATTTATTTATTTATTTATTTATTAATAAATACACACATACACACACACACACACACACACACAGAATGTGAGCAGGGGAGGGACAGAGACAGAGGGAGACACAGAATCCGAAGCAGGCTCCAGGCTCCGAGCTGTCAGCACAGAGCCTGATGTGGAGCTCGAGCTCATGAACTGCAAGATCATAGCCTGAGCCAAAGTCAGATGCTCAACTGACGGAGCCACCCAAGGCGCCCCTGGAATTTGATTTTACAAAGAGAGGCTGTACAGTCACTTAAAAGAACTAGTTAGCACCGTATCTATATATATAACATGGTAAGACATAGAAGTCTCTGATATATTCTTCAGTGAAAACTAGCAAGGTATACTGTCTTCCATGCATATTTATATGTGTGTTGTGTATGTTTCACAGGCCCCCCTACAGCGAACCCTTATGTATGGTGAGTTTCGAGGATACGGGATGTCGGGGAACTTTGTATTGTCTGTGTTGTACTTTTTACATACAAATACATGTATTTGTATTAATTGAACTTTTACAGAGTATAAGAAAAAATGACAAGAGTGAACTGGATCATTACTCCCTCTGCCTGACAGCACCACGTGGGCATTTTATCCCGTGATCTGTTTCACACATGGATATCTTTTTTTATGGACCCTGAAGGAAAAGGACCACGTCTTGAGTTTTTTCCCCTAGCTCCTTTATTGCCGAGCACTGTAAAATTTATATTACAAATGCTCAGCATATTGCATATGAACCAGGGGCTGAATGAATGATGCCTGTTTTCTCTTGAATGTTTACCTGCCATCTCAGAGATCACAGGGAAGGACAAAGGGGAGGACAGAAGATCTGGCGTGTGGAACTCAAGAGGATGTGCTCCAGCCCAGGGCCCAGCTCCTAAAAGCCACTTCATACGTAAGCCAGCAAGTGCTGCGCTGACGTCAGAATTCTGTTCGAAAAAGCTTTCACGCTTTCGGGGCAGACCCTGGGCTGTGTTGCTGCTCAGCGAGGTCACACTCCCTCCTGAGAAGGTGTCCTTCCCTGTTCCTCCCCACTCTCTTCCAGTACTTTGTGGGCATTGCACATCTATGATCAGTCATTTGTTGTTCTTTCATTTCCTGGTAGAAACTAGGAAGTTTACGCCCCTTTGAGTTAATAAAATTTACTCATTGAATTAGTCATAAATAATGTATCTTAAGTTCGGGATATGAAATTAGCATCCGCTTCTACTTTTTGTGTTCTCCCTTTCAAAAATGGCTCCAGATATGTTTGTGGAAATCAGTTCTAAGCTACTTTAGCTATCCGAATAATCGGATGGAGTATATATCTTCAGTGCATAAATCGCTCAAGTTTTAAACCTCTCTTTTCAATGACTTTGTCATGGAGCTTATTCTATCCAAAATTTCTCTCTCTCACGTATGCATGAGGGGGCAGGGGACACAGAGAAGTGGGCTTACATGTTGCTGAAATGCAGCATCTCTGCTTAAAACCAAAAAGGGCATTGCAGTCTCCTGGGACAGGTGAACAGAATAAATCGTACACTTGAAATAATTCACTACAGTGTTCTCCTCTGGGAGCCAAGTGCCAGACCAGTTGTGCCAGTGCTAATCATGGGGGTCTTTGGACCACTCTGGGTTTGGAGGAGCTGCGGCAAGTTTGTTTGTAAGATACTCTCATATGCAGAGTCCCTTCAGGTTTGGGGGCAAAATTTCTTTTAAGGTTTATTTACTTTTTGTTGGTTTTGTTTTCTTCTAAATTTTATTTTTTATTTTTTTAAATTTACATCCAAATTAGTTAGCATATAATGCAACAATGATTTCAGGAGTAGATGCCTTAGTGCCCCTGACCCATTTAGCCCATCCCCTCTCCCACAACCCCTCCAGTTACCCTCTGTTTGTTCTCCATATTTAAGAGTCTCTTATGTTTTGTTCCCCTCCCTGTTTTTATATTATTTTTCCTTCCCTTCCCTTATGTTCATCTGTTTTGTCTCTTAAGGTCCTCATATGACTGAAGTCATATGGTTTTTGTCTTTCTTGGACTAATTTCACTGAACGTAATACCCTCCAGTTCCATCCAGGTAGTTGCAAATGGCAAGATTTCCTTCTTTTTGATTGCCGAGTAATACTCCATCATATATATATGTATGTATATATGTATATATATATATATATATATATATATATATATGTATATGTATATATACATACATATATACATACACACACACAAACACACACACACATACATACATACCACATTTTCTTTATCCATTCATCCATGGATGGATATTTGGGCTCTTTCCATACTTTGGCTTTTGTGATAGTGCTGCTATAAACATGGGAGTGCATGTGTCCCTTTGAAGCAGCACACCTGCATCCCGTGGATAAATGCCTAGTACTGCAATTGCTGGGTCATAGGGTAGTTCTATTTTTAGTTTTTTGAGGAACCTCCGTACTGTTTTCCAGAGTGGCTTCACCAGCTTGTATTCCACCAACAATGCAAAAGAGATCCTCATTCTCCACATCCTTGCCAACATCTGTTGTTGCCTGAGTTAGCCATTCTGACGGGTGTCAGGTGATATCTCATTGTGGTTTTGATTTTATTTCCCTGATGATAGTGATGTTGAGCATTTTTTCCTGTGTTGGTTGGCCATCTGGATGTCTTCTTTGGAGAAGTGTCTTTTCATGTCTTTTGCCCATTTCTTCACTGGATTATTTGTTTTTTGGGTGTTGACTTCGATAAGTTCTTTATAGATTTTGGATACTAACCCTTTATCTGCTATGTCATTTGCAAATATCTTCTCCCATTCTGTCGGTTGCCTTTTAGTTTTGCTTATTGTTTCCTTCACTGTGCAGAAGGTTTTTATTTTGATGAGGTCCCAGTAGTTCATTTTTGCTTTGGTTTCCTTCTTCTCAGGAGACGTGTTGAGTAAGAAGTTGCTACCTCCAAGGTCAAAGAGGTTTTTGCCTGCTTTCTCCTCGAGGGTTTTGATGGCTTCCTGTCTTACATTGAGGTCTTTCATCCATTTTGAGTTTATTTTTGTGTATGATGTAAGAAAGTGATCCAGGTTCATTCTTCTGCATGTCACTGTCCCGTTTTCCCATCACCACTTGCTGAAGAGACTGTCTTTATTCCATTGGATATTCTTTCATGCTTTGTCAAAGATGAGTTGGCCATACGTTTGTGGGTCCATTTCCGGGTTCTCTGTTCTGTTCCATTGATGTGAGTGTCTCTTCTTGTGCCAATACCGTCCTGTCTTGATGATTACAGCTTTGTAGTATAGCTTGAAGTCTGGGATTGTGATGCCTCCTGCTTTGGTTTTCTTTTTCAAGATTGCTTTGGCTATTCGGGGTCTTTTGTGGTTCCATACAAATTGTAGGATTATTTGTTCTAGCTCTGTGAAGAAGGCTGATGTTATTTTGATAGGGATTGCATTGAATATGGAGATTGCTTTGGGTAGTAGCAACATTTTGACAATATTTGTTCTTGGTATCCAGGAGCATGGAATCTTTTTCCATTTTTTTGTGTCTTCTTCAGTTTCTTTCATAAGCTTTCTATAGTTTTCAGCGTATAGATTTTGCACCTCTTTGGTTAGATTTATTCCTAGGTATTTTATGGTTTTTTGTGCAACTGTAAATGGGACCGATTCCTTGATTTCTCTCTCTGTTGCTTCATTGTTGGTGTATAGGAATGTACCCGATTTCTGTGCGTTGATTTTATATCCTGCAACTTTGCTGAATTCATGAATCAATTCTAGCAGTTTTTTGGTGGAATCGTTTGGGTTTTCCATATAGAGTATCATGTCATCTGAGAAGAGTGAAAGCTTGACCTCCTCCTGGCTGATTTGGATGCCTTTTATTTCTTTGTGTTGTCTGATTGCTGAGGTGAAGACTTCCAATACTATGTTGAATAACAGTGGCGAGAGTGGACATCCCTGTCTTGTTCCTGACCTTAGGGGCAAAGCTCTCAGTGTTTCCCCATTGGGGATGAGATTAGCGTTGGGTCTTTCATATATGGCTTTTATGATCTCGAGGTATGCTCCTTCTATCCCTACTTTCTTGAGGGTTTTTATCAAGAAAGGATGCTGTATTTTGTCAAATGCTTTCTCTGCATCTATGGAGAGGATCATGTGGTTCTTGTCCTTTCTTTTATTGATGTGATGAATCACATTGACAGTTTTGCAGATATTGAACCAGCCCTGCATGCCAGGTTTAAATCCCACTTGGTCGTGGTGAATACTTTTTTTAATGTATTGTTGTATCCGGTTGGCTAATATCTTGTTGAGGATTTTTGCATCCATGTTCATCAGGGAAATTGGTCTCTAGTTCTCCTTTTTAGTGGGGTCTCTGTCTGGTTTTGGAATCAAGGTAGTGCTGGCTTCACAGAAAGAGTTTGGAAGTTTTCCTTCCATTTCTCTTTTTTGGAACAGCTTCAAGAGAATAGGTGTTAATTCTTCCTTAAATGTTTGGTAGAATTCCCCTGGAAAGTCATCTGGCCCTGGACTCTTGTTTTTTGGGAGACTGTTGATTACTAATTCGATTTCCTTACTGGTTATGGGTCTGTTCCAATTTTCTATTTCTTCCTGTTTCAGTTTTGGTAGTGTATATGTTTCTAGGAATTTGTCCATTTCTTCCAGATTGCCCATTTTATTGGCATATAATTGCTCATAATATTCTCTTATTATTGTTTTTATTTCTGCTGTGTTGTGATCTCTCCTGTTTCATTTTTTTTTTTTCCTGTTTCATTCTTGATTTTATTTATTTGGGTCCTTTCCTTCTTTTTGATCAAATTGGTTAGTGATTTATCAATTTTGTTAATTCTTTCAAAGAACCAGCTTCTGGTTTTATTGATCTGTTCTACTGTTTTTTTTGGTTTTGATAGCATTAATTTCTGCTCTAATCTTTATTATTTCCTGTTTTCTGCTGGTTTTGCATTTTATGTGCTGTTCGTTTTCCAGCTCTTACTTAAGGCATAAGGTTAGGTTGTGTATCTGAGATCTTTCTTCCTTCTTTAGGAAGACCTGGGTTGCTATATACTTTCCTCTTATGACCACCTTTGCTGCGTCCCAGAGGTTTTAGGGTTGTGGTATTATCATTTTCATTGACTTCCATATACTTTTTAATTTCCTGTTTAACTTCTTGGTTAGCCCATTTATTCTTTAGTAGGATGCTCTTCAGTCTCCAAGTATTTGTTACCTTTCCAAATTTTTTCTTGTGGTTGATTTCGAGTTTCATAGCGTTGTGGTCTGAAAATATGCACGGTATGATCTCGATCTTTTTGTACTTACTTAGGGCTGATAGACCCAGTGTATGGTCTATTCTGTAGAACGTTCCATGTGCACTGGATAAGAATGCATATTCTGCTGCTTTAGGATGAAATGTTCTGAATATATCTGTGAAGTCCATCGGGTCCAGTGTGTCATTCAAAACCATTGTTTCCTTGTTGATTTTTTGATTAGATCTGTCCATTGCTGTGATTGGGGTGTTGAAGTCTCCTACTATTATGGTATTACTATCAATGAGTTTCTTTATGTTTGTGATTAATTGATTTATATATTTGGGTGTTCCACATTTGGCGCATAAATGTTTACAATTGTTAGGTCTTCTTGGTGGAAAGACCCCTTGATTATGATATAATACCCTTCTGCATCTCTTGATACAGTCTTTATTTTGAAGTCTAGATTGTCTGATATAAGTATGGCTACTCTGGCTTTCTTTTGTTGACCATTAGCACGATAGATGGTTCTCCATCCCCTTCTTTTCTTTTTTTCTTTTTTTCTTTTTTTTTTAACATTTATTTATTTTTGAGAAGAGAGAGAGAGAGCATGAGCGGGGGAGGAGAGAGAAAGAGGGAGACACAGAATCCGAAGCAGGCTCCAGGCTCTGAGCTGTCAGCACAGAGCCCGACACGGGGCTTGAACTTACTGCGAGATCATGACTTGAGCCTAAGTCGGGCGCTTAACCCACCGAGCCACCCAGGCTCCCCTCCATCCCCTTATTTTCAATCTGAAGGTGTCTTTAGGTCTAAAGTGGGTCTCTTGTAACAGCATATAGATGGATTTTGTTTTCTTATCCGTTCTTTTACCCTGTGTCTTTTGCTTGGAGCATTGAGTCCATTGACATTTAGAGTGAGTACTGAAAATTATGAATTTGGGGCGCCTGGGTGGCTCAGTCAGTTGGGCGGCTGACTTCAGCCCAGGTCATGATTTCCCAGCTTGTGAGTTTGAGCCCTGCGTCTGGCTGTGTGCTGACAGCTCAGACGGAGACTGCTTCAGGTTCTGTGTCTCCCTCTCTCTCTGTACCCCTCCCACACTCATGCTCTCTCTCTCTCTCTCAAAAGTAAACATTAAGAAAAATATGAATTTATTGCCATTATGGTGCCTATAGAGTTGGAGTTTCTGGTGGCGTTCTGGTCCTTTCTAATCTTTGTTGCTTTTGGTATTATATATATAATAATTTATTGTTTATATTTATAAGTTTTATAAATATTATATAAATATATATAAATATATAAATATATATATTTATATTTTTTTCCCATCTTTTCTCCCCTCAGAGAGTCCCCCTTAAAATTTCTTGCAAGGCTGGTTTAGTGGTCACAAACTCTTAATTTTTGTTTAGGAAACTTTTTATCTGTCCTTCTGTTTTGAATGACAGCCTTGCTGGATAATGAAATCTTGGCTGAATATTTTTCTAATTCAGCACAGTGAATATATCCTGCCACTCCTTTCTGGCCTGCCAATTTCTGTGGATAGGTCTGCTGCAAACCTGATCTGTCTTCCCTTGTAGGTTTGAGGTTTTTTTCCCCTTGCTGCTTTCATGATTCTCTCCTTGCCTGAGTGTTTTGTGAATTTGACTATGATATGCCTTGTTGATGGTTGGTTTTTGTTGAATCTAATGGGAGTCCTCTGTGCTTCCTGGATCTTGATGTCTGTGTCTTTCCCCAGGTTAGGAAAGTTTTCTGCTATGATTTGCTCATGTAACCCTTCTACCCCTATTTGTCTCTCTTCCTCTTCTGGGCCCCCTGTGATTCTGATGTTCCTTTTTAATGAGTCACTGATTTCTCTAATTCTTAAATCGTGCTCTTTTGCCATCATCTCCCTCTTTTTTTCTGCTTCATTTTTCTCTATAAGTTTGTCCTCTGTATTGCTGATTCGCTGGTCTGCCTCATTCATCCTTGCTGCCACTGCATCCATCCGTGATTGCAGCTCAGTTATAGCATTTTTAATTTCATTCTGACCAGTTTTTACTTCTGTTATCTCTTCAGAAAGGGATTCTAATCTATTTTCGACTCTAGCTAGTATTGTTATTATCATGATTCTAAATTCTGATTCAGACATCTTGCTTGTATCTGTGTTGGTTAAATCCGTGCCTGTTGTTTCTTCGTGCTCTTTCTTTTGGGGTGAATTCCTACCGAATTCAGTCGTTCAGGTTGTGCAGATTGTTGTGTTCATCTTCCAATCAGTTTTCTAGGTGTGTAGGATGGTTTAGTGTTGGTCTGGCTCCATGTTATGGACGCGAGACACACAAAAAACTTCCATGCTGTTCTGCCATCTTGGCTCCTCCCAAGCTTTATTTACTTTTGAGAGTGAGAGCATGAGTGGGGGAGGTGCAGAGAGAGAGAGGGGTACAAAGAATTTGAAGCTGGCTCCCCACTGACAGCAGCGAGCCTGATGGGGGCCTTGATCTCCTGAACCGTGAGATCACGCCCTGAGATGAATGAAGTCAGATGCTCAACCAAATGAGCCATACAGGTGCCCCTGGGGGGAAATTTTTAAATTAAAACATTAGCCTCTGTCATATTTGAGAAGGCCCAGCCTCTCACCATGAAGTAATTCCAGTATACAGGTTTGATAGATCACTTTATTTCAGTAGAATACACGGTTGTCTGTTGTCCAGTCATTTGTGTCAAGTGAAACTTGTCTGGTGTCCCTCTCCAAAGTGGGGAAAGCCAGACTCCCATGGGCCCCGGTGTTTGGGCAGAGTGTGAGGGGGAAGTCTTGCGATGCAGAGTGGAAACCAACGCTCCAAGGCAGGGGGTGTGCTGGGGGGCACAAATACATGGGGAGAGTTCAGGCCAGGGCACGGTATGGACACCCAGGATCTCTTAGCAAGGGGCTAGCATAACAGGCAGAAACCTGCACTAAGATAGTTGCTAAGTTTATAGCCCGAGAGATGGGACATATTTTCATTTGGGGTCATGTCTGTGTGGGGGTGGCTGCTCATTAACCTTCAACCAGAACAGGTGTCGTGTGTCTGGGCGCTGTGGCTCAGGTCGCAGTCCACAGATGCCTCCATTCACCCTGCTGGCGTGCCCAGGATGGGCCTTGCCACTTTCAACTTCTGTGTTTTTCTGTTTTTAAAGCAGACTTTTAACTCAGCTGGTTTGTTGTGATTCTGCATTTGGTGGTACAGCACTGATCAATTTGGGAAAGAACGATTTTCCCACATCAGATTTCACGGATACCTTTATACTCCTCTTCCAGATTGTCTGCTCAGGTCGACTTTAATGAATCCTAGGGAAATGGCCACATGGTTGCATGATGCAAATACAAAATTATCGACAAGGAAGCCTCAATTTGGGGAGGTTACATTTGAATTTAGAATGTTGTATTCAAATCATAAATGATAGAAATATAAGTTGCTTTCAAAAGCTTGGGGTTTCAAAGTAATACTCTCATATTATCTCTCCAACAGATTTTGAAAAAGTAATACTGTAATCAGGACACAATGACCGGAGCTGGGAACAGCTCATGCACATTAATATTCCCAGAACATTAAACACTTGAAAATAACTTATGGGGATGACTCCTTTAGAGATTTGCTTATAATTAATACAAAACAATTCTTAGATTTTTTTTTTTTTGATGAGTTGGTTGTAATTAATGCAAAATAATGCTTGGGTTCCGTGGCTTAATGAGTTTTGATTTCTTTTGGAAGTGTTAGAGTGGAGTATTAAGAAGTTCTTACGATGGCATTGGAGCAGGGGGCTGGGAAATGCTAGAGGGAGCATCATGTCAGATGCCTTTGTACAACATCTCTCTGGAAGCTTATGCACAAGCAAGGCAGAAATCTTCTTGTGCTGGTCTACCTAGAGGGCTGCTTTTAGCTTTACTTCCTACCTTAGGTCCACCTGCCAGACCAGAAACAGAGTTGCCTGTGGCTTTCCCTGGGTGTTTGCCTCAGTGTTGAAACATCAGTCTTGTAGCTCACCACCCATGAAGGAGGGTCTCCCTTTTCCCTTCACACAGGTACATACGAGCTAGCACAGATGGAGAGAGGCAAGAGACACAGCAAGGGGCTGTGCACTTGCCCAGGGGTCTGGAGCAGAGCTGACCTAAGCCACAGATAGCTACTAAATCCCAGACTGGGTCTGGATGAGAGAGGAGAGGAAGAAAAAAAATCCCCCAAACAACAAAAGAATGTCCAGGCCTTTCCAATGAGTGGAGGCCTCTGGCTATGCTGTATACCAGCCTTCTTAGTGGAAGAAGAGAGTGGAAAGAGCCATACGTGCATGTCCACTGACAGTCAAATCACTTGGAAAATTTTCACTCTGGAGAATACAGCCCTGGAAATATCCTTGAACTTCACTTTCTTTGGAGGTGGAGTATCTTTCTCTTGATTAGCACTTCTCTGTGGGGAAGAATGAAAGAGCAGAAGTGGGAGAATGTTAACTCCCTTTCCCTCCCTTTGCCACCTCCTTAGATTTTTTCCTCCACTTTAGTAAGATGCATCGTGTTTTATCTCATTCACGGAACTTTGCCAGTATTAGCTATCTAATCCTTGAGTCCCTGGGCATAAGGGGAGGGGACAAAGAGCAGTATCTCGCTTTGCTCCATTATGGCTGTCGGCAGCTGGTGTTGTCAGCCTTGTGCAAATGCACGTTCAAGCCCGCCCTTCTAAGAAGCAATATTTCCTGGGACGCCTGGGTGGCTCAGTCATTTGAACTTCAGACTTCGGCTCAGGTCATGATCTCACGTTAGAGTCCCACATTGGGCTCCTTGCTGACTGTGTGGAGCCTGCTCGGGATTCTCTCTCTTTCTCTCTCTCTCTCTGCCCCTCCTGGACTGACTGCCTGACTGACTCTCTCTCTCTCTCTCTCTCTCTCTCTCTTTCTCTCTCTCTCAAAATAAATAAGTAAAACTTTAAGAAAAATGGTATTTCCTAACTCCCTCTAGGGGGAAATTCTGGACACAGTGTGGGAGCAGATATGTCCAAACCTATGGGTTTATGGGGAAAGTGCACCAAGAAAGATTGACGTCTTGAAGTTTGACTTCGGGCCACAGGATTACCAGTGGCTAGCGTCAAGGGCCTGGAGATGACCCAACCGGTGAACTTGCCTCAGGCTTGGAACTGACACCTTTTTCTTTTTAAATTCTAGTCGTTCCTTTTTACCTATAGCATGCTTGTATTGTCATGATTATTCCTTTATTAGTACCTTTTCTTTCCTCTATAACCCCTGCCCAGTCTGGGGTTTTCTCAATGCTCCTTGTCTTGCTTGTCTGTCTTGACTACTGTTTGGGAACTTTTCCACTTTCCCTGCTTATCTTTGACTTCAGCCTTTCCCAGTCTTGACTGCCACCTGCTTTCTAGGTTTTAATCTCCAGTTGCTTTTGGGCTTTGGCTTTTGTATATTATCTCAAACTTACCATGTCTTAAAAGCTCACTTATGATTTCTAGAATACCCCCCATTTCTTCCAGTTACGATATAGTTCTATTCTTTATTGACCCTTTATGGCCCTACCCACTATTGTGGTCAGGTTGCAAATCACACTTCTTTAGTGATGTGTCTGCCTTCCTCCTTGTTCCCCCCACCCCACTTGATTATTGCATGACCACAGCAACCTACTCCTTGGCCTTCTGGTCTCAGTTCCCCACTGGTGGGTCCCAAGGGGCTCCATAATATTTATAAAGGTACATGGACTTGGGAGTTATACATGGGATCCCTTCACTTCTGTGACTTGTACTTAACTCTGTGACCTTGAACACGTTACTTGAGTACTTGTTACTTGAGTTTTTGTTTTTGCATGTATGAAATGGAGATCTCAGCATCTGCCTCACAGAGCTGTTACAGAAGTCAGGTGAGGTGGTAAGTGTAAAAGCCAAGTAAAGGCCTATTGCCAGACACAGAGCAATTCCTCAGTAAATGCTGCTATCATCCCAGCACAGACTGCATCTTCAAAGTGTGGGAGATTTCCATCATCATAGAAGGTTCCATCCTGTCCCTTCCTTAGACTAAGCGACTACCATTCTGATCTCAATCCACATGGACACTTTTTTTTCAGAACCTTGGGTAAGTGTATTCATACCACTGAGTTTATACACCTGTTTCTGGTGTCTATCAGCCTCCTTTTTGGGATTCATTCATGTTGTTGTGGGATTCAGTGGCTCATTTCTTTTTGTTGCTGACTAGGATTCCATTGTATGAGTCTATCTTAATCTATTCATCCATTTTCCTAGTGATGGACACCTAGGCTATCTCTAGCTTGGGGCTATTTTGAATAAAGGTCTAATGAGACTTTATGTGGATACATGTTTTCATTTTACTTGGAAAAATACCTAGGATTGGAATTTCTAGGTAATGAACTAACTGTATGTTTAAATTTGTAGAAACTATAACTGGGGGCACCTGGTGGCTCAGTCGGTTAAGCATCTGACTTCAGCTCAGGTCATGATCTCACTTTTCATGGGTTCAAGCCCCGCAACGGGCTCTGTGCTGACAGCTCAGAGCCTGGAGCCTGCTTCCGACTCTGTGTCTCCCTCTGTCTCTGTCCCTCCCCCACTCATGCTGTGTCTTTCTCTGTCTCTTGAAAATAAATACATGTTTAAACAAATTATAAATGAAAACTGCAACTGTTTTCCATCAGTAAATGTGACAAAAGGATGTGGTCACTCCACATCCTTACCAACATTTGCTGTTGTCTGCTTTTTTCATTATAATTATTTCTGTTTGTGTCTGGCATCTCGTCATAATTTTAATTTGCATTTTTCTCATGACTAATGATGAACATTTTTCATGTGCTTATTGACATGTCTTTTGTGAACTGACTGGTTAAGTCTTATACCCATCTTTAAAATTGATTGTCTTTTTATTATTGAGTTGTAGGAACTGGTTACGTATTCTGGATTTAAGTTCTTCATTAGATATCTATATTGTAAATATTTAATTTTGTGATGAAGTTTAATTTACTCATTTTTAAATGATCCATGCTTTTTGAGACCTTAGAAATCTTGCCTGCCTCCTAGTTACAAAGATCTTCTCTTACATTTTATTCTAGAACCTTCACAGTTTTAGCTTTTATGTGTAGATCTATGATTTGTGTGAAAGTAATTTTTCATAGTATATGATGTAGTGGTCAAGGATTCCTTTCTTAATATGGGTACTCAGTTTTTCTGTCCCTTTTTGTTGAAAAGAATTTTTTGTAAAGAATTTACTTGTTGAAATGTTTGTGACCATATACGTACGGGTCCATTTCTGGACACTGATACTGAAAATATTTGCATGAAGTCATTATTTTTCTCTAATAGGTGTATACTTCTTATCTCTATCTACTTAATCAGTGACTCAGTAGCAGAGTCACTGGTGCTCAGACCTTGGTTTCTAAATACAGTTTCTTCTTGAAAGAAACTAGGGATTCTTGGAGAAGTAGCTAATGCTCAGTCTGAGACAGGGATTTCTTATTTTTTGAAACCCTTCATAAAGCCTTTTATTTTATTTTAATCTATTTTATTTAATTTTGTTGAGCCAGGAATTCTTTTTACTTATTTATTTTAATTTTTTTTAAAATTCACATCCAAATTAGTTAGCATATAGTGCAACAATGATTTCAGGAGTAGATTCTTTAATGCCCCTTACCCATTTAGCCCATCCCCCCCTCCCATAACCCCTCCAGTAACCCTCTGTTTGTTCTCCATGTTTATGAGTCTCTTCTGTTTTGTCCCCCTCCCAGTTTTTATATTATTTTTGTTTCCCTTCCCTTATGTTCATCTGTTTTGTCTCTGAAAGTCCTCATATGAGTGAAGTCATATGATTTTTGTCTTTCTGTGACTGACTAATTTCACTTAGCATAATACCCTCCAGTTCCATCCACGTAGTTGCAAATGGCAAGATTTCATTCTTTTTGATTGCGAAGTAATACTCCATTGTGTATATATACCACATCTTCTTTATCCATTCATCCATTGATAGACATTTGGGCTCTTTCCATACTTTGGCTATTGTGGATAGTGCTGCTATAAACATGGGGGTGCATGTGTCCCTTCAAAGCAGCAAACCTGTATCCCTTGGATAAATACCTAGTAGTGCAATTGCTGGGTCGTAGGGTAGTTCTATTTTTAGTTTTTTGAGGAACCTCCACACTGTTTTCCAGAGTGGCCGCACCAGCTTGCATTGCCACCAACAATGCAAAAGAGATCCTCTTTCTCTGCATCCTCGCCAACATCTGTTGTTGCTTGAGTTAATGTTAGCCATTCTGACAGGTGTGAGGTGGTATATCATTGTGGTTTTGATTTGTGTTTCCCTGATGATGAGTGATGTTGAGCATCTTTTCATGTGTTGGTTGGCCATCTGGATGTCTTCCTTGGAGAAGTGTCTATTCGTGCCTTTGAGGCGGGAGTTCTTAAGATGAACTTGGGACCTATTATAGCAGAAGTCAGGACACTTTCAAGGGTCTGTCAGTAGCCAAAAATGGAAACAAGTTGAACGTTTTTTTAAAAAAGTGATTGAATCAGTTGAAATCCATAAAACGTATTCTTTAAACATCCACTGTATTCACAATGATGCTACAAGATGAATTCATTAGTAACTGCTGGTAGTTTCTTGCTCCCCCACCCATTCCTCCATTAGTCACATTTGGTAATTGCTGATACTCCAAAATCATTGGTCTGAAAACTGGTAAATGGCAACAAAGAAACATTCATCAAACATCTCTGTTGCCTTTCCTTTACAAACCATATTTTATGATAACCAAATAGTTAAATGAAGATTCCTTATAGAGCAAAATGAGCTGAAAAAAGTACAAACAGAGTGATAGAATTTGAAACTTACTATATTGCCACCTCTAATGAAATGATGGGACTAGACAGTGGTCGTTAGTAGGTAACATTTGATGGGGAATTTTATAATGACTGGGTTAGGCTAACAACCCCTGACCTTGATCACTTTTAACATTGTTAAGTGTGGAATAGCCAGACGGTATATCCTTCCAGATATGATGCAATACAACATGCAGAGTTCCAGCCCCAAGTATTATTGCCAAAATAATTGAACCTGAATTAAATGGGGTCTCCAGTCACTATAATTACCATTTTATAGGAAATACAGGGATAGAGGAATACCACCACAAGAAAATCTACAGGACAAGTGTTCTACCTTTTCCAGAAACAAAAGGCATGCAAATTGCAAGCAGAAGAAAGACTGTTACACATTAAAGGAGACTTAAGGTCTGCAACCAAATGGAATGTGTGGACCTGGTTTATATCCTGATTTCAACAAACTAATCCTACAAAAGACAGTTTTGAGACGTTTGAGTTTTGGACGTAGGCTGTGTACTGCCTATATTAAGTAGGTTTCGTTTTATTGGGTGGTAATAATGCTAAAGAAAAGAACCCTTCTCTGTAGACTGTACAGAAGTGTTTACAGGAGAAATAAGATGATGTCTGGTATTTGCTTTAAATTCCTGAAAAAGATGAGGATAGATTAAACAAGATGAGCAAAAATGCTGATAATCATCGGAGAACTGTCTTGTGACTTTCTTTGTTTTCGTAATAAAAAGTTTAAATGAGAAAAATGTGTGCTTTGACCCTGACGTGAACGTTCCGGAGATGAAGAACTTGGGATATATGGCTGGGAATAGACCACTTGACATCGTACTAATGAGCTTGCTGGCATTATCACTGCTGTGAAGAAATATTTTGTGTCCTGCTTCATTTCTAATCTCCTGTGAGCACCTTCCCTGACAGCTGGTGACTTCAGCGTGTCAAGTCAGAGCTTGGCATTTGTTGCCTGCTTTTTCACACAGCAGGCTGGGAAGACTTTCCATCCCAGCAGGGACACGATGGCATTCGTCGTTTGCCCTCTTTCCTTGAAGACTGAGTGAGGTCGGGTAGATCGCTCCCTGTTGCCCACCAGCTGTTTAGTCTGAAGCAGCCTGGAGATGGGTGTCCAAGGGTCCACTGCCACCTTCTGAGGAGCCACGTCCTTCTCTGCTGTTCACAGAGTGAGACTTCACCAGTACTCACCCCTCTGCACCTCGGACCATCTACATGGAGGTCACAAAGTGATCACGACCCCCCAGAGGAAAACGTCTTGCAGCGTGCGTTTACCACGTCCTGTGTTTCAAAGCCCTTCTGCCCTATCTGCAGCCCATGAAGGCCAAGTGCTGATTCATGGCATGCGTGTTAGCGATGCTGCCTAACTCAGACAAGAGCCCCTGGTCATGGACATGCCATAACGATCGCTTTGCTATGCTGTGTGTCATTGGTGATACGTGTGATCACACCTTGTCATTGATAAAGAAACTTTGCCAGTAATTCATTCTACCTTCTCTTCAAGTGTATTTACCTTCAGCTTTGTGACTTGTACTGGTCTTTGCCATGAGCAGTACAACTTTGAATGAGGCCTTTGTAGTTTTGGTTCCTCTCTGCCGTTAGTGACAAAATTAATTACTTTCAAAGTCCAAGATTTACTCTGTTTACTTGTCTAGGAGACCTAAATTGCTTTACTGGAAATGGCAATGGCAGTGCTTGGAAAAGATAGTAAAGCTTAGATGGCTGCGCTTGGCAGAGTTCCCATCCAATTGATCATCTGGGAACTAGGGACAAATGGATTGCAGGACCAATGAAATCCAGCTTCTGGTACAGCTCCTTACCATGCTCCCCCCACCAACTGCTGTGCAAAATATGCATTTTTGAAGATTCACTTTTCCTAGAAAAGTGATCAGATGATCACTTGATCATCACCAGATCAGATGATCTCCTGATGCTAAAGGTCCTGTTCACCATTTTAGGTTTGTAACACTGCGTGCTGTATTTTCACCGCATTTACATCTGAATCGTTTTTTTTTTAATTCAAAGGCTAATGCTACATAATAGTATCAATAAAAATGCCAAATTAAGTGTAAACAGTAATGGCCCCTACTTGTGAAAATGCATTTTTTGTGACAGACTGCATCAAACTGAAAGTTGCAGACCACCTGCACTGTTAATTTAATATGAGGTCTGCAGAGACACAACGATAGAACCTGGAGGTTTTTAAATTCCAAATTTCTTAAAATCATAGTTGATCTTATATTTCAATATATTTTTGGAATGCATGCAAAAAAAAATGTTTCATTGGTTTATCCTCTTGGAATGACCCAATTACTCGTAGATCCTTATATCCCCTGGGGCCACCTGTCATCCCTGACCTACACTGTGAAGAACTGTACTTTCAGAGAACCTGGGAGCAGGACATTCATATGCAACACGGGATCTTCCGGCGTCAGGCAGCCCTCTGTCCTTGTGAAGCCTGTTCATGTAGGATAGTGTTTCTCAAAGTGTAATTTGGGGAACCTTTGCATCATATCACCTGGGGAGCTTATTTAAGACATATATTCCTAGGCCCTGTCGCAGGCTCCTGAGCAGACTCTGAGAGTGAGGCCTGGAAACCTGCGCTTTTAAAACTTTCCCAAGGGTATCTGGTATGAGTACAGTTGAAGGACTGCTTAGAGTTTATACAACATAGAATACATATGCCTTTTCTGTTGGGTTTTGTGACTATTTATTTATTTATTTATTGAGAGAGAGCGAGCGAGCGTGCGGGAGAGAGGGAGAGTGGGAGAGAATCTTAAGCTGTCTCCACACTCAGCATGGAGCCCGACTCAGGGCTTGATCCTGTGAACCTGGGATCATGACCTGAGCCAAAATCAAGAGTCGGATGCTCAACCAACTGAGCCATCCAGGTGCCCCTATGTTGGCGTTTATGAGGCATGTTTTACCCTTCTTTTTACCCTCAGGACTGGTCCGTCATGTCTGTGACCTGTTCACTGAAACTGCCACGCTGTGCTTGGATGTGGACAATAAGAACCACAGTGAGACGGCCGCCACCCTGCTCTTCTCCCTGCTCGATATTCTGCACGGCATGCTGACCTATACGGCCTGTGTCGTACGGCTGGCTCTGCAGGTATGGGACCTCCCCTCCCGTGTCTGGAGCACTGCACCATGTGGTGCTCCTTCTCTTTCATCGTCTCCTACCTAAGCTTCCTCTGCTGTGTCTTTATGTTTGAAAAAGAACGTATGATGCTGTCGAGAAAGACTACCAGGTAAGCCATCTTTGGGCGACCAAGGTCAAGGACGGACAGTGTGATCACGGAATCTGAAAGGAAAGCAGGAGAAGCCTATGGAAAGACCTAACCAAGCTCTGGCTGGGGAAGTCCCCCGATGGAGGGGATCATTTGCCTTACAGGCACCCTAGGGCCGGCCAAGCAGTGTGCCATCTTTCCTGTCTAGGGGTGGCGCTCCAGCCCACCCTCACCAGGATGAATTAGCTTGTTAGGGTCAGTGGATTGAGATTTTAGGCACGCACGCGCACACACACACACACAACACACGTGTTTGTGTACACACACATGCATACACATACAACACATAAACTCTCTCGCTTTCTCTTATGAGCAATAACTAGGACTTTGAGGACTAGAAGTGTGTTCAGTGCCTATGGAAAAGTCAATTCACCCCAAACTATAACCTGGATTTACTTAGCATCGTGCTATAAGGAAGGCCAGGGATGCGGGTTTATTGAGTACTTTCTGTGTTGGATGTTAAGTGCCTGCACATGCCTATTTCTCTAACCAACCAAGTCTGCTGATACTTAGATTATGTGAAAGCACACAGCCAGTATGAATCCATGGCTGTATTTTAAATCCTGGTAAAATTACAAAAGATGTACATCAGGTGATAGCCGCATCCCGCCTTGGGTGGGTGCAGAAGCTCGAGTTGAAAGCAAGCTGTTTTGGTTCTTTGCCAGGAGTCCTAGCAGTGGAGCCAAGAATGATTCCCCAGACCCTGGTTAACCTCTGTTATTCATCATTCTGATAAATGCTATCGTTTATCCCCAGTTGAGCTGGTCAAGTGTTTAGCTTGTCTAGTGTGGTTTAATAAATAATTCCAAGATCCCCTCAGTAAACATGATAGCCAGTGTTTAACCCAATCTTGACAAGCCGGTAGATGGAAATGGCCTTCACACTACCTGGTTGTTTTTATTTGCTCATCTTTAATGATAACAGCACTGTTAAGTACTTAGGAAATCCCAAATTATGGATTTCTCTTAGCTTGTCCTCTCTTTTCTAGAGTTTTTTTGGAGAATGTTGTTTCTTATTCCAGTTTTTTTTTTTAATGTTTTTATTTATTTTTGAGACAGAGAGAGACGGAGCATGCACAGGGGAGGGGCAGAGAGAGAGCCAGACACAGAATCCAAAGCGGGCTCCCCGCTCTGAGCTGTCAGCACAGAGCCTGACGCGGGGCTCAAACTCACGGACCGTGAGCTCATGACCTGAGCTGAAGTCGGACGCTTAACTGACTGAGCCACCCAGGCACCTCTCTAATTTCAGTTTTTGTAGTGATTTTAGGTAATTCTTCAAGGTGCAGTCAATTGGTACTCTTGCAAGATGCTTTGATGATATCAATCTGCAAAAGATTATGTTTTGTAGATTGTAGATAAAAGGGATCAGACGTTTAAAAATTCCACAACATTAGAAATCATTTTATTACAAAGGATAGATTTTCAAGGGTTTTTAAAAGAAAACTCCTTAGTACAAAATATTTTCTAATTCTTTTTTTTTTATATTCTATTGTACCGATAGATCATTGTGTCTGCTTTTTACATTTCTTCCCCACCACTGTATATTTTACAGCTAACATCTTTCTAAATCCTCCCCCATAACATCTGCCATGTATTGCTTTTGGCCTTGACCACCGACTTTGATCTTCGTAATACCTGGTGTCAGTCTGACAGAGGTAGAGTCTTTGAGACTGAATTTGGGGAAAGGGCTGGGAAAAGAAATGGCATGTGTATCAAAGGCCCATCCTCCTTGAACACAGGCTGTAAGTACTTTCCAAACCTTCAGTCACCTCTTCCATTTATAAACATGCTCCCCACTGGAGATTCTTTTGCATTCAAAACCTGATCTACTTCTAACAGGAACGACTGTAAAGTAGAAGAATTGAGGGTTGCCAGCCTTTAAAATGATAGGTGCCTAGCTTTTCTTTTCAGGGAGGAGAGTGATATGATTGATGCAGGAATATATACCAGGGAGGCAGGGACCATGGGAAGGCGGGTGTTCGAATCTCCATCAGGAGTTCAGTCCCTGCCTCCAACGTGCCTTGTGATTCTGAATCGGTCCTAGTTTAACCTCTGGAGGGTTGTGTGGGAGAGATGTGGAAGCAGAGACAAATACAGGCTCCAGATTGGCTGGTGTGGTATGGGCCTCGCAGGCTGAAATGCCTTGGATACAAGTCCCAGCCACAGCACTTTCTACCTATATGACCCTGGGCAAGTTTCTTCACCTGCTTAGTACTGTTTCCTCATCTGCAGAGTAGAAATGGTAAAACCGGGGGCACCTGGCTGGCTCAGTCGGTTGCACTACCGGCTTTGGCTCGGGTCATGAGTTTGAGCCCCGCGTCGGGCTCTGTGCTGACAGCTCAGAGCCTGGAGCCTGCTTTGGATTCTGTGTCTCCTTTTCTCTCTGCCCCTCCCCTGCTTGCGTTCTGTCTTTCTCTGTCTCTCAAAAATAAATAAATAAGTGTTTAAAAACAAACAAAAAAAAGGTGAAACTGCTGTGCAGGGTTGTCCCAAGACTTTACTGAGAGACCAAAATGGATGCGAATATATGTAAATATGAGGTGCCTTGTAGATACCCGGCTTAGGGAAGGTGAGCGGTAAATGGTTGCTATATCATTAACAGCAAGAAGAAGAAAGGTGCACGCCTCACATTCCTGTTTACAGAAGGCTTCCTGTGGCCCATGACTTCCTCCTGTCTGTGTCCTGGCACATGGGAGGGCACTCGGGCCATGTTTCCTGACTAAACTGACTCCTAGCAGGCTTGTGAAATAATTTATGGTTTGTTTTTTGTACGCATTAGCCTGGAACAGGGCCGGGTTACTGTGATTTCAGCAGGGATCCAGAGAGGAAGGGTGTTAGCGGTCAAGGAGCTCGCAGTTTCATCGGGAAGACCGTCACCACACAAATGGGGAGGAAATCATCATCCCGTTACGTTTGCGAGGGTGCGGCTGCTGGAGTTACGGGATGCCGCAGCGTGAAGGTGGGAGAGGAGAGCCTACCTTGACGGGGAGGGAGCCCAGTTCAGTATTAACATCAAGGTCACCCGACTCCCCAGTCTGGTCCTTGGCTATCATTTGTGAAGTGATGGAGAACCATTAAACTGCTGTTTCCGTGCAGAGTTGGTGTTGCCGAAAGACTGAAATGTGGCCATTTCAGCTCCTTCGACTCACACGCACTTCAAGGCCATCCTTGGTGGAAGCCGTATCTGTTTTGAGTATATCTTTAATATTATTATTATTATTTTTTCAACGTTTATTTATTTTTGGGACAGAGACAGAGCATGAACGGGGGAGGGGCAGAGAGAGAGGGAGACACAGAATCGGAAACAGGCTCCAGGCTCCGAGCCATCAGCCCAGAGCCCGACGCGGGGCTCGAACTCACGGACCGCGAGATCGTGACCTGAGCCAAAGCTGGACACTTAACTGACTGAGCCACCCAGATGCCCCTGTTTTTAGTATCTCTTGAAATTATCCAGTTGGTCTCTTCTGTGGCATTCCCCTCGTTGTTCTTTCCCGCGAGCTACCCTCCGCCTGGTTGCTGAATCCAAGAGAGACTTTTCTGCCTTTGCCCATAATCCTCATCATGTCTCTCCTTCCTTTGCAAACTTCAGTGACCTCTCATTATCTGTGATATAATTTTCTAACTCCTTGGTGCGTCATTCAAGGCCTTGTAAGATCCAGCCCCAGGGTGCCTTCCAGCCTTTCCTGCCAGGCCTCCGTGCTCCCCATACCCACCCCAAACAGTCCAGTCTCAGTATTTCACTCCATGCCTTTTGTCCTGTGGTTCCCGGCACCTGAGACACCGCTGTCCACACTACTCCCTGTAGACCCCGTTCCCACCAACGAATGTGAAGCCACATGTCACCTCCTCTTACTTCCCTCCCGACCACCCGAACTGTGTCTACCTCTGCGGCAGTTTTCACACCCTGCCTTGAGCACAGTTGTTTGTTTTTTGTTTTGTTTTTTAATTTTATTTAAATTCAAGTTAGTTCACATACAGCATAATAATGGTTTCAGGAGTAGAATTTAGTGATTCATCACAGACATATAACACCCAGTGCTCATCCCAACTGGTGCCCTCCTTCATGCCCATCACCCATTTAACCCATCTCCCCACTGACCTCCCCTCCAGCACCCCTCAGTTTGTTCTGTTTAAGAGAACAAACTCTTATGGTTTGCCTCCCTCTCTGTTTTTGCCTTATTTTTCCTTCCTTTCCCCTGTGTTTGTCTGTTTTGTTTCTTAAATTCAGTATGAGTGAAATCATATGGTGTTTGTCTTTCTCTGACTGACTTATTTCGTTCAGCACAGTTGTTTGGAAGCATGCTGTTCTTTTGGTCAAACCGTGAGACCCTACAGAGTGGGGACCCGAATTGTGTCATCCGCGGATGGTGAGCACGCACGTGGCGATAATCAGGGCGCACAGCGAGTGCTGGATTGTCTGGGCCCCACCATTGCAGGCAGCGCTCCATTTTGTGCTTAAACCGCTGGGGACATCAGACCTCAACTGCCTGAGGAACTGACTGTTCCTTGTTGTCTACAGATCCTTACTTCTGTGTTAGTTGAACAGACCTCTGTTGAGTACCTACTTGTGTGCACTAGACTCGTGTAGCAGTGCTAGATATAAGGAAAAGTCAGATAAAAACAGAGAGGGAGCCAAGCCATAAGAGACTCTGAAAGACAGGGAACAAACTGAGGGCTGCTGGAGGGGAGGAGGGTGGGGGGAGGGGCTGAATGGGGGATGGGCACTGGGGGGCACTTGTTGGGATGAGCGCTCGGTGTTGCAGGTCAGAGATGAATCACTAAATTCTACTCCTGAAACCAGTACCACACTGTATGTGAACTAACTTGAATTTAAATAAGTAAATTAAAAAAAAAAAAAAAAAGAATTGTGTTTCCCTGGCCTTGTGTTGACTTTTATTTTTTTCAGCTGTACTCCTTTACCTCATTTTGGATAGTGCTGTGTTGTCATTTAATATTAAAGATGGCTCATAAGTTGGCGTTCCCAGGTTTTATATGTTTAAGGCTGTTAAGTTTGTGTTTCTGTCCAGAGTTCTCCCATGAAATGCATCCTTAGAAACCCAGCAGCTTTCTCAAAATGATCGCCAACACAACGCATCCTCACCTCAAATTCAACATTGTTGAAAGCTAACCCTGGGATTTGCCTCCCCCGATCACCCCGCTGCCCCAAGGCCTGCCACCCCCATCCTGCTGTGCAAACGAGCAACCTGGGAGTCATTCGTAAACTTTCTCTCCTTTTCATACTCCACATCTAATCTGTCACCAGATAATGTAGACTTTACCTTAAATACCTAATACGTCCAACCACTTCTCTCAACCCCTACTGCCCCAGTTCAGTCTACCGTCCTCCCTTAGTTAGGCTATACCTGGGCGGGCCAAGAACATTGGATGGCTGGGAGGGGGTGTGGCAGTGACAGGGGCAAGAGAGTTATGGGCCAGGGGCAAAGGCAGAGGACCTAGATGGAGAGGGTAATAATGATGTCGTAGCAGAGAGAGAATATTCTTGCTGCGGAAAGGGCCCCTTACAAAATGCACACAGTGGCCCACAGACCCAGGCCATCTAGAGGCTGCCTTTAGGGAGTGTGGTGTTAAGGACCTGGAGACAGACTGAAAGGAGAGGTGGGCCTGGGCCCCTGAGATTGTTATTCAGGATTTGTTTTTCTTTTTTTTCCTCCTACATCCCTGCTGGGATTCCCATGTGCACAGAGCTTCCGTTGCGGTGCAAGGAGACGAGTTTGTATTGTGGTCCTGGTATGAACTTCTCTGTTGTGCAGACAGGCAGCATTCCCCCACAACCCTTGGCAGCTTTGTAGGGAGGTGGTACCTGAGTACTGGTGGGCAGAGTCTAGATGTTTCTTGGTAACGGTAACTAATGACCATGTAGATCTTAGAGGCTGGGGAGGACTACTGGATGTCCCGGTGGGAAGAGTCCCACAGTGTGTACTTGTCCTTGTGGCCCCATCTGCTTGCTCCCGTGTGTTCGGAAAGGAAGCCGTGGCATCGTGCCCCCGCACGGCCTAGGTGCTGGTCTGCAAGACTGCCTTATGTTTCCCAAGAGAGAATCCGTTTGTTCTACAGGGTAACATGTTAGTGAGGAAAGGCCATGATTCTGTCTCACGCCGTGCTTCAGAAGACGGGATCAACAGCCAAGAATCAGAAGGGTTCAGACCTCCAGGGTGATGCTGCACATTTGTTTTCTGGAAGGAAATTCTACCTTTCTGGTAAAGTCAGTTGGGAAAGCGGGAGGTGTGGGGGTGGGGAGAAGAGAAGGAAGCTCCACGCTACGATAACCTTGGTTCCCCTTGAGTACAGAGAGGTTGAAAGGCAGGTGTCTGCTTTTCAGTCGAGCCCCTGTGAGCCAGAGAAAGCAGGCGGCTCAAATTCTGCCCACAGTTATGGGTCTGTTCATATTTTCTCTTTCTTCCCGGTTGTGTTTTGGTAGTGTGTAAGTGCAAGTGTCTAGGAATTTGTCCATTTCTTCCAGGATGTTCAGTTTGTTGGCATATAATTTTTCATAGTATTCTCTGATAATTGCTTGTACTTCTGACGGCTTGGTTGTGATAAATCCATTTTCATTCATGATGTTATCTATTTGGGTCCTCTCTTTTCTTTTTGAGAAGTCTGGTTAGGGGTTTATCAATTCTGTTTATTTTTTCAAAAAACCAGCTCTTAGTTTCATTGATCTGTTTTTTTTGGTTTTTTTTTTTTTTTTTGATTCTATATTGTTTGTTTCTGCTCTGATCTTTATGATTTCTTCTGCTGGGTTTCTTTGTTGTTCTGCTTCTAGTTCCTTTAGGTGTGCTGTTAGACTCTGTATTTGGGATTTTTCTTGTTTCTTGAGATAGGCCTGGATTGCAGTGTATTTTCCTCTTAGCACTGCCTTTGCTGCATCCCCAAGGGTTTGGACTGTTGTGTTTTCATCTTCATTTGTTTCCATATATTTTTAAATTTCTTCTTTAATTTCCTGGTTGACCCATTCATTCTTTAACCTCCGTGCCTTTGGAGGTTTTCCAAACTTTCTCCTGTGATTGATTTCAAATGGTGCTGGGAGAACTGGACAGCAGCATGCAGAAGAATGAAACTAGACCACTGTCTTACACCATACACAAAAATAAACTCAAAATAGATGAAAGATCTAAATGGGAGACAGGAAACCATCAAAACCCTAGAGGAGAAAACAGGCAACAACCTCTTTAACCTAAGCCGCAGAAATTTCTTGCTCCACGCATCTCCAAAGGCAAGAGATTTAAAAGCAGAAATGAACCATTGAGACCTCATCAAGATAAAAAGCTTCTGCACTGCAAAGTAAATGATCAACAAACTAAAAGGGAACCGACAGAATGGGAGAAGATATTTGCAAATGACATATTGGATAAAGGGTTAGTATCCAAAATCTATAAAGAACTTATCAAACTCAACACCCAAAAAACAAATAATCCAGTGAAGAAATGGGCAGAAAACATGAATAGACACTTCTCTAAAGAAGACATCCAGATGGACAACAGGCACATGAAAAGATGCTCAACGTCGCTCCTCATCAGGGAAATACAAATCAAAACCACACTCAGATACCACCTCACGCCAGTCAGAGTGGCTAAAATGAACAAATCAGGAGACTACAGATGCTGGGGAGGATGTGGAGAAACGGGAACCCTCTTGCACTGTTGGTGGGAATGCAAACTGGTGCAGCCGCTCTGTAAAACAGTGTGGAGGTTCCTCCAAAAATTAACAATAGATCTACCCTATGACCCAGCAGTAGCACTGCTAAGAATTTACCCAAGGGATATAGGAGTGCTGATGCATAGGGGCACTTGTACCCCAATGTTCATCGCAGGACTTTCAACAATAGCCAAATTATGGAAGGAGCTTAAATGTCCATCAACTAATGAATGGAAAAAGAAGATGTGGTTTATATATACAATGGACTACTACTTGGCAATGAGAAAGAATGAAATCATGCCATTTGCAACAACATGGATGGAACTGGAGGGTATTATGCTAAGTGAAATAAGTCAGAGAAAGACAAATATCATATTTTTTTTTACTCATATGTGGATCTTGAGAAACTGAACAGAAGTCCATGGGGGTAGGGAAGGGGAAAAAAAATTACAAACAGATAGGAAGGGGGGCAAACCATAAGAGATTCTCAAATACAGAGAGCAAACTAAGGGTTGATGCGGGTAGGGGGCAGGGGAGAGGGGAAAATGGGTGATGGGCATTGAGGAGGGTGCTTGTTGGGATGAGCACTGGGTGTTGTATGTAAGCAATGAACCATGGGAATCTACCCTAAAAACCAAGAGCACACTTTACACACTGTATGCTAGCCAATTTAACAATAAATTATATTTAAAATAAATAAATACATATATAAAATGAAAAAAAAAATTCTACCCATAGGCCTGAAGTCTGGAAGGACCTGGGCCTCCATGAACAGAGTCTGGGAGTCCAGGCTAATAACCTGAGACAGGCAGTCTATACAGCCTTCTCTGAAGGCCCTGGCAGAGGTCATTACTTACAAGTAGTTGTATTTCCTCTGAGTGAAATTAAAAGCAAGAAATGTGTGAATGAATTGTGCACATACTGCAGCAAACACAATAAATAGTGCCTTTTTTCAACATAAAATTATTCACCTCTGTAATGGAGATCGGACCATTCTGTAAAACTCCTGAGAACAGACACACCTTAGAGCCCCTCACTTCTCATTGCCTTTTTCCATTGCAGTTTAAGCCCGTCCCTCCTAAGCAGTGTAGACCTATGTCTGATACATTGCACTGGGTCATTGGACAGCTCTTCTAGATGTTATTCAAGCATGTGCACACAGGGAAGGAAAGCATACCAGAATTATACGATGATGGCATGCATCGTATACTGTGTGTGATCATGCTCACGAGAAATGAGCACTCGTGATTTGGATTCCGGCTTTGTCACTCGTTGTCTTTGGGGCTTTCGACAAATTACTTAACTTCTCTGAACTTAAGTTTTCTCACCTGAAAAATGTGCATAAAGGCACCTCATCTCAGCATGGTTGGAAAGATAAAGTCCCATCCACAGTACATGAATGTAAACATCATTCTGTCAATGACGGCCTTGGTCTTGCTTTATCTGTGGGCCATCTAGGTCTGTCTCTGCAGCCTGAGCTGGTGGCAATGGCACTGAGAGTACTCTTTGTCATGTTATAACACAGCGTAACTTCTCAGGGTGCCATGGGGGATTGCTTCCTCAGCCCCTTTCCTCTCCTACACTGAGTGGATCTGTCTCCTCTGGCCAAACTGACTAATTTCCAAGAACCCCTTTCCCTTCTCTTGCTCAAGGCACAGAAGTCTGGCTCAGGAGGGGACACCCAAGCCGCAGAGGACCTGCTTCTGCTGAGCAAACCTCTGACAGACCTCATCAGCCTGCTCATTCCGCTGGTAAGAGCTCACCTGTTCATGTGTCTTTCAGAGCACTCCTGAGGTGGTAGTAATTTTATTTCAATTTCACGATGCCGTGATTTTTTTATGCTACTTTAATTCTTTTCAAAGCTAGAACCAAAAGAAATTTCAGAAGATTATTTGGCCTAGAAACACTAAATTTCTACTTTATTTTAAAACTAGATGGCTTATTCATTTCAATAGGTATTTAAGGCAGAATTTCTCAAATCCGTCTTGATGAGCGTGAGGTCAAAAATTCGAGAAATGAATTCCAAGAAGGAAGAAGAAATCGCTATTCTCAGTTTTTCTCAAAAAGATATTTTAGAGTGGTACTCAGCATGCAGGACTCTGCAGGAGTACAGTAGGATGCACACAGGGGCCCCTGCGTAGTTCGGTCAGTTAAGGGTCTGATTGTTGATTTCGGCTCAGGTCATGATCTCACGGTTCGTGAGTTCAAGCCTCGTGCCGGGCTCTGTGCTGAATGTGGAGCCTGCTTGGGAGTCTCTGTCTCTTTCTGCCCCTCCCTGCTTCTGCTCTCTCTCAAAATAAACACACTTAAAATAGGAGCATGCACGCTGACCTAGATAATACTTCCCTAAATTTTCACAGATGTGGGAGATAAGTGAGGTTCAACGCAAACAAGTAAGACTACACAAGACCACTGAATATATGAAAAGAGCCCAGCAGGAGCTTGGAGTTTGGACCAACTAAACAGTTTTAACCAAACTTAAAGAGGACCCAGTGTCTAGACACATGACTTCTACAAAGCATTCAGTCAGAGGGTGGGTTGGTGACATTCCGTGAAGACTCCTGAAAGCCTCTTCAGATTTGGGAAGCCAAGGACTGGGGGCCCCTGTAGCCCCAGGGAACTTAACCTTTTGTGGCCTCCACTCTCCACCGAGTAAAGATGGAGACAGACCTTCATTTCTCTCAGAACTGCTAGGATTTGTCCTTTTCTGCTCAGTGGCTTTCAAAGGAAGGCAAGTGTAGTTTGGATGAATAATTCTGTAGACTTAATTGTGTTCAACAAATGTACATTTGTTTCAATGGAGTAAAAAAAGTGGGGAAATCAGTCAGTTCTGGGTTATTTCAAATAATGGCATATGTGGAGTAAAGCAGTCACGAAAAAAAGGTGTCGGTGGGCTCATAATGAAGTGTGGGAATAGCCCCAAACCCCAGGGAACATCCTCAAACCCAACGGTGGAAGGATCTTTAGTGTAGAAGATCTTTTGTGTGAAGCTACATGGAAAATAGAACACTCACTGCTCAGCTCAGAGTATGGGGACTGAACTCTGACAGCCAGCTCTCTCTTCGGCCAAGGGCAGGAAACAGATGAGGCTCCCAAAAACAGAGGAAAGACTAACACAAACCAGACTCTCTTTTATATAAGAGATTCAAGGGGCGCCTGGGTGGCGCAGTCGGTTAAGCGTCCGACTTCAGCCAGGTCACGATCTCGCGGTCCGTGAGTTCGAGCCCCGCGTCAGGCTCTGGGCTGATGGCTCAGAGCCTGGAGCCTGTTTCTGATTCTGTGTCTCCCTCTCTCTCTGCCCCTCCCCCATTCATGCTCTGTCTCTCTCTGTCCCAAAAATAAATAAACGTTGAAAAAAAAATTATATAAGAGATTCAAAACAGCATGAAATTAAAAAAATATATATGTGTGTATATACACATACTTATAAATTGATGCAATATATGATATATTAGATAATTATATTTATAGAGAATAAAGATTAAACAAGACAGATGAAGAAGATCTATCTTAAGAAAGAAATGCAGAATCCATTATAGGCAAAACTTCTAGAACACTCTTTTTCACATGTATCTTATAGACCAAGTTTTGGTATTTGCTACATCCTCAGATTTGCTTTCTTTTAACAGGTGAATGTATTCCAGTTAGATATATTGTTAAACTTGTCTTTGATCTTAACTTTACTGTCTTATTTTATATTTTCTTTCTAAATTTGTTTAAACGTTAACATAAGGCTTAATGTATAAAAAAGTATTTAACAGAACAAAAAGATGCTACAAAGATCTGGAATAAAATCCACAGGAGTATATACCAACTATGAACTTTTTGGTGTCATGTATTAGAGCATAGGACTGTGTAAAGAAAGGAACAAAAATACACCAGAGAAAATCCAAAAAACACTGTAGGATCAAGAGATTTAACTTCTCTTTCTCATCGCCTGACAGACCAAGTGGATAAATATAATGATGTAGAGTAGGAGTTGATAAGCCATGGCCTGCAGGCTAACTCTGGCCCACCGCCTTTTTTCGTAAATAAAGTTTTATTGAACAGAGCCACATAGACCTTTTGTTTACATATTGTCTGTGGCTGCTTTTGCACCTTCATAAGTGTTGAGGAGTTACAGTAGAGACCTTATAGCTCACAAGCCTATGTTATTTACTATCTGGCTCTTCACAGAAGAAGTTTGTTTATGCCTGTATCATGAGTATAAACATTTTAATAAAATGGAGCTAAGAGAAATATATCCGTCTCTGTACCTTGAAAACAGAAACTGTACCTTCTGTTCAGTTTGCCAGACACATCTTGAAAAGTTGGTCTTGCGTTATGTTAAAAGCATATCAATAAATTCCAATAAGGAGGAATTGTATAGACCACATTCTTCAACCATAATGCAATTAAACTGGAAGGAAAAATAAGAATAAAAGATGCACTGTTAGCAAATACTATCTGTGAGCGTAGTTAAAGAATAAACCATTGTGGGGCACCTGGGTGGCTCAGTCAGTTAAGCATCCGACTTTGGCTCAGGTCATGATCTCACGGTCTGTGAGTTCGAGCCCTGCGTTGGGCTCTGTGCTGACAGCTCAGAGCCTGGAGCCTGTTTCAGATTCTGTGTCTCCCTCTCTCTCTGACCCTCTCCCATTCATACTCTGTCTCTCTCTGTCTCAAAAATAAATAAACATTAAAAAAAAAAAATAAACCATTGTGATTGTATCAGTCTGGGTCCAATCAGAAGGCAGAAACCATACAGTGATTTAAATAGGAGAGTTTTATCTTTTTTTTTTTTTAATATACTTCTTTTTTTTTCTTCTTTTAATCTTTTCAGCTTCTTTATTCTTTGCTTCTTCTTTTCCCATTTTGAATTTAAACTTTAGGTAGTTAGCGTATAGTGCAATATTGGTTTTAGAGTAGAATTCAGTGATTCATCACTTAAATACAACACGCATGCTCATCATAACAAGTGCTCTCCTTAGTACCCATCACCCATCTAGCCCATCTCCCATCCACCTCTTTCTCAACCCTCAGTTTGTTCTCTGTCATTAAGAGTCTCTTGTGGCTTGTTTCCTATATGTTTATCTGTTTTGTTTCTTAAATTCCATGAGTGAAATAATATGGTATTTGTCTTTCTGTGGTTGACTTATTTCACTTAGCATAATACAGTCCAGCTCCATCCATGTCATTGCCAATGGCAAGATTTCATTCTTTTTGATGGCTGAGTATTATTCCATTGTGTATATGTACTACATCATTTTTTTTCTTTTTCTTTTTTAATTTTCTTTTTTATATTTTAAAATTTACATCCAAATTAGCATATAGCGCAACAATGATTTCGGGAGTAGATTCTTTAGTGCCCCTTACCCATTTAGACCATCCCCCCTCCCACAACGCCTCCAGTAACCCTCTATTTGTTCTCCATATTTATGAGTCTCTTCTGTTTTGTGCCCTTCCTGTTTTTATATTATTTTTGTTTCCCTTCCCTTATGTTCATCTGTTTTGTCTCTTAAAGAGCTCATATGAGTGAAGTCACAGGATTTGTGTCTTTCTCTGACTAATTTCACTGAGCATAATACCCTCCAGTTCCATCCATGTAGTTGCAAATGGCAAGATTTCATTCTTTTTGATTGCCGAGTACTACTCCATTGTATATATATACCACATCTTCTTTATCCATTCATCTATCGATGGATATTTGGGCTCTTTCCATACTTTGGCTTTTGTGATAGTGCTGCTATAAACATGGGGGTGCATGTGCCCCTTCGAAACAGCACACCTGGATCCCGTGGATAAATGCCTAGTAGTGCAATTGCTGGGTTGTAGGGTAGTTCTATTTTTAGTTTTTTGAAGAACCTCCGTACTGTTTTTCCAGAGTGGTCACACCAGCTTGCATTGCCACCAACAATGCAAAAGAGATCCTCTTTCTCCACATCCTCGCCAACATCTGTTGTTGCCTGTGTTGTTAATGTGAGCCATTCTGATAGGTGTAATGTGGTATCTCATGGTGGTTTTGATTTGTATTTCCCGGATGGTGAGTGATGTTGAGCATTTTTTCATGTGTCAGTTAGCCATATGGATGTCTTCTTAGGAGAAGTGTCTTTTCATGTCTTTTGCCCATTTCTTCACTGGATTATTTGTTTTTTGGGTGTTGAGTTTGATAAGTTCTTTATAGATTTTGGATACTAACCCTTTATCTGCTATGTCATTTGCAAATATCTTCTCCCATTCTGTCAGTTGCCTTTTAGTTTTGCTGATTGTTTCCTTTACTGTGCAGAAGCTTTTTATTTTGATGAGGTCCCAATAGTTCATTTTTGCTTTTGTTTCTCTTGCCTCTGGAGACGTGTTGAGTAAGAAGTTGCTGCGGCCAAGATCAAAGAGGTTTTTGCCTGCTTTCTCCTCGAGGATTTTGATGGCTTCCTGTCTTACATTGAGGTCTTTCATCCATTTTGAGTTTATTTTTGTGTATGATGTAAGAAAGTGGTCCAGGTTCATTCTTCTGCATGTCGCTGTCCAGTTTTCCCAGCACCACTTGCTGAAGAGACTGTCTTTATTCCATTGGATATTCTTTCGTGCTTTGTCAAAGATGAGTTGGCCATACGTTTGTGGGTCCATTTCCGGGTTCTCTCTTCCATTGATGTGAGTGTCTCTTCTTGTGCCAGTACCATCCTGTCTTGATGATTACAGCTTTGTAGTATAGCTTGAAGTCTGGGATTGTGTTGCCTCCTGCTTTGGTTTTCTTTTTCAAGATTGCTTTGGCTATTCGGGGTCTTTTGTGGTTCCATACAAATTGTAGGATTATTTGTTCTAGCTCTGTGAAGAAGGCTGATGTTATTTTGATAGGGATTGCATTGAATATGGAGATTGCTTTGGGTAGTAGCGACATTTTGACAATATTTGTTCTTGGTATCCAGGAGCATGGAATCTTTTTCCATTTTTGTGTGTCTTCTTCAGTTTCTTTCATAAGCTTTCTATAGTTTTCAGCGTATAGATTTTGCACCTCTTTGGTTAGATTTATTCCTAGGTATTTTATGGTTTTTTGTGCAACTGTAAATGGGACCGATTCCTTGATTTCTCTCTCTGTTGCTTCATTGTTGGTGTATAGGAATGTACCCGATTTCTGTGCGTTGATTTTATATCTTGCAACTTTGCTGAATTCATGAATCAATTCTAGCAGTTTTTTGGTGGAATCGTTTGGGTTTTCCATATAGAGTGTCATGTCATCTGCAAAGAGTGAAAGTTTGACCTCCTCCTGGCCGATTTGGATGCCTTTTATTTCTTTGTGTTGTCTGATTGCTGAGGTGAAGACTTCCAATACTATGTTGAGTAACAGTGGCGAGAGTGGACATCCCTGTCTTGTTCCTGACCTTAGGGGCAAAGCTCTCAGTGTTTCCCCATTGGGGATGAGATTAGCGTTGGGTCTTTCATATATGGCTTTTATGATCTCGAGGTATGCTCCTTCTATCCCTACTTTCTTGAGGGTTTTTATCAAGAAAGGATGCTGTATTTTGTCAAATGCTTTCTCTGCATCTATGGAGAGGATCATGTGGTTCTTGTCCTTTCTTTTATTGATGTGATGAATCACATTGACAGTTTTGCAGATATTGAACCAGCCCTGCATGCCAGGTTTAAATCCCACTTGGTCGTGGTGAATACTTTTTTTAATGTATTGTTGTATCCGGTTGGCTAATATCTTGTTGAGGATTTTTGCATCCATGTTCATCAGGGAAATTGGTCTCTAGTTCTCCTTTTTAGTGGGGTCTCTGTCTGGTTTTGGAATCAAGGTAGTGCTGGCTTCATAGAAAGAGTTTGGAAGTTTTCCTTCCATTTCTCTTTTTTGGAACAGCTTCAAGAGAATAGGTGTTAATCCTTCCTTAAATGTTTGGTAGAATTCCCCTGGAAAGTCATCTGGCCCTGGACTCTTGTTTTTTGGGAGATTTTTGATTACTAATTCGATTTCCTTACTGGTTATGGGTCTTTTCCAATTTTCTATTTCTTCCTGTTTCAGTTTTGGTAGTGTATATGTTTCTAGGAATTTGTCCATTTCTTCCAGATTGCCCATTTTATTGGCATTAAACAGGAGAATTTTAATATGAAACATTAGTAGCTATGAGAAAAGAGTAACCATAAGATTCAAAAAGAACTCTATAAGGTATCCTAAAACTGAGTGAGAGTAGTCAAGGAAGGACAGCCTTGACCAGGGACACCCCTACACTGAGGCTGTGGGTCAGACCTTATTGGGAAACACTTGCAGCCCATAAAACAGTGGACAAGTCTGCTGGGTTGCCCAGACCAGAGAAGGTTCACCATTCCTGGGAAAACAAGAAGCAACCCTTGAGGATGCAGATGAATCCTAGCCAGGGGGCAGGCATCAGAGGGACGGGGTGCCACTGTTGGGAGGCCTGAGGTACCCAGGATTTGTGTAGAGAGGACCACAGGAAACAAAGCTATGCGAGTGGCAGGCAAGCAGGGGGAGTCGGGTGGCCAGTGTCCGTGGGAAGCCTGGGACACACAGGCTCCCTTGGGGAGGGCGACCCGACCATCATCACAGGTCAGACTACAGCTGAGGGTTGCTGAGGGACCACCCATTCTGGACTATGGTTAGATTGGATCTCCACCAGATGCCTCACATTGACGCTTCCGACTGACAGACACAGCAGGAGGGCATCCTTTTCCTGGGATGTGTCATCTCAGAGATTTTTCCCCGGCTCTTTGAGACTCCAAACTCTTACTCCTAGCAACTTGATCAGCCTTATGTTCTAGTATATGGCCGGACGTCTGCCTAATGTGTGTGAGCTGTGTGGTGTGTATACCCATTGATCACCAGAGTCATTGCTTTTAAAAATGGCCTGTGACAAGAACATTGCAATATATCTTCTCTGGAAAAGATTAACACACATTTATAGCTGTGTATAAAGTGAAGAAAAATAGTACTAAGGCAATTGAGGACCTAAACTAGAGCACATACAGACCAAAGATAAATTTTACAGTGGTTGTTAAAAAATGTAATAGGTTACAGAATGAGGTGCTGGAATTGCTTTCCCATGGGGAGAAATAAACAGGCTCTCAGTTTTCATCTGACGTGGATAATTTTGGAGGTATTTCGCCTAAAGGCAGGTGGATGAACTTGTTGGCTTTTGACGTTCTTTCCAGATAATGGTCCTATTAAAGTGAACATATCCTTAAGAGAAGAGAAAACCTGTCATCCCCTAATTTATGCCCCATATTTTTACTATACACTGTAGGAGAGTCATAGTGGAAGGTAGATAGGAGACAGGGATTTTTAGTCTGTTTTGACTGTTAAACTGCTTTGAGAATCTGAGGATTCTAGACCCTCTTCCCTGAAAAATGCATAGATTCACTTATGTGCAAAGTTGTGCACACAATTCACAATTTCAGTGGGATCTTTGAACCCTCAATTGGAGCCATAGTATAAGATCTGGCTAAGAAAAGGTATAACCAATTGACCATGACTCCTGAAGAAATGACAGCACGAGGTAATTGTTTGACTGTAATATTTTATTTAAGAAGAGAAAACGAAAAGCTAGGCTATACATCCTACATGAGTTTTATAACTAACTAGATAACTAATTGCTGTAAGAAATTATGTTACAGCCTCCTCCTTCCTCAATTAGGTATTTTCAAAACTATAAGAGATAATTGCTTTCAATTTTTTTACCTTAGCATACATTCGAGATGCCAGTATGTAGCCTGGTTTGTATGTTTCGCAATAACCATGCATTCCTTGGCCATTGAGAAGATGGCCCTCTGCAGTGTGGTCAGAGTGGAGGTCCTTACCGAGCATGGGAACATAAGCTTCCTGTCCTGCACTGTCTCCCAAGCAGTTGACGATTCTCCCAGGAACAACATTTTAGCCTATAGCCACGAGATACTTACCAATTTGTGTTTCTGACGTCACTGTGCAATTTAAAAAATTGTGCCCCACAAAGCATAGGAGAGAAAAAGCAATTTCTTTTTTTCATTTTCTAATTTCTTTCCCTTAAGAAGTAACCAAATAGGTTTAAATAGTAATGGGCTTGTCTGTTGTTTCTTTTGCATGCTGCCTGCCTCACCAGTGGCCTGAAATACAGGTGATGGTTTTATGGTGATGGAGGCTGGGGGTCCTGAGTCATCCATTTGCGAGTCAAAGCCAAGAGATTGGGCCTCACGTTAGCTCTCTAGTAAGCAGCTGCTCTAAGGAGTTACTGCCTCCTTTAATAGGGCTACCTCTCTTTCCAGTTTGCCACTGCCCATCTCTTCACTGGGCATCTCCATTGGATGCACCATAAACACCTCAGCTTCAGCAGGGTTAAAACAAATCCATAATCGCCTCCTTGAAACTGTTTCTCTTGTGTCCTGTGTCAGTGAATGACATTCATTTCCCCCCAGTGGCCCAAGCCAAGAACACAGGCATCATCTTGGCCTCTTTTCCTTTGCCATCCCGCCCCATTCCATCAAGCCACCAAAACTCAGACTGCCATACCTCTTCATTCCCATGGGCAGTGTCGTAAAGGCCACCACCATCTTGTGCATGCAGGGCCACGGTGGCCTTCTCCCTGGGATTTTTGCCTGCTCTCGCCCTGCCCACCATCTTCTTCAGTGGAGGCGGCGTGCTTTCTCTTCAGAGAAAGACTCCTGCAAACTCATCTTCTCACTCATTGACTTAAAACCTTTCAATGATCCCCCACTCTTCGTGGATAAATTCCAACTCCTTAACAGGTTTACAAAACCATGTATGATCTGGCACTTAGTTTCTAGCATCATCTCTTGATTCTCTTTGCCCTGCCCTGTGTTCTGTACCCCAACTCTTTTCATTTCTTTAAATGTTCCTCCATTTCCCTTGTCTCTGCCCAGAACATGCTCTTCTTCCTCCTACTTGGCCGACTCTCCCTCAGCTTTCAGCTCTTGGGCTTAGATGTCTCTTCTTTCCAGCTTGGCTCTTGGGTCTGGTGCACAGGAGGGATTTGGTAAACATTTGTGTAGGAGAGCAAGCTAATTGCTGACAAATGCAGTATATTTTCTACCTCTCCTCAGTATAACCAAGAATAGACCATGTTTGGTAGCACATAGATTCAAGTACAAATTTATCCAGAAGGTTAATCTGCACCCTTGTTCTCCTGCCCTTGCTAAGCCAGCCCTTCCTAGGACTGGTAATGATGATGCCTTGCGAGCTTGTTTGCTTTAAAATTGCATCATCTGGATTTCTCCCTAGAGGTTGACCTCTTTCTTGGCAGGAGTTGCCCTGACCTTCAGCGGGAAGCCTATATTCCTGAAATAACCCATATCCTACCTTAGATTGACAGGAAAGGATACAAAGGGCAGGTAGCATTGCCCAAGGACTTCTGTTTCTGGAAAATTGCTATACTTATAGTAACTGCAAAATATAAAAACCCAGCCCTGGAATCACCACAGCAGCAGTGAGCATAAAATCCTCTGAGCCATCAAAATAGAAGCTTCAGTATCATTACTTTCTCTGAAAGGAGACTCCCCCCCGCCGACCCCCAACGCAGGATTCTGACATTCAGCGTTTGCACTTGGGGAGCTGTAGGAAAGAAACATCCCCAAGCTGCAGGTGTGTTTTCTGCCATGACTTCCTATACCTTTTCTTGAAGAGGTTGCAGTATAGTGGTAGGCTTTTTTAATGGCATTTTGTTGTTGGCCAGAGCCGCCAGCGTGAAGTTGAGTAGGCAAGCATTCAGTTATGCGGCGGGGGGTGCCAGAAAGCAACCCCTCTAAAGATCGTTCTCTCCCATTGATTACCCAAACTCCTGTATTCTTATTGCCCTCTTTTCACGCCTTCTTTCAAATAGTGATGCTTTAACATGAAAGCATGTCACATGTTTCACAAAAGAAGTTCGGGGCAGCAGGGCAGACCAATGGAAGAAAAAGAGGAAGTTTGAGGGACAGAAACAGAACTGAATGTGGAACTGTGAAACATGGGTCATGCCAAAATCAAAGTCTAGTTAATAAAGGTTTTTGGGGTGTACTTTATTCTTTGTTCCCAGCACGCTTGTCTTGACTTAATAATTAATGGTTGAGTGTTTTATGTGCCTCCGTGAGAAAAGTGAGTGTTATTAATTGGACTCTTATAACTGGCTCCAAACGTTATTAGAACTAGCCACAAACACATCAGAATTGTTTGGTTTTATATTTGCACATCTCACGTATGTAACAAATGACCAGAAGGCAATAACAGCCTGCAGTTTTTGAAGTTCCACACTTGTCCATTTTTGAAGCAGTGTCTGTAAAGAGGTGATGTTTAGGAAGAGGCCACTTAAATTACCTAGAAATATCCCAGAAGAAAAGTGGGCAAAAGATTGGAGAGGACAATTCACAACAACAAAAGTGCAAATATCCAATGTTAATTTCACTGAATGCATTTAAGCACACCATGAATAACAGAAAATTAAATTTTTTAAATTTATTGATTTATTTTGAGAGAAAGAAAGAGTGTGAATGGGGGAGGAGCAGAGAGAAAGAGAGAGAGAATGCCGAGCAGTCTCCACAGTGTCAGCACGGAGCCTATTGTGGGATTCAAACCCACCAACCGTGAGATCATGACCTGAGCCAAAGTCAGATGCATAACTGACTGAGCCACCCAGGCGCCCCAGAAAATTAATTTTTAAAAATGCAATACGGGCTTCAAAGTTAGAAGCTTACTTTGGGGACAAAAAGAGGTAAATAAAAATATACATAGGTCCATATCAAAAGCCTTAAAATTATTTATATTCCCTAATATAGTCATTCCACTTCTAGAAAATTTATGCACAGAAAATAGAGAAATATTGAATGACTTGTGTAAACAGGTATTTTCACAGCTTTATCTTTGGTATCAAACACTTTGGTAATAACCTCTGTGTTGCTCAGTTAGAAATTAAATAATTTCCATTCTTAAGGTAGAATGCTGTTATGCTATTAAATATATTTCCCAAGCATATTTAACAGCATGGGGAAATATTTGTAACATAAGGCTAAGGAAAATATCAGAATATATATTAATTGTAGGATGCTAATGTAAAATGTAATAAATTTTAAAGTATGTATCATAAAAAATTCACATGTATTCACAAATGTATATATATTTTAAATTAGCATCATTTTATAATTACTGTATGTCATGATGCTCACAGAGGCAATCCTTACTTTTTTTTTTTTTAACGTTTATTTATTTATTTATTTATTTATTTTTTAATTTTTTTTTTTCAACGTTTATTTATTTTTGGGACAGAGAGAGACAGAGCATGAACGGGGGAGGGGCAGAGAGAGAGGGACACACAGAATCGGAAACAGGCTCCAGGCTCCGAGCCATCAGCCCAGAGCCCGACGCGGGGCTCGAACTCACGGACCGCGAGATCGTGACCTGGCTGAAGTCGGACGCTTAACCGACTGCGCCACCCAGGCGCCCCAACGTTTATTTATTTTTGAGAGAGTGGGAGAGACCAAGTATAAGCGGGGAGGGGGCCGAGAGAAAGGGAGACACACAATCTGAAGCAGACTTCAGGCTCTGAGCTGTCAGCACAGGGCCCGATGTGGGACTCAAACCCACGAACCGTGAGATCACCACCTGAGCCAAAGTCGGACGCCCAAGCGACTCAACCACCCAGGCGCCCCGGCAATCCTTTACTTTCACGGGGCTTTAATATGTACAAATTTCAGCCAGGTAACAGCAGTCCTCCGCAAGATCGTTCGGTTTTCAGTCACTTTGTTGGATTCACTCTGAGTAATTGCGTGAAGTACAGACTTTGCTGCTAGCTCTTCAGTGAAAAAATCCGCATGTACATAATTGATGTGCATCATCATCAGTGACCAGTCGTGCACTTACGTGAAAATCTGCCAGCGATTGGTCACGTTACATGTATTATTTAGTTCACACGCAGCAAAGCATGTAGTTACGTTGCCTCCTTGTCTTCCAATGATAAACCTATGAAGCATTTTACAAAAGCAGATAATTGAGAGAATTGTGCAACAAAGACAGAAGGGCAGCAAAGAAGCTAAAAGCGATTAATGATGCAAGGGAAATTTGAAACTAATGTAAATGGAGTTGCAGGAGGAACAGCAGACGTCAGGAATGTTGACAATGGTTAAGAGGTTCTAGATAGGCAGCCAGAGGAACTTAGTGGAAGTGAAGTCATCTACATAAATGAGGAAAGTGATTTTGAAGAAAAGAAGGGAATCTCAGAGGGAGCAAGGCAGGCAAAAAGGAAAAAAAAAAAAAGGCAAAAACAAAAACAAGAAAACCTTCACATTACGAGAATCCTGGGAGATATTTTCCAACAGTGAAAGCATAAAGGATAAAATGTTGGGAGGTGAGCCAGAGTTAGAAAGGAGCATGACAGTTGCCCAAGGCATAGAAAAAATGCTCTCTCTGTATGGTGAGTTACATGACCGAAAAGCAGCAAGCACCATTCAAACTACTCTTGATAAGTATTTTTTCAGAACGACAAAAACAAAAACAAACCCTTAATTCTCACTGTTTGTAATGTTTTGGATTACAGCAGTAAATATCAGGTTTACTGTTTATGTATTCTTCTGCACGTTTATAAGACACACACACACTTAATCTTGATATTGAAAGTTTTTAATGTTTTGATAAACTTTAAAGGTCATGGCACAGTTGTAACTTCCCCACTCATTAAGATCATTTTGCATGGTTAAAATTTGCCTGGTCGGGGCGCCTGGGTGGCGCAGTCGGTTAAGCGTCCGACTTCAGCCAGGTCACGATCTCGCGGTCCGTGAGTTCGAGCCCCGCGTCGGGCTCTGGGCTGATGGCTCGGAGCCTGGAGCCTGTTTCCGATTCTGTGTCTCCCTCTCTCTCTGCCCCTCCCCCGTTCATGCTCTGTCTCTCTCTGTCCCAAAAATAAATAAAAACGTTGAAAAAAAAAAAATTTAAAATTTGCCTGGTCATTTTTGCGGTCCCCTCCTACCACGCAGAGTAGGTAGTCAGGACAGACGTACTCTGCAGTGGTTAACTCTGGGTGGTAGGAGGACATGTGATTTCTATTTTTTTTAGTACCATCTGTAGCTTTCAGCTTTTATAAATTGAACATTTGTTACTTTCATAATCATAAAAGGTTTTAAGTCCTCCTTTCTACCTTATATAATCCCATCTTACTCAGCAGAAAACAATTTATACTATCGAATTTCTATCTTCTCTGCCCTTTCCCAGCTTCCTACTACCCTCTCGTGAATGAGAGACCTCCCTTTGCCGTCAGCCAACAGCTGGTCTTTGTTGTGGTTGTTGTTACAACGCGAAGTCGCCTTCCGCTTCGTCTTCCACAGTGTCCTCAGGACAACTTTTCTTTCAGTGAAGTGTGGAGCAGCAGTTTCAGCCAGAGACTTGCAGCTTCCTGACAATAGATTCTTGAGTTACAGAGATCCAGAGTATACTCCTCCGAAAATATACGGGATCTCCAGTATATCTTCATAAGCATTATGCATAAGATCAAGGAACGGCCGCAGACTAGCCAATTCATCACACAACAAAAGATAGCAAAGCCTCTAATAGGCTTACAGGTGCCCTCGGGCCCGTGGAGGGAACAACTAACTACGTGAGTTGGGCCAAGGATGAAGGGCTGGTTGAATTTTTTTCCAGTTTGTTTTTTCTTGTGGTAAAATAAACCTAAAATTTACCACGTGAACCATTTTTGGTATACAGTTCACTGTTACTAAATATATTCATAATGTTGTACAGTCATCTCTACTGTCCATCTCGACATCTCTTGTTATCTTGTGAAACTGATAGTCTATACCCATTAAGCAAGAACCTCCCATTCCTTTTTACCCCAGCCCCTGGCAGCCACCATTCTACTTCCTGTTTCTATGATTTGACTACTCTAAGTACTTCGCATAACGGAGTCATACAGTATTTGTCATTTTGTGACTGGCGTCTTTCAGCATAATGTCCTCAGGGTTCATCCATGTGTTAGAATTCCCTTGCTTTTTGAGGCTAAATAATATTCCATTGTGTGCGTGTCCTGCATTTTGCTTATCCATTCATCTGCTGATGGATGCTTAGGTTCCTTCCCACTCCTAGCTGTTGTGGATTACGCTGCTGTGAACTCGGATGTACAAATGTCTTTTCAGACTCTGCTTTCAGTTCTTTGGAATATATACCCGGAAACAGAATTGCCAGATCCTGTGATAATGCTGTTTTTAATTTTTTGAAGAGCCACTATCTGTTTTCCATGGAAGCCATTCCATTTTACATTCCCATCAATAGTATGCAAGAGTACACATTTCTCTATATCCAAACAAACCAGCTTGTCGTTTTCTGTCTTGTTGATAGTAGGCATCCTAATGGATGGGAGGTGATATCTCATTATAGTTTTGACTTGCATTTCCCTAATTATTAGTATTATTGAGCTTCTTTTCGTGTGCGTATTGTCACTTGAATATCTTCTTGTAGAAATTTCTATTCAAGGGTTTTGCCATTTTTTAATCCAGTTGACTTTTTGTTGTTGATTTTTAAGAACTCCCTATGTATTCTGGATATTAATCCATTTTAAATATGTTATTTGAAAACATTTTATTCCATTCTGTAGACTGATTTTTAATTTTTTGAAATGTTTATTTATCTTTGAGAGAGAGAGAGAGAGAGAGAGAGAGTGCGAGCAGGGGAGGAGCGGAGAGAGAGACACAGAATCTGAAAAAGGGTCCAGACTCCGAGCTGTCAGCACAGAGCCTGACACGGGGCTCCAACCCATGAACCGCAAGATCATGACCTGAGCTGAAGTTGGATGCTTAACCGACTAAGCCACCTAGGCACCCCAGTTGATTTTTAAAAATTATGTTGACAGGGGTGCCTGGGTGGCTCACTTGGTTAAGTGTCCAACTCTTGGTTTCAGCTCAGGTCATGATGTTCCAATTTTGCAGGTTCAAGCCCTGTGTTGGGCTCTGTGCTGACCGTGCAGAGCCTGCTTGGGATTCTCTCTCCCTCTCTCTCAAAATGAATAGATAAACTTAAAAAAAATGTTGGTAGTATCTTTTGATGCCCCAAATTTTCATGAAGTCCAGTGTGCCTGTGAAAATTTTTCATTTGTTGCCTATGCCTTTGGTGCCATATCCAAGAAATTGTTGCCAAATCCAGTGTCATGAAGCTTTCGCCCAACGTTTCTTCTAAGAATTTCATAGTTTTAGGTATTAGATTTCAGTCTTTGATCCATTTTGATTTAATTTCTGTATATGGTGTTAGGTCTACCTTCATTCGTTTGAAAGTGGGTACCAGTTTTCTCAGCATCATTTGTTGGAAAGACTGTCCTTTTCCCATTGGATGTTCTTGGCACCTTGTCAAAAACAAGGGGTGTGTGTGTGTGTGTGTGTGTGTGTGTGTGTGTGTGTATAAGGATTTGACCGTGTGTGTGTATGTGTGTGTATAAGGATTTGACCGTGTGTGTGTGTGTGTGTGTGTGTGTGTGTAAGGATTTATTTCTGGACTCTCTATTCTATGTTCTGTTGGTCTCTATGTCAGTCTGTATGCCAGGACTGCAATGATTGAAGTACTATAGTTTTGGGGTTTTTTTGTTTTTTTGTTTGTTCTAGAGAGTGTGCTAGCAGGGGAGAGGGGCAGAAGGAAAGAGAGTATCTTAAGCAGGCTCCATGCTCAACCTAACAAGGGCCTCAATCCCACAACGCTGGGATCATGACCTGAGTCTAAATCAAGAATCAGACACTCAACTGACTGAGCCACCCAGGCGGCCCTAATCACTGTAGTTTTATAGTAAGCTTTAAAATCAAGAAGTCTGGGGGCGCCTGGGTGGCTCAGTCGGTTAAGCGTCCGACTTCAGCTCAGGTCACGATCTCGCGGTCTGTGAGTTCGAGCCCCGTGTCGGGCTCTGGGCTGATGGCTCAGAGCCTGGAGCCTGCTTCCGATTCTGTGTCTCCCTCTCTCTCTGTCCCTCCCCCATTCATGCTCTGCCTCTCTCTGTCTCAAAAATAAATAAACATTAAAAAAAAATAATAAAAAAAATAAAATCAAGAAGTCTGAATCATCTAGTTTTGTTGTTCTTTTTCAAGATTGTTTTGGCTATTTGGAGCAATTTGAGATTCCATATGAATTTGTAGAGGGGTTTTTCTATATCTAGAGAAAACATCGTTGGGATTTTGATAGGGATTGCACTGACTCTGTAGGTTGCTTTGGGTAGATTATAGTGTATTACATTGATCCCTTTTTATATGTAGAGTCATTCTTGCATCCCAGGAATAAATCCCACTTGTTCATGACATCTAGTACTTTTAATATGCTGTTGCTGAATTAGGTTTGCTACAGTTTTGTTTGTTGGTTTTTTTTTAGAGGATTTTTGCATCAGTGTTTATCAGGGATATTAATCTGTAGTTTTCTTGTAGTGTCCTTGTCTGACTTGGGCATCAGGATGATCCTGGTCTCTCAAAACAAGTTGGGAAATGTTTCCTTCAATTTGGGGAAAAGTTTTGAGACAAATTAGTATTCGTGACTTTTTTTTTTTTTTTTTTTTTTAATGTTTGATAGAATTCACCAGTGAAGCCATCAGGTCCAGGGCTTTTCTTTGTCACGAGATTTTCGATTATTGATCGAAAGTCTTTACTAGTTGTACTTCTATTCACATTCTCTATTTATTTGTGATTTAGTTTTTGGTAGGTTCTGTATTTGTCCAGGAATTTGTCCATTTGTCTAGGAATTTGTCCATTTCTTCTAGGTTATCCAATTTGTTGGCTTACAATTGTTCTTAGTACGGTGTTCTAATCCTTTTTAATTCTGCATAATTGGCTATAATATTCCCATTTTAATTTTTGGTTTCAGTAATTCGAGTCTTTTCTCTCTTTTTTTTCTGTCCATCTGGCTAAAGGTGTGTCCATTCTGTTAATCTTTTAAAAGAACCAGCTTTTGGTTTCATTGATTTTTCACTATTCTTCTGTTCTTTATTTCACTTATCTCTGCTCTAATGTTTTTTGTTTTATCCCTTCTCCTAGCTTTGGGTTGAGTTTTTCTTTTTCTTTCCCCCTAGTTTCTTGAGTTGTAAAGTTAGGTTGTTGATTTGAAATATCTTTTTTAATATAAGCATTCATAGCTATAAATTTCCCCCTTAGCATTGATTTTGCTATGTCTCATAAGTTTTGGTATGTTGTGTTTTTATTTTCCTTCATCTCTAAGTAGTTTCTACCTTGCCTTAGGATTTCTTCTTTGATCCATTGGTTGTTTATTTATTAATTTCCATAAATTTGGGAATTTTTTAGTTTTTGTTTTATCACTGTTTTCTAACTTCATCCTGTTGTTTTTGGACAAGATCATTTGTATGATACCTATTTTTTTTAATTTTTATTTATGTATTTATTTTGAGAAAAAGAGAGAGCGTGAATGAGCAGGGGAGAGGCAGAGAGAGAGAGAGAGAGAGAGAGAGAGAGAAAATCCCAAGCAGACTCTGCACCATCAATACAGAGCTGATGCCTGGCTTGAACACATGAAACTGTGAGATTATGACCTGAGGAGTTGGATGCTCAACCGACTGACCCACCCAGGCACCCCATCTATCTTTTTAAATCTATTGAGAGTTAGGTCACTTCTCTTTTCATGCTTCCAAGATTCTCTTTGTCTTTGGCCTTTGAAATTATAAGTATAGTGTGTCTCAGTGGGTTTTTTTTTTTTTTAGTTCATTTTACTTGGAATTGATTGAACTTCTTGGATGTTTATATTCATATCTTTCATCAAATGTGGAAAATTTTCAACCAATCTTTCTTCAAATATTCTGTCTACCCCTTTCTCTTTCTTTTTCTTCTCAAACTTCCACAGTATGCATATTGGTCTACTTGATGGTGCTCTATAGGTCTGTTAGGCTCTGTTCACGTTTCTTCAATCTATTTCTTTCTGTTTCCCAGCCTCTATAATATTCATTTTCCTTTCTTAATGTTCACTAATTCTTTCCTCCTGCTCAAATCTGCCTTTGAATCTCTCTGGTGTATTTTCCAGCTCATTTATTGTACTTTTCACCTCCATAATTTCTTTTTGGTTTCTTTTTTAGATTTTTCTTTTTATTTATGTTTCCATCTTGTTCATACACTGTTTCCTTGACTTTTCCATACAACTTCCTTTAGTACTTTTAGAGCATATTTAAGATTGTTGCTTTAAAGCATTTGTCTAGTACATTTGCCATTAGGGTTTTTTCAGGGACAGTTGATGTTTATTTACTTTTCTCTTTTGAATGTGCCGTGTTCACCTATTTCTTCGTATGCCATGCTGTCTTAAAAAAATTTGTGAGAGCTGGACATTTGAATCTAATAATGATAACTCCGTCAATTAGATTTTCCAACTTCCCCAGGGTTTGCTATTTTTTTCTTGTTGTTCATTTACTTATGTTTGTGGTTGCTGTAGGCTGTCTTGATGCTAAGGATCAGTTTGCTGTGTGAATACAAGGTCTTTTCAGGTCTTTTCCGAGCGTGCGCCTTTCCCCGGGCATAAGTGGTGACTTTCTGATTTTCTCAGTATGTGTAGTTGCTTTTTACCGTCTGGTTTTCAAAAGAGGGAAAACAGAAAAATGAGGTGGGGGGACGTTGGGAGGAGAGGTGAGGGAGAAGGATGCTGTCTTTTAAATATGGAAGTCACTTTATCTAGAGGGAGAGGAACTTGCCACAGTGAGGGAGGTATAATAAGAGTGGCTGCCTTTTTGCCTGCACCTCTGTGATCAGAAGCAGTAGCAGTCAGTGATTAAAGAACAGATTCCTGATATTTGGAGGACTGAATCCTTTTTGTCTATGCTAGTGTCTATAAGCTGCCCCCAAAACACATGAATGACTGTCTGCCATGGGGCTTGGGGTGGGGAATGGGTAACTACCACTGTGCTGAGAGCTGGAATTGAACAAAATTAACCTCAATTTACTGTCCAAGCCTTCTTCTGTCGTTGTAAGCCTTCAGTAGGTTCCACAATTCCAGAGTAGTTGCATCGGACAGATTCTGCTACTGCAATTGTTGTCTAAGTGGGGAGACAGATTCCTGCTGCCTTTTACTCTTACCCAGATCCTCCAGGGCTTTTTTAATTTTATTGGAAGAATGGGTTGACAATGTGCCAACCACATGTGGCGTGAGGATGGGTGAAGGACCGAAGGACTGTGCATCCCAGGTAGAGGACATACTAATTGACATAAATTATCATTGGACGTTTGAGGCTCTGAAGGTAACGGTAGGGTTGGAACTCAGGGTGTTCTAAAGAAATGCACTTTTAAAGTTGTCGGGGACAGATAGCGAAAAAAATATGTAAGCCTTTTTACTAAGTGTAAATCTTAATTAAATAACCATTATCACTTTATTTTTTTTAAGTCAGATGAAACCTGGCATTCTCAACGGATGCTGAAATTAGTGGGTAAACGTAGAATGAGAAATAAGAAATAAAATCTCAAGTTACTTCTCCGCAAGATACAAAAGAAACAATTTTGATTGTTACAGTGCACGAAACTGTCACCACTCTAAGCAAGTGATCAAAGTTAGTATCACCAGTGATAAGCTTTATGGACATCCTGTACCTACTGGTATAGAATGCACTAAAAAATGTACAACATCACTTCTCTGGTATTCCTGGAAAAAAAAAAAAAAAGCATTACCAAGATTTAATCACGAGAAAACATCAGACAAATCAAAGTATCTTCCACGCTAACTGGCCACTCGTCTTCAGAAGTGTGGAGGTCAGTAAAATCCAAGAAAGACTAGACAGACTATCACAAGTTGGAGGAGACTAAGGAGGCACAGCAGCTAAATCCTATCTGAATCCGGCTTGGATCCTGGACATTAGTGGAAAAACTGGCGAAACTCGAGTAAGGTCTATAAATTCGTTAATAATAATGTCTCCACGTTCAATTCTTGTTTGTAGTAACTATACTATGGTTCTATAAGATGTTACTATTTAGGGCAGTAAAGTGCACTCATCTTTCCTATTCGTTGTAGCTCATTTAAGTCCCAAACGGTATCAGAATAAAAAATTAAAAATTAAGGACTTCGAGAAAGGAAGAAATCTGGCTCCCATATGCCATCACTTTTTTTTTTTTTTTTTTTTTTTTTTTTTTTTTTTTACTACAAAAGCCCTTCTCCCTGAATTGACTTTCTGCTGTAAAATTCTTGAAGGTTATCTTGTTTCCCAAGAGTGTGGCGCTTGGAGTTCAGTGTCCCTAGCTCTTAGGCACTGCATCCTGATAGTCCCTTCTGAAACCTGCCCTGTGTGGCCTGCCCCTTGTTTCCCAGTTGTGAGCCCTTCTTGTAGTTTGGCCACTTCCCTGTCTCGCAGTTCTTCAAGCTTTTATGTCACAGAGAGCCAGCTCTCAGGTTATTTTGAAGAATCTACGGGAAACTGAGGCATCGTTTTTTCTAATGTGGATCATCCAACATAGCTGTGTTTAGTCTCATTCTGGGGCAATAATGGTGCATTTTTGGAAGAATTTTAAGCAAGAGCGTGCTATCAGAGTTTTTGTTTCAGCCTGAGTACTGAGTTGCGATGAAGCTGAGAGGAGGAACAGAACGAGGTGACCAGGGTGCCCAGGACAGGAAGTTGCACAAAGGAGGGGCACCTGGGTGGCTCAGTCGGTTGGGTATCTGACCTCAGCTCAGGTCATGCATTCAAGCCCCGCATCGGGCTATGTGCTGATGGCTCAGAGCGTGGAGCCTGCTTCAGATTCTGTGTTTTCCTCTCTCTCTGCCCCTCCCTTTTCCCCCCCTCTCTCTCTCTCAAAAATAAATAAACATTAAAAAATTTCTTAAAAAAAAAAAAAGAAAATTGCACAAGGAGAGAACCTCAGAGATCTACAGAGGGTTTCTCTTAGATATTCTGCAGGGTATGTGTGTGTGAGGCAGCAACCCAAGGCCAGGGACCAAAACACCCATAAGGATTAGAGAGTAGTGTCAGTTACTCACACATGGGCAAAAATAGTTCTTTTTCCCATCAGACAGACTGGAAAAAATTCTTAATTCATGGAACATTGGAAAAGATACTCAGGAAGATCTTGGCTCAGCGGTGGGGAATAATTAGTCCTAGACTGAATGCTGCTCCAGACCCACCTAACACATCATAAAAACAAGATCTGAAGGGATCGAACTGTTTCTAATTAACAGAACTGCCTCCAAGGGGAAAACAAACCTCACAAGTATTTTCAGGAATGCACATATATCAAGCGCTCAACAGGGTTAAATTCACAGTGTCTAGCATCTCTCCCAAGGATAATTGACCATTTAAACCACAGTAATAGCTATGTGTATTGTGAGCTTTATAAAAGCATGTGTGTTCGTAAAATGCAAAATCTGGAAGGGAAAAAGTGAAAGTCTACTACTGAACGATTCTTCCACTAATGTGAAATTCTGTAATATGACTTGAGAGGTCGACTTTGTTATGTTAAAGATGATACTATTAAACTCTAATGCAGCCACTGCACAAGAGAGTCATAACTCTAATCAACCAAGGAGATGAATAATAAAAAATATTTTATTAAAGAGAAGACAAAAAAAGGGAGAGAAAAACGAGAACAGAAACTTCTGGAACAAATAGAAAACAAATGGCAAAAAGATAGACTTAAACCTAACAGGATGAACAATCACAAAAAAATGTAACCAGTCTAAGCACCTCAAATGAAAGTCAGTAATTGTCATATTGGGTCAAGAACCAAGAGCCAACTATATACTGCCTAAAAGAAACTTACTGTAAACACAATGACATGAGTAGGTTAAAAGAAAAAAAATGGAAGAAGATGTGCCCTACTAATACGAGTCCAGAGAAAGCTGGAGTGACTATTTTAATATGAGACAAAGTGGATTTCAGATCAAAGAATATTACTAGGGATATAGAAGGTCATTTTCTTTCTTTTTTTAATGTTTATTTTTGAGAAAGAGAGTGCCCTGCAGGCTCAGTGCTGTCAGCGCGGAGCCCAGGGTGGGGCTTGAATTCACAAACTGAGATCATGACCCGAGTTGAAATCAAGAGTCAGATGCTTGACTGACTGAACCACCCAGGCGCCCAGGAAGGTTGTTTTCTCATGATAAAGTGATCAGTTAATCAAGTAGACATACTAGTCCTAAATAAACTACATGAAACAAAATCGTTTTGGAAGTACAAGGATGAAAAGATAAATGCAATTTTAGTCAGAGATTTCACTACCCCTCTCCTGATATTTGATAGAACAGGTTGAAAGAAAACGTAAGGACTGAAAGGGCTTAAAAAAATAAATAGAATCTCTTCCTCACATCCCTTCAAGAAGTCATTCCATTTGCTTGACACTGCTTAAAATTCCTTTAGTTGAAATCAAAATATTAGGCTTGGATTTCCTCCTTGGGAGAGTTAACAAATCAATGTGCGTGCATTTCTAGCAAGTCAATGATGGCATTCAGATTGTTTCCATTTTCATTTGGGGTGTAGGTGGTAAAACAGAAAGGCTTGGTGTTCATGAGGTGGGGCAGGGATGCTCCTAAGAACACACAGAACAGTTGACCTTCAACCTGGGCCTCAGAAACCTTTCTCCGTTCCAAGAGTGGCCAGAACCTAACCTCAGAGGCACCCCTTACCTGTGTCAGTGGGAGCCATGGGGGCTGTTTGGTCTGCCCAGAGTGTAGTGTATTAAGACACAGAAACCAAGCAAGGCAGCATCTTACTGCTAGCTCTTTTCCCGCTAAAGATACCTGGCAGTCTCTCCATCAGATGGAGAGAAATATCTGGAGTGTACTTTAGCTTCAGAATCTTGAGCATTTTTCCAGATACACCTTATCATTTTTAGTGAACAGTGAATTTTTTCCTAAATATAGGATTTGAAATGCCAGACTCAAATCTGATAGGTACCTCCAAGCTTCTTGGGTGACTCAGAAGCACACATCCCTCCCCGTCTTTTTGCCAGTGGCCAGCACAGTAGGAAAACTTCATAAATATTTACCAGTTCTGCAATTCTCACAGTAGCTGCTATCAACAGAATTCACTCCAGCTCTGCCAGTAAAGGTCAACATACTGTTCTGTTGAGTGGAAACTGAGAACAATTTGGTTGGATTTCCTGTGGCGGTAAATAAGCTCTGTAAGTGCTATGATACACACACATATATATATTGGGTCTCCAAAATAAGTACTAGATATGACTTAGCATAAAACTCTAGGTTGAACGTTAAAATGTTGTCGTCTACTTTCTGACTCAGTTCCATGTCTTGGAGTCTGTGCTATACCCTTGAAATGACTAGATTAGTGACTTTAGAAAAAAGAAGACGAGGTTTTTGGATCTGTATCACTTGTGATGATTGCTAATTGTAATTGATGTTTGAGGACTTTCCTGAGGGAGCTGGATTGTGTCCCTTCGCTGCAGAGGACATCACCAGCAGTCTCTTCCCAAGCAGACTGTTTGGGGCAGGTAGCCCATACCTTGTCCTTATCCAGTGACCCAGTGCAACCAGTTGACACAGTGTGTAAAGGCAGCATTATCATCCAGTTCATTTGAAAGCTTGACCAGGAGGTAAAATGACCATTTCCTGCCACCAGACTAGTGGTTGGATAAGAAGAGCTCTGTGGGCCTCTTCAAACTCTATGATTTTAAGATTCACCTGAGATAATGATAAATACCTAATATCAGTTTGAAATGGCATAGTGTTTTTAAAACGTATCAACCAGAAATATTCTTCAAAAATATTGGCTATATGCAGTTCCATTTTCCTACTTTTAGAGAATCTGTCGGGAAGTCCTAGCCACAGCAATCAGACAAGAAAAAGAAATAAGAGGCATCCATATTGGTAAGGAAGAAGTTAAACAGTCGCTGTTTGCAGATGACATCATACTGTACGTAAAAAAACCCTAAAGACTGCAGTGAAAAAACTTTAGAAGTAATAAATGAATTCAGGAAAGTTGCAGGATACAAAATTAATACCCAGAAATTAGTAGCATTTTTATACACTAATAATGAAGTAAGAATAAAGAAAAGAGAAATTAAGAAAATAATTCCATTTTCAGTTGTGCCAAAATAATAAAATACCTCGGAATAAACTTGAAAGGAGGTAAAAGACCTGCATTCTGAAAACTATAACATTTAATCAATCAAAACATTGATTAAAAATATTGATAATAACACAAACGGGAAGGTATTTCATGCTCATGGACTGGAGGAATTAATATTGTTAAAATGTTCATATCACCCAAACCAATTTACAGATTCAGTGCAATCCCTATCAAATTATCAACAGAATTTTTCACAGAACTAGAACAAATAATACTAAAATGTGTATGGAACCACAAAAGATGCTGAATAGCCAAAGTAATTCTGAGAAAGCAGGACAAAGCTGGAAGTAACCTAATTCCAGATTTCAAGATAGACTATAAAACTGTAGTAATCAAAACAGTATGGTACTGGCACAGAAACAGACACACAGATCAATGGAACAGAATAGAGAGCCTAGAAATAAACCCATGCTTACATGGATAAGTAATCTATGAAAAAGTAGGTAACAATATACCACAGGAAGAGACTGTCCCTTCAATAAATGGTGCTGGGAAAACTGGACAGCTATATGCAAAAGAATGAAACTGGACCACTTTTTAACACCATACACAAAAATAGGATTAAAGACCTAAATGTGAAAACTGAAACCATAAAAATTCTAGAAGTGCACAAAGACGGTATTTTCTCTCATACTGGCCATAACAGCATTTTTCTAAATATGCCTGCTAAGGTAAGGGAAACAAAAGCAAAAATAAGCTGCTAGGAATACATCAAAGCAAAAAGCTTTTGCACAGCAAAGGAAACCATCAACAAAACAAAAAGGTAATCTGAATGGGAGAAGGCATTTGCAGTTGGTGTATCTAATAGTAGGTTAATATCCAAAATACATGAAGAACTTCTAGAACTCTGCACAAAAAAATTTTTTTTGATTAAAAAATGGGGAGAAGACCTGAATAGGAATTTTTCCAAAGAAGACAAGACACACATGAAAAGATGTTCAATTTCACTCATCATCAGGGAACTACCAATCAAAACCACGATGACATATTACCTCACACCTGTCAGAAAGGCTAAAATCAAGAAGACAAGAAATAACAAGTATTGAGGAGAATATCGAGAAAAAAGACCCCTTGTGTATTGTTGGTGGGAATGTAAGTTGGTCCAGCCACTGTGGAAAACAGTATGGAGGTTCCTCAAAAACTTAAAAATAGAACTACTAAATGATCCAGTAACTCCACTGCTGAGTATTTACCCAAAGAAAATGAAAACACTAATTTAAAAAGATATATGCACCCCTGTGTTTATTGCAGCATTATTTACAATAGCCAAAATATGGGAGCAACCTAAAAGTCCCATCAGTAAGTGAATGGAAGAAGATGTGTGTACACAAACACACACACACACACACACACACACACACAAATATTATTCAGCCGTTAAAAAGGATGAGATGTCACCATTTATGACAACATGGATGGGCCTACAGGGTATTATGCTAAGTGAAATAAGTCAAACTAAGAAAGACAAATGTTATATGATTTTAGGCATGTGTGAGATCTCGGAAACAAAAAACAGAATCAGACCTATAAATACAGAGAACAAACTGATGGTGGCCAGAGGGAAGGGGGTGGGAGGATGAATGAGCGAGATGGGTGACAAGGCGTGGGAAGTACAGGTTTCCGGTTATGGAATGAATAAGTGAGGGGAATAAAAAGCACAGCCTAGGGAATATAGACCATGATATTGCAGTAGCATTGTGGCGTGACGTGGTAGCTACAGTTGTGAGCATAGCACCACGTGTAGAGAGGTTGAATGTTGTCCACAGGCAACTGATGTAGCATCGTGTCGATTGTGCTCAAATAATAAAGCAAGTAAAATAAAAATAGAGCATCCCTTGGGCCAACAAGTAATTGTCCTCTTATTTAGATCAAAGTTACAATTGATTCTTCTCTAGAATTTTATTTAGCAATTTATGACTTACTTTAGGCCATGCCTGCATGATCTGGTGAAATAATTGGGTAACACCAACCTTGTTGGATTTGACCTCATTAGCGTACTTCTTAGAAGTCAGTTTATCATTCCTTTGCATTATAAACATACGTATGTATCTTCTAGTGGGTACTTTTATTTTCACTTTGACTGGATTCCCTGCAGTCTCTAGGAGGTTTTCTGTAGTTGGCTTGTCCTTGGGATTAAGCCGTCTTTAGGAACAGTAGTGTGACCCCTCTGAAAACATGGCATGCAGAGCTCATTGGCTGTGATCATTCCACCATCAGGGGCATGCCTGTGGGCCTGCACATTTTCAAATGGAGCAGACAACCTCTCGTTTTACAGAGAAGTAAATTTAAGTGTACGTTGTGCGGTTAAGCTATTTCTAGCTTTCTTTTTGTCAGTGTGAATTGAAGGGTAAAATTTTCAACTCATAACTTATTTTGTAATTATGGTTTAGCACATAATTAAAGATAGACTTGAGGCAAAAAAAAAAAAACAGGAAACTCACATTTCATGTAAATGAGACCTCAAAGCTGTTTGGAATGTGGAGACCAAGATAATTACAAAATCCATCATGCAGAAACACTGCAAATACAGAAAATTCAATGTTTAACCCAGTGATCAGTTTCTCTTAATTTATCACTGAAACATAAATTGAGTATTGAAGAACTAAACTCCTTTTTGTGTAGCAGTTATTGTTTAATAATTAGTTGAAAACACTTTGAGCATTAATACTGAGCAAATACAAAATACCAACACAAAATAATTATAAAGTAAGGTATTTCCATGCCAGAGTCTCACATACATGATACCACAAAGCACAAACAAAAAAGGAAAAAGTAGGCAGTCATCCTGACGTATGGGCAGAATAGCTCCCTTCTGAGTTTCTAGTGAATGTGCGTGACTTCGAGTGGAACATTTTTCTGGGTGTGTCTGTGAGGGTGTTTCTGGAAGCGAGTGGCATTTCAAAATTTTTTTTTTTTCCAACGTTTATTTATTTTTGGGACAGAGAGAGACAGAGCATGAACGGGCGAGGGGCAGAGAGAGAGGGAGACACAGAATCGGAAACAGGCTCCAGGCTCTGAGCCATCAGCCCAGAGCCCGACGCGGGGCTCGAACTCACGGACCGCGAGATCGTGACCTGGCTGAAGTCGGACGCTTAACCGACTGCGCCACCCAGGCGCCCCACGAGTGGCATTTCAAATGGTAGGCTCAGTGAGGCTGATTGTCCTCGCCAGCGTGACTGGGCTTCATCCAGTCCCTTGAGGGTCTAAATAGGACAGAGAAGGAAAAGAAGGGTGAGTTTGCTCTGTGCTTGAGCTGGAACCTCTAAATTCTCCTGCCCCCATACGTTGGAGCTCCTGGTTCTGGGCTCTTCAGACTCAGAGTAGGTTTTACCCCATTGCCCGCCCCCCCCCCCCCGCCCCTGCCCTGGCAACCCCGGATTTCTGGCCTTTGGGTTTAGATGGGAACTAGACCATCAGCTTCCCTCAGCCTGTGGGTGTGGCAGGCTGTAGAACTTGCCAGCCTCCATAATCATGTGAGCCAGTCCTTCATAATAAACCTGTCTTCTGCATACGTGTTTATCTCTTGCTGGCTCTGTGTTCTGGAGAATCCTGTCTAATATGCTAAGTGGAAGGGTTATAAATTTTTAATTTTGATATTTATTGCCCAATTGTCCTCCTCAAAAGGTAGAATTCAATTTTCATTCTCACTGAAAGAGAAACTGCCTGTTCCCCCACAGCCTTGCTGATACTGAGGGGTTTTTTTTTTTTTTTTGCTAACATTTTGCCTTTCTGACACGTGAAACATTGTAGGTTTTTGATGTTTTGTATTCACTGCATTGTGAATGAAGTTTATCCTCTTTTATGAGTTAGTTAACCATTTGTGTGTTTTTTTTCTATAAATTGGTTTAGTGTAATCTTTGTCCATTTATTTCTACTTAGCTTACCTTTTCCTGTTTTTTTTTTTTTTAATTTTTTTTTCAACGTTTTTTATTTATTTTTGGGACAGAGAGAGACAGAGCATGAACGGGGGAGGGCCAGAGAGAGAGGGAGACACAGAATCGGAAACAGGCTCCAGGCTCCGAGCCATCAGCCCAGAGCCTGACGCGGGGCTCGAACTCACAAACCGCGAGATCGTGACCTGGCTGAAGTCGGACGCTTAACCAACTGCGCCACCCAGGCGCCCCTCTGTTGTTTTCTTTAAAGCTTTTTGTATATTAAGCTTATTTTGTTATAACAAATACTAGCTTTCATTTTATCTTTGTATTTCTAATTTTTACTGTTATTTTAGCCATAAAAGTAGTTTCCATTTAGTAGTGAAATTTCTTTAGTATTTTCCTTCTTGACTTTTGACGTGTTTTATTTTATTTTATTATTATTTTTTTTTAACGTTTATTTTTGAGACAGAGAGAGACAGAGCATGAACGGGGGAGGAACAGAGAGAGAGGGAGACACAGAATCGGAAGCAGGCTCCAGGCTCTGAGCCGTCAGCCCAGAGCCCGACACGGGGCTTGAAGCCACGAACCGCAAGATCGTGACCTGAGCAAAAGGTCACACTTAACTCACTGAGGCACCCAGGCACCCCTGACTTTCGAGTTTTATGTCGTGTTTTAAAGGTCTTCATATTTCAAGGTTATAACTATATTCACCCATATTTTCTTCTAGTGCTTTCATGTTTTGTTTGTTTTACATTTAGATATTTGATTTATTCGGGATGATTGTGTCGTAAGGAGTAAGGTGGATGTCCATGTGGTGGCATGTCTGTGAAAGATTACAGACATCATGTACTATTAAGATTTTACTTAATCGGTTCTATTTATCTTTTACAGTAGAATGAGTAGATAAGTGGGAGTAGCACTTGGATTTCCCATGAAAATACCCATTTTCCTATGAAAATACAATTGGTTATGTTTATTCTTTGCACCCCAAAACTCAATATTTGGGACTAGTAGGAGGAGCTTTGCTAGGAGACCGTAGCGAAGCGTATCCGATGATGCCCTCATCTCTTTAACCTAATTTGATGTCTTCCTAATAGCAGTAAACAAAAGGGGATAAAACCATAGATACTCTTTTACACCACAGAAATGGAGATGAGTAGTGGCCTCCAGTATTCTGGCGTATTCCCCAAGTGTTACACGGCAGAGCCTCCCTTTTACGTTATGTGATCCTCCAGAGAAAGTAGCATTTTCAGAACTGGTTTCCCCCGTGGAAAGACATCTTTTCTTCATTGGTCCATCAGAGAGAAATAGTCGGACTCAAGACACGTTATGCTGTTTCTTTTGGGGTGATGCAGAAAACTCCATTTAAAACTCCAATGATGGGGGCGCCTGGGTGGCGCAGTCGGTTAAGCGTCCGACTTCAGCCAGGTCACGATCTCGCGGTCCGTGAGTTCAAGCCCCGCGTCGGGCTCTGGGCTGATGGCTCGGAGCCTGGAGCCTGTTTCCGATTCTGTGTCTCCCTCTCTCTCTGCCCCTCCCCCGTTCATGCTCTGTCTCTCTCTGTCCCAAAAATAAATAAACGTTGGAAAAAAAAAATTTTTTTAAAACTCCAATGATGGATAACAGGTAATTTGCCATGCATTTTATGTGTCTACAGATATGTCTGTAGCATGTGTCCTTGTATCTATCTATATGAAACTTGACCTACTTCAAGGTCATCCTGATTGCGTTTTACTTTGTCAGTCTGGTCTTTAACATCTCGGCCCCCTAAAACGTGTGCTAGATTTTTAAACCGTGGAAACTGCTTTTGCTTTGTTGCCAGTAGGGTTAATAGCCTGATAGCGTGCATGGAGCTGTCCATGTCCAGGCAACAGTAACAAAAAGAGAAATGATCGCATCTTTATAAAGGGAATACAAAACAAAGTCATCCAATCCATTTGACATTGCACGTGAGGCCATTTGGCAAGACACAGTGGCGTTTCCGTGATTCAGTTGGGTCGTCTCTGAACATCCACTCATTTACCTGTGGTTAAGTTCGGTTTGTGGGTCACCAGCTGAATGACCATGGGGGAGTTAGTAAGTCTCCATTCCTGCATCTAATAAAAGGAGGACATAGTAACACCGCACAGGGTTGTTGGGAGGACAAAGAAGCAATGGGTGAAGAGCCGCTAGCGTAGTACTTACTAGCACATAGTAAATACCCCCCTGTTTTTATCTTTGTTGTATCATTGTGGATGGTGGTATTATCTTTATTACTCAGTAGTATAATAACATGCAGTGAAAAACACATTATGGCTACAGCCTTGAAATACAATTCCTGGGTGTCTTTAGAAGTGGCCATATTTAAAATGAGCAGTAAGCACTCTTGAGTTGGCTTCGTTTTATTTTTGCTACCCCCAAAAACGTCTTTGATTTTTTGTAAACTCAGAAAGCGTGCCTATGCATCATTCTTCTTGAAGCAAGAAAATGATGTGGATACTTAATAGTGTGGATATTTACCCGTAACCGTGATACAGCGAAGTTAGCAGTTTTGATAATGATGTTTGGCTTTTTTGTTTTGTTTAATGCCTGCAAAATTATCCTGCCTACGGCTCCCAGAGGCCCTTCCCATACAGCATGTTCTGTAATCATATTACGGATCTAATAAACATCTATCTCATTGTAATAAACTCTTTTTGTGAACAGCCTCATTAATGTGCTGAAATAATGGACCCGGGGGTATTTCCAGCAATTTCATTGTAGCTCTAAAATTAGCTGCCCTAACAGCTCTATTGGTGGGGAAACTGCTGCTTCAGCCCCGCTGATCGAGTCTTCTGCAGTGCCTTGCTGATCACGAAGGTGCGTGGGGCAGAGCTCCCAGTAAAGGTGCTTTGGGGGCAACAAAGTCCTACAGCATAAAACTTTAGACAAACACTCTCATGTTAGTTTTAATTCTGGATCAGTCTCTTTGAATAAATGAACCATTAGTTTATAAGACCGAGACTTTACCTTAAGGAATTCGTGCTAAACGTCTATATAATAAAGCCATAACTATGTTTAACTGATTTCCTATGGAGAATTTTCTTCTTCCAGTTGTAAAAATTGCCTGGTTTTATAAGTTTTTACTATTAGGAAGTGGTTTTTTAAATTTTATTAGCCTTGCACTTTTATTCTAAAATAGCCATTCTTGAATGGGCATAAAAACCTTTTTTAGGGATAAATGTGTTCTCTTTTATTTTTTTCCCTTTGGGATACATTCTCTACCTCAAGCCTGTATTATTTAGAGGTGAGCTCTTCAGAAGGGAATTCTTTTAGTGTGAAGAGGACTTCAGGTATTTGTCAGTGAACTGTAATTTTAACAGGCTTCTAAATTATATAATTCTGTAATACATTTTTGAATCTTATAACCAAAAAGTAACATTTCCAAGTTTTCTTTCTTTCTTTCTGTCTTTCTTTCTTTCTTTCTTTCTTTCTTTCTTTCTTTCTTTCTTTCTTTCTGTCTTTCTGTCTTTCTGTCTTTCTTTCTCTTTTCTTTTCTTTCTGTCTTTCTTTCCGGCCCAGAACCCGCCACAGGGCTTGAACTCATGGACCACGAGATCATGACCTGAGCTGAAGTCGGACGCTTAACCAACTGAGCCACCCAGACACCCCTGCCCTTCACATTTTCTCCAGCCATTATATTTGGTTATAGCAAGTCTTGTATTTGCCTCATGTCAGTACCTGAGGGTCATTACAGAGGGTGCCCAGGAGACTTACCCTCTCTTAGATCTTAGGGGAAGGGAAGGCAGATTTATTCCAGATACTTATATTTATGTATCTGTGGATGTGCGTAGTTGACACTGTTTCAGATATTTAAGTTACAAAAGGTGCCATAAGCACATTATAACACCTGCAACAATATAGAAACGGTTAAAGTACAAAGAACTAAAGTCTCCACCTAAAGGAAAACGAAACTACCCCCACCCCGGCCCGTGTAGCCGCTGTTTACGTTTGACACGTATTCTTGCATTCTTTTCCAGTCTTTTCCAATCACATGTGCTTGTATCATTGATTTTGTTTCTTGTTTTGTTTTAGCTCTCATTCCTAAAAATAGGTTCATAGTATATGTAGATGTTTTGTAACTTTTTACTTATCTCAGTATTATGGGCATCTTTCCAAGGCAGTACTTTACTTATCAGTCTCATTCTTTTTAATAATTGTATGGTATTTCATAGTATGAATGTATTACTCTCTCTCCAACTCAGTCGTCTCCCAATGGATGGCCATCCACATTGTTGTCACTTATTTGCTATTATAATCATCATACAGTACACATCTTTGTAAAATTTGAGGTGCTTCTGCATTTCCTTTAATTGGAAGCACCCAGAAGTGAGATGGGTAGGTGGAAAAGTGCTTTTAAATTTCAATAAGTATTAATTACCATGTAACTTCCCAAATTTTTTAGCAGTTTATATTCAGTGAAAGGCGTGGAAATGTACTAAGTTTGCTACATCATCACCAGCATCACCTCTTCTGAGTGGCTTACTTTTAGCAGGTACACTGTGTAGAAATTCAAAGATGTCAGTTTAAATATTATCACCAGAACAAATACTGTTGGGTAGGATGACCAATCAGAGTTACTTATGTTTTATTTATTTATTTTATTTATTTTTGAGACAGAGCATGAACAGGGGAGGGGCAGAGAGAGAGGGAGACACAGAATCTAAAACAGGCTCCGGGCTCTGAGCAGTCAGCACAGAGCCCAACGTGGGGCTCGAACTCACAGACCGTGAGATCATGACCTGAGCCGAAGTCGGACGCTTAACTGACCAAGCCACCCAGGCGCTCCTGAGTTATTTATGTTTTAAAAGTTAAACATTGATCACAGGATACAATCACCCTTTTTTGTCTTCTAGATGTCTTACGAGACTTGTTTATTAGAAATGATATTTTCAAGGGCTCCTTTGTGATACAGAATATAACCTGCTCTTCGGCTAAAAGGAAAGAGAGAACATTTTTCTCTTTATATCCTGCTTAGATTTCTTTCACAAGCAGTTAGAAGGGTAAATACTAGAATTCCATTAATTACTTACCAAAAGAAAAAACTTTCAAGATTAAAAAGAGAGAGAGAGAGAAAACAGACAACTGGATTGTGGTAATGCAATATTATGCATCTACAAGGTTATTATTAAAATATTGCAAGTCTAGGTGGCTTTACACGTGAGTTCTAAATTTTCAAGGAATAGACAAGTTCTGTGCTGTTTAATTTAGAGTACAGGAAAATATGGAAAGCTTTCTGATTCATTTTCAAAATACGAGAATAAGTTTAATGCCATAACCTACTTTAAAATAATACAGAACAGCTGTAAATCACTTTTATTTATGAATATAGCTAAGAAAATTAAAGTAAATCAAATCTAGCAATATGTTAAAGGGCCAATATAACTAAATAGGGTTTGATCCAGAAACTCCAGAAAGAAGCTCTAGAAAGGCATAATTTAATGTTTTAAGAAATTGAAGGAGATTAAAAACATGGTCATAATACTAGAAAGAGTAACTAGCCATTTTTCATTTTTTAAAACTCCATTTAAGATAGCGTGAAGCTTCTAAACATATTGAAACTTATTTCCTAGAAATTAATAAACATTAAAAAAAACCAAACACTGAAGGTATTTTCATTAAAATTGGAAAAAGAGGAATACCTTCTGCTACCAGTAATGGTCAGCAATGATGGATGAGAGGTGGGATATTGTAGATAATTCTGTGAGATAAAATAAATAAATATTGAGTCGAAAAAAGGATTATTACTTAAGTTGGTAAAATTTTTATACCTAGGAAAATACTGAAATAAAAAACCTGTTGGAACTCAAAAATGAAGTTCAGTAAGCTGGCGTATCATAACGTAATGCACAAAACCGAGCAGCTTTTCTTTCTGCTGATGTTAATCTGACAGAAGTAGAAATGGGGGGGAATCCCTTTTACAGCAGTGACTAAAACCACCCCATAATAAAAGCCAAAAAGAAATATAACAAGAAAATGCAAGTCATGTGATAACTGTAGAACATTTTAAAAGACATAATGTATGACTTAAATTCATGGAGAGGTGTGCTGGGTACCTGGTTGTGAGACTTAAAAATAGAGACTCTCCCAAAATCTTACACAAATTTAGTTTTTATCGGAATTCCATCCACACTTTTTTAGTTCATGGAAACGATCCTATGAAATAAATGTGAGATTTGCCATGAAAATCTTCACCAGGATGGCCTCTTTCCAACTGTTTTTTTTTTTTTTCCCTCCGTACACTCACCTCCTGTCTCTCACAAGATGCCTTTTTTTTTTTAATTTTTTTTTCAACGTTTTTATTTATTTTTGGGACAGAGAGAGACAGAGCATGAATGGGGGAGGGGCAGAGAGAGAGGGAGACACAGAATCGGAAACAGGCTCCAGGCTCCGAGCCATGAGCCCAGAGCCTGACGCGGGGCTCGAACTCACGGACCGCGAGATCATGACCTGGCTGAAGTCGGACGCTTAACCGACTGCACCACCCAGGCGCCCCTCACAAGATGCCTTTGAAGGAAAAGTGCAGGGACTCAAAAAGGAGTAACTTCTAACAATGAAGAGATGGGGGGGGACATGGGAGTCAGTAGCAGGTAAGGATTTCAGTATATTTCTGGAGGACAGAAGGAAACCCGTAGAAGAATTAAACTGGGGTAGGAAAAACCTGGCTCCAAAATGCGCCAGCCTGGTGGGGGGCGTTGGTCTTCCCACCCAAACCCCACAGCACATCTGGTTTTAGGGGAGGGGATGAAGATAGGGGCGTTTGACCAACAGCTCCGATTTGATCCTTCGTATGCCCTTCTCCAGCTTTCACATGCTGGAGACTAAGTAGGCTAGTATTTGCCCTCCAAAACGGTGCAGGACTTTTCCCTAAAGAAGTGGAAGCTGAGAAGAAATTAACCAGGACCACCGAGAACAGCCTTCCTTAATTTTCTGATAGGCAGTGGCAGTGGAAGTGATGCTGTGGCTCCCCGAAAGCAGAGCTTCCCCAGCTCCACACCCATGGTGGAGGGACGGTCTGCCACCCGAATCCGTACCTTTAGCCGTGACCTGCCCCCTGAGCCCCACACTTGAATACCCTGGGCTGCCACCGCCTGCAACAGCTCCATAAGAACGTCCCCGCCGGTAGTGGTCCCGGCCGCGAACGAGGACCCAACTGACGTTTTGTGTGCTCTGTGTCCTCTTGCTGTCCCCTGTGACTGCGTTGGCCTGGCTTCTTGCACTTGACTCCAGTCACGCCGTCTCGTCGCTCAGGGCCTTGTGGATCAGCGCGAGGCATTTGGATTGGATTCTGAATGCAGGGAGATGTCATCGGAGGCCCCAAGCAGAAGAGTGATGTGATACGACTAAAGTTTAAACAACCGCTGTGGCTTCCGTGTGGGAAACTGACTGCAAGCAGCACAGAGGGCAGCCTGAGGGAACATTTGCCTGCTTCTTGAGCGGCTATCTCACACGTGTTTCTCTCATCCAGTGGCTATGAAATCTACCTGAATCCCTCTATGGTCTCTGCCAGTTTGCTGCTTCAGTGGAATCATTTAAATCTCCTATATTGACTGGTTATGGTTGCTTCAAATTTTTTTTAATGTGTATTTATTTTGAGGGAGGGAGAGAGAGAGAGAGAGAGAGAGCGAGCGAGAGGGAGACACAGAATCCGAAGCAGGCTCCGGGCTCCGAGCTGTCAGCACAGAGCCCGACGTGGGGCGCGAACCCACGAACTGCGAGATCGTGACCTGAGCCGAAGTCAGTTGTTTAATCGACTGAGCCACCCAGGCACCCCCAAGCTATGGCTATTTACACAAGCCATGTTTCCCTACTCTGTAGTTATTGACAAGGAAAATGTGAAGTTTTGTTACAAAAGTCCGGATGGTGCAGGAGCCCCAGAAGACAAGACCCACTTGACCTCCCAATGACTTTAAACTTGTTTTTGGATCTTTTCTTTCTTTTTTTTTTTTTTTTAACCCTGGCACTCTGGTCTGTGATATATAGACTTACAACTAAATCAATAATGGTAGTGACAGGTTTTCTTCCCTTTAAATTTTCACTTTAAAAGTATAATTTGCCAGGGGTCAATGAGACTAAAGGGTATCCTTACTTCTCAAGGGTAAGGGGGCAATGGCAGGACTGTGTGGGCAATAGTGTTTCCTTGGGCGATGTCATCTGGAATTACCACCATTTATCAGCTTAATGATATTTCCTGCTCCCTCTTTAGCTGAATTTGGGCAGGAGTAATGTATTAAAATGAAGAAGAACAGGGACTGATGGCCTAGTGTGAAACCTTGTTAAAGATGTCCTAACAATACAGAGGGAGTCTTTTCTCCAGGTGCTTTTAGACAGCACAAAAATAGAAAACATTGCATTATAAGTGGTTATTGTTTTTTTTAGTTAATTTGTTCTGTGAAAATAAATATTCCCACATATTTTTGACAAAATAGTATGCCAGGCAGTATTTTTAAAATACAATATAAAATGAGAACAATTTTCAAAGGCATTATATTGTGTAGATTGAATAAAGGGAAGCACAACTGTAATTTTTAATTGTTTTAAAACAGTATTAAGCAGTCAAGTGTAAGTTTACTTTATTTCTGAATTATGCGTGTGTATATATGTATTTGTTACCTCTTCCATAAAGCATCTGAGTTGGCCAAGAAGAATGTTTGCAATAAATTCAGTGTTGGCAGATAAAATACAAGATGCCAGATGGACATACACCAAAAAAGTTCATTTTTGGGGTGCCTGGGTGGCTCAGTCGGTTAAATATCTGACTCTTGATTTCAGCTAAGGTCATGATCTCACAGTTTGTGGGATCTAGCCAACGGCACGAAGCCTGATTTGGATTCTCTCTTGCCCTCCCTCTCTACCCCTCCCCTACTCACACACACACTCTCTCCCTCTGTCAAATAAATAAATAAACATTTTAAAAAATTCATTGTTCATCTGAAATTCAAACTTAATTGGGCGTGCTCTTTTTTGTTTGTTTTTAAGGCTGGCAATTCTAAATGAAGTGGAAAACATACATAACAAAGATGAGATAGAGGGAAGTTTCTATACAAGTACGAAGTCTAACATAATTCCTCAAGTTGGGCCATGGTTTTGGCCTCGAGGATCCCGGTTGCCACACAGAAATGGAAATATAACTATTTATGAGATGTACGTTACTCAGAAAGTGGGACAGGTTGCAGGGGGTGGGTGGCGGGGACAGTTCTTTGAGGGGAGGAAACATTTTCTGTTCTTTGGGTCTGAAGAAACCCTTCTAAATGAGTCTCCTTTAGAGGGAGGGACACTTTCTGATGGGGGTAGGAGTGGTGTTATCTACCTTTTATTAAACATTTTATGAGCTAGACAGTGTCTTTCAAAGAGAATTTTTTTATTTAGATGAGGTCCATTGTACCTTTCTTTTTTCCTTTTGTAAACTATGCCTTTGCAGTCATACCCAAGGTCGAGAAGGCTTCTCCCAGCTTTGTCTTCGAAGTTTTATAGTTTTAAGTCTTGTATTTAGGTCTGTGAACCACTTTTTTTTTTTTTTTTTTTTTTTTTAATGAAATGAGTTTCAGAGATTGCTGAGGACCTAGTTTTCTTTCATTGAGTGTGGATGCTCCCCAGTGATCCTGGGCCACCTTAGCACTAGAATTGACCTATGTTGTCAACCATTTGGAGTTAATTTTGGTACAAGGTAAAAGCTATGGGTTGAAGTTTATGTTTGGCATATTGTTTGACCGTATTGCCGTTGCACTTTTCTGAAAAATCAGTTGAGTGTATTTCTGCAGGTCTATTTCTGGGTCTCTGACTTTATGCCAATAGCACTGTTCTATTTAGCTTTATAATAAGTCTTGCAAGCTGGTGATGTTAGTCTTTGAGCTTTTGTTCTTTTTCAAATTTGTTTTGGCCATCCTGTGTCCTTTGCATTTCCATATGAAAGTGAGAATCAGCTTGTGAGTGTCTCCTCCCCCCCAAAAAAACCCCCCCACAAAAAATATCCCCAAACCCCAAAACTATTGAAATTTTGAATGGGATTGCATTGACTGTAGACGAATTTGGAGAGAATGTCCATTTTAACAACGGTGAGTCTTCTGACTCATGAGCAAGGCATATCCTTCCCTTTGTTTTGGTCCTTTTTAATTTCTCTCAGCAATATTTTGTATTTTCCCATATACGAGTCTTTCATCCTTTATCACATTTATCCTTAGGTATTTCAATTTTTTAGGTGTTATTCTAGGTGGCGTCGTTTCATTCTAATTTTTGATTGTTGCTAACATAGAAAAATTTAGTTGATTTGTATGTTGCTCTTGAATCCTGTAACTGTGGTAAACTCATTAATGGGCTCAAGTGGTTTATTTGTAAATTCCATTGGATTTTCTACAGAGAGGATTATGCCTTCTGCCAATCAGGAGTTGTGGTCACTTCACAATCTGGATGCCCCGTTTTTGGGCCTGACTGCTCTGGCCAGCACCTCCCATTCACTGTTGAATGGAAGTGGTGAGAGCAGACATCCTGTCGTTGTCCGATCTCAGGGTGAAGCATGCCTTTTATCAGGTTGAGGAAGTTTCCTTCTATCTTAGTTGGCTGAAGTTTTGTTAGAAATAGATGTTGAATATTGATAAATATTCTTTCCATTGGGATGATCGTATGGCTTTTCTTTTTTACTAATTAATATGATGTCGTGGGTTGACTGTATCCCTCAAAAAAGATAAGATCAAGTTCTGACTCCCAGTACCTCCAAGCGTGACCTTCTATGGAAGTAAGACCATTGCGGTTGTAATTTTTAAAGATGAGGTCATACTGGCGTAGTTTGGGCTCCCTCATCAAATATGACTGCAGTCTTTATAGTAAGATGGCCACACGGAGCCGGGGGCACATGGGAGAACACAGTGTGACGTGAGGGGCAGCAAGTGGGCATCTGCCACAAGCCAAGGAACACGTGGGGCCACCAGAAGCTGGTGGAGGCAAGAGAGGGTTCATCCCGGAGGCTTCTGGGGATCATGGCCCTGCCAACACATTGATTTTAGACTTCTAGCCTCTGGAACTGTGAGAGAATAAATCTTTGTTGTTTTAATCACCCACTTGGTAGTCCTTTATGATGACGGCCCTAGGAAATTAATCCCGATGATATATTACTTGATCAATTGTTTGGAACATTAAACTGACCCTGCATTCCTAGGATACACCCTATTTAGTCAGGGTGCATTATCTTTATTGTTATTCCCTTAATATTTTGTGCAGTTTGACTTGCTATGGTCTTGTTCAGAATTTGTGCATCTGTGTTCATGAGGAAATTGTTTTGTATTTTACTTTTCACACTTTTTTTCTTTATTTTTGATTATAGTTGACATACAATATAAGTTTCAGGTGTACGACATTGTGATTCAACAACTAGAAACGTGAAATAGGACAATAACAGTGGTTAACATCTGTCACCCTACAAAGTACAGTGTTATCAACTGTATTCTGCATGCTGTGTTTTTCAGCCCTGTGACTTAGTTATTTTATAACTGGAAGTTTGTACCTCTTAATCCCCTCAACCCATTTCACCCATCCCCTTACCATCTCTCCCCTCTGACAACTACCAGCTCTCTGTTTTTAGGAGTCTGCTTCTTTTTTGTTGTTTTGTTGTTGTTCATTTTGTTTTTGAAATCATGACATTTGTCTTTCTCAGTATGACTCATTTCACGTAGCTTAATACCCTCTAGATCCATCCATGTTTTCTTCAATGGCAAGATTTTAATCCACTTTTATGACTAATGTACCATCGTGTATATGTCCCGCATCTTCTTTCTCCATTTATCCATTGATGGACACCCAGGTTGCTAAACTATCTTGGCTATCGTAAATAATACTGCAATAAATATAGGGGCGCACATATCTTTTAAGATTAGTGTTTTTATTTTTGGTAAATACCAAAACAGTGATATTACTGGATTGTATGGTATTTTTATTTTTAATTTTTTGAGGAATCTCAGTAATGTTTTCATAGTGGCTGCGCTGATTTATATTCCCACCAGCAGTGCACAAGGGTTCCCTTTCCTCCACATTCTCACCAAAACTTATTTCTTATCTTTGTAATACTGGCCATTCTGACTGGTGTGAGTGGTATCTCATTGTGGTATTGATTTGTATTTCCCTGATGATTAGTGATGCTGAGCATCTTTTCATGTGTCTGTTGGCCATCTATGGATTTTCTTTGGAAAAAAAAATCTATTCAGGTCCTCTGCCCATGTTTTAATTGAATTGTTTGTGTTTTTACTGTTGAGTTTTAGAAGTTCTTCATATGGGGCACCTGGGTGGCTCAGTCGGTTGGGCGTCTGACTTCGGCTCAGGTCATGATCTTACAGTCCGTGAGTTCGAGCCCCGCATTGAGCTCTGTGCTGACAGCTCAGAGCCTGGAGCCTGTTTCAGATTCTGTGTCTCCCTCTCTCTCTGCCCCTCCCCTGTTCATGCTCTGTCTCTCTCTGTCTCAAAAATAAACATTAAAAAAAATTTACAAGTTCTTCGTATATTTTAGTTATTAATCCTTTGTCAAATATATCATTTGCATATAGCTTCCCCCGTTCAGTAACTTGCCTTTTTGTTGATGGTTTCTGTTACTGTGCAGAAGTTTTTAGTTTAATGTAGTCCTAATACTTTGTTGTTGTTTCCCTTGCCTGGAAGAGACACATTCAGAAAATTCTGCTAAAGCCAATGTCTAAGAGTTTTCTTTCAGTTAAGAGTTTTAGGCTTTCAGGTCTCACATTTAGTTCTCCCATCCATTTTTTAAAAATTTTATTTATCTTTGAGAGAGAGACAGAGCGTGTGCAGGCGAGGGGGAGAGAGAGAGGGGGACACAGAATCCGGAGTCGGCTCCAGGCTCTGAGCTGTCAGCACAGAGCCTGATGCGGGGCTCGAACCCACAAACCATGAGATCATGACCTGAGCCAAAGTTGAACGCTTAACTGACTGAACCATTTTAAGTTCATTTTTGTGCATGGTATAAAAGAATAGTCCATGTTCATTTTTTTTGTATGTAGCTGACCAGTTTCCCCACACCATTTATTAGACTCTTTTCCCCCAATGTATACTTCTGCCCCCTCTGTTTTGGATTAATTGACTGTATAAGCATGGGTTTATTTCTGGGCCCTCTGTCCTGTTCCTTTCATCTATGTGTCTGTTTTCGTACTGGTACCACACTGTTTTGATTACTATCGTTACGACATCAGGGAGCAGGATGCCCCTGGCTTCGTTCTTCTTTCTCAATATTCCTTTGGCTCTTCGGGGTCTTTATAATTCCACACAAATTTTAGAGTCAGTCCGGTTCTGTGGAAAATACTGTGGGTATTTTGGTAGGGACTGCATTGAATGTGTAGATTGCTTTGTGTAGTGTGGAGCTTTCAGCAATAATTCTTGTACCATTTTTTTTTCCCCACCAGCAATGTGTGAGAGTTCCCGTTTCCCCACGTCCGCACCAACACTTGTTATTATCTGTGTTTTTAATTATAGCCATCCTAGTGTGTGTGAAGTGGTATCTCATGGTGGTTTTGATGTGTATTTCCCTGATGACTAGTGGTGTTGAGCATCTTTTCCCGTGCTTATTGATGATCTCTATACCTTTATGAAGGAATGTCTATTTTCTTTATTCCTTTAAAAAGAATATTTTCGTCTTTCTCTGATTGGACTGTCAGAGTCTTTGTATATTTTGTATATACAAGTCCCTTGTCAGGTCGTTAGATTTGGGGGGGCACTTTTCACTTTCTTTTTTTTTTTTTTATAATTTTTTTTTTTAACGTTTATTTATTTATTTTTGGGACAGAGAGAGACAGAGCATGAATGGGGGAGGGGCAGAGAGAGAGAGGGACACACAGAATCGGAAACAGGCTCCAGGCTCTGAGCCATCAGCCCAGAGCCTGACGCGGGGCTCGAACTCACGGACCGCAAGACTGTGACCTGGCTGAAGTCGGACGCTTAACCGACTGCGCCACCCAGGCACCCCTTCACTTTCTTGATGGTATTATTTGCAGCACGGCATTTTTTAATTTTGGTGAAATCCAATTTATGTCTTGCTTTTGTTGCCTGTGCCTTTGGCATCAGACCTAGGAAGCATTGCCTACCCCAGGGTCACAGATTTACTCTTATATTTTCTCCTAAAAGTTGTATATGTTTAGATATTTGATCCACTCTGAGATAGTTTTCATATACGGTGTGAGGTAGGGGTCCAACTTCATTCCTTTGCATGTGGATATTTAGTTTTCTTAGCATCTGTTGATAAGACTTTTTTCTCCATTGAATTATCTCAGCTCTCTGGCAGAAAACCAATTTACCATAAACATAAGGGTTTACTTCTGGGTTGTCAAAGCTTTTCCATTAATCTCTATGTATATTCTTATGCCACTTCCACATTAGATGAATTATCACAGCTTTTTAGCAAAATTTGAAACTGAGTAATGTGAACCCTCAGAATTTGTTCTTTTTAAAGATTTTTTTGACCATTCATGGTCCCTTGCATTTCTTTTTTTTTTTTTTTTTTTTTTTAATTTTTTTTTCAATGTTTATTTATTTTTGGGACAGAGAGAGACAGAGCATGAACGGGGGAGGGGCAGAGAGAGAGGGAGACACAGAATCGGAAACACAGAGGGAGACACAGAATCGGAGCCATCAGCCCAGAGCCTGACGCGGGGCTCGAACTCACGGACCGCGAGATCGTGACCTGGCTGAAGTCGGACGCTTAACCGACTGCGCCACCCAGGCGCCCCGATCCCTTGCATTTCCGTATGAATTGTAAGATTGGTTTATCAATTTCTGGCAAAAGAAAAAAAAAAGCCAGCTGCAGCTTTGCTTTCGATCTGTAGATCAATTAGGGATATATTACTTCTGAGCGATATTGACTCCTCTGACCCTACAACATGGAATGTCTTTCTATTTATGCAGACTTTCCTTAACTTTTTTCAACAATGTTTCATAGTTTTTGGTGCACAAATCATGTACTTCTTTTAACTTTAGTTCCAAAAAATTCTGTTCTTTTTGATGCTCTCATAAATGGAATTGTTTTCTTAATTGCCTTTTCAGATTCTACACACTAGCAGTGTGGATACAATGGATTTTTGGTTACTGGTTTTATATTCTACAGCCTTACTGAATTTGTTTATTCCAATAGTTCTTTGCTGAATTCCTCAGGATTTTCTGTGTATCGTGTCACCTGCAAATAGAGTTTTACTTTCTAAATGATTTTTATTTCTTTTCCCTGCCCAATTCCCCTAGCTAGAACTTCCAGTATAATGGTGAATAGAAATGGTGAGAACAGACATCTCTGTCTTGTTCATGATCTTAGAGGGAAGGAATTCCCTTTTTACTTAAGTATGGTGTTAGCTGTAGATTTTTCCTAGATATCCTATGTCATTTTAAGAAAGTTCCCTTTTATTCCTAATCTGTTGAGCGTTTTTATTATTAAATAGGGTTTGATTTTGTCAGATGTCTATTCTGTGATTGTTGAGAGGATCATGTAATTTTTGTCTTTTAACCTATTAGTGTTGCACATAACATTGACTTTCAAATGTTAAACTAGCTTGCATTCCTAGGATAAATTCTGCTAGGTCATGGTGTTTAATCGTTTTTTTTGTTTTGTTTTGTTTTGTTTTTAAATTAAGCCCTCTACCCAATCTGGGGTATGAACTCATGACTCCAAGATCAGGAGTCACATGTTCTACCAACTGAGGTGGCCAGGCATCCCTGTAATCCTTTTAATACATTGCTGGATACAGTCTGCTAACATTTTGTGGAAGCTTTTTTCACCTCTATTCATGGGTTGTAGTTTGCTTTCTAGGAGAAGTATCTCTGTCTGGTTTTGGAATCCAGATAATACCAGCCACATAGAAGGAGTACGGAGGTGTCACTTTTTCCTTAGCGTTCTGGAAGTGTTGGTGTAGAACTGATATTACTTCTTTCTTGAATGTTTGGTAGGTTGACCAGTAAAGCCATTTGGGCCCGGAGTTTTCTTTGTCAGAAGGTCCTTAACCATAAATTCATTTCATCTAATGGACAAATTGCTATCAAGATTATTTTGTCCTATGAACTCTAGTTGCTTTGGATTTGTGTGATTTTTATTTATAATGTCCCCTCAACTTAAGGAATCTACTGGTATCCACTTCAGTTGCCCTCCCTGTGCTTAGGCCTGGAAACCTCTCAGGTCTCTAACCTGTGACAAGAGTGGAGCTCCCCTCACTTGTTTTCCATCCTTTGGGCATCACTTTCCTGCTTTGTCTGATGTCTTGTGTCTTAAAAACCATTGTTTCATGTATCTGTCTTCTAGTTTGTTATTGTAGGCAGTCGGGTATATCCTTTCCCTGTTATTCTAGGAAAGATGAGAGGATTTGTATACCTTCAATCTTTGTGTGTGTGGGGGGGGGCACCGAAAATACCCCACAAACATTATGAGATTTACAATTATCCAAGAAAGAAGCCATCTCAAAAATCTTGCTTATAAACAGTCTCAAGTTACTTGAACAATGAAGCAAAATTAGCTGGAAAATGAAGAAACGTTAAAGTGATCGAAATAGAAGTCTGAACACCTGTGCCTATCTCACCAACTATGCACAATCTATAAAAAGAGAGAAAAGATTAAATATATCTTAAAATTTGGGGAGAAAAGAAAGAGATGCTGTTAATGGAAAAGAAATCTTGTGCAATTACTAGATGATAGAAAGCAGATGGGAATGAATTGAAATAGTTAAGAAACCTATTACCCACAACATACATAGGAGAAAACTAACCAGAAGGTAGGAACAGATGCAGAAGATCTATAAACTCAGAGTGAGGTGAAAAACTGATAGAGGCCCTAAGGCATTTCCCAGGCTAATTGAAGATTAACATTTAGAACAGGAAGACCAATCAGTCTCCCCACCTCATCCATTTTGCTCTGCTTTATTCCAGCATAATAAGTCAAGAACTGCACTATAAAGAGGATGAACTGTCTATCTGAGGTGATTTCTACTATGGGGTTAGGGCCTAGGAAGAAGCATTGTAGAATTTGAGGAAACCATAGAACACAGACAGGGGAAGCCAGTTGAAGAAACAGATATACACAAATGCAGTGGAAATCCATACCATCTGCCTATAATAATTTGCTCGATCTTTCATTCATAAAATAGAAAACCAAAGACTGCTAGACATTTGGGGAAGCGTAACAGCAAGGAGCAGAAAAAACAAGGTGGATAAACAGCACAGAAGGAACAAAGTTGATAGGAAGTGTTATGATGAATTCTGTCCCCCACAAAAATAATGTGTTGAAGTCCCAACTCTTGGTACCCGAGAATTTGCCTTATTTGGAAATAGTGTTGTTCCAGATATAATTAGCTAAGATAAGGTCATTCTCAAGTGGACTGGGCCCCTAATCCAATATGGCTGGTGTCCTTTTAAGAAGACAACTATGTGAAGACAGACACGCTGGGAGAGTGTCACATGATGACAAAGGCAGAGATTGGAATTATGTAGCTACAAGTGAAGGAATACCAGTGATCGCCAGAAGGTATGAAGAAGCAAGGGCACATTCTGCTAGAGGTTTCAGAGTGAGCATGGCCCTGACCTTTGCTTTCAGACCTCTAGCTTCCAGAACTGTGAGACAACAAATTTCCATTGTTTATGCCACCTGTTTGTGGTACTTTGTTATGGTCCCTTAGGAAACTACTACTGGGAATTGAAGTTCTCTTTTACTCCCATAAAATGAATGTTAAAGTAACCCACAAAAAGGTTTTTAAAAAGAAGCAAATCAAGAATAAGAAGAAATAAGAAATATACAGAAGACAAATAATAAAATCACATATTACGCTTAAACCCTAATATCTTAATATTTACCTTAAATATAAATGGTCTACATGCACCAATTAAGAGACAGAGCTAGAATGCATAACAAAACATAATCTGACAATGTGTTGCCTATAAAAAACTCACTTCAAATATAATACAGGCAGGTTAAAAGTAAAAGTTTGAGAAGTATGTACCGTGTAAATATTAATTTAAAAAAAGCAGGACTGGCTGTCTTAATGTCAGATAAAGTAGACTTCTGAGTAAGAAAAATTACTAGAAGGACGCCTGGGTGGCTCAATTGGTTAAGCATCTGACTTGATTTTGGTCCAGGCCATGATCTCATGGCTGTGGGATCAAGCCCCGCATCAGACTCCATGCTGAAGTGGAGCCTGCTTGGAATTCTCTCTCTTCCCTTCTCTCTCTCTACCTCTCTCCCATTTGAGTGCTCTCTCTCTTTCAAAATAAACAAACAAACAAACAGACAGACAAACATTTTTAAAAAGAAAAATTACTAGAGACAGGGATATTGCATGATGATAAAAAGAGCAATCCCACTGAGGTGATAACCATTTTAAATGTGTATAAAATAGGACCTCAAAATACATGAAGCAGAAAAATAATAGAGCTTAAGATAATAAAAGAATACATAGACTCAAGACTGTAGTGGATTTCAAAACTCCAGTCTCCAGCAATTAATGGAGGAACTAGACAGGAAATCATCAAGAATACAGAAAAATGGAACAACACAATCAACCAACAGGATATGATTGGCACATATAGAACACCCTACCCAACAACAGCAGAATACATCATTTTTACAAGTACCCATGGAACACTCACAGACCCTGGGCCATAAAATAAACCTAAACAAATGTAAAATAAATTAAGCTAATACAGAATGGGTTCTCTGGCCACAGTGTAATCAAACTAGAAGTCCATAATTAAAAGACCATAGGAAAATTTCCAACACTTGAAAAGAAAATACACTTTAAATAATTCATGGATCTAAAAGGGGGTTGCAAGGGAAATTTTTTAAATGCATAGAACTGAATGAAAAAGAAAAGCTTTCAAAATATGTAGGATGCAGCTAAAGCCCCACTGAGAGGAAAATTTATAGTAACAAAAGCTTAGATCAGAAAAGGAGAAAGATCTTAAGTCAACAATCTGAGTTTCTACCTCCAGAAACTAGGAAAAGAACAGCATAATGAACTGAAAGCAAGCAAAAAGGAAGAAATAATAAGGATTAAACCAGAAAGTAGTGAAGTTAAAAACAGGAAAACAATACAAAAAAAAATCAATGAAACAAAAACCTGACACTTAAAAAAAATCAACAAAATTGAAAAATCTTTAGCAAACTGACAAAAATTTAAAAAAGACAAAATTACCTATATGAGGAATGAAACAGGAAATGTTAGTATAGATCCGCAGCCATTACAAGGATAGTAGCAGAATATTCTGAATAATTTTATGCTCATAAATTCAATAACTAGAAGAAATGGACAGATTCTCTAAAATGTACTGAAACTTAACTAAGATAAACCCCTTAATAGTCCTATAATCACTAAAGAAATTGAATTTGTAATTTAAAACTTCCTAAAAAGCAATCTCCTGGCCTAGATTATTTCACTGGAGAATTCTATCAAACATTTAAAGAATTTTTAATCCCAATTTTAAGAGGAGTTTTATGAAGATTATATTACCTTGACACTAAACTAAAAAAAAAAAAAAAACACCTACAAAAACAAAATGAAACCATAAAAACAAAAAATAACCCAAACTTATAATATCTCTTTTAATCTTAGGTATAACCATTTTCAACAAAATATTAGCAAACTGTATGTACCAATTTATAAAAAGAATTAATACTGTGACCAAGGAAGTATTGCATTTACAAAGGTTATTCCATGTTCAGAAATCAGTGTATTCTACCATATATAAACAAGCTAAAGAAGAAATATCACATGATCGTATCAATTATTACAAAAAAAAAGGTATTTGGCAAAATCCAGTACCCATGATCAAAGTTCTCATCAAACTAGAATTAGAGGGGGAACTTCCTCGACCTTCAGCTATCATCATACTTAATGGTGAAAGACGGAATCCTTTTTCCCTACAATTGATAACAAAGCAAGGGTGTCAGTCTGCTCCCCCCATTTTTATTCACCATAGAGCTGGAAGTTCTAGCCAGTGCACTAAGACAAGAAAAATAAATAAATAAAAGCATACTGTTGGGAAGGGAAGAGCTAAAACTATCCTATTTGCACATGACACAATGTAGAAAATTCAAAGGGATCTATAAAAACACTCTTAGAATTAATAAGTGAGTTCAGCAAGGTTGTAGAATCCAAGATCAACAAACAAAATTCAGTTGTATTTCTATACTGGCAATGAACGTGTGGAAATAATTAAAATCACTATTTATAGTTTGCAAAAAAAAAATTAAATGCTGACATATAAATATGACAAAACATGTATGTCCTCAACATTACAAAATTGTTGTGAAAGAAATCAAAGAAGACATGCATAAATGGAGAGATACCACATATATCTGCATTGGAAGACTCAACAGACTAAAAATGTCAATTCTCCCTCATTTTTTGGAGCATTTTAAGGCAATTCCTACTAAAATTGCAATGAAGTTTTCAATAAATAGACAAGCCTATTCTAAAATTTATATAGAAAAACATGGGGTGCCTGGGTGGCCATTCGTCCAGGTTGAGTGTCCAACTCTTGGTTTTGTCTCAGGTCATGATCTCATGGTTCATCAGTTCAAGCCCCACATCAGGCTCCACACTGACAGTGGGGAGGCTGCTCAGGGTTCTCTCTCTCTCTCTCTCTCTCCTTCTCTGCTCCTCCCCTGCTTTCTCTCTCTCTCTCTCTCTCTCTCTCTCTCTCTCTCTTTCTCAAAATTAAAAAAAATAAGTAAAATGTATAGAAAAACAATAGGCCATAGGATAGCAAAAATAATTTGAAAAAAAATTGGAGTTAGAGAAAACACTCTACCTGGTGTTGATGTATTATTTAGCTACAGTAACAAGACAGTGTGTTATTGGGGGAGAGATAGACACCTAGATCAATGGAACAGAATAAAGAACTCAGAGATAAGCTCACACAAATATGCCCAGCTGACTTTTTAACAAAAGATGTAAAAACAATTCAATGGAGGAACAAATCTTTAAGAATGATGCTGGAGCAGTTGTACAGTTGGTGGCAACAATGAATGCATGAATGAATGAATGAATGAATGGAAGAACCTCTACCTAAACCTCATAGTTTATACAAAAAATTAATGTAGATTTCAAAACCTTCAGGAGAAAATCTTCAGGACTGAGGGCTAGGCAAAGAGTTTTTCAAGTAATTGACACAAAAAGCACAATCCCAAAAAAATAAAACCACAAGTTGGAGGAATCAAAATTAAAATTTTCTTTCTGCAAATGAGTGAAGTGCATGAAAAGACAAGCTACAAACTGGGAAATTGGCTGAAATACGTATGAAATCTCTCTGTATTTTTTCTTACAGCTGCATATGAACCTACAAATATCTCAAAATAAAGGATTAATTCCCATGCAAAAGAATGAAGTTGAACCCCCGATAACACCATACACAAAATTCACTCAAAATGGATCAAAGACCTAAATGTAAAAGTTAAAACTATAATATTCTTACAAGAAAAAATAAATGTAAGAGCTACAACTATAAAAATTCTTAGATGCATTTCTCAGGACATTGGAATAAGTAATGGTTTCTTAGGTATGATACCAAAATCACAAAGAATAAAAAAATAGATGAATTTGGATTCATCAAAATTAAAAAAAATATTTTGTGCTCTAAAGGATACTATCAAGAAGATGAAAAGACAACCCACAGAATAGGAAAAACATTGTTTAATCTAAAGGAGTTGTATTTAAAATATATATACTTAGTCTGTATCATAAAATGTCAGATCCCATGTCAAAGATGGGAAAAGGATCTGAACAGATATTTCTCCAGAGAAGATGTACAAATGGCCAATAAGCACATGAAAAGATGCTCCACATCATTAGTCATTAAGGATGTACAAGTGAAAACCGCAATGGGTTACCACTCTACACCTACTGGGAAGGCGGATATTAAAAATACAGATAATAGCAAGTGTTGGTGAGGACGTAGAGAAACTGGAACCCTCCTGCGTTGCTGGTGCTCATGGCAGCTTCAGAAAACAGTCTGGAAGTTCCCTGAAAGGTTTAAACATGGAGTTCTCCTATGACCCCACAGTCACTTCTAGGTATTCACCCAAGAGAAATGAAAACCCTGTGTCTGCGTAAAAACTTACACACAAATGTTCACAACAGTATTCTTCATAACAGCCAGAAAGTGAAAACAACTCAAATGTCCATCCACTGATGAATGGATAAACAAAATGGGGTACATCCACGCAACAGGATATTTTTATAAATAAAAAGAAATGCAATTCTGATACATGTTGCAGCAGGGATGAATCTTGAAAACATTACGGTAGGTGAGAGAAGCCAGTCACAAAGGATCACATTCTGTGCGATTTCATGTATCTGAAATGTTCAGAGGAGATAAATCCGGAGAGACAGAAAGTGGATTAGCACTGGGCAGGGGCACTGGGCAGTGGGGAGGAGGAGAGGAGGGCGGGGTGACTGCCACATGGTATGGGGTTTATTTTGGGGGTAATGGAAAAATTCTAAAGTTGACTATGGTGATGGTTGGACAATATACTAAAAACCCCTGAATTGTACATGTTAAATGAACTACACGGCCCAGGAATTATATCTCAAGCTCTCACAAATAAAATAAAACTTTAAAAATGAAAAGGTTATACTTCTTTGGAATATGATTGTTATTTCATATTATGCCTTTCAATGCATAACAGAAACAGTGCTTTCTGTCCCACCTGTTCAGTCAATAATTCAGACACGGACAAATTCAGAATGTTCCTAAATATCTTCTAGGAAGTAGATTTTTCCTAAACAAGTTGGTAACAAACAAGAATGTGTGGGCAGTGCTTCTGAAAACCCAGGCTGTCTCCATTTCTGCAGACACACAACGCTGTATGTATATATTCACATATTAGGAATGCATTTAAATTTTTGTTGGTCCTCTGCTTGTTACTGGCGGTCTTTATTACGGTTTAAAGAGAGGACCGTGAGACTTTCTTCTGATTTGGTGCTATTAGCCTTGAGTTACTGTATGCATTTTGAAAAAGATACTAAAAAAAAAAAAAACAAACAAACATTCAATTAGTCAATCTGTACACTCACTCAGACTGATGTTCTCTCAATGAAGCCAAATTTTCCTGTGTTTCTTGAGGAATACCAACTGACTTTGATTAACTGACAGAGTCCTGTTGGTTAATTTGCAGCTTCCAAGCGAGGATCCTGAAATTTTTGAAGTTTCATCCAAGTGTCTGTCTATGCTGGTTCAGCTGTATGGAGGGGAAAACCCAGACAGCCTGTGTCCTGAAAATGCAGAGAACTTTGCTGATGTACTGACGTCTAAGGAGGACCCAAAAGAGCGGAAGCTTCTGTTGAAGATTCTCCGAAGAATGGTGAGTCCACACAGAAACTGGGGCCGGGGTTGATGGCTGCAGTGGCATCTGATGGAAGACAGTGGTCATTTTCCTGGACCTGATGTCAGTAAAAGAATTCCCACTTACCTTTCTCTGCGGTCACCTCTTGTCAACGTTGATCACATTCTGCCTGTCTATCTTGCATACATATATACATTGTTTTCTGAACTATTGATAAGAATGAGTTAGAGACGTTGTGCCTTCTCCCCCCTTAAGGCATTAAATACACATTTTCTAACAAAATGAATGTTCTTTTAACCACGGTACTCAAAATCAAGAAATTTAACATTGATACAGTTCTTTTACTGTTGTACTGTCCATATTCCAATTCTTGTCAGTTGCCCCATTAATGCCTTTTATATAGCTTTTTTTTTTTTTCCTGACGTAAGATCCAGTCCAGAATCACATATGTCGGTAGACATTTGTCTTTAATCTGGAATAGACCCGCAGCCTTTTGTTTATGTTCCATGACATTTTTTTAAGTTTATTTTTTTTTTTTTTGAGAGAGAGAGAGAGAAAGTGCAAGATGGGGAGAGGCAGAGATAAAGGGAGAGAGAGAGAATCCAAAGCAGGCTCTGCACTGTCAGTGTGGAGCCCGATGTGGGACTTGAACCCATGAACCATGAGATCATGACCTGAGCCAAAATCACAAGCTGGATGCTTAACCAACGGAGCCACCCGGGGGCCCCTGTGTGACATTTTTGAAGAGTATAGGCTGGGTATTTTGTAGACTCTTATCCAGTTTGGGTCTGTTGATGTTTTCTGATGATTAGATTCAGGAAAACCCCAGAAGGGTTATCATGCCTTTCTCATTTCCCCCCATCACAAGGCTCATGATCTCTATTTGCCCCTTCACTGGTGATGCTGATTTTGGTCACTGGGTTTAGTCAGTGGTAGCCATTATTTTTAATGTAAAGGTTTAAGATGGGGATTTTCTAACATCCAGTATTTCTAACTCCTGGTATTCTACCTTAAGGAAAAATTTCCCTTTTGCCCCATTTGTTTTGTTTTCTGTTTTACAAATGTATATAGCTGATGTTTATTTGAAAATACTTTTGACAACTGACTCCTTTTCTTTTTACGGTAAATATTCTGCTGGTTGGGAAAGCCATTATATATAGTAGCTATTGTTGAAATTAAGGATGGAGTGGAGGCCTTCTTCATCTGTGTCATGTTCTGGCTTGTCAATCTGTGTTCACCTCTAGACCCACTTATCTTGAGGGGTCCATTGGGAGCGAAGTCTGTGGATGCTACAGAGACTTAGGTTCAAGACAACTTCTGTGCCAATTCGATAGCTAGCTGTAGTGAATGACCCAGCCGAACCTGCAGGGCAGGTTATGGGTGACAGATTAGAAGGGAGATAGACATTTACCCTAAGATTATTTCTTTACCATTTCTGACACGGCCAGTTAGATTCCGTCTGTGGAAGAAAAGTGGACTCTGAGTGACTTTGACCATGTATGTGAAAACAGAAGTCATTTCTGGTGCTGTTCTTGCTTTTTCTTTTTTAATTGTGGTAAATATATGTAATACATATGTATCTATAAAACATAAAATTCACCGTCTCAACCAGTTCAGTTGCACCGTTCAGTGGTGTAATGTGCATCCCAGTTTCTGTCTCTGTCTATTCCAGGTCCCTTATATGATACGAGCAAAATCCTACAGTGTTTGCCCCTTGATGTCTGGCTCATTTCACTTCGTGTGTAATGTCCTCAGGGTTCGTCCATGTTGTAGCCTGCGTCAGAATTTCCTTCCTTTTTAAAGCTGAGTAATATTCTGTTTTGTATATAGACCCCATTTTGTTTATCTTTTCATCTGTTGATGGACATGTGGGTTGTTTCCACCTTTTCTGTCCCATTTATTTCTTGCCTTTTTCTATTATCAAGATAGACTCATGGATTTTTCTTTCATTCAGTTTGTTGTAATCTGCTTCCTATGATTTGACCAGTGGGAACCTCTTCTGGATGTCTGCTGTGCCTTTCGACAAGCCCCCATCATTTTTTTTGAGCACTTTCATTTTTTTTTTTTTGTAGTAACGTATGTATTCTTTTTTTTTTTTTAATTGAAGCATCGATGAACAATGTTATTACTTTCAGGCGTGCAGCACAGTGAGTGACTCAACAATGCTCCACATCACACATGGTTCACCAGGATAAGTGTAGTTATCTGTCACCATACAAAGTTATTATAGTATTATTGACTATATTCCCTGTGCTGTACTTTTCATTTCTGTGACGTGTTTTATTTATTTATTTATTTGATTTATTTATTTTTATTTTTTTGCAACATATCCACTTCATTTCTGGTGCAGAGAAAGACAGACGTATTTATTTTATAAATGGAAGTTGGTACGTCTTGATTATCTTTACCTATTGCGCCCATCCACCATCCCCTTCCCTCAGGCAACCACCGGCTTGTTCCCTGTGTTGATGAGTCTGTTTCTGTTTTTGTTTGTTTTGTGTCATAGATTCCACATATAAGTAAAATCATGCAGTATTCTTCTTTCTCTATCTGACTTACTTTGCTTAACATAATACTCTCTAGGTCCATCCATGCTGTTGTAAATGGCAAGATTTCATTCTTTTTTATGGTGGAATAATATTCCATTATGTGTATATATTATATATATTTCATTGTAGATATATATAGTGTATATACATGTATATGCACACACAAAGACACATGCACAGGCATACACACATACACACACACACACACATACACACACACACATACACACACAGATTTCTTCTTTATCTATTCATCTATCAATGGATACTTAGGTTGCTTCCATATCTTGGCTATTATAAATAATGCTGCAATAAACATAGGGGTGCATGTATCTTTTTCAAATACGTGTTTTCATTTTCTTTGGTCAAATACTCAGCAGTGGAATTACCTGGAATTACCTTCCCCAGGAATTACCAGACCTCTACACTGTTTTCCATAGTGGCTGCACCAATTTACATCCACACCAGTAGAGCACAAGCGTTTCCTTTTCTCTTCATCCTCACCAAAACTTGTTATTTTCTTTTTGATTCTAGCCATTGTGACAGATGTGAGATGATCTTTCATTGTGATTTGACTTGCATTTTCCTGCCGATTAGTGATGTAGAGCATCTTTTCATATGTCTATTGGCCATCTGTATGTCTTCCTTGGGAAAATGTCCGTTCAGGTCCTTTGCCCATTTTTTAATCAAATTGTTTGAGTTGTATGAGGTCTTTATGTATTTTGGTTATTAACCTCTTATGGAATATATCATTTCCAAATATCTTCTGTCTTTTGGTAGATTCCCTTTATGTTTTTTGTTGATTGTTTCCTTTGCTGTGCAGAAGCTTTTTAGTTTGATGTAATCCTAATAGTTTATTTTTGCTTTTGTTTCCCTTGCCTGAGGAGACATATCTAGAAAAAGATTTCCATGGCTGATGTCAGAGACATTATTACCTGTGCTCTCTTCTAAGATTTTAATGGTTTCGGGTCTCACATGTAGGTCTATGATCCATTTTGAGTTTATTTTTGTGCGTGAAGATACCATTGTATCTTCATCGTGTTATAGTGTCTGACCCATAAAGGATTCTCAGCAGATGTTTATAGTTCTGTACTCGTCCCTGTGTTAAGAACTTTTGGTACGTTGTCTCATTTAACAGAAGCCCTAGAAACCAGCCCCAGGGATCACTCCCGTTTTACAGGTTAAAAACTAAGACTCAGAGAACTTGAGTAATAATGTCCCCATGGCCACCAACTAGGAGATGGCCGAGCTCCCATCAGCCCCAGTTGGATTGCTCCTCGCCCGTGCCCTTTCCAAGCCTCCCTGCCGCTGCTCTGCCCAGTACTGACATGGACTCTGTGGGCGTTCATCAAGCTGACTTTGACCAAATTTTGATCTAGAAAGCACCTGAGAGATTTATGCTTTCATTCATAGAACAATAAGTAATAAAATTCTTCCTACGTGCAAGCAGGGCACCGAGGATACTAAGATAGTAAAACATTTTCCTGCTCCCTATTCTCAAGGGTCTCTAACTAGAGAGACAGAAAAACACCCAGCTTCATTGCAATGCAGTCAGCGCTGCAGTGGAGAGGGCAGCAAAGTTCCACAGGGACCATCCCTTTAGGGATGAAGTTGGCAAGGACATGATGTTCGAGCTGAATGTAGAAGAATGTGTTCGTCATCCACACATGGAAAGAAAGAAGCACATCCTGAGCACAGAATCTGAAATTTATGAAGTTAGAATGGGAGACATAAGAAAAGGGCCAGGAAAGACCAGACAGTTCCAGGAGCAATTTTAGTAGAATTTGGAGTTTGGACACTATTTTTTGGAAGTAGGAAATTCTGGCCTCTGAAACAAAAGGGCACTAGCAGCATCTAATTGAATTACAGTGATCTGAACTGGGAAATAAAGCTTTATCATAGTAGCTGGCATATAATAGATATTTAATAAGTAAGTATCCACTGAGCCGAGTAAGAAATGTCTATAAAATCTCTGCTTTTGTTATTGGCAGATTTTAGCTTTTGCTGTTCAGCGTGTATTGTGAGCTCATTTTAGTGCTTTATAGGTGCATGGGTCAGACTGAGAGGGACCTCAGAAGGCATTTAGTTAGCCCAAAGTCTGATGTTCCAGTCTCCTCCATGGTATCCCTGCCAAGTTTCTGAGGAGTGGATGAGGTTGTATAGACGGATGCGTAGAGGACAGGAACTCAAAAGACAGAGGACTGTAAGCAAAGATTCCTTGTGGCTTTATGGAGGCCAGTGTCTCAGGCTCACCTCAGCTGACAGTAGTGAAGGAACCAGATTTGACAGAGAAGCAGGGATCATTCTAGGCTTACTACCTGGTGTCAGTATTTGGATTAAGGAGGCCTGACTGGTGTAGCCTCCTGACTGTAAGAAGTTAAGAGGGAAAAGAAGCTCCCGAGGACATTCCTCCAAGGATATTCACTAAGGCACACTCCCTCCCTTCCTCCAAGGATATTCACTAAGGCACACTCCCTCTAGGGACACTTCCCTGTGCCGTGGGGCTACCACGGCATGACAGAGGAGTACCCTCTCTTCCCTGAAGCCAGGTGAGCTTGCTGGTTTCATCCGGAGAGGGTGGCCTCCAAAATACATGTGGCCGCATAGTTCACAAGACCAGGGAAGGAGCATGTCTGTGACCGGTAAACCACGGTCCTCAGAGAGCTGTCCTGGGGAATGATGTGCCGCTTTCTTCCCCATGAGTCACACAAAAGGCCTGAAATCTTGAAATATCTGTTTATGGTCCCAAGCCTGTGACAATGGCTTCCTAAAACCACAATTTTCAGTAACCCATTCAAGATAGAGAATGTTTAATTCGTGCTAATGGAGTTGGGATATGTTCTGCCCCTGGGGTGCTCTTCCTTATTTAGGCTGTGTTTAGAACATCCAGAAGATGTTGAATAAACCTAAGAATTTAATTATCTGTTGCAATTTACCAGAAAGTTGGGAGGCGTTGTAATTATACTTTGTGTTTTAGCTTTAAAAACATGATGGGATCCTTCAAGCCACTCCCATGTTTACCTATCCCTTAAACGTGATATCAGTGGGAGTTTTCCCAGGGTAATGATTATAGATTAGCGACTTGCCTCTTAATTAAAGCTAGCTTATTTCAACACCCAAAATATTGACTACACATAAACTGCCACAGACTTGTTCTATAAAACTGGCTTCAGGGTAGACTGTTGCCTACTTTATGAAAGCAGAGAAGTGATCCGTTGGAGGGTGATTGAGACCTGCTTGATGTATCTGACTCCTGTCACCTGCCTACCTGTCTACCTGGTGTGGCAGAGGTGACAGGAGTACAACTTGAGAGTGCTCTATGAAGATGCTTAGTGTTAAAGATTATTACAAATATCTACGTCTTGGAGCCCCTTTTACCCTACAGCTTTCAGAAAACCTCCCTATGCTATCATTTTCCTTCCAGATTCTCATGCATGTCCCCTGGTCCTTTCATTCCGCCCTGAGAAGAGAGCTGTTCTGTCACCAAAAATCAGTGTGACTGCATTTCTTCATGTGCAGAGGCTTTAAGGCTTCGAGGAGAGCACGTAGGAAACTGGAAATTCTGCAGCCATTCTTTTTCTATTGTAGGACTAGGATGAGCTGGAGATTTAGGATCAGAAAGGACCTCATTTTTTTTTAAGTCTATTTATTTTGAGAGAGAGAGAAACAGACAGTGGGGGAAGGGGAAGAGAGAGAGAGAGAGAGAGAGAGAGAGAGAGAGAGTCCCAAGCTAATAGCGCAGAGCTGGATGAGGGGCTCGAACTCAAAAACTGCAAAATCATGACCTGAGCCAAAACCAAGCAAGAGTCACTTGCTCAACCAACTGAGCCACCCAGGTGCCCAAAGAGGGACCTCATTTCTATCAGAAAAGTAAAGAAATGCTTCTTGAGGTATAACAAAAAGGCAAAATGATTCCTGTCTCCCTCCTAGCTTATTTTTCTCATGATAAGATCTTCCATTCTTGCTTTATTTTCTTTAAGGAAAAAGGGAGATTGGTGTGAAACCAATGAAATTTTCAAGAGAAACGCAATGCACCCAAATGAGTAGAAAGTAAATGTAATCATTTTTTTGTGAAATCTGGTCACTTAAGAAGGTTGTTCTGAAACTCTGAGAGAGGCTCTTCCAAGGGGGATCTTTCTCTGAATTCACACACATCCATTTGTAGTCACACTGGATAAAGCATTCGCCACCAATGATGGCCATATGGTTGCAAAGTAATTGGGAACTCTATGAATGACTGAATTTTCTGTTTCCAACAAAGAAAAGAAATATCTTGCCTGGAATTTTTTTTAAGTCTATTTATTTATTTTTGAGGTGGGGAGGAGTTGAGAGACAGAGAGAGAGAGAATCCCAAGCAGACTCTGCACTGTCACTGTGGAGCCCAACATGGGTCTCGAACTCACAAACCTTGAGGTCACGACCTGAGCCGAAATCAAGAATCGACATTTAACATTTAACCGACTGAGCTACCCAGGCACCACGCCTAGAATTTTTACTTAATTCCCTGAGGAAGCCTTCCTGAACTTTTAAGAAAGACGGACCCAGGAAGCAAGTGGCCAGTGGAATAGAGTCCTCGATAGCCAGTCCCTCTCAGGGTGGAGACATCTGTCTTGCTGAGGGGACATGTGGCTCTTTGCCATAGATTTCTTGAGGATGTGCACGTAACACAGAAAGCTTCCTTAAAGTCCACTGTGAACACGACTCATCTTCTCCCACATTTCCTACATGCGCCTGCTCCCTCCTTCCCCCCCATGTAGAGGCTCCTCAGGACTAAGCTGGTCACCTTCCCGGCTTCTTTCCCAGTCTGATGTGTGTGGCCCCTGGGCACCATAATTTTCCTTCTGTTTTGACTTTTCTTCAAGAGGTCCAGCACCCCTACTCACTTCCTCAGATTCTTCTAGAGAGAAAGGAAAAAAAAAAAAAGAATTGTTCCTTACTTTCTCTAAAGAGATTGCCATTGACGATACTTTTACCCACCTTTTTATTACAAAAGTTTCAAAACCACAGAAAAGATAAACAAACTCATGTAATCAAGAATTATCAGAATTGTTACCATTTTGGCATCCTTTCTATTTCTGTGTGTCTGTGTTTTCTGAATTATGCAAATATGAAAGCATCATGACACTTGGCCCCTAGCTACAACATTATCACACCCACGAAAATAACAACTTGTTAATATTAGTAATGTCCAGTTCATATTTGATTTTCCTACGTGTAAAACAATGGCTTTTGTACCTTTTTTTAAGAACCATATTCTAGTCAAGGCTCACATACTGACTTTAATTGTTTTCTTAGTCTCTCTCTCTCCCTTTTTTTTCCAAGTCATCTCCACCCTCCACATGGGGCTCAAACTCGCAACCCTGCGATCAAGAGTCACGTGCTCTTCTAACGGAGCCGGCCAGGCACCCTTTAGTCTCTTTTTTTTTTTCTGGAAGAGTCTTCTGCTTTTTGTTGTTCTCCCCCTATGAAATTGACTTTTTAAAGCGCCAGAGTCTGTCGTCTGGTAGAATGTCCAACATTCTGGAACATGTGATTGTTTCCTCACGACATTTTTGGTTGGAATATCTCACTGGCAATGGTCCCTCATGATGTATCCCGTAAGAAGTACACGATGCCAGGCTGCCCCACTTGTGGGCTGAGTTTGACTGCTTGGTTAAAGGGCTGTCCGCCACATCTCTCCATCTTGCAGGTATGGTACAAAGTAATCCTCGGAGAGAGACGTTGGCACTGTGTGAATATCTGTAGTCCTCACAGGTGTTTAAACCAACGAGTAAGAACTGTGTAAATGGGATCATGTTCACAGAGCAAAGGAAATAGGTGATTTGTAAGCATGAGAGAGGGAACATATGAAGCATGGGAAGGACCAAAGTGCCCTCCTTGGCAACAGGTAGAATATCCCTCAAAATGAGGGAAGACCTGGCAGAAATGCTGCTTCCTTCCCAATATTAATTCCTGGGCGATGCACCCGGTATAAATGGTAAATCAAAAGCTAAGGGCCTTTGGAATTGTTTTATGTTCTGCCTCCTAACAACCAAGGTGGGGGGGGGAGTGGGGGGATAAGGAAAAAGAAACAAAAAATAAAGGAGCTTACTCTGAGGGATGATTTATTAATTCAAACCTAGAATATTCCCATTTATAGGGACTTATTCTCTGGTACAAATTATAGTGATTATGACTCACTCTGGCATTTTCCTGATTTTTAGTGATCATTCTGACCATCATCAACCCCACTGTGAAGCTGTTGCTGTGTGCAAAATGCTGCAGACTCTTGGTGGGATTTCCTTAATGAGATGCTTTTAACGAAACCATCTCAAAATAACGAGCACTCAAAGTGTGTTAAGTATTAGGATGGACATGTTTGAAAAATACTTCCTTGTGGATGTGGACAGCAAAGAACATTGTTCTGGACCCTTCCCTTCTGAACGCCTACATTAAATATTTCAAAAGTTTTTATTTTTAAAATATTTTACATATAATATTCCTTTATATGATCTATATTAATTTTAAGAAATGAATTGCATCCATTGAAGGAAACAACAGTTAATATCTACATTATATTCATAGGAATATTGGTAATATCCAGTTCATATTTGAACACATTCATAGGAATATGTTTCTTTCCTTAAAAAAAAAGATGGTTTTCAAGGTGATTCACTGTATATAACAAAGAACCAGAGGGGCGCCTGGATGGCTTAGTTGGTTAAGTGTCCCACTCTTGGTTTCAGTTCAGGTCATGATCTCCCGGTTCATGAGTTCAAGCTTTGCATCAGGCTCCATGCTGACAGTGCGGAGCCTGCCCCTCCCTCCCTCCTTCCCTCCCTCCCTCCTTCTCTCTCTCTCTCCCTCTCTCTCTCTCTCTCTCTCTCTCTCTCTCTCCCCCCCTCTCTCTCTCTCCCCCTCCCCCTTCCCCCTCCCCTGCTCATTCTATCTCTGTATCTCAGGTAGGTAGGTAGGTAGGTAGGTAGATAGATAGATAGATAGATAGAACGAACCAGAATTTGGTTTCAGGTTTTCAGTTTTTAAATAATCATAGAAAAAGCTAAAGATTAAAAACATGTTTTTCAGCTGCTATTTTAAATATCCAAGAGAGTATTTTAAAAAGCTTTTGGATAACTTGAGTTTAAAGGTATATTATGACCTCCTTTTTTTTTTTTTTTTTTTTTTTTGAAGTAATTGATCAACAGAAGTACTTGACCAAGTTTAGGCATATTATTTTGTAACACAGGAGTTCCTTTTTATTCCAGAATAAGTGATATTGGAAAAATACCCACTTAATGTAAAGTCATGTAAATGAGTCACCTAACAATTGTGGGAAGTAATGATAGGATGTGTGATTGGGATTGATCTCAAAAAAATAAAATTTATTAAAGTGAATTGTCTTTTGACAACATTATAAGGCATTCTTTTTTTTTTTAATGTTTATTTTTGAAGGAGAGAGAGACAGAGTGCGAGTGGGGGAGGGGCAGAGAGAGAGGGAGACACAGAATCCGAAGCAGGCTCCAGGCTCTGAGCTGTCAGCCCAGAGCCCGATGCGGGACTCAAACTCACAAACCGCAAGACCATGACCTGAGCCAAAGTTGGGCGCTTAAGAACTGAGCCGCCCAGGCGCCCCAACATTATAAGGCATTCTGATAAAGAGTTACTACCGAGTGTTTTGCAACACTATGCAGGAAAGGGCTTCACTAAGAGTACCACTCAACAAGTAGGTATTAAGTGCCTACTCTGTGGCAGACAGAGTTCTAAAGGCTTGAGGACGCAGCAGGGAACAACACAGACAAAAATCCCTGCTCTGCTGGAGCTTCCTGGGAGAAGGAGATGATAACCATGTAGCTATAAATACAGCTATATTATATTTTAGGTAGCGAAAGCACTAAGAAGAAAAATATGGCAGTAAAAAAATAAGTAGAGTGGGACATTTGCAACTTGATGTGCGCAGGGAATGTCTTCCTGAGGTGACATCTGAGTGAAAAGGAGACATGTAAGCTGTGAGGGGGGATAACAGGGAGGGGGTGTGGTGGAGGGAGGAAGTCCTTGAGGCCCTTTAAGCCTTTGGAGAGACTGGCCTTTATTCTGAGGGTTTTGAGCGGAGAGCTGGGATGCCCCGGTTGCTGCGTTGAGAATAGTCATAAAGATTGGAGGTAAGAGGTGTCAGGACCTTACTGCAGTCCAGGGGAGTCCTGATCATGGCTTGCATGATATTTTAGACAAATTATATTTATATTTTAGACAAGTCTTGAAAGTAGAACCAAGAGTGTTTGCCAACAGATTGGATATAGGCCAAGACAAAGAGAATAGTCGAAGATGGTTCCAGTTTTGGTCTATGCCAGGCTCTAGATGGCCAGAACTCAGGGGGAGTTGGTTTGGGGAAAGAGGGGGAAATCAAAAGCTCAGTTTTGGATATTTTACATGTGAGCTGCCTGTCAGACATCCAGGTGGGAGTGTCTAGTTGGCTCTTGGATCCATACGTCTGGAATTCCAAGTAAGAGAGGTCTAGACTGGAGAGAAGAATGGTGGGAAGTGGTGACCAGAGCATGGGATGTTTACATGTGGATTCTGGAGGGCCACAGCTAATGGTAATGACCAGGTCTAGGGTAAAACCACAGGAGTGAGTGTCTGAAGGGCGAAGGGGTCCAAGGTCATTGGGCAGAAAGCCGAAGAACTGAGTGGTGCTCGAGGGATCCTTTCTTTGGACATTGATGCTGCCAAGTGCTGTGACAGGAATAGTGTTGAGGACAAGGACAGAGAGCCGAGGACCAAGAGATGCACAGTAATTGCAACAGGGAAGAGCAGCCAATGGCATTCTCTGGTGACAGTGGATTTAAAGCTGGAGAATGGGGGAATGGAGGAGGGATGGAGAATGGTCGGCAAGTGTTGGTGAGACCCAAGGAGCCACCTCCAAGCCCAGTGGTTCAAGGGGTGTGAGAGACACCTTCAGAGGAAGCAGCCTCCTGAGGGAAAAGCCCAGTTTCAGAGCAACAAAGTGAAAAGAATATCCTGGGAAGAGACTGGAGATACAAGAGATTTTGCTGGCGACTATCCAAAGGGCGCAGTGCACAAAGTTCAAGAGGAGGAGTGGGCAGGGAGCCCAAGAAAGGTCTGTGCGGAGGCTTTTGTGTATGACGGTCCAGGGGAAAGGGGAGACCGGGCTTTGCATAGTGACCGATGTGAACTAGAATGAAGGGCGTGAGGACGTTCGTCCCGACTGTCCCAGGCAGACATGATGGGTGAGGCTGAGAGAGAGCGCCTGCGTCCCCCTGACTCCAGCCAGGACAGAGGTGACCCCACCGAGAGCGTTCCACCCATGACAGCAGAGGGCTGACGTTGCTTCTGAGTTTGCAATTCCCACCCGAGCCCTGCCGGGGTGGCCTGAAGCCTGGCCCTTCCCTCCATCACGTGGGGCTCTACCAGTGATTGTGGCCTTTTTTGTGTGCCGTCTTTCACATCATCACACCTGAGTGATGGCACGTTATAATAGTCTTCACGTTCAACCTTCTCAGCACCGCCTTTGACTGGTTTAAGGTCTGTTTAGGGCCTTCATCAATTTTCCGTTGCGATTCAAATTAGTGTTCCCTTTTGAAATGCCTGTCCTGTCATCACACCTGAAGATATTTTCCCCTTCCTCAGCTGGTGCTCATCCAGGCTTTCTAGCTGTCAAACCTTCACTCTTCAAAGGCTTTGGGTGTGATTCTTCCACCATCGCTGGCAATGATTTAACGAAATCATGAATGAAACTTAATGAAACCGCGTATCTTTCGCGAGATGTGAATTTTCATTTTGCAATTGATTTGTGTACTGCAAATATACTCACTAGGAAAAAACATTTTGCCCAGGCCCAGCGGGGCACTTCGGTACGTGCAGTGAACTTATTCCTGTCCCAAGGTTGTGTGCTTCCCAGCTCATTCAGAGTGCCTGGGGACAGGGGTTTTGAAAATAAATATTCAGGTAATCAGAACCCTCTGCCACCCTGTAACGACCCTTTTAACTTAGTAAATTTGATGATCCCACCTACAGTCATAGTTTGCATTAAAGAATTTGCCTTTAAAGTCTGCCATCGTAATAAGTGACCCTCCTGATCTATGTCAATAGACATTTATTCTGATATTTTAATATGTCGATTTGCAGGGCTGATGAGTAAGGCTACGCAAACGACACAGTCTCCTTCCGCTCTTTCTCCCTAGAAGCTCGGGAGATGGTTGAGGAGGTTAGTGGCCCACATGTGCGGTACAGAGAGATCAAGTCTCATTAGCATCTTAGGGTGTTCAGCCAGCGTCCCACACAAGCATCGCAGGGGTACCCGTGGGATTGTTGCTGAGACCTGCCATAACTTTTTCTGTTTTCAGGGTTGGCTTTGCCAACACCACTGCCAAAGGAAATGTTTTGGAAGCGTTCCTGAGAATTATTTCCTGTGGCATCTCGCTTTCTTGTTGCCACTCTCATGACCCTCCTTGAAGCAAATGATGATTGGGAGTCTCATTTCAAATTATCCTTGCCTCCCTTCCTGATTTACACCTAAGATGTATTTTTATCCTTTCCTCATAGACTCAAAGTTCTACACCGTGTCATTTTTTAAATGTTAACTACTTTTATTTACCATAAACTGATAGTATTTGCTTTCTGTGAATGCTCCTAGAAACATTATAGATTTCATTAGCTGGGTGTCCAAAAGATTTAGTTTTAAGTACCACAGAAGTTTGGATGCCACTTCCTTTTTTTTTTTTTTTTTTTTATTCTTTCATTATTATGTCAAGAAACTAAACCTGTTTATAAACTCCACATGGACCTTTTGTGTAATGGCTATGAGCAGGTTTTAATGAAATTTGAGAGTGTCTCTAGAGATCACAGATACTGGGGCCTTTAACATTGCACCGTTGCTTAGCAACCTGGAAGTCATTACATTTCCAGGCTCTGTAATAACATGATATACTTTTCTTTGCCAGTCCCTGATGAAAATGTAAGGGAAATAATCCCTTTCTAAAGGTTGCACTCTGTGAGTGGGCAGCAAAACAGAATTTTTTTTTTCTCTTCTCCTGATCCGGGCAGGTTTTAATTCAGTGCACAAGTATTGTTTTCTGAATGTTGCATGTGACAGAATGAAATAGATTCTACAATGATATTCTTAAAAGGAAGATCTACTGTTCTGAAATCAGGATTGTAAATTCCATATACATTATTAACATACGTGTGTACCTTCACTGTGTTGAGAAGATCAGGCTCATTAGTTGACTTCCAGTTAATGCAAGGATGTCTGTTTATTACTAGTTAATTTATTCTGTCCAGGTATTTGCAGGTATGAGGCTTTCAGAGTATAGTAAAACCATATGTTTAAGGGGGGAAGTTTGATTTATCGACAGTCTTTGAAAAGATATTTTGTCATTTTTCTAAAGCAGTATTGTTTATATCATTAAAGAATAGACAGTTTGTGTTTGAGGTTCATAGCAGGATTGTGGATGATAACCAAAAAGTAGAAACAACTTAAATGTCCATCAACTGATGAGTGGATGAATAAAGTGTGGTATATCCATGCAGTGGCATATTATCCAGTCATGAAAGGGAATGAAGTACTGACACATGGTACAAGGAAGACCCTGGAGAGCACTGTGCTAAGTGACGGAAGTCAGACACACAGTGCCACATAGCGGATGATCCCATTTATGTCCCTGGAACGGACAAACCGATAGAGACGGAAGGATTAGTGGTTGACGGAGGCGTGAAGAGAGGGGAATGAGAGTGGCTGCTAACGGATACAGGATTTTGGGGGGTGATGAAGGTGGCCCAACACTGATTGTGATGATGGTTACACACTCTTGTGAATATACTAAAAACCCCTGAATTGTACGCTCTTAAAGTGACGAATTTTACGTTAAGTGAACTTTTTATAAAAAAGATTTATAGCATCCAAAAACAAACAAAACAATAACAAAAAAAGCAAAATGGGAATATACAGCCATTGTAGAAACTTAGGGAAATACATGATGGCCCTGAGCGGTCGACTCTTGATTTCGGCTCAGGTCATGATCTCATGGTTCTATCAGCACAGATCCTGCTTAGGATTCTCTCTCACCTTCTCTCTCGGCCCCTCCCCTGCTTCCTCTCTCTCTCTCTCTCTCTCTCTCTCTCTGTCTCTCTCTGTCTCTCTTTCTGTCTCTCAAAATAAATAAACTTAAAAACAAACAAACAAGGGGTACCTGGGTGGCTCAGTTGGTTAAGCACCCAACTTCGGCTCAGTTCATGATCTCACAGTTTGTGGGTTCGAGCCCCATGTTGGGCTCTGTGCTGACAGCTCAGAACCTGGAGTCTGCTTTGGATTCTGTGTCTCCCCCTCTCTCTGCTCCTCCCCTGCTCACACTCTGTGTCTCTCTCCCTCTCTCTCAAAAATAAATAAACATTAAAAATTAAAAAAAAACAAAAAGAAAATAGCATCATCCTTTATTAAACTTAGAACCCATATAATTATTATGGTTAATGTTTTATTTCATTCTGGACACACAGGACCTACATGTATGCATATGCACACAAACACACAGACATGTATTGACATTCTTAAGTGATTTGAGATTTTAAATCACGGTAAAGAAAAATTCATGTGTTTACCTTGATTGCCTCCACAAATTCCATCAAAATGGTTGACATAAGTATAAAAACAAGTAAAATTAAAAATAATAAAATGTTTTAAATAAATAAGCAAAAGTGCCCGATCTCATGAAAACCAGGAAAAGTATCAGTAATAGATGCCTAATTTGAGAAATTTCTAGAAGACCCCGATTAGTTCAACAGAAAGGATATTCAGAATTTAAGAGACCTCAGGCCACTGCAGGCAAAAAAGCAGGTTTGCTGAGAAGCTCTGGAAGAATCCCAGGCTCAGGGACAGCAGGAGATTAGAGGGCGGACTTGCACCTGCTTAGCACGGAGCTTCCCCAAGGTGCCCTGTGGCGGGCACAAGGGTAACTGAATTCTGGGCTGGGCTGCCCCGGCCCCCCAGAGCCACTGCCCTCCATCAAAGTGGATGTTCGACCTCTGACCCCGATCCTCCTTTGAATTTAAGTCTACTCGTTTCTCCTTCATTTCTCCCAGGGCAAGGCTGCCCACTGCTGTCGGGAAAGTGAGGTCTTACGCATTCTGAGGTGGCTTATCGGGCTACCAGTACTCACTCCTATAGATCTCCATTTATGAATATGAGCAGACAAGGAAGAATCACCAGACATTTGAGGAAAGTCTGTAGCCAAAGAACGGGTGAACCAGAAAAGCCAGTGGTTCCAGAAGAAAACTGCTAAGAAGTAAGACTCTTTAAAAAATTCTAATTAGTATCCTCCTAAAGCTTTGAAAGATTATTGCATCCATAAAACAAAACATGACTTTCGAATTTTAAAACCCAGTAGAGAGGTTGAGTAACAGAATAAACTCTGACAAAAGCCAACTGAATTATTTATAAAACCAACTTAAAGAGTTCTTTCTGAACACAGAGTGAGAGAAATGTTACAGATTGTGGCAGATGGATCCAGAAATCCAGCAGCCTTTCAGGGGAACGGTACATTAGCACCATAGATCTGGCGATCCCCCCAAATCAATTACCCTCTTGGCATAGGGAAAAGCGGCCAAACACTCGACCGTGGTACATGGTCATTTCCCCCACATCTTCCACAGGAGAACAATTTACTTACAGGGTATATGCATACGTGTGTATGTGTACTTACTGTATATTTGTTTGCGAATTGTGCTCCTGTGGAGGTATATATACACACAATAAGTATGTGTGTGTATATATATATATGTGTGTATGTAGGTGAGGCATATTTTCTAAAGATAGGTGTTTTGGGCATTTCATTTATCTATTGGACTAGATAGCGTATTGTTTTGTACTGTTTAAAACATAGGATGTATAAGATTATTTCAGGACGTACATATTTTCTAGGGAATTATCATAGTTACAAAACTATAATATACAAATAAAAGGCCATCCCACCCTCTTTCCTTTGTATTTAATCTAAATAGTTACTCCTCTTTGTTTGCTGAGCTAATGGGAACTGCCAGCAACTTCATTAGCCCCAGGTTCCTTGTGTTTCCATTGAAGTAAGTCTTAATAGGGTTTCAAGAATGGAATGAGGGGGCCCCTGGGTGGCTCAGTCCATTGAGCATCTGACTCTTGATTTCAGCTCAGGTCTTGATCTCACAGTCGTGAGATTGAGCCCCATGTCTGGCTCCACACTGGAGTTTAACATTCTCTCTCCCTTTGCCCCTCCCCCGCTCATGCATGTGCTCTCTTGAGAGAGCGAGGGGGGCGGGGGGAATGGGAGAAAGGAATTGAACTCGTATTGAAGCCAAGGATCCATTTGATTGGGATTCCTTTTCTGGTCCCAGGGGCTATGTGGCATTTGATTGGGATTCCTTTTCTGGTCCCAAGGGCTCTCTCGTGGGTTGCCTTTAGCACCCAAATGCTGCTTGCTGTTTGCTTTGAGAGCATGTCTGGCCTTTGCAATGGTGCCACTGTGAGACTGTCCTCTTTTCTAGATGAGCAGATCTAACCTGGGCAGCCCTTCAGTTGGGCGATTAGCATCACCTTTTGTTGACACAGTGAGTCTATCCAGATGGTTCCTGAATGATTCACTTTGCAATATGGATCATTTGATTTAAACCACTTCGTGTCTTCAATCAAGAATATCAGTTGTCCTAATCTTATTTTTAAGACGTCTTTATTTGAGGTAGCTTTGGGATGTAGTGTTCTTTACACTGAGGTGGGTGAAGTCTGAACTTTGACAAGGTGTTTATTCTGCATTTCCATTGGAAGAGGGTTCAGTCAGCAGAATGGTGAAGAGGCTTGGGGGTTTGGGCAGCCTTGGATTCAAGTGTCACTTTTATTTGGTAAAAATTGGACGAGCAATTTATCTTCGCTGATCTCCGTTTTCTATTATAAAAAATAGAAATAATGTTTCTATCATAACATTGTGACGACTGAGATAGTATAAGCAGCACACTGAGCATGGAACATACCATAGATATGGTAACTATCCTCTTATCATTATCGTCAACATCCCCATCATCATTTTTATTCCTACATTATGTTAACTTCTAGGCTTCAAACTACTTAGTTGTTTTCTTTTTCTTTCCCAAGTACATGTTATGTTTTGCTCACATAATTGTAAAAGCATCAGGACGGGAAGACTGTCAGGCTCTTTGAGAGTATTTTGAATTTGCTTCATCGAAGTTTCATAGGCTCAGAGTTGAAGGTCGTGAGGGCCGGTGCCGTGTATTGTCAAATTTATTCCTTTCTTCTGTCTCTTAAATGAGGCAAGTGTTACTGTTTACTGTGACATTGAAGAGGCGCTCGCCCATGACACACCCCAGTAAGGACAGCTAGATTTCTAGACCAGATGTTGAGATTATCCAGCAAAAAGCACTTCTGGGTTCTGAATCCCGAGTGTAGTGAAACATGCTGAAATAGCGTGTTCTCACCCAGGGCTAGTTTGATGGTGTCCTGAGCTAACAGGACTTCCAGCCCCTTGCCACTCAAAATGTGGTCCCAGACCTGCAGCAGCTTTAGGACGCGGTGGTGCATGTGAAATGCAGACTCCCAGGTCCCACCCTGTGCCTGCTGAATCAGAATCTGCATATCAGCATGGTCCCCCCGGTGGTTCGTGTGCACACTCTTTGAATAAACTCCTTAAAAAAGAAAACAGTAAAGAAAAACACTACTCTAGAGAGGCTGCGCCTGAAAATCCAGAGTGGGGTGGTTACTGACGCCGCACAAAAGATGTGGGTCTGCGAGGTTCCCTTTTCAGAATCCAGTCTCTCTCGAGCGAGTTCCATACACTTCCAGCTGTGTTTTCAAGGAAGACGCCTGGGACCCTAATTTGTGTCTGTCCATTTATTTCTGCTAACACCTACTTTTGGTAAGCTTTTTATTTCTTATTTCTCATTTTTCTCACATTTGAACATGATCATAACATTCAAAGTTGACATAACTGTTTATGGATTCTGTTTCTAAAAGCTAGTTTAATGAGTAAGGAATTCACAAGGGGAGGAATTTTGAACAGCACTAGAAGAGAAATACCAGGGAGAGAATATTGATTAAATAAACCCGTGAAACGGGCTACCAGAAAGCACAAGAGTTTTCTTATCTGCTGAAATGATAAAATCCACCTACTGATGCATTAATAATGCAGTAACATGGACAAAGGGCCCAGCTCAGGGTCCGGTGGAGGGCAAGAAGCCAACATTGTTGCCGATCGATCAGTTCGGGGGCAGAGGCCAGGCAGTGGAGATGGGGAGAGGAGTATTGAGTGAGCCCTTTGAGTTGTCACTAGTGACTGGATTGGGAGAAGACACTTGGACAGAGATAGGCAGGTTCAGTCCTCTCTGTCCCTTACCCGCTGTGTGTCCTTGGACAAGTCATTTAATGTCTCAAATCTGAGTACATACCTGGTGGAGCCCTTCTGTAAGGATTACAGGAGATTAGTTACGCCAAGGGCTTTATCATAGGGCAGTACATGGTCTGTCATGGCACAGACAAAGCCATCAATAAGAGACATACATGCGGGTGCACAGGAAACGGCGAGCATCTTCACAAATACCCAGGACCCGGTATCTGTCCCTGCCAGGCTGTGTAGACTTTCATCCTGCTGATTTTCTCAGTTAACGTTGCTGCTGCTGTTTGAGAACACACATCCTTCCTGTCTGTGATGCACACCTTCTGCTGAGGGCGTCAGTGACAGCCGAACTGGAACGCACACTGCATAATGCATATAGTTTTACTGCTCGCTTCTGCAAGGGCCCAGAGCTCTGAAGTCAGTTTTATTGCAGTCACAATCAGATGTGGCAAAGCAACCCCGGGCCAGCAGCAGTCTCACGGCACAGACAACGCCTCTGTTGTCTGTTTCCCCCAACCAGGGATTGGCCTCGCCGTGTCTCGCTCAGGGGCGCTCGGAGCCGTCAACAGAGCTGCTCATGACTTATGCATGAAGCCAGGTGATCCCAGCTGGCCTCCTTCAAGGTCTTGACCCTCCCTTGGCCCTTCTCTGCTGCCAACACAGAATCCTTAGCCCCTGGGGAACCGGAGGCCTGTTGCCAATTACTGTGGGCATCTCCGCGTGCCTCCCCAAGAGCTCCTTGCTCCTTGTTAGGCTTAATTGCATGGCCACCGAGAGCTGGAGCCTATAGTCTGAGCCTCATCAGTGGCCCCGGGGCATCGTGAGGATGGGCAGCATGGCTCAGAGAGTCCGCAGTGTGGTGGTGCACAGGCTTACTGCCTCCTCAACCACTCCGAAGGCAGGAGGGTGGCCAGACGGCACGACAGGGCCATGCTGGAGCATATGCTACCACACAAAAACTTTCCAGGAACAGTGCATGCGGGGTAGGGTGCCTGGATCTCCTGAGCTTCTGAGCCATCGTGAACCTGGAATGTTCTCTGCCGCTAAGTGCAGAGAATTCCAGTCATTGTCGCCAACCGTTCGTCAGATGACAGCCGATCAGAGGTGACTCTAATGACTGGGAAGCAGTTTTCCTCAAAGTTGCAATTGTGACCAGTCTCTTAATGATGATATAAATGCCAACATGTGTTGAGGAGTGCTTTCTCTGGGCTGGCCACCAAGGTGAGTCATTGACCTGGACAATATTAGAGCAGCCCTATGGGGGCAGATATTAATGTCCCCATTTTTCCCAGTTGAGGACACTGAAGCATATGCATGGGGGGCCAGGTGAGTAAATGGTAGGTCTGAGATTTGAACCCATGTATTTTACCTTACCATCTTTAACCATCGTCATCATGAATAGTATATGTCATATCCTATTTACCCCAATTAAGGAGGAAATCGTGCACCTAAAATGGTTAAGATGGTACATTTTTTGTGTATTTTATCCCAATTTTTTAAAAAAACTGGGAATGGGGCGCCTGGGTGGCGCAGTCGGTTAAGCGTCCGACTTCAGCCAGGTCACGATCTCACGGTCCGGGAGTTCGAGCCCCGCGTCGGGCTCTGGGCTGATGGCTCAGAGCCTGGAGCCTGTTTCCGATTCTGTGTCTCCCTCTCTCTCTGCCCCTCCCCCGTTCATGCTCTGTCTCTCTCTGTCCCAAAAATAAATAAACGTTGAAAAAAAATAAAAAAAATAAAAAATTAAAAATAAAAAAAAAATTAAAAAACTGGGAAAAAGGAAGAATCGGCAAAATCTTCCAGGGTCTACTTTTACAAATGTGTTGCACATTTGAATGTTCCTAACTGATCTGTGCTTTCAGTAGCCCAAATGTGTGAATCTCTAATTCAATTATAAATTCTATCTTTTCCCTTCAAATTGTCTTTTCTCAACAACAACAACAAAAATCCGGAAATAATTTGGTGTCGTCACACCTAGGCACTTTCTGTATACACGTGGGCAGTACTGTTAGGGTTTGCACTTCTCATGTTGGTCAATCCACACGTCTGTGCCAGTTTTCATGTCACGCCCGAAATGGGTTTGCTAGCCCCAGCCATCTTTCTTAACCCTCTGCTGTGTGATACGGCTGAGAAGTGGCTTATCCTGGTTAATGGAGGCATCTAATTAAAGGTGTCCCAGGAAACTAGACTGCTGTAAGACCTGCTTATCAGCAGAACTCTTCTAAACACAAATTAGTCTTGGCTTGACTGTTACGAACTCCTTTCTGAATATTCAGTGACCCGTGTGATATCATGAATGCAGACCACCAAGCGTAGGCTTCTTCGATTATTTCGTTGTTGTCGCCTTACAAGTGTTCCTGAAGTCCTTACTTCATCATGACGTAAATCCACAAAACAGCCACCTTCCTAAGAAACAACACCAAGCTGTTAGAATCTATCTTTACATTTATTTATTTTTTGAGAGACATAGAGAGACAGAGCACAAGTTGGGGAGGGGCGGAGAGAGAAGGAGACACAGAATCCAAAGCAGGCTCCAGGCTCCGAACTGTCAGCACAGGGCCTGACGCGGGGCTCAAACTCACAAACCGGATCATGACCTGAGCCGAAGTCGGACACTTAACCGACTGAGCCACCCAGGCGCCCCTAGAATCTGTCTTTAAAGATTTTATGGCAGAAACTTGCACTTAACGCACATCCATTATACCAAAATTTGAGTAAGGGTGTGCATTTTATTAGCATGATTAACATTACACATTCCCAGAAATGTGCAGGGAACAAAATAATACACACTCATGTAACCACACCCAATAAGGTGCTGCTTTGAAAAAGTGTCCTAGTGAGTCACACTAGGTTATAAAAACTTACAGTAAATGTTGTGATATAAAATAATGCCCAAATAATGGTGCATTTTCAACAGTAGAGCTTTCGAGCTTATAAGCGGTTTTATGGAGGATGCGCAGCCCATTCTGGTGGATTCAGTCTTTTACCTCCGCAGGGAATGGCCCGTGTCAGTCCTGACCCTGGAAAGAGAGAAGTTTGTGTTAGAGGGCACGTTGCAAGATACGACATGAACACTTCTGTCATTTTGCATATTTTTCCTGAATTTTATCTCATCGAATCAGTTGTCTCTCAGACAAGTCTAAGTTCACTGTTTTCTGTTTAAAATCTTTTAAAAGGCATCCAAACCCATCACTTTCCCCCGTCTTCTCTCTCAGCTCATGACTTTTCCTTCATATTCCTCTAAGGAAATAGGGGCCGTCAGGATTTCACTGCCTCGAGCTCCTGCCCCAACATGGCCACCTCCCTGTGTCTGTGCCACTCACCTCCTGCCCTCTGCTTCCTTGGGGGGCCAGGCCCTCTGCTCCTGCCCCAGACCCATGTCTTCCCTCTTGCTTGAGGATGTTGCTCTGACAGTTCTCCTTTCTCTCCCCTACATCGTCATGGTCCCCTTAGCTGGGTCTTTCCTTTCAGAGCACAGCATGCTGTTACATCACCCCCCTTTACAAAGGAGAAAACAACTTCTCTTGACCTGCATTCCTGCCTAGCTGCCCCATTTCTCTGTTCCCTCTCCCAACAAAACCCCTTGGGACCCAGCTGGTGAGGCTTTCACTCCCATCGGGTGTCCTTTTGAAGCACCTGGTGACCCGTCCGTCCCTAGCCTGCCTTTCATCTGACCTCACCAAGTGGCACAGCGGTGGCTCTCACCTCTGCAACACTCTCTCCTCCCTGGACTCCCAGAACACCACATTGTCCTGTTCCACCTACATATGCTCCTCAGGGTGCCTCTCCTGGCACCTCCGTATTTGCTCCTTCAAGCCCCTGAACTGTAGTCTGATGGCATCCGGCCTGCTCCATACCAGCACGTGGCTGCCCACCCTTCCTCAGACTTCCCGGTCCCCACCCTGCCTCACAGTCTGTTCTCAACATGGCAGCCAGGGTAATCCCTTTAGACCTGAAGTGAGATCATAGCTGTCCTTCTCAGAGCAAAATCCACAAGGCTGTAGCAAGGGGGCCTCCACCCCAGCCCACCTCATCATCTACTGCATCATCCTACTGCTTTTCTTCTCGCTTACGTCAGTCCAGACACACGTCCCACTCCTCAGACTTTCCGGGCATGTTTGGACCTCAAATCCTGTGTCTGTGCTGTACCCTCTTTCTAGGAGATTCCTCCCCACGCCCACAAAGCTCCACCCCCTTCTTTCAGGTCTTTACTCAAGTGTGACTAGGACAGAGAGGCCTTCCTTGCGAGCCTCCCTGAACGAGGCTCCCTTTCCCTGCCTCTGCCTACTGACCGGCTTCCTTTCTCTTCATTACACTCCTCGTTGTGGTGTTTTGCCTGTTGACTTATTTTCTATCGTATCTCTTCCTCACTAGGATGCAAACACTTGTGAGGACGAGGAATTTGTCCGCTTTTAGCATCATTTCTGTCTCCATAGCACCTGGACTTGTACTGGGCATATATGATTTGTTTAAATACGTGAATGGTTTTGGGGCCTGCTCCCCACTGGATGGACTGAAGTCCCAAGCTGTCCTGTAGAGCGCACTCCTGCAGGGTGTGTTTGCCCACAAGTGCTCTGTGGCTAGAGAACATGCAAGATGCTCTGTGCATAATGGTGAACAGAGCATGGGCTCTGGAGCCAGAATAGCTGGGATTAAAACCCGGCTCTCCTTACCAGAACTGTGACCTTAGGTTACTCAACCTGTCTGTGCCCCAGGGCCCTCCTCTGTAAAATGGAATTCTAATAGTTGTCTCCTAGTATAGGGTTATCGGGAGGATCGGACGAGTTACTTCTGCAAAAGCAGAACGGTGCCCAACCCGTGGCAGGTACTGTCTTTGCGTTAGTGCCGTTGTTTTCGTTTATCTTTGGATCTGCCGTGACACCTGCCACAGTAGTCTGAATCAAGTGTCATTCATCAAACCCTTGTCTCCTGTTGGGGAGACAGCCGAAGGGAGAGTAGGTGAAGTGTTGGCTGGCCAGGCAGCAGATCTATTCCCGATTTGTGTCTGCCTACAGGAGACGTGCTGAGCCCTACTTTGTGCCAGGCTCGGTGCCGGGCCTTGGGCAGAGTGATGAGCAAACACAGGCCAGTCTCTAGTCTCAGGAGCTCTCTGCCCCGCTTATGTAGCTATGGGATCCTACTGTCCCACCCAGAGGAGCTGGCAGTGAGGGAAGTGGACCAAATGCAGTCAGTAATTTCATCTCACTGGCTCCCAGTATGGCCTTCCTGCCAGCTCAGTGCTCCAGCACTCGGGGGGCAGGATGTGCCCCCCACAGCACCGACACATGCTCGGAGATGGCTGCAAGCTGCTGCTTTTTCCTTCCAAGATCGCGTTCACGGGGAGGAAGCTTTCCATTTCAGGTGTAGGTCTAAGTTTCTGCTCTACACTGGGAAACCTTGGCCAATAAACGAGAAATTTCACCATCTGCTCTGTAGGTTCCTAGGCAGATCAGAGGTTTTCCCAAACGTCCTCACATATTTCAGGCTTTGGGGGTCACCATTTCCTCTAACCTCCAAATAAAGGAATCTCTATTCCCTAGGGTCTGGCACCCCGTCCCCATGGTTGCAGAGAATGCCTGAGAAGTAGGAGGGGCTTAGAATCTGTTGGTCGCTTGCACCTCAGATCCCTGCTTGCTGTTCACGATCAGACCTTTTGCCGTTCCTGTCTTTTCTCTCCCTGCTTTGCTGAGTCTTCTCAGCTCATCCCTCAGCATTGCGCCTCCCCAAGGATGGGGAGGGGGCATTTTCCACCTGCTGCCTGAACTGTTAGGCCTCATTCTACCTTGCACCCCACTTCCCAGCTGCCCCCTTCTCTTAGCTCCTGCTCCCCCGGCCGTGGCTCCTACCCAGGACTTGCCCCCGCCACTCGAACCCGCTCCCCAGGCCCCTGGCTCTCATGGGCTTTGCCTGCTTACACCTTACCTTCCACCCCGATCTTGTCTTCCTTGTGGACCACCTAGACCCGAGGAATGTTTTCCCCGCCCGCCCCCCCTTAGCTAGCGAAATTAAATCTTTGTTTTTATTTTCTGATTGTACAGGTAACATATGACATTTAGTCATAACAATTCAAGCGTTACAGACATGATTGAGAAAATGAGCAATCCCAGAGAAAGGGAATCCTACGACATACGCTGTCCCACAGCTGCCCTTTCGCACAGGCTTGAATGGCAGGGAGTTTTGAGTCTGGTTAGTCTACGATCAATAAATAGTGGGGTTTTAAAGGGTATAGTTTCTTATGTTATGATTTAGAATACCACCATATCCTCAGACCTCTGTGAGTGATCGTATCGGAAAAGAATGGTCAGAATCACTGAAAATTCAGAGAAAAAAGAACAAGCAAGAGACAGGACACTAGATAATACACATCTGACGCTAACAAATCAAATGTGTTCCTGCCAGGCAGCTTCAGGCCTCGTCTGTGTGTCTGACACATCCCAGTGACTGTCACATCTCAATCTCCTATTCATAGGACCTGATATTCTTTGAGTGATGCTCTTTCCTTTATGGAAAAACATGGAAAGTCACAGTAGAGCCAATGAGCAGTTGGGCACGTAGAACACGGGGGATGGGGCCCCTCCATCGTGGCCTTCAAATATGAACAGACATTCAGTGATGAGGGCCATGACCTATTTTTTATCTCACCAAGGTAAGAATGATAAACAATTGAAATTACCTGTGAAGGAAAATTACTTGATTGCCAAGTGAAATATCCAAGTGTTTATCTAAAAGTGGCTGTGGGATATCCTTGGGGCTAGCAATCTGGTTTGCATAGAGTATCTGTCCCTAAGTCTTCTGTTTTGAATTTGATGACATTTTTAAGCTCGCTGTTTCATTTTAGCATACCCAGTAATGAAATAAACAAAGTGTGAATATGAGGCAGTGCTAGTTAAACATTTATACCAGCCCTACCCTGTCATTTCTTGAAACTATTAAAGTGTAATGTTTTTATATGAAATCATTATAAATTTATAACAAGTGTAATGTGTGGTGACGCTGCTGTTCCATGGACTGTGAATTATTGTTCTAAATTTCAGATGGCAGATGCTTTCTCTGAGCGATGGTGCCGGGATGATTAGCTTCTCTGATGCAGCATAAGACTATGTCTTCCATTTGCATAAAACACAAGTGCTGATTATACAGTTTGATTTGAGACCTCCGACAATATTTTTCCCAAACAACAATCTTGACAATCAGCTCTCTTACAATAAGGAAGTGCTGATTGATTATGAATACTGCCCTGAAGACTTTCTACCCCCAAATCTCCATTAAAATTGTATCCATAGAGACGACGACGCTAAAACACATCACTGAGTCCAGGATGGGTGCAGTAATGAGCTGTAAGCAGAAGTTAGGTTCTGCAGAGCTTTTGCTGAGCCCAAGGGCATTGGCTTTAGAGGTTGGGATTCAACCTGTAGCATTGAATCCCTCCTCCCAGGGTGAGTCTTAGATGTGGGTAGACCAAAAGCCACCATTTCTCGGGGTGATTGTAGAGTACTAGGAATGCCTTTCCACCTCAGAGTATCTCTGTCCTCGCTGAAAGTCATCGTCGGTTTCTAAAATTCCACCACTGGAAATCTCTCTTTGGGGGAACAAGCTCTCGTTAATAGGAAGGCGCTCTTGGAAAGGTGAGGTTTTTGTCCTGAGCACAGTTGGTTGGAAAATAAGAGTTTTCTAGCTGCTTTTCAACGTGGTAGAAAGCTGAGAGCGATTCCTTCCAGAATGAAGAACACACTAGGAACACCTCAGTGTCTTGATACATGTACTGGGGAAAGACAGTGACCCCGATCACTGGGGAAGGGGGATCCACAAGGTAAAAGCGGGGTCAGCAGGCCATTCTGGATTTCCGCGGTGAAATAGAGGGCAAGTGTTTACCTGGAGAAGACTGCACAGTAGTTCTTGTCGACAATTACATGTGCCTGTAATGAAAGTGGATTTGGAAAAGAACTTATAGTTCTTTAGTGAACACAGTTGCTTTGGTGGGCTGGCAGATATACCTCAGAGCAGGGCCCTCATTTCCTGAGCTTCTAAGACCCTTGTATAAGCTGGCCTCTGTCAAACTTTTGCCTGGTTCCTAACTTAAAAGCAGCAAGCACAATAAAGAATACTTACTGTATTGTATCTTGACCTCAGAGAGCTCCCAATCCTAATGTGCAAGAGGCATGTTTTCACACAGTGTTTGTAATTAAAAGGTGAAATCAGAAACTTCCACAGAAATGAAAACTACCTGTAAATGTGGTCTATGGATGAGATAGCTGAAACTGAGAGTTGAAAACCATTCTCCATGGAAATCTCTGAACAAGCCAAAGAAGCTTGATTCATAATGGATGCAGTTTATGAAAATGGTGGCCAGTAATGCTCAGGAAATGAGAAGCCCCTGCCAAGTCACTCAAGCCTTTTAGTGAAAGGAGAGGAGTCCTCATGGTCGCATAAGGCCCTCCCTATGAAATCACGATTCCAGCGCGGCCTCTGCTCAGCCACCATGGACTAATGGGAGAAGGAGGGACCACGAGCATGGTGCCCACACTGGACTGCATATCCCAGCATCCCTTACAGTCAGGTTCTAGCCAGGTGCAGGAACACATGTATGTGAGCTTCTGGGTTGAGGTTCCTCAGGCAGAGGTACCTTTTCCGCTCTCTCCTTGCCCATCTGCCAGCTGGACAGTGGAGCCACAAGACAGAAGGAGCATGTGTGTCTGAGGCAGCAGGTAATAGGGCCCCTTTGAAGCCCTATCAAAGGAGACAAAGGTAAACTTCTAGGCCCCTGAGATTTCGGTGGAGGGAGTGGTGGGGGACTGTTATTTCATCTCTCATCCTTTTAACTAATGTAGTAGGTTAACCTATGGAAGGAAGGAAGTTGGAAAGTTGTAACACAGCCTCTCCTTGTTATGCTTTCGTTATTATTGACTTCACGTCTGTCCAGTCTACACCAAATCGTTCATCCAATACATCAGTACAAATGTGTGCCTATTTCCCCAGCCGTTTGAGTGAACATTATCTGGTCTGTACTCAATGAGGTAGGTCATTGCTTAGTGGATCAAGCCCAGCTTGTCCTAATCAGTGAGAACTTGATGTCCAGAGAGGGCTCTAAGAGAGGAAGACCCAGGAGCAATGAACACCAAGCTTCGAATTTCACAGAGTAAGCAGGAGGCAGTATCCCTGGGAGAGGTCAAAGTCAAGTTGTTTCTTCGATTCCTAAGCCCAAAGAGGAAGGTTGCCATATACTGCTGGCATTGAAAACAAGTCCAGCAGAGTTAAAAGCCTGAGAAAGCAGGGCAGGAGGCAGATTCCTAGTTCCATGAGCACCATTCTGACACCCAGTGGGTGGAAGATGCTATTGATCTATTGTTCTCGAGATTTGAAAATGCATATGCCCTACTTTCTTGTGAGTTGCCCTTGTGTGACCTCAAAGACTCACACATTTCCCTGTTAACTAGTACCTTAGGTTAGGTCCCTTGAGTCATCTGCCTTCCTCCATGCCTCCGTGCTTCCTGTTTGGGTTTTGGGCTCTGCAGAGATGTGGCTGGGAGCCTAGTCTACAGGAGGAGGTTAAACCAAGAGTTGCTAAGCTCTTCTGCCGGGTAAGGGGAAGTTACTAGGGTGTTAACTATTTTGGACTTCTTCTTGGCGGTCAGAGGGTCCTGACCCTGGGACGAGGGCATGGGGAGAATGAGCTTATACTTGAAACAGAGGGGCCCCGGAAATATGGAGGTGGCAGGGAAAGCAGTGGTTAAAAGGGACCCCAGCAGCGGGACTGGTGAAGCCCTCTAGAGGAACACCAAAACTTGACATAGAGTTTTAAATCTTCTTTTTTAAATGGCAGAGCCCTTCTGAAACAGTCTAAACCCTTCCAAATACAGCCGAGTAAGTGGTGCCTTGAAGATAAAGGAAGGGAGAGCAGTGTGACCCTCACCATCCCTCGGTGGCTACAATGATAATTAGAGCATGTATGGGGAAGGAGTCACTGGTCCTCAAATCTAGGTGGTAACCAGGAGCCTTGCAGAGATGCCTGCAGCCAAGTAAAGAATGCAGGACCACAGCCAGATAGCACAACAGTCCAGAGACAACCCCCTTCTTCAAATACACTGGAGCAGTGTTTGTCGATCTTTATTATTATTATTATCATTATCATGATTGTGCATCCAAGGGAACCTTTTAAGATCTGTTTTTCTAATTACCTCTCCCTATAAAATTTTAACACCACAGACTTTATCTGGTGGTCCTTGGGAGAGCCACAGGTCACTGTAATATCCAAGAGTTAGTCCCGCCCCCACCTCTTCGGGATCAGTATCACCCTGTTGAGAATGCACATCCTAGAAGGTGACCCGGAAAGGCGAGAAGGTCAGGTCCTTTACACCGTGGATGGGAATGACCCAAGCAGTCACTTGGGTGACTGATACTGGACACAAGGCACTGAAAGGAGTGCCTGTCCCGTGTGGAGACTGACCTGGTGGTAGGGAAGATGGCTGTATTTGAAAAGGCAGAAACCTGGGTTTGTCTCAAAGGGAAAGCTTTATGTCTAAGCCACCCTTACTCTTGTAACAGTGGCGAGGGGTGAGGAGCTGGGGGCAGGGGCACATGTGCAGCTTGTAGCTGGAGTAAGGAGAGAAAGAATGGAGCGCTGCCCTGTCAGATACTACGCTAGAATGCCTAGTACTTCTCATTTCTAACTGTTTCCAAATACATCCTGGAGACATTGGCACTCACGCCACTTTTCATCAGCTGAAACTGGATGAAGTTCCTGGCGTATTTCCAGAAACTAGGCCGTAGCTTTGTCCATCAGATACGTGTTGTTTCAACCAAAGAGCTCCTGGTTTGACTCCCTTTTGTGAAGAAGGAAGGGAATCCGTCTGTACCTCCTCATACCCTGAGACCAGGCCTTCCCCCGGCAATCCTGCGAAAGTATTTCCCACCGAGCTAAGCTGTCTTTTGGGAGAGCTGAGGTCTTGACTCACCAGCTTCTGAAGGCTTTGGTCTAATGGTGATGTGGGGTGTAAAGTGCCCATATACCGCCCGGAGTTTGCCGGCTTTCCAGAGGATGACTCGGGCGGCTTGGCCTGTTGGCGGTCCCCAGTGCTCCTGTGTGGGGCGAAATGCATCTGAGAAGAGCCGAAAGGGAGGAGTGGATCATGGAACACTTGCGGAAGTTGTGTTTTGATTTGGGCCACCCGAATGAAGAAGGTCGTTCGTGACTGGGTCCTACAGCTCCTGAGAAATTCTGAGCGCCTCTGGCTGAACTTCCGTTCGGAAAGAGAAGGGTGCAGGCAGATGTCTTGCCAGGGTGCTCGAGGAAGAGGCCCCTGTGGCTGAGTGGCCCCGGAAGGCCAAAGCCTCATTAACTTCTCTGCAAGGGGAAATCGACACACATCTGGCAACACCAGCCAACACCCCTGAGGGCTCTTCCCGCCCCGACTTTAGAATGGCAGTCTGGATTTCTGCCTCTTTTCTGTGATGACTGAGGCAGCCCCAGCGAGGCGGACCTTGCCAAACACAAGGATACTTCTTGAAAGACTTAGTGAAGAACCATGAATCCATCACAAAGAAGACAAGACAATTCTGGAGTTAGCTGATGCAAGCTTCGCTTTGGCTATACTGTTAAAAGACCCCCACACCTGCACACCTGGCTGTCAAACACCACTGCCGGAGTTTTAGCTCCTTACTGAAGCTAAATAAGATAGAAAGCCTTTAAATTGAAGTTTGTTCTTTTTTGTAATATAATTTTTATTTTTATTTTTTATTTTTGTGAGAGACAGAGAGCACACAAGCGAGCTGGGGAGGGAGTGGGAGAGAGAGGGAGGGAGTAAAGGAGAGAGAGAGAGAGAGAGAGAGAGAGAGAGAGAGAGAATATCTTAAGCAGGCTTCACTCTCGATGCACCTGATGCAGAGCTCGATCTTAACCCTGGGATTGTGACCTGAGCTGAAATCAAGAGTCGATGCTCAACCAGCTGAGCCACCCAAGCGCCCCTGAAGTTTGTTCTTAAGTGGGATCAATTGTTGGCTTATATGCTCAATAAGCACATAAAAAAAGTGAAAGATACATCATTCTTTGTAAAGATTATTTCCATGTTGTGTTTATGTTAAGGAAATAAACCTCCAGTGACCTATAATTAGTTATAAGAAAACTTTGTTTCTACTCATGCGTATTTTTCTGGAGAAGGGATCTATAACTTTCATTCCTCAGGCCCATGGCTTGGAACAAAACCCTAGAAAAAAAATCAAAAACAAAAGATCCAGAACATGTTGCCTCTCCGTAGGGGAGACAGAGACAGCCGAGTGAGAACAGTAAAAAATGATTCCTTCAACTTACACTTTTATTATCTTCTTAGGTTAAATATGGGAATGCTAAATATGATGGATAGTAGGCCTGCACGAAGTGTGGGAAAAGATCTGTGTTTGTGAAGAAATGACTTCCACAAATCATGTTTATCATAATGTAGTGTTAAATTATAAAATGTCTACCAGGTTCCTGGAAATATACCCACAAAATATCAAAGGGATTTATGCCCATATTAATAATGGCAAGATGGACACAATAATCTACATCTTACATTTCACAAAGGCATGTGTGGCCTTGAGAGTGGTGCCATGGTGATATTTCCTTCACTTTACAGAGGGGAGAAAATGACATAAAAATGATGCTATTGCGTTGAAAGTGGGAATGAGGAACTCTGGGCGCCACATTCCATAGTGAGACACCTCCCGAGGAGAAACCTACGTGCCTTATATGTGTGCCCAGAGCTTCATGGGAACATCAGTTTTATGTTTATATTTGATGAGTAGGGTGAGGGTGGAAAAGATTCCAGTTTTGCCCTTCGGAAGCCTGACCTGGCCTTTCCTAGAGTCAGTTCTACAGGAGGGGCGGGACTTGAGAAGCCTCTGCTGCTGCTTATTACTATCAGTAGTAATTGTATTAGCATTGCTACAGTTATGACACCTACCTGTCCCTCTCATCCGTACGCCCATGAAATGCTGGGTCTTGCTGAATGGGGCAGTTCCATGCTGGCCTCTGAGCAGGACTCAGATGCAGGGGCCAGAGGTGGAGGAGTCCGGCTTGGGTCATCCCGCGTGGAATGGACTTGGTGGCGAACTGTCAACAGCGAACCTAGATAATCACGCTTCTTTAGGATAACCCCAGAGATCTGCTGTTGCCGAGCATACATTGTGCAGGAAGTGCCTCTTTGGCCCCTGGTCAAATCGCAAGGGTCCGTGGCTGCCTTCTAGGAGGTATGCTACATATGGAGGGAGGGAAGGAGGGGGACTTTGGTCATTACGGGAAAACTCAGCTCTATAAATGATACGTTGGGTGCAGGGGTGCGTCGATTCAGTAGGGGCTCAGCCTTCCCATCTCATGTGACCGTTACTATGGTCTTAGCCCTGGAGACCCTCTGGTCTTCTAGATGTGCTGGACTGCAGCCCTTGACTGGATTTCCACCACCCAGTCTCTGATGGGACCTGTGTCAGAGAGCGATTCGAGGAAGTATGAACCCCTTGGATCACACCTTCGTGAGGTTTTCACTTCCTCAGGTCTCTTGGTCCTGGGTAGGCTTGCAGAAGGCATTCACTTCTCTGGAATCTTGTGGAAGTGGAGAACTCAGGACTCTGGGGCTGTCTGGCAAAGCACAGGTGCACCCTGCCTGTCCATGCCTTACTGATCGGGAGTATGCAGAACCTAACAGGTGAGCAGATTCATGGATGTGGATGTGGATGCTCTCTGAGAAGTACGACGCGTTGTGCTGGTGCGACTGTTGACTTCTTTTGATTTTTCAAAAAACTGTAAAGCTACCAGCGCTCCAAAAGGATTTCACATTTACATTTCCCCGGGTTTTCCTGGGGCTTGGAGTGTGTGTGCAGTTCTAGTTCTTTCTCTTAGATTTATCGTGTTCTTGCGGCAGCATAAAAAATGGGACATAGAGACGGAAGGAATTTTAGCTGTTTGGGCCTCTCTGAGCTCACTTAGCCTCTCTGACCCCCCATTCCTACTCTGGAAAGCAGGGATAATAATGCAATTGATAACTTATTTTTCATTGATATTTTTTGTTGATCATAAAACAATTCTAGAATTACTTTGAGAAAGAAATAAAACAGTGTAAGGAAGGCACCTGCACAAACCCTCTGGCATTTGGCTCACACACTCAACGGGCAGCTTTTCACCTTGTGTAGGGACCCCAAAATGCTCAATTGTGAACACTACTGCTGTGCCAAAGCTTTCTTCACATCTGAGACCTTTTATTCCCCCCCACTTTGTCTCCATGCATTTACTTTTCTTATGAAGCTCTTTATTTTTTTTTTAAGTTTTTGAATTTATTTTGAGGAAGAGTGCACGTACACGCACGAGTTGGGGAAGGGCACGGAGACAGAGAGAGAATCCCAAGCAGGCTCCACTCTGTCAGCACAGAGCTTGACTCAGGTCTCCAACTCACAAACTGTGAGCTCATGACCTGAGCCGAAATCAAGAGCTGGATGCATACCACCTGAGCCACCCAAGTGCCCCTTAAGTTCTTCATTTTATTTTATTTTATTTTATTTTATTTTATTTTATTTTATTTTATTTTATTTTATTTTATTTTATTTATTTTTTTTTAACGTTTATTTATTTTTGACACAGAGACAGAGCATGAACGGGGGAGGGTCAGAGAGAGAGGGAGACACAGAATCCGAAACAGGCTCCAGGCTCTGAGCAGTCAGCACAGAGCCCGACGCGGGGCTCGATAAGTTCTTCATTTTAAATCCAGTATAGTTAACATACAGTAATATTAGTTTCAGGTGTACTATTTAGTGATTCAACAATCCCATACAATACCTGGTGCTAATCTCACGTGCACCCCTTAATCCCCACCACCTGTTTCGCCCATCCTGCCACCCCCATGTCCCCTCTGGTAACCGTCCGTTTGTTCTCGGAAGATAAGAGACTGTTTCTTGGTTTGTCTCTCTCTTTTTTTTTTCCTTTGTCATTTGTGTTGTTTCTTAAATTCTGCATATGGGTGACATCATATAGTATTTGTCCTTCTCTGACTTATTTTGCCTAGCAGTATATTCTCTAGATCCGTCCATGTTCTTGCAAATGGCTTTTATATGGCTGAGTAATAGTCCATAAAAGTCCACCTCTTCTTTATCCATTCATCTCTCAGTGGAATGGACACTGGGTGCTTCCGTATTTGGCTATTGTCAATAATGCTGCAATAAACGTAGGGATGCATGTATGTGGTTAAGATTCAGTGGGATTCAGTGGGGTTAAGATTCAGTGCTCCCATCCATTTACTTTAACTTACCATTAAATCAGCAAATACGCCTGTTGATGGCTTCCTAATACCTTACTGCTCACGTAGGGAGCAGGTATTGATGGCTGTTGTAAATCAAGCTATGCACTAGGGGTCACCTGGAGTTTACTTTGCCCTTAATGAGCCCAGAGTCAATGGCACAAACCAGCAATGCATGGTTCAGTGATTCCACTGGGGTGAACATCTCCTTTTTTCTGCATACCGGGGCAAGGTTCTTAGATAAGGTCGCATCTGAGATGAGTTTGACACACGTGTGATCCGTGTGTATGATTTGGACATACAGATGTGGAAGAAAGAGAATTCCAGAGGCAGGAATGGCATGAGCAAGAGTACGGAGGTAGGAAAGGAAGAGCCATGTGTAGAGAAAGAAAGTCAATCTCAATTGGAGTGTTAAATGCACGAAAGAGAGGAGGGGGAAGCAATGGAGTTGGCAAGATCAGTCAGAGCCTGGTCTGGAAGGAGCTCGGCCGTCTCTTGATTTTTCAGAGTTGGGAAGTAGCCATCTTGCGTGTTCCTTCCAGTGTTTTGAGCTGTTTGTGGACTAGGAACCCTATACTGGAAATGGTTAAAGTAAGAAGTCTTTTATTTTATTTTATTTTATTTTATTTTATTTTATTTTATTTTATTTTATTATTTTTTTTTCAACGTTTATTTATTTTTGGGACAGAGAGAGACAGAGCATGAATGGGGGAGGGGCAGAGAGAGAGGGAGACACAGAATCGGAAACAGGCTCCAGGCTCTGAGCCATCAGCCCAGAGCCTGACGCGGGGCTTGAACTCACGGACCACGAGATCGTGACCTGGCTGAAGTTGGACGCTTAACCGACTGCGCCACCCAGGCACCCCAAAGAATTCTTTATTTTATGATTCACCCAAAAACGAAAGGACATCTTGCGTACTAAACACTTGAAAGCAGTATATGCACATGACAGGCCTACTTAGCACGTGTGTGACTTTGGACTGAGTCTCCTACTAGGATGAACCTTAAAGCCGATGCACTGTGCCTTTGAACCCAGAGCCGCAATGATGCCATTTGTATTTAATGCCTGTTCTGTTCAGAAAAAAAAATGGAAATCTTTACTTGTGAACTCTGTGATTTTTTTTTTCCCTGAATACTTGTTCCTGTGTTTAAAAGGGGGGGATTCTAGTGACTGAATTCTGTAATTGGAGTTCTTTGAAGATAAATCCTGAGTAATGACTCATGTATTATAGGTTATTTTTAAGCCATTAGAAAAGTTGGAAGCTCATCAGAAAAAGCAAGGAGTCTATATGTGACAGAGCCCTCAAATGCAGATGATTGGCTCGCATTCTTTTGTCATGTTCAATGATGTGTACTTAAAACTACTTGGCAAATGGTTTTTTAAATGAGTTATTTTAGAATAAGAGAACTCAAGGATATAGGAGCTCTACTTACTGGCGTGTTTTTCAATTATTTTACTTCAGATTTATTTTCCACAGCACACACGAAAGAATACTTCTTATTTATCTTGTAGTTGTTACGGGAAGTCACCAACCATGAAAATGAACATCCAGGGGCACCTGGGTGGCTCAGTCGATTTGAGCGTCCGACTCTTGGTTTTGGCTCAGGTCACGATCCCAGGGTTGTGGGGTCTAGCCCCGTGTCGGGCTGCATGCCGAGCGTGGAGCCTGCTTAAGATTCCCTCTCTCTCCCACTGCCCCTCTCCCCTGCTTGCGTGCGCACTCTCTCTCTTTTTCTCTCTCTCTCGAATAAAAAAAGAAAGAAAAGAGCCAGTGTTTGCTGAGCTCACCTTGTGCAGAGAAAGAGAACCAGGGACCTCAATGTGCAGGAAAGGGTAGGGTTCATGCTCTTTACGAAGAAGCCTAGCATTCCTTGTGAGGCATGAATACGACACTGGGAACTTTGGAAGGCAAACTTTTGCTTGCCTTCCAGCTGTCCCCTCCACCTGGAGCCATGTTCCGTCTCTGCTCCACCTCCTGTCCTCCCATCCTTCCCACGGCACATCCCTGCTCTCTCTGTAGGTCTCAGCTGACAGCCTTTTCTGACTAGCGTGGGGTAACATCTTATGCCTACCCCGTTGTAGTATTTCATGGCATTGTTATGTTTAGTTCCTCCGTGTAGACTGCATGGTCTATGGCAGAGTGCATAGAGCACACATAGAGGACATCCAAACATCCAGAGGGAGGAAGGACAGGGGAAAGAAGGAGGAGGAGAAAGAATTGAATTCCTGCAGGGGATTGAGCCAGGCACTGGAAGTAAAGTTTGAGTAAAGTCCCCTTGCCCACAAGGAGCTCGAAGCCTGATGGGGAAGAGACTTGTGCTAAATTATTACAAATGCAGCATGGGAGGGCATATGATAGTGGTGCACACAAGCATCCCGGACCCCACAGGGTAGTTCCTGAGCATGGGTGAGACCTTACAGATCTCAGGCTAGTGGGCCCAGGAGGTCAGGTGAGGAGATGGCCCTGGGCAACACCAAGGTTGCCATGTGCAGTCCCAGGTGCCCACAGGACCCTCCTTGCTTCCTCTTGAGGGAGCTGGATCAAGACCTGTGCTTTGTCGGGGCGCCTGGGGGGCCCAGTTGGTTAAGCACCTGACTTCGGCTCAGGTCATAATCTCGCGGTTCATGGGTTCGAGCCCTGCGCCGGGCTCTGTGCTGACAGCTCAAAGCCTGGAGCCTGTTTCCGATTGTGTGTCCCCCTCTCTCTCCGCCCCACCCCGTCTCTCTGTCTTTTATTCAAAAATGAATAAACATTGAAAAAAAAAATTTTTTTTAAATCTGTGCTTTGTGTAGGGCCACTGAGGATCTCTGGTCTTACATGCCCCAAATCACGGGGAGGCGTGGAGGGAAACTGCCCCTTGATTCCTACAGGCCCTGCCTCTTGCCCGAACGTGGAGGGGCTTCCAGCTTTAGCGTGGTTCTGATGAGTTGCTGGAGGCCAGAAGGTTCGCCTTCTCCCCAGAGCTGGCCCAGCTCCCAACAGTGCTGTGATGCTGTGAGAGGAAAGAACACTACAGGCAAATCTATACGAACTTAACGAACTCGGGCATCAACAGGTGTTATCTTTTTTTAAAGTGTTTAAACACCAAAGGCTAATATCACATGCCCCAAGTGCTGTCCAGGTGAGTAGCTGTCCTTCCTGTGAGCTGTGTAAAAGCCCAGAGAAGAGCACACCAGCCCTGCTGTGGCTCCTCACTCCCATTCTGTCCCCAGTAGTCTCCTCACTGGCTGGGGTGGGAAAGAAAAAGCTAATGAGCGTTAGGCTGTAGGAGAAGCTTCCACGGTGACACAGGCTTATTCATTGTTCTACACGATTATAATGCCATGGGAACCTGTGAGGATTCACATTAAAACAAGACCACAGCCCTTCGGTGGTTTACTTTTTTGTTCATTTGGCTCTTTATTAGGCAGTGGCTGCTTGCGTATTTCTTGTATGACGTTAGCTCTAATAACAGTAGCAACATCCTAATTATTAGGAGCCCCTAAATCAGCTTTGATTGCAACTTAGACAAGGGAAATCTAGTAGAAACCTCGGGCTCCACAGAGACGCGGCAGGGAAGCATTCGATTGTAGCGCAAGTCCAGCAGCTTGGCGGGCAGGCCTCTTCCTGTCTCTTGTGCACGCTTGCCCATGGCTGTGAAGGAGCCCGTGGCTGTGCATTTCGGATATGACTGGGCGCATTAGCCCGTCCCCTTGCACGACAGCTCAAGTAGGGAAATTTGATTCTCGGCCCTCAGCTCATTAATGCGCGCTCCCCATATGATTCTGTACTCACCGCTGACCCAGCCCTCAAACGGGGGCAGAGAAACTGTATGAAACCATCATCTTAGCACAAACCATATTCAAACTTGTTTTCTCCCCCAATCACCCAAGTGAAACACATCAGCTAAAATTTTGTGCTTGTTTGGCTTTTAATATGGCAAAATTTGTTTATGAACAGTTCAGGGAATGTTCTTCTGTGGGAGACAGTTCTACAGAGGTTTCAGGGTCTGTTTCATTTCTAAAAGAGCATAAGCAAACCCTCAAGTACCTTGCTGCCATTCGTCTAGTTGCCCGTGTTGATCCTCTGAGAGACAAACATCATCCTTCGTGGGACAGTGACACGTGGGGCCACTTAGCGGTGTTTCCTCCCACAGAGCCTGCAGGATGGCTGTGGTGTCGTTTGTCCCAGCTCATGGCTGCCATTCCCGCGTGGCTTTGTGGGTCTGTCCTACAGTAGACACTGCGACAAGCCAGTGCTTTTGTGCCCAGGGGTCTCTGGTGATCACAAAACGAAGATTTTGAGGAAGGAGGTTAGTTTCAGCTTCCCCTTTCCCTTACAGTTACAACAGATTTGCAACAGAGGAAAATAATATGCCTGACAAGGGTTGCTGGGGCACGTAGGTCTTTCATGAAACCAAAGCTCTGGGGGCGCCTGGGTGGCTCAGTCAGTTAGGAGTCCCACTCTTGATTTCAGCTCAGGTCACGATCTCACGATTTGTGAGATCAAGCCCTGCCTTTGGCTCTGCATTGACAGCCTGCTTGGGATTCTCTCTCTCCCCCCTCTCTGGCCCTCCCCTTCTTTCTCCCTCTTTCTCTCTCAAAATAAATAAACATTTAAAGAAAGCAAAGTTATAATCTAGTGATAGAGGTGGTTTCAACATCCACGTTTCCCTTTTTGAGTTGCTGTTCTGGTCTGAGCCGGCTTCTGCCGGTCCATGTGGGTCTGTGGTTGTCATAACTTACCTGGTCTGTCTTCACCGTGCTTAATATGGTGCTGCCAGACCAGCTCCTCAGGAGAGCTCAGTTACTTCCCAAAATCACAGCCTCAGACCGTGTCCTTTCCCCACACCAGGCCTGGCCCTCCCTTCTCGCATCATGGGTCACAGTCAGCTGTTGCCACAATAACATAACACAATAACGTAATAACATAACAAACCACCCTGAGCTTCGTCGCGTTGCACCAATAAGCATTTATTTCTTGATCATATGATTGCGGGTTCTCTGGGTTCCACCGATCTAGGCTAGGCTCAGGTAGGCTCGGCCCGCCCACAGGGTGGATCCAGCTCAGCTCCACTCCTCAAGGCCAGTGAACCAGCCAGAAGTGGGTCCTTTCATGCTAGTGAAGCACAGAAGTCCAAACCGATCATGCGACTACATTCCAGGCTTCTGCCTGTGTCTCGTCCACTGACGTCCCGTTGGCCAAATCAAGTCACATGCTCAGGCCCAAGATCAAGGAGATGGGACACATCTCTACCCTGTGAGGCCAACTCAAGCCACATGGCAAAACCCAAGTGAATATTTGTTGAAAAATAACATAAACTCTCACACCATCCCAGGGGCTGGCCATATAAGGTAAACCCCAGTTCAGTCTTCCTGTTCTTCTCTTGCTGCCTATGCTGAAACATAGCCCTGCCTGTGTTAACACCTTGATGGTGTAACTACAGCACTGGTGGGAGAATTAACTCACGTGCTGAAGAACGTGATCCAGACGGAACAGCAGTTATGACGGCGGCCTGGGCTTTGCCCAGCAGTGGGATGACATAACAGACGGGCTTCTGTTTGGAAATTTGATGCGGCCGATCCTGTACTCAGATTAGGAACCATTCTTAGCCCCCACACCGGTGAACTGATTGTGCATATGCCTGTCTCCTCCTGGGAGGCCCTAATTTGGAGAAAGCTGTCCCTCTGTCCCCTGTGATTGCCCCTCAGCCCCACCCAGTCTGTAAAGGCCTCCCGGGGAACACCCATAAAATGGCAGAAGCTTCAGCGTTGCGCTGCAAAGCCCAGTATGAACTTGGGCTCATTTTTGTATCATTTTAATCATAGCACATTAGAGACGAAGATGGGACCCTTAGAGACCATCTAGCTCAGCACTGTCCAGTGGAACTTTCTCCACTTGGAAATGTTGTAGATCTGTACCGTCCAATAGAGTAACCATCGTAGTAGGTGGCTGCTGAGCTCTTCAAACGTGTCTGGTGGAGCTGAGGAACTGAATGTTAATTTTATGTAATTTTAATTAATTTAGCTTTATACTTAAATAGCCCCATGTGGCTAGTCACTACCGTATTGGACAGTGTAGATCTAGTTAGTCCCTTACTGGCCCAGAGTAGACATCAATAGATATTTCTCGAACTGAACGAGAAAGAGAGAAATGGCCCCCACCCAACATCACACGGCAAACTGGTGGCAAAGCCAAAGTAAGACCCTGGGACGCGGGCGGGCTGACCGGGGCGTGTCCCCTACGCCCCACGGCCCCTTCAAGGCCCAAATCTGTGTGCACTAGTCTACCCATAACCTTCTAGTAATGTCTACACTCTTCATGGTCAAATAGCTTGGGGCAGGGTGGGGGGGGGGGGGGGGAAGGGAATGGAAAAACCAAACTATTTCTCTGTCTTTGGTAATTTATAGAGTGAGCATCAAAAACTCAATCAGACATCAAATATTTTTTTACACGGTCGAAATAATACACACTTTGCATCCAGATTAAAACACAAGCTCCCAGCGATTTAATTATGCAAGTGTGATATACGCAGCAGCAAACAGTGTTGAAGGGGAAGAATGAAGATGGATAAGCTAACATTTCTGGCGACACTTTCCTTTCTAATCTCCTCTTTTGGTTGACATTATGCCGATTTTCATGCACCGCTTAGGTGGACACTTTATTTCTTCGTGGCAAGTGCCTCTGCAGATTTATGCAAATAATACTAATCACCGTGGAGAAAAAGAGCAGCCGTTTCCAGCCCTTCTGCCCACACGTGTTAGGCAACGGCACCAGATGAGTCCTTAGCCGTGAATTTGAGTCAATGCACAAGTAAGCAAAGCCACTGTGTCAGAAGGGGACGTTTTCCTCCAGCTGCACGGACAATTCTAGATTCTAAGCTATAATTCCCAGCTTTGTTCTACAGGAGGCCGGAAGTGAAAATTGAAGAGTGGATATAGACCTGTCTCGCCCCTGCCTCATCAGGGGAGCCCCATTCCCTGGGGGTGGGGGGTGGGGGGGGTCCTGTGGAAGCCCACCTGGAGGGGAGGATTTGGGTGCCAGTAGTTTATTGAGGAAGTGCTCCCAGGGGAAGCTCGTAGGGAGGGTGGTGGGGGTGTGGGGCGTGGAAGGGGCGAACGCCAAACGAGAGCGGGACCTCAGGCAGAGTCCCACGGAGGCTGCCTTCATTCTGATTCCACGGGGCCACTGGACATAAGTTTCACCTCAGCATTTGTCCCCACCTGAGACCAGGGGACTGGGCTTTCATACGTGCCCTCCGACTCAGAGATGGGCCCAAGCCACCCCGAGGCACTTGCAGCTCCCCGGGACTGGTAGAAGGCAGACCCCTGACGCGAGCCGCTGGGGCAGGCCCGTGGATGGGCGCACAGAGCCCCGAGGGCACTGGGCAGAGGACTGGGTGCAGGCCCGTGGATGGGCGCACAGAGCCCCGAGGGCACTGGGCAGAGGACTGGGTGCAGGCCCGTGGATGGGCGCACAGAGCCCCGAGGGCACTGGGCAGAGGACTGGGTGCAGGCCCGTGGATGGGCGCACAGAGCCCCGAGGGCACTGGGCAGAGGACTGGCTGTGTCCCCCGGAACCTTACCCCGGGTCCCTGCTCACGGAGGGCACCCCTACCTCGCTGCTCTTTTCCCAAAGTACATGGTGTCTCTTCCCTGGAGTCCCCCTCGGGCACTCGATGGCTTCCTGGTACATTACGTCCAGGCGACTGGGATTTTTCTCATAATGGTTTTTTTTTGTTGTTTTTTTTTTTAACGTTTATTTATTATTGAGAGACAGAGAGAGAGCACAAGCAGGGGAGGGGCAGAGAGAGGAGGACACCCAGAATCCGAAGCAGGCTCCAGGCTCTGCGCTGTCAGCATGGAGCCCGACGCGGGGCTCGAACCCACGAACCGTGAGATCACGACCCGAGCCGAAGTCGGACGCTCAACCGACTGAGCCCCCCAGGCGCCCCTCATAATGGTTTTTATTCTGTCTGATCACACTGGCATTTTAGCGGCAGTCTGCAGAGTCTTAGGAGGGGGGGTGGGTGGTCTGTGGAACGTGTTCACATCAAGAGAGCTACTCACGGGCAAGGCCGGCTCCTAAGGCCCCCACGTTACCCAGAAACTAAGGGGTGGCGTTTCTTCTCCAGCACCCGGAACTCTCCTGGGGGTGCTAGAGAGGGAGCGCGCCACGTTGTCGGCCTCTGCAGCAGCCTCCCCACACCTGCGTCATTGTTTGGGGGGCCGAGGGTGGGGGCACTGAATCCCAGGTGCCAGGCACTCAGATCCTATTGGGGGAAAATTGGGGCCCTAGATACTTTCTCTCTCCTTATTTATTTTCTTTCAGGGAAGGTGTTCCTCTTTTTGGCTCTCTGCAGAGCAGAAATGCTGTTCTGAAGGTGAACATGAAAGCTCTCTTGGCAAAGAAATTGCTTTGCTCCATTTGAGAAAGCTCTCTGCCTTTGAGAGAAGAGAGAGTGTGGGGCTCGGAGAACTTGATTAGCCCCTCATCTTCCCCTCCGGCTTCCAGGGATGAGGCTGGACAGAGAGGCTCACGCACCCTCCCCAGGGCTCTCTCTGTGCCCTCATCGCAGAGCTGCCCGAGATCCTGGGATCCCTATCAGGACGGCAGACCCAGAGGGCTGAGCCCACGGCCCACGCAGTGGGAGAGGAACTGTCTGTGGCTGAGGCTGATTCGGCCGCTGAGTGGCTTTGAAAATCCCACCTTTCGAAATGAGGACGCAACATCTCAGCTCACCACGAAAAGGGTGTGTTGTAAACTGTAAAGTGTCAAGCAGGTTCAGTTGGTGGTGATGACGATGGTGAACTGTGGGTCGTAGGACTCCGGAATACTGTGTGTGTGCGTGCGCTTTGTCCCCATCTGGCAGAGAGCAGTTAGTGGTGACCTGCCCCACAGGTGGTCATCCCACTTTGCGGGACAGGGGAACTGAGGAGCCCCCTCCTCCACACAGGCCAGCCTGCAGCAGTGACCGAGGGGGATGGCGGTGACTCCTGCTCCTGAACTCCTTCCCGCCCCCAGCCATGCAAGGAGCCTGTCAAAACAGCATCCATTTTATTTTACCAAAATGGTCTTTTTTAAGGTTCTTTGTTTTGAGGGAGAGAGAGAGACAGAGAGAGAGAATGAATCCTAAGCAGGCTCCATGTGCCGTTAAGTGCAGAGCCCAAGACAGGGCTCAGTCCCATGAACCGTGAGATCATGACCTGAGCCAAAATCCAGAGTCAGACACTTCATGCCCGAGCCATTCAGGGGCCTCTGTCTATTTTTAAATAAACATGAGAAAGATACACTGTATAGTAGCACTTTCAGAGCCCAGAAATGTAAAATTCGAAATAAAAATGGAGTCCTCATCGGGGTTTTGAGTAAGATGTGGATTTGCAGTTGACTCATTATGTACATGCATTCTCTCTAAGCCTCAGTTTCCCCATCCAGAAAACAGGACTGAGAAACAGGTAGAAAGATGGTGTGATGGTGCAGTAAGAGATTTGACGAGCATGGGCTGCAGAGCACTCCTCGTAGAGTTAATATCATCGGCATCCTTAGTATGTTGGTTTGCAGAGCACTCCTCGTACAAAGTTCATATCATCGGCATCCTCAGTATGTTGGTTTGCAGAGCACTCTTTGTACAGAGCTAATATCATCAGTGCCCTTAGTATATTGGTTTGCAGAGCATTCCTCGTACAAAGTTCATATCATCGGCGTCCTCAGTATGTTGGTTTGCAGAGCACTCTTTGTACAGAGCTAATATCATCAGTGCCCTTAGTATATTGGTTTGCAGAGCACTCCTCGTACAAAGTTCATATCATCAGTGCCCTTAGTATATTGGTTTGCAGAGCACTCCTCGTACAAAGTTCATATCATCAGTGCCCTTAGTATATTGGTTTGCAGAGCACTCCTCATACAAAGTTCATATCATCGGCATCCTCAGTATGTTGGTTTGCAGAGCACCACTCATACAGAATGCATATTGACGTCCTTAGTAGTTTGGTTTGCAGAGCACTCCTCGTACAGAGTTAATATCATACAGAGTTAATATCATCGGTGTCCTTAGTATTTTGGTTTGCAGAGCACTCTTTGTACAGAGCTAATATCAGCAGCGCCCTTAGTATGTTGGTTTGCAGAGCACCACTCATATAAAGTTCATATCATCGGCGTCCTCAGTATGTTGGTTTGCAGAGCACTCCTCGTACAAAGTTCGTATCATCGGCGTCCTCAGTATGTTGGTTTGCAGAGCACTCCTCGTACAAAGTTCGTATCATCGGCGTCCTCAGTATGTTGGTTTGCAGAGCACTCCTCGTACAAAGTTCGTATTATCGGCGTCCTCAGTATGTTGGTTTGCAGAGCACTCCTCGTACAAAGTTCGTATCATTGGCATCCTTAGTATGTTGGTTTGCAGAGCACTCCTCATACAGAATTCATATTGACGTCCTTAGTATTTTGGTTTGCAGAGCACTCCTCGTACAGAGTTCATATCATCAGCCTCCTCAGTATGTTGGTTTGGAGCCACAGTGCAGCCCTTTCCCTGTTCCCAGAATGAGGAAGCAGAGCGCCAGGTTGGTTCAGACAGCTCCACGGCACTACAGGCAGTTACTGGCAGTGGGGCTGCAACCCATGGCTTCCCGTGCAGTGCATGCCATGTGCGGACGCTGGGGTGGATGGCCTCTCCTGCCTCCCGGAGCCTAGTCCTGCCGGGTACCAGCCAGTGCCAGGCTCTGTAAGTGCCGGTGCTGGAGACCTACCTGAGGGGGTTAGCGGAGCCATCAAAGGAGGGATTGACCGTGGGCATTTGTAAAGGGGAGTGGATGTCGACTGGCCTGAAATTTCTCCTGCACCTTTGAGTCAGCCCGGCGCCTGCCTCTCCCAGCAAGTTCTCTCCTGCATTGACTCCTTGATCTCGAAAGCTGGGGAGGAGAAGTGAATGTCCGCGCGAGAGCACAAGGTACGCGGGACAGAAGTCCAAGGCACGCCCCTCTCACCAGTCGCTTTCCTAAGCTGGACCCCAGTAACATTGGAGGAAGTTTCGGAAGGGGCTGAAGTTCGACCACACCATCCTTTCCTGGCTTTGGACTTCATATGGAGGAGCGTTCGGTGCATTTCGTTTTCCTAGAGCTCTTGCCGGTTGTTCTCTCTTGTACAGAGAGTGTTTTCCTCCAGTGGCAATTTCGATACCATGGTGGTTTTCCCGCGAACAGTCCGCCTGGTCTCCGGGGCGAGCCGAGAGAGTCTGGGTGGAAGCTGCGCTCATGTTCTGCGTGGCAGAGACTGTATATGCAGTCAGCTGACGTAGCTGGTGCTTCCTGCCCCGCCCCCCACCCCCTCGGGCATCCCTCTCTGCCAGCAAGCCGTGTTCTAGAAGAGGTTCGCTGTGTTTCCTGTTTTCCGATGAAGTATTTGTTTACAAGCACGTATTGGGTGACCTCATGTCGATGTGTTCCTTTCCACCCTTTGCATATTTCCTTAGAGCCTTGGGATGGGCCGTTTTTAAATATCTAAAATAAGAAATGATTTCAGATGACAGAGTCAGGCTCAAAGACCACTACATTCTTTCTGCCCTCGCACTTCTGACGCCGGACTCCCTTAAATTTTATGCCTTTGGGACACACCCGTCTTGCAGTAGCCAATTCCATGGTGTAGGTTAACATTATGCACAGCGCTCTTCAACAAAATAGTTCTTTGCTTACATTCAGCACAGGCCCCAATTTTCTTATGCCTTTGCGTCATTAGTGGTGTGATTTTTTTTTGCAAAGGGCAAAAGACTTTCATTTTGTCTTACGATCTCACATTTTTAGGGTGTTCCCAAGAAGCATCAGCTACCACCAAGACCTATTTTAATAATTTCCAATCTCATTAAACTTGATGATGCAAAGATGAAGATATTCTTACCTTACTTGTTAGGGATCCATTAAGTACATGAAAATATGGATTTTGATAAATATTCAAAGTTGCTGATTACTTTTAACACCAGGTTTTCAGTCCCAAGTCGGGAAATGTGATTCTTTACACACAGGTCGTCTTCCTGTGAAGTTAACCAGCGTTAAAGACCTGTGCCTTAGCTCCTGACTCAAATTAAGCTAACTTAAGACTCCACTCTTAATGAGTATATGTAATACTGTTGTTTCATGATTTAATTATCCGCTCTACTTGTCTTGCATAAGAACATTATTATGAAGAAATAATCGGGTGCTATCATTTAAAAAAAAGCACCTTTTAAAAATCCATTTAGAATTGTCCAGGTTTTGTTTCTCTCACTTGTATAACCAGCAGTTTCATATAAATATCAATTTACCTTTGTCGCCCTTTCTTTCACCTTCTACGTTAGAACTTTTCACCCTGGGGGCACCTGGGTGACTTAGTTAAGCGTCTGACTCTTGATTTCAGCTCAGGTCAAGAACTTACAGCTTTGTGGGTTCAAGCCCCGCATCCGGTTCTGTGCTGACAGCATGGAGCCTGCTTGGGATTCTTTCTCTATCTCTCTCTCTCTCTCTGCCCCTCCCCGACTCTCTTTCTCTAAATAAATAAGTAAACTTCAGAAACAATTTTTCATCCTGCCTTAACTTCTTGGTCCCATGGAAATGAGCCATCATGTTGACTGTCCCTTTCCCCTCTAGCCATGACATTCCAGAGTCCCGGTCGTTTTTTCCTGTTCGGTTTTTCCTTCCCTCTTTGTCTGAGTCTTCTTTTTTTAAAAAAAAAATTTTTTTTTTAATGTTTATTTATTTTTGAGACAGAGAGAGACAGAGCATGAATGGGGGAGGGGCAGAGAGAGAGGGAAACACAGAATCAGAAGCAGGCTCCAGGCTCTGAGCCATTAGCCCAGAGCCCGACGTGGGGCTCGAACTCACGGACCGCGAGATCGTGACCTGAGCTGAAGTTGGATGCTTAACCGACTGAGCCACCCAGGCGCCCCTGTCTGAGTCTTCTTTATTTGCACCCCCTTCAAAGGATGAGTTAAAACAAAAGTTAATTAAACATGAAACTTTTTCTTTTCTTTCTTTTTTTCCCCTACTATATGTAGTTAATTCTTTTCCGTAAACCTTCAAATCCATTCTCGTTATTAATACATACATCGCAGATATCTATCTTTAGGCAGTAAACTTCAAAGACCCAGAATTGGTTCTTTGTTTAGATGATATGCGGCCACACAAGGGGACTTCCGTGGAGCGTGCGTGGAAGTGGAGGGGTGGCAGCGGAGGAGGGCTGAGCGACAAGCACCTTCAGAGCTGTATCCGGGGTGCTCCCCACGGCTCACTGTTCTGTGTCTTCATGGACAAGCAGGAAACCTCTAAAGACGCTTAAAGCAGGTGCACCGATTTGAAAAATACATCTCTCTATATAGGAGTTTATATTTCTACATTTTCATGCCCTAAACAGAAAAAGAACCCCTAAAAAATGCCCCGAAGTCACTGTAGAGGTCCAGAAATGTACAGCCGGAAGGAACCCAGGATATCACATGAGACGCTCCTTCTGTGGCGCCAAGGCTTGGGATCCCCTCAGCACGACAGAGGGAAACAAAGAGCCAAGTGGCCAGTGGAAGGACCCTCAAGAGATTCAACAGGCCTCCGCGTGACAGTAGATGGGGCGGCCTCTCAACTCCATTCACAAAAATAATTTTAGCAACGGTTCCTATAGGTTAAGCCTTCTCCAATTTGCAGCGCCTTTCACGGACCTCCAAGTTCAGCCCTCTTCACGTCACCATGGCAACACGCTTCTAATAAAGGAGGAGAGGGGAAGAAGCAATTTTGCAAACGTGACCTTTCCCTACCCTCAGTTTTGCCAGCGCGTGTGGGGTTTTTCCTGAGTTGTCCTGTCCTGCGAACTTGTATCCTCCTCTCAAGATCGTAACATCTTATAATAAATAGCCCCTGGTCGCTAAAATGAGAAAGCCAGGCCTGGAAGCATTAGTAACACAGCACGAAGTATTCCATTTAGATCGGGAATTCCCAAGTGCCGGTCCGTGGCCCAGCTGCTACGGAGTCCTGAAGGCCCCAGAACGGCCGAATCACAGTGTTCAGTCATGGTGCCCAGGAGCCGGAATCCTTAATGCTGCCTCTTCAGGAGCCACCAGGTTTGCCAATCCTGGTTTATTTCACACCGTTCCTGTCCTGAATAGCCAGCATCCCAACCCTGTCTCTATGTCCTGTGTCGCAAACAGATGGAAAGTGAAACAGCTCATATCTAACCCTGCGTGGATGACAGAAGGGAGCTGCAAGAACTGTCTTAGACCAAAATAAAAATCATCATAAGACGGCACTATTCTTAGTTACCCTTAGGTAAGATAGGAAAGATTTCAGAATTAGAAGGAAAAAAAAATCCCAGACACCAAGACAAAGAAAGAGGAACGCAGGCCAAGGCTGGTGGCAACATCTACTGATTTCAGCTCTTTCCCCAAGCACACGCCCCACATAGAGCCCTCCGTTCGGATTGTGTATCTAACTTCTCTGCACCAAATTTTCTGGGATTTTTGGTGCATCCCCATTGAAAAGGATGTGGAGAGTCTCACAGTCACAGAAATGAGCAGGAACTACGGAGCTCATTTCTGTGAGCTCTGCGAATTCCCCTCTGCGAATGAGTGTCTGTGGAGGCCGTGTGCACTGTCGGGCTTTGCTGTTGTAGCATCAACTTCTGTGGATCCCACTGGCGATCAGTTTGCAGTTTGAAATTATCCAGCTTACACTTGTCTGTATGATTCCATTCAGTGAATTGATCCAAAATATCTCTGGATGGTGTTAAGCTAACTTAATATCAGGGGGAGCTGAGGGGCCCCCTCCTCCACACAGGCCCTTCCAGACTGCAGCAGTGACAGAGAGCGATGACATCTCTCTGATGTCTGAGATGGAACCTTCTAGAAAGATTCTTTCTCACGTTGCCTGGATTTGTCACGGCTGTGCTTAAGTTATTCAGAAGTGTGTTATCCACCTGCCTTCTGGATCTCCGTGCACAACGCTGTGCTTGAAAAATGTTTCAGAAATTCCAGATGAGATGACTACAAAGTATGTTTAAAGATTGATTATAAAGTTAAAGGTTGGTGCCAACCTTGTTAAAGAAAGGATCTTAAACTCTCTTGCCTGCCATACCATCTGGCCATCCAAGCAGCATAGTGCAGGCTTAGTCCTGGCTTCCAACCAAGACTGTCATTGGGAAGATGGGATGTTCTAAATACTGTCCTTTTGCACCACTGGTGTCATTATCCATGATGCAATCAAGTTAATTCTTGCTGGGACTTGACTATCTTTGAGAATTTTTTTTTTTAAATCATGTGAACGATTGATTGGAATTGACAAATGTTGATATGGCCCCAGCTCGGGTTTGTAATGGATGGCTTTTGGGATAGATCAGCTTTGAAATGGAAATGTGGGTACATCTTTACATTTTGTTTTATCTTATTTTATTTTTAAAAGCTATTTATTTTAACTGATAGAAAACTTGGAAAGACATTTAAGAGGAAAGAAAAACTATACCATAATCCCAGATAAATTGTTGGCTATAATTTTGGTGCATTTTCTTCTTTAATCATATGTCTACTCATTCTGTATTACTGAGTATTTATTGATCAGTTATTCCTTATAAGGCACTAAGGAACAATCTGAAGTTATTGAGAGTCAAACAGAGATGAGTGCAATTATTGGGGAACTCTCATTAAGTCCAAATGGGGAAAACAAAGTGTTAAGAAATTTGTCTCCAACAACTTCCGAAGTTGCACATTTGGCACCAATGTTGTGAGTGAGGAGGAAGGTGGAATGCAGAGAAAATGTTCATTTTTACTTTGAATCTGTAAAATGCTTAAGAAAATGTGTAGGTAAATATAGAAAAAGGAGAAACTGAGGGATCCTCAATGACTTTGTGACACTTTTGTTACCCTGGGGTTGGAGATGTGAACAGAAGACAAAAAGCCTAAGAATAACCGTAGGTAGACATTTTCCTTCATGTTTTTACTATTTTTTTTTTAAGGATCAGGTTTTATTCTATAATTGCAGACATTATTAACCCAAGAACACTCCATTTTCTTTCGATAATTAGAGTAGATTAGCTGTCAAGAATCTGGGGACACATGCCCAGTTTGAATTGATTTGCCCAAATGGTGCTGCTCTCTTGACGAGTCCCTTACGTGCATCATTGCCCTGCCATTTCCTCAATTGTTGGCCCAAAGCAGCTCCCCGCCCCCAGGGAGACAGCCCTGCCTGATGCATTTGGAACTAACTAGGTCTCTTACCCTTAATGAATGGTTGCAGGCCTGACCCGCAGAGCTAACCGATACCTCAGGCAGTCTGAGGGTAACTCCCTTCTTTCACCCAAATGGCTACTGTGCCTGAAAGGGTGATAGCCCAAGAGCAGGGACCTGAGGCTGGTTCAGTGTTTTTGTGGGAGGTGTGTGTGTGTGTGTGTGTGTGTGTGTGTGTGTGTGTGTGTGTATACACACACATGTTACATGAGTAGACCCTTTAGTCTTTGGGAAACTGACATGGCAGGTGCTGGGCTCCAGAGCTCAGGGACACCGCCCCTCGGCCCCCATCCCCCCCTCCCCCCACAGATTGGCAGAGATGGGCCACTCCTCCTGGTATCCCTTTAGCCTCCTCACTCCTCCTTTCTTTCTGACCTCTGTAGCCACTGGGAGCATAATAGCAGGGCTTAGCAAAAGTCCAGAACCCCAGACTCCTTCCGTGGCCATGGGTGGACCAGAACTGCTGAAGGGAAATTGTGGGCATAAAAGTCCTTTAAGCCATGGAATTCTGGGGGCAGAGGGTTCTTTGGAGCTTTTAGGTGACTTGGGGGTGAACAGACGTCTTAGTCTGTGGCTTGGCTCTGGGCCTCTCACTCCGTAGTCTTTACCTTGGTAATCACCTGCCTCTTAACAGAATCGTTGCTTGTCCCTGCCCAGCTCTGGTCCCTGAAGCCTCATTCCTGGATGGGTGTATAGAACAGTAGGAGAAAAGTTACACCGAACCTTAGTGGTTTTGCCTATGAGAACTGCCTAGGTAAGCATTGCCTGAGCAATCAGGATAGCTTGTGAGCAGTGGCCAGCCTTGGGAAATGTCCAAATGTGCTCCAATAGTCAGATAATTTATAAAACTCATAAAAAGAAGTCAGTATAGGGCCAGTTTCCCTGGGAAAGCAAAATCAAGATGCTTTGGGGTAGAGAGAAGCTGGCAGAAGTTGATTGAATGGAACAAGGGGGAAATAGGCATGTAGGGATTAGAGATGCAGAACGTCCTCGTGCTGGCCAGTTCTGATCTCTGACGTTGACTCCAGTACGCTGAGTCCAGAAAGCTCAGCGACAGCAGGATTGTGAAATCTGTGGCAGGAAACAGCTCTTAGCTTCAGGGGAGAAACACATTTAACTGTCCAAAGAGGAAACACGGGGCCTGTGGAGGTAGGGCCAGTTAATGTGATATTAATCTGAAACATCTTCATGCTCACACAAATTAGGGAACTTGAATTCTGGTGCTTATATTTTAATAATCCAGTATGTTTCTATATTTTTGTTCCCTAATGCAACACCATCTGTCAAATCTAATATCCTCTTACAGTGAATACCCTTTTTTTGTGAAGAGCTCTATTTTTTCATTCAAATGGTTCAAAACCCTAACATATATATAAATAAAGGCATTTGTTGGTATATTATGTTAGTGAAAACTTGGAAATAATCTAAATGTTCATCCATAGGGACCTATTATGTAAATGTTGGTCCATCTGTATAATAGAATACTATGCAGTTCTTAAAAATGTTGTGGTAGAACCATATCGTATTGATGGGAGAAGATGTTTATGGTACCAGGTTACACAACTGTGTTTATAATAATATCCCATTTTTGTGAATACTGAATAGATACGACTAAGTTTAGAAACAAGTCTATAAGGAATAGGCATCAAACCATTAATAGTGTATCCCTGGAAAGGTGAGAGCTATAGAGGGAAGATTCCATTTTCTTAGCCATGCTTGTATGTGTTCATGCCTAGCATTGGGTTTTTTATAGTGAGCACGGACTTTGTTTTTTTTTTAGACTTCATATTTCGTTTAAACACCAGTGGAAAGAAAAAGATCACTAAAGGCACTAACTCCTATGATTTCCTTAAACTGGATTCACTGCTTCCCAGATAGAGCCAAAAAAGTTTAGAACATCTGAAGAAACAGAGATTTCAAAGGAGCCATCCTAGCCCATTGAAGTCCCTCCTTACCCTCTGTTTAAAAATTTGGACTGTTGTTGGGGCGCCTGGGTGGTTCAGTCGGTTGAGTGTCCAACTTCGGCTCAGGTCACGATCTCTCGGTCTGTGAGTTTGAGCCCCGTGTCAGGCTCTGGGCTGACGGCTCAGAGCCTGGAGCCTGCTTCCGATTCTGTGTCTCCCTCTCTCTCTGCCCCTCCCCCTCTCACCCTCTCTCTGTCTCTCTCAAAAATAAATAAGCATTAAAAAAATTAAAAAAAAAAAAGAAATTTGGACTGTTGATACACAGCAGCTTGGGTGGATCTCAGAAACATTGTGCTGAATGAAAGAGGCCAGTGTCCGGAAGTTACATACGGTATGATTCCATTTACCTGACACTCTCAGAACACCCTCCCTGTAGGGACAGCAGAGAGAGATCACGGGTTACCAGGGTTTGGGAAAGAGGACAGCAGAGGGGGATCGTCTCTGGCGATGGAACCGTTCTGGATCAGGATGGTGGCAGGGGTGAACATGTAATTTTCATGTCAGAATTCGTAGAACAAACCACAGAAAAGTCCATTTCACTCCGTGTTAATTAAAACAGGTTTTCTTGAGCGGTAAAATAAAGGAACAGGGAACCGAGGAGGATTGTGTGTCTGACCCCATGGAAGAACTTGGCCATGGTCTTGCAATTGTTAGCACCGTATATTTGCTTCTCTGCAGGGCCTGCTGTCCTTGGCTGAGTCTCAGACGCAGGCCTCACCCTCACCTGTATGCCCAGGGCACCCGTCCCTCCACCTGACAACTGTGAGGGATGGTCCCGTTTGTGTTTGAGCAAATCCCGTATCGGGAAGCTCAGTACCTTTCACGACTTTATCTTGGATTTACGTGTATGCCTTCTATGGAACTTCTGCCCTCCAGCTTCCACCAAGGGAATCTCATGTTGCTCTCTGGCAATAAAATAAGGCCAACTCCAGAAGCATCGGTTTATTGCAGTCACATCTCTACTCTCTGAGGGTCTTACATCTGCTACGTTCCGCTCGTGAGACCCTCCAGCTTTCTGGTCTCTTTTGTCCGTAAATGCATCAGGCAGAAGTGGATGTGTTCCTCTGTCTGTGGTCTGTCAGGGGAGGACGGAGCCGGCCAGCTCTCCCGCTGACCCTGACACAGGCTTTCGGTCAATGGCACCGCTGGTCACACGGCCATTTCTAGAGGCCATATCCCTCTGTGGACTCAAAGTGTGCAAACAGCATCTTTTCACACCTGCTGCCATGGAGCCTCATCCCGCCCATCATATTCACGAGCAGGTGCTTCGGAATTGCACGTTTATCCTGCTCAGGTGTGTCTTCCTAGGGTGAGCATCCCAAACTATCCAGGATCCTCCAGGGTTCCACCATCTGGCACACCCACCGTCCTTGCCAGCCTCAGGCTCAGACATGCCCAGCCTCCATCTCTTGTCAGTATCGTCCCTCTTACTGAAAGACTTGAAGAAGGGAGATGCCTCAGCTCCATTTCTGCCCCATCACCTGTGATTCACCGGGAGAGCCAGTTCCACAGGAAAAGAAGGGCCAACGTGCCCTTGAGGTTTCCTCTGCCCATGTTCCTTTCTGAAAAGATTCTCTCGTGTTCCCAATATTGTCACTGTTTATATGTGACTGGTAATTGTATGCCTTGATAGGCTGCTTTAGGCTGGTGGGGCAGGACGGCGCCGCATAAACACAAGTTATCTTCCTAATTGGCATCATTGCATACTTCAGTGGGTCTGAAACCTCGAGGCCTTCTCTGGCACTTCATGGGTGTGGAGTTGTGAAATTCCTACACATCTGGACGTCTTATTTCCATAATTGCTGCACTTGAAAGGTGACTACTGGCCTGTTCTAGAATGAAAAGGTGTTAATTATGTTAATAATTAGGAATTGTGAAGCAGCTTCTCTTAGTGAGTCCCGGAGGGGTGTGGGTTACAGAGAGGACAGAGAAGTCAGGTAGCCAGTGACCTGGTGCCGCTGTAACAGCAAATGGCCGTGAAGGGAAGTACAGACTCGACAAAGAAATGTGAGAAAAATGTGTAAAGGGAAAGCGGATTATAAGTGGTCATTGAGGCAATTTTTCGGCCTGACTAGAAAGTGCACTTGATATAATGAGCTAAGTTAAAGAGACCGGGGATTTGGCGCAGTTTGCTTCTGCAAAGTGTTCTGTGGCCTTTGTCCATCAAGATACCTTCTTAAACATTGCTAAAAATGGGAGGGTAAATGCAGCGACCACTGGATCATCCATATGCTTTCCTTCCTAGAAGCCACGGGTTTGTTTCCAAACCTCTTTTTTCCCCCTCATTTCACCAAAAACTAAATTAAATAACTCATCCCGAAGCAATGTGCTGGTCTACCTTATCCAGAGGTTGGAAACACCAAGACAGAGATCCTAACATATAAATGCAATGTTATCAAACAGGGACCTGTGGTTTTTTTTTAATTAATTAACTAATTGATTAATTTTAATTTTTTAAATTCACATCCAAGTTAGCAAATAGTGCAACAATGATTCCTTAATGCCCCTTACCCATTTAGCCCATCCCCCTCCCACAGCCCCTCCAGTAACCCTCTGTTTGTTCTCCATATTTAAGAGTCTCTTATGTGTTGTCCCCCTCCCTATTTTTATATTATTCTTCTTCCCTTCCCTTATGTTCATCTGTTTTGTGTCTTAAAGTCCTCATATGAGTGAAGTCGTATGATATTTGTCTTTCTCTGATTTCACTTCGCATAATACCCTCTAGTTCCATCCACGTAGTTGCAAATGGCAAGATTTCGTTCTTTTTGATTGCCGAGTAATACTCCATTGTGTGTGTGTGTGTGTGTGTGTGTGTGTGTGTGTGTGTGCGTGCGTGCATGTTCTTTATCCATTCATCCATCGATGGACATTTGGGCTCTTTCCATACTTTGGCTATTGTCGATAGTGCTGCTATCAACATGGGGGTGCATGTGTCCCTTTGAAACAGCACACCTGTATCCCATGGATAAATGCCTAGTAATGCAATTGCTGGGTTGTAGGGTAGTTCTGTTTTTAGTTTTTTGAGGAAGCTCCATACTGTTTTCCAGAGTGGCTGCACCAGTTTGCATTCCCATCAGCAGTGCAAAGAGATTCTCTTTCTCCACATCATTGGCAACATCGTTGTTGCCTGAGTTGTTAATGTTAGCCATTCTGACAGGTGTGGGGTGGTATCTCATTGTGGTTTTGATTTGTATTTCCCTGATGATGAGTGATGTTGAGCATTTTTTCATTGTCGGTTGGCCATCTGGATGTCTTCTCTGAAGAAGTGTCTATTCATGTCTTTTGCCCATTTCTTCACTGGATTATTTGTTTTTTGGGTGTTGAGTTTGATAAGTTCTTTATAGATTTTGGATACTAACCCTTTATCTGATATGTCGTCTGCAAATATCTTCTCCAATTCCGTTGGTTGCCTTTTAGTTTTGCTGATTATTTTTATTTATTTTTTAATGTTTATTTATTTTTGAGAGCGCGTACATGAGCAGGGGAGGGGCAGAGAATGAGGGAGACACGGAATCTGAAGCAGGCTTCAGGCTCTGAGCTGTCAGCACAGAGGCTGACGCAGATCTTGAACTCATAAACCGTGAGATCATGACCTGAGTTGAAGTTGGACGCTCAAGCAACTGAGCCACCCAGGCGCGCCACTGACCTGTTTTATAGAACTACTCTTAAACTACTTGGTCAAGAGACTGCATTCAATTCAGAGCCCTTACATAAAGTATTTGCCACCATGGTCTAGGGACCCTGCTCTTGATGGGCTGAGAAGGGGCTGGCCTCTGGGTCAGTGGTCCCTCTGGATGATAGTCTGGTGAATGGTACCCCTGTTTTCTATGTCCCTCCCAAAGCACCAGACACTGTCAAAGAGGACCATTTCTAATAGGCCTTGACATAGTTAAACTGTCCATTCTCACCAATCAGGGTAACGTGACTTAGGGAGAGAGAAGAGAAACTTCATTACAAACAGCTCAAAACATCTGGAAAACAGACTTTGCACATGACCATCAAAATACACATTTTGTGTGAGCTTTTCCTTTTATTCCAAAGCCCCCAAGCATGTATCCTATTGGCTGTAAGCTTCTATTGCATTATGTCTGCCATTGACCTAATGTTTTTCTTTTTCCCCTTTTCAAATGGGAGATAGCATATAATACCATTCTACTACATGTGTAGTCTTGTGTATATCCAAGCATGTAAATGTAACTTTATTTAGCTTGCACTTAATACATTTCCCAACAACCGTAGGGTAATCTAGTTGAAGAGGAAAGCTGGGGATTGTAGCAGGCGGGCATTTCAATCACAGATGCTAAATTATGCTTCAGTTAATAATGAAATTCAGTTAATAATGAAATAATGAAATGAATAATGAAATGAATTAGCTGTGAACTTGTACCCGAGAATCGAATTTGAAGAGTTGTCCATGTTGATTTGTGAAGGGGACTGGTACTTCTCACGGTCAGAAGGCTGGGGATTGGCAGCCTGCAGAGAGAATGGGAGAACAGATCAGAGCAGTCTGTCCTCAGGGAGCCCATGCTGCACTCGGCGGGTGGGGGGGGGGGGCCTGGAGCTCAGTCATCGTGTCCACTGATTTTCACTGGGCCATGACTAAGACCTGGCTTTATTTTATTACATATATAAATGCATTACTTTATGTTTATACAGATATATGCATATACACATGTGTGTGTGTGTATATATATATATATATATATATACAGTTATGTATACATACAATATATATTGTCCATTAAAACTTTTTTTTTAATGTTTACTTATTTTTGAGAGAGAAAGAGAGAGGCACAGTGCAAGCAGGAGAAGGGCAGAGACAGAGGGAGACACGGAATCTGAAGCAGGCTCCAGGCCCTGAGCTGTCAGCACAGAGCCCGATGCGGAACTCGAACTCACGAACCCCGAGATCATGCCCTGAGCTGAAGTCAGACATCCAACTGACTGAGCCACCCAAGAGCCCCTAATATCCATTTTTTATATACATACATATTATAAAATCCATTCTTTCATTAAAAACAGCTCTTTTAGTGCCAGGGGCTTCTCACATGCAATTTCTGTGTCCTGAAAACCATTTTCAACCCAAGACAATAACATAAATTCTAGAATTTACTGAATGGATAAGTATTTGCATTGAAAGTGTCTGCTTTGCATAATAATGTAAAATCTGATTTCTTCCTTATATTTAGTTAGAGTTTAACTCATCTCTTTCTTCTAGGAAACCAATTAATAATTTATATTTAAGTATAAGTATTTTTTGAAAAGTTGGCTCAGCCCCTAGTCTGTCTAACTTGTACTTCGTCTTAATTCTTCAAGGTCCCCGGGACACCCCCACCTCCCGGACTTTCAGACGTCCTCACTTTTCTGAGTGACCTAACTGATACTGTCACTTTTTGAAAAGAGGGATTTACCCTGGGGCTTCTCGGGAAAATATCGCCATTGCACTCATCTCAAGGTCACCGGGGACTGAGAGAACAGTGTCAAGCCGTACTTTAATGAAAAGCGTATCACCCAAACCATCAGAAAATTGTAGGTTGTGCCAGGAAGAAATGAGGGGCATTCTCCCACCCCAACAAGCCCGACTGGTCCCTCCCAGTGCAGATGATCTCATTTGGCTGGGTAATTATCTCCTTTGGAAAGGTGATCATTTGTTTTTACTCTTGTGGCGCTAATTTTTTTTTTCCAACCTAATATTTTGGTACAATACTTCTCCACGCAAGAGTGAAACACGCGTCGTTTGTCATGAGATGGTAGTTGGAAAACAAGAGAAGCCGAGGAGACCCCTCCTAGGATCATAATGTACAAGATGAAAGAGGAAAATGCCTTTATATGGCCCTCCAGGAGAGAAAGAGAAAAATACTGGCAGGGAGAGTCCCAGAGAGAGAGGGGCCCTTCGCCTTCTCAACCTTGGCTTTTGCTTGTGTCTTCCCCCATTGTTCTTTCCACTTTCCCAGTTTTCCCCTGTCTCTGTCAGCCCTCTGTCTGCTGAAAGAGTGGACACTCCCCTAACGGGCTCTTAATCCTCTGTACCTAATAGCGTTCCCGAGCCTGTCTTCTGTGATTCTTGAGTTCCTATTAACCTTTTCCTGTCTACTCTCCCTGCCAAATTAAGGCAGGGATGTTTTCTTACATGCCTTTGTATAGCTCTTGCATGGAGCAGGCCCTCAATAAATGCATTGACTTTAATACAGGATCTCATAAATGGAACAGATACTCAACCGTCCCCTCGCTCAGCGTAGCTGTCATATTCAGCGGAGGATTGATTAAGAACTATTGAATGATAGGTAGTGTAGTGACACTGGCTTGAAGACTCCTTCCCAGGGGCCAGGCCTGCATCTTCTTTGTGCCTCCTTGCGGCCCTAACACAGGGCGGGCTCACCAGAGTCTCAGAACCTGTTCCCTGAGTTGAAAGGCAGAGAACGGGCCGCCTTCTTCATGCTGCAGAGTACCCGCAATCTCAGTACCCCGAGCCTAGGCCGGGGTACCCCTCCGCCTTTGACACACCGTCTACAAGTGGGATTGGACTGGGGGAGGAGAGGGGCCCTCCCAGCAACCTCACAGGCGTCCTCGCCACCAGCCTGGCCCCCCTGGGCCATCGGCAGAGTCACGTGCCTGGGCGCGGGCTTCTCGGAGGTGAGCTCCTGGCTTGCCGGGGAAGACTTAATCTCCTGTAATACAGCGAGACCACTACGGTTTTTAGTCGATCCCGTAAATCCTACTTAAGGAACATGTTCGTTGTTTGTCTTGTAGCTCAAGTTAAAGTTTCTTTCTCTAGATAGATGCACCGTGCCCACTGTTTTTTGCTGTTGTAATTCAACTATAAGCTAAGCTATTTGTCGTTGTTTGTCTTCTCCCTCTCCACGCTCCACTCATGCACAGAGAGCTCTTTTGTGTTTGTATGTGTGTGTGTTTACTTTACACAAGTGATACTGTTCTTGTGAATGTGATCATGTTCTCTCTTTTTTTTAACATTTCTTTTTTAACCTAACACTGTACTTGAAAGCCCCGTTCATGTTACTTTATGTACGTGTAGTTCTTTGCATCTGGAATATAGACCATACATGGGCATAACTTTATTTCAATAAGTCCTTGCAGATTGTTTGACAGAGTGGCTGTGCGGGGTTAATCCCCCACCATGGCTCTGGAGGGTCCTTGGCTCCTGTGTATCCTTGTCAACGTTCAGTGTAATCTACCTTTCTGTTTTCTAGGCATTCATACCCACTCTGGTGGGTGCAAGGTCATGTTTCACTGTAAATTCATTTTGCCTTTCTCTGCACACAAGTGCCTCTGTGAATTTTCTGTTCATATCCTTTGCCCATTCTCCTGTTGGTATTCCTGGCTGATTTGTCAATAGTCTAGGTATTTATATGTGGGTCTAAAGATGCCAAATAGTATCTCCACGCCTGGCATGTTTGTTGACTTTGCCTGTCCTGTCCTTCGCTGACCAGAAAAATATCAGCTGTTTGTCTTTGGTTTGTACCTTGAGAGCTTGGCTCGAGAAGGCTTCCTCTAATCCCTGGTCATAAAGATAACCTCCTACAGTGTGTTCTTTTCACCTTCATTTTCGAAATGTCACCCAATAAATCTCTGGCACACGTTTATTTCGGTTCCTTTAATGTTGAGTCAAGCACAGATCCTGAGTACAGATTTCATGTGTTTGTGACGTAGTCTAGTAAGCAGTACCTGCTGAGCATTTAGGATCGTTTGGCCGGAAGTAGGCATCCATCATTTCTTTTTCTGGTTGTTCTCAAACTTTGGTGTTTATGCGAATCCCCCGGGAGCTTTGCAGAGATGCAGATTCTTGATCCCTGCCAACTACCGTAAGTTCATTAGGTCTGGGGTGGGACTCTGGAATCTGCTTTTCATCCAGTTTGAGATGGTTCCCATGCAGGTGCTCTATGGCTAGCACTCGGGGATACTACCTTTCAGTGGGTCCAGTTGGGGCAGGTACATTACTTTAAGAAATAACAGCTGCAACAATCCAAATACAGGACTTTGAGCAAAGGGACAGCAATGGAAAATTTCCCTGCAACACCAGTCCAGCCTTTGTGGAGTAGGGGTGTCACTGGCTGGAGGTAGCAAAGCTTCTATCCCTAGGAGTTGTTGAATTTTTTATACCCCTAGCTCTTTTCACACTAATGCTGACTTTCTAAAGGGCACTGGAGACTAGAAACGGTTTTTTAGAGACCATTACCACCCTCATTAACACCTCTCCTCTTCTTTTAAAGGTGCCCCCTGAAGTAGTAATGGAAATGTGAGATCTTGGGAGAAAGCACCTTCCCAGGGTCCCAGTTTGCTGTATTATAAAGGGAGAAAAGTAAGAACCAGAAAGGTCTGGTAATTAAGACCCATGGACAGTTTCCAGGCTTTAAAAAAATGGCAGTAAGCTATAATTGCATTAAATTACTGAGCTTAAAACTTGTTCCAAAGCAGCCTCCATGGCTTATTTAAAGGCTGGACGTCTCAGGATCGATTCAGGAGCACATTCACGCTTGAGAAGGATTCTTGTCCAGGACGGAGGCAGGCAGAAGTTGTGCTCCGCGCTCAGCCTGGTTTGCGGGAGTGGGCAAGGTTAGTGGATGGTTCCCTTGGTCCCACAGACACTGGAGGAATTTATGCTATGTGTGTGAGGTTGCCGGGGACCCAGCCACTCTCCTTGTTCTTGGAGAATGTGCTGGGATTCTCCCGGCTGCCTTGTATTAACACGTTCATCATTCTTACCAAGGTAGTAATAGTGAAACCCTCTGGATTCATATAGCTTGGTTTACACAGGACTTTCCCCTAGATTATCTCATAATAATAATGGCTGCTTTTTGTCCCGTGTCCGCAATGAGATGGATGCTTTACGTACATTACCCTGAATCCCCCTCAAGAAATCCATGCTTCTATAGTTGGGGAGACAAAGGCTCAGACCACTCAAATGTGTCACGTAACCAGTAAGCAGCATCTGGAACTCACAATTCAAGTAGCAGATTCTCTAGTCATGTGCAGTGTGGTCAGTGATTTAAGGAAAATACAAGTTTATATTTGTTTTAACCCATAAACACTTAAAATATAGCATATTTATATCACTTCTGAGTTGTATTAAGTTATGAGAAACTTTTGTATCTGTCTAAACAGAGAAACCACTATGGATTCAGTGCATGAAAGCTTGGGCTCTACATGTATTATTCAACGACTCCAGCCTTTTCAGTTCCCGATTCCATGATTTTAAGAGAGTTATCTAACCTATCTTCAGTTTCCAGATCTATTAATTGGGCACAGTGGCAATGCCTATTTCATGTAGTTCTTGGGAGGCTTCTATGATGTAATACATATAAAAGGTTTGAAGGGCATCAGGTACATGGGAAACACCAATAAATGGTAGATGTTTAAAAAATAAATATGGTGGGGCACCTGGCTGGCTTAGTCAGTTAAGTGTCTGACTTCAGCTCAGGTTGTGATCTCATGGTTCATGAGTTCCAGCGCCACATTGGGCTCTGTGGGGACAGCTCAGAGCGTGGAGCCTACTTCAGATTCTGTGTCTCCCTCTCTCTCTGCCCTGCCCCACTCGTGCTCTCTTTCTCTCTCAAAAATAATCTTAAATAATTTAAAAAATAAATATGCTGATAAGATGGCATTTGCCATGGGAGATCGGAGATGTACTCATTTTGACCATGTACCAGGATGTATTTAGGCTAATAAAACGATACATGCAAAGACTTCTTCTCATTTTCTAGAACCTAGATTTTGAGAGAGCCAGACGTGCAGACTCTCCCTTTTGATCTGGCCTCTCCCAAAATTGACAACAGCTAAACACCTTGCTCATTCTGATGAGTTAGGGTAACCATGCACGTGTGGCACACAAAAAGTGCTGTTAGGTCTTTCGAGCCATTGAGAGCTCTGTGGAAATGAGGTGGCCTGCAGTTCTTATGATGGAGACCGTCTGGTTGGCGGGATAAATTGCAGTCATGAACCCTTCCTCGCACTAGCCCACAGCACCCCCTCCCCAGAGGAGATGCCCGCAGACCAAAGAGAGAAACACAGCCTGCAGGGCCTTCCTCAAGGCTACCCCAGTCTCCGCACAGCCATTTAAAGTCGTCTCCGGGGCCATCTTGTACTACCTTTTCTCCTGCACGAAAGTCAGATAAGAACCCCATCCTAGAAAGGATGCAAGAAATACCTTAACTCGTGTTCACAGACCTGTCACAGCTAATGGTACCTTTTCAGACATAATCCTCTATTCCTCAAACTCCACCATCAGACGATCAGTGGTACAGACTCCTGCGTTGTTCTGTTTAGGACGAAATTAACATGCTGGGAGTAAATGTTTTTAACGGATCTGTCATCTTCTGCCAGTTACGGTGACATCACTGATTAAGACCACTTCATTCCAAATGCCACCCGTTTTCTCTGTTAAGTCATGATTGGACACATGGTGTCCAAGTTGCAGTTCTAGATTTGCTCTCCCCTCACAGAGGACACTGCTGATTGTCTGCTGCTGTCACTCTCAGGTGTCTCGAGTGACTGGCTGACCCTGTACATCAGGATTTCCCTCAGGGCACGCTACAAGCCCTGGACTTTTCTCTTCCTACCAACGCTCTGCATAGTGCCCTTACTACGTAGAAGACTCTGGATAAATTGTTTTAGGATAGTGTTAGCTATGATCGAGAACAAAAGCTTTGTCTGTAGCATTTCTTCCAGCTCTCTGGTTTGCCTGTAAGTACTATTACGTTTATATTTAAGAAACTAAAGTTTTAAACTATGCCTGCTTACCGGATTTAAAACCAAACCCAAATACCCATTTTTATTAAAATACACAAGCAACCATTCTTTAACAACTAACCTAACAAACCCAGTTCAAACCTGTGTGGACTTCTTAAATTAGAATACCAAACTCGTTCTACAAAGTGAAATTCTACTTGAGACCTGTATTCTAAAAGTATCGTCTCCATTCTCTATGCCAGAGAAAATTCCACCGATTATAATTTACCAGTCATGAAATGGAAGAACTAAAACAAGGAGATTTTTTTCTGTCTTGTTTTTTTTTTTTTTGTTTTTGTTTTTTTTTTTAACCTGTATTTGCCCCATTAGGGTTTTCTCGAGAGGTAAGATAAAGGGTTGAGAACAATTTTTTTCCTTTAAACTCATTAATATTTTACCTTAATCCCTGGGACAACAGCGTCGGATACACCCATTAGTTAAAGGGTCAATAAAACTGCATCCACAGGAGGAAGGAGGTCAGGTGATAGATTCCCTGCAGCACCTGTGAGTTAACAGTAAGCAGATATCAAGAGCGGTTGGCAGCAACTTTCCCAACCTGGGGACCTGAAAGTAAATCTTTCCTGTCTGTAATCACAGGAAGTTATTCTGGAGGGTGCCAGAGCCCTGGTTTGTGGTTTAGGCAGCGTTGCGGAATAAATCAGAACTCTGTAGAGTATTCCGGTAAATTTCTCCATCAGAATTACAGTTCTGGTCAGCATCAGCCATTTATGGTAAGGTCCCCCCTATATTAAAATTGATGGGATGTATATTTGACCGAGAAAAAAAAATGGTTGTGTTTTGGTAAATCTATGGGTGCAGGAAGGGGGCTGACAGGCTGGAGCTGGGCTGTGTTCTCTTCTGTCATAGAAGCTTCACAAATCCTTATGTTGGATATTTTACCTTTATAAATAATCGGCCGTGCGGGGACTAAAAAGTTATTAAGAAGTAAATTGGCAGTGTTTCAAAATCAGAAGAAATGAATTTGAATGGCTGAGAAAAAGAGATGTTAACTGTCGATTTTACATGAAAATATTTAGTCATTCAAAAATGAAAATGTTTAAGGAGAGAATTAATATTTTCAGAGAATGACTGATACAATATTCATGTAGAAAACTGCATAGGGAAATACGTGGGCTAAGAACAGAAGATATTCCAACGTATTAACTCATTTACTTAACAAAGATTTGAGTGCCAATTATGTCCGAGATGCTACTGTAGATGCTGACAGTACGCGGTGGACTGAATCAGGTTCCTACCTTCAGCACCTCGTTCGGACTTTTTTCACCTAGTAGAGTGCTTTCGAAGTTCATCTCTGTTGTGTACGTGTCAGTATTTCACCCCTTTTATCTGCCCAATAATATTCCGTTGTATGGGTATACCACATTATGTGTATCCATTCGTCCGTTGGTGGTCACTGGAGTTTTCTCTACCTTTTGCTGTTAGAAATACTACTGCTAGGAACCTTCACATACAAATTTTCATGTAGGCTTAAGTTTTTGTTTCTCTTGGGTATGGGATTGCCGGGTCACGTGGTAAATCTGTGTTTAATCGTTTGAGGAATTCCCGCAGTCTCTTCCAAAATGGCTGCATCATTTTATATCCTCATCGGTGGTGTATGAGAATTCTGGTTTCTCCACATCCTTATCATTGTCGTCACTTGCTAATATTTGTCTTTTCGGGTAAAGCCATCCTCGTGGATGTGAAGTGGTATCTCAGTGTGGCTTTGATTTGTATTTTCCTGATGGCTAATGATACTATACATCTTTTCATGTGCTTATTGGCCATTTGGATATCTTCTTTGGCAGATGTTTCTTCAATACTTGGCCCATTAAAAAAAAAAAAGATGTTTATTTATTTTGAGAGACAGAGTGTGAATGGATGAGGGGTGGGGAGAGAGAGGGAGAGACAGAATCCCAAGCAGAGCCTGATGGGGGCTCCGTTTCACAAACTACGAGATCATGACCTGAGCTGAAACCAACAGTTGGACACTTAACTGACTGAGCCACCCAGGCACCCTGGCCCATTTTTCAGTCAAGAGAAACTAAGGAAGGCATGGTCAGGGGAGGCCCTCTCTGATAGCCAAGGCCTGAATGCTGAGTAGGAGCTGGTCATGTAGGGGAGATTATTCTGGACCTATAGACCACCAGGTGCACTTATGGTGAATGAACTTGGTTTGTTCAAGGAATAGATAGGCCAGTGAGGCCAAAACACATAGGGCGAGAGGGGACAGATGTAGGAGAGGTGACTGGACACTAGAATAGGTGTTAGTTTGGTACGGTTTGTATTTTAATTGCAATAGGCAACTCTTGGAGCGTCTTAATCAGGACATGAAATGATTCCGAATTACGGCTGCTGTGGGAACAGAGGTTAGAGTAAGCAAGAGTTGAAGCAGGGTACTCATTAGGAGGTTACTGTACTAAATACAGATACAGATGACAGTGATGATGGACTGCTATAATAGGACTTGAGTTGTGCTTTCCAGGTAGTGCCTTAAGGACTAGCTCTTGTGTTGGATGTAGGGTGTGAGGGAACCAGGAAATAGGACCACTAGATTTTGCCTCGGTTGGTGGCGAGTTGATGACCACCAGCTGAGGTGAGAAACAATTTCAGAGAAGAATTCTACTTTGTCAGTGTTAAGTGGGAGAGCTTCTTGGGTGCGTAGATTGGTTTTCATCAAATTTGGAAACTTCACAGCTATTATTTCTTTGAATGTATTTTTCTGCTCCTGTCTTTCCCCTCCTGGTACTCCCATTATACACGTGCTGATACACTTAATGGTGTCTCACGTTTCTCTAAGGCTCTCTTCATTTTTCTTCATCATTGTTTTCTCTGTGTTCTTCGGATTGCATAATCTCTACTGATAAATCTTAAATATGGTGGGGGTTTTTCTGACTCTTCATATCTACTATTGGGAGTCTCGAGTGAACTTACCATTTCATTTATTATACTTTCTAACATCAGAATTCATTTTAAAAAAATTTTTCTCTTTATCAGTATTCTCTGATGAAAATTGTCATCGTACTTCTTCAAACATGATTTCCATTAAGAAAACTGCCTAGAAGTTCACATCTGTTAAATCCAACATCTGAGCCCTATCACAGTTGTTGCTTGCTTTTTTTTTTTTTTTTTTTTTTTTTTTCCCTGTATGGGTGCTATTTTCTGTTTCTTAGCATATGCATAACTTCTTTTTGGAAACTAGGCATTTTATTTTTATTTATTTTTAATTTTTTAATTTTTTAATTTACATCCAGTAATTAGTTAGCATTTGGTGCGATAATGATTTCAGGAGTAGATTCCAGTGATTCATCCCCAACATAGAACATCCAGTGCTCATCCCAACAAGTGTCTTCCTTAATGCCCCTTACCCATTTAGCCCATCCCCCCACCCACAAGCCCTCCAGCAACCCTCACTTTGTTCTCTGTATTTAAGAGGCTCTTCTGTTTTGTCCCCCTCTCTGTTTTTATATTATTTAAAAATAATAAATTCCCTTCGGCTCATCTGTTTTGGATCTTAAATTCCACATATGAGTGAAGTCATATTTGTCTTTATCTGACTAATTTTGCTTCCCATAATACTCTCTAGTTCCATCCATGTAGTTGCAATGGCAAGATTTCATTCGTTTTGATTGCTGACTAATACTCCATTGTATATATATATACCACATCTTCTTTATCCAATCATCTGTCAATGGACATTGCTACTTTGGCTATTGTCAACAGCACTGCTATAAACATTAGGGTGCATGTGCCCCTTTGAAACAGCACACCTGTATCCCTTGGATAAATACCTAGGATTGCAGTTGCTGGGTGGTAGGGTAGCTCTATTTTTAATTTTTTGAGGAACTTCCATACATTTTCCAGAGTGGCTGCACCAGTTTGCATTCCCACCAACAATGCAAAAGAGATCCTCTTTCTCCGCATCCTCGCTAACATCTGTTGTTGCCTGAGTTGTTAATTTAAGCCATTCTGACAGGTGTGAGGTGGTATCTCATTGTGGTTTCAATCTGTATTTCCCTGCTGATGAGTGATGTTGAGCATCTTTTCATGTGTCAGTTGGCCATCTGGATGTCTTCCTTGGAAAAATGTCTATTTGTCTTTTGCCTATTTCTTTACAGGATTATTTGTTTTCTAGGTGTTGGATTTGATAAGTTCTTTATAGATTTTGGATACTAACCCTGATATGTCATTTGGAAATATCTTCTCCCATTCCTTCAGTTGCTTTAGTTTTGCTGATTGTTTCCTTCTCTGTGTAGAATTTTTTTTATCTTGATGAGGTCCCCATAGTTCATTTTTGTTTTTGTTTCCCTTGCCTCTAGAGACGTATTGAGTAAGAACTTGTTGCAGCCGAGGTCAGAGAGGTTTTTGCCTGCTTTCTTCTCGAGGATTTTGAGGGCTTCCTGTCTTATGTTTAGGTCTTTCATCCATTTCGAGTTTATTTTTTGTGTATGGTGTAAGAAAATGGTCCAGGTTCATTCTTCTGCATGTCACTGTCCAGTTTTCCCAGCACCATTTGCTGGATATTGGATATTCTTTCCTGCTTTGTCAAAGATTAGTTATGTGGTTCCACATAACTGGGTTCTCTATTCTGTTCCATTGATCTATGTGCCTGTTTTTGTGCCAGAACCATAGTGTCTTGATGATTACAGCTTTGTAGTATATAGCTTGAAGTCCGGGATTGTGGTGCCTCCTACTTTGGTTTTCTTTTTCAAGGTTGCTTGGCTATTTGGGGTCTTTTCTGGTTCAGAAACTAGACAATTTAGATAATATATTGTAGCAGTTCTGGTTACTGGTTCCCCTCCTCCCAGAGCTCGTTATTGTTCTTTGTTTATTTGTTCCATGACTGGTAATACTATTATAGGCGGAGTCTGTTTCTTTCCACCCTCCCCACAGCATAGAGCCTTTCATGACACTTTCTCAGGAGTTTATCCTTGAGGGTGTGCACAGTCACCCTGGGATGATCATGGTTTTACCAGGCTCTCTGCCCCTTTCCCTGAACTCTCTGTTAAGTTGTCTGCCGTGGGCTTCTATTAATTACTGATTGCTGTATTTGTTTTTAGGAATGCTGTAGGTAAAAAATCGCTCTGCAGTCTGATCCAAATAAATTTACGTCCCTTGCAGGAGAATTTTTTGAGGCCAGTCTTCAAGGTTTCTTCTGACCCCAGGAGGGCTCTCTTTTGGGCTCTTTTTTCAGTTCTCTCTGATAAAGAAGCTGGCCTACAGTATAGCTTGCAGCTACGAGACTGCTAGCCTTCCCTTATTTGCTTACCACCAAAAGCTTCTTTGTCTTTGCCCTTAAGAGCATCCTTAAGCTTGAACTTCCTCCTACTCTGCTCCAAATAAAGTCAGTTCCTTTGGAGAAAGTTTGGAGTTCTTTGTTCTTATGGCTTGCCTCTGCCCTGGGCAATATCCCTGAGCCACAACCCTGGAGCTGGGGAGGGGACCATGGGCTGTTTCTCTCAGAGCGACATCCCTGCTTTATGAGTGGAGTAGGATAGCGTTGGCAGCCTCTGGCCTTCTCACCTTACCTCTTCCAGCATGGAACCTCTGCCCTATGAGCAAACTGGGGCAGGGGCCGTCAGGGCGCCACTGTTCTCAGAGTGCCACACCTGTCAGGGAACATCTGCTCTCCGAATGGGAACTGGGTGAAGGAAGGACGCCTCCAATTTCTCAGACGTACTTGCATGGAATTTTGTTTCTACACCACATAGTTGGGCAAAATGGGAAATGTTGGTGTCTTGCCCCTCCTAGGGGTGTATCAGAGCCCTTAACTGGGAACTGGCAGGAAAGGGAGCCCATTATTCTTGGCTACACCAGCCTAGAGTGGAGTTTCCACTGTACTGAATTGGAAAGAGGAAGGCATGGAGAGGATAGTGGCTGACGTGCCACAGACTTTCACGGTTCTTATTGAGCATGTTAGTGGATTTTCTTGAGTAAAAATTTCTCCATTTGCCGTATGGCCTTAAGACAATTTTAGACACCATTAAAAAAATAGTTTTGGGGTGCCTGGATGGCTCAGTCGGTTGCGCATCCAACTCTTGATTTCAGCTCAGGTAATGTTCCCGGGGTCGTGGAATTGCATCCCACATTGGGCTCCATGCTGTGCGTGGAGCCTGCTTGAGATTCTGTCTCTCTGCCCCTCCCCACTGCCCATGCTCTCTCTCAAACAAAAATAAAAAATCTTAAAAGTAATAATAATTTCTACCAGTTATGCTTGTTTTGCTGAGACGTGAGTCTGTGGAGCTCCTCACGATGCCATTCCAGAAGTCTAGAACCATTTTTACTGAAAAGAACAACTACTGGCTGGATTCAAGCATTTGGCAAACATTTTCTCAAGATATAAAGTCTACCACTTTAAGAAACACAACTGACAGCAGTTGTTGCCATACTCCTGAGTTTTCAAGCAAATATTAGAATTTTAGGAATGCGTAGCCACCACTGAGAGTTTGACAGTGTCCCAATATGTAAAGACTTCCCTGGCGAGATCAGTGGTGATGTTAACAAATATAATTTTTTATATTAGATAACGAAATGTGTCAACATTTGGGCAGATCTTTATAACTCAGTAGACCAATACTTTTGAGATGACAAAAACATATGAGATTACAAACTTCTGTAATGTAAAAGACCTATTCCAAGTGCAAGATAAACCAATGGATTTCCATGTAATAAGGGCATGGAAAGTTTAGTGATATGGTTTTCCATTCTATGTCTCAGTTAACCCTTAAGAAACTTCCACTTGTTGAATTTTGGTGTAGCATCAAAAAAGAATATTCACAATTATACAAAAAGACTATTATATTTCTCCATTTCCAATTACATATCTGCATAAGGCTGAAGTTTCTTTGTATATTTCAACCAAAACAAGATATCCCAGTGGATTGACTGCAGAAGCAAATATGAGAATCCAGCTATCTTTTAATCAGACATTCAAGAATTTGCAAAAATGTAAAACAATTACACTCTTACTCCTAAAGTTTCTTGCTTAGGGAGAAATATTTTTTAAGGAAAAACATTTGCTAATATGCATGGTTTTATTATTATTTTTAAATGAATTAATAAATTTTTAAATATCTCAGTTTTGGTTTCTAATGCAGTAAATATTGATAAATACTCCCCACATAAACAAAAAAATCTCCAGGGTCTTCAATTTTTTATTAATGTAAAGGGTTCTGAGAATAAAAAGTTTGAAAACCACTCATCTGAAGGAGACCCATATATAATGTCTGTTAGGCGTTTGTGTGTGTTTACATAGGCACACATATACATATATATAGGAAAGCCTGCATTGAACAAAGATATATTCTTTACAAAGACACATGGAACAATTACCCTTATAGATTATCACAACGCTTAACACATTTAAGATAAATTATACACTCAGATCACATCTCTAACCGTAGTCACATTAAATTAGAAATGAATAATAAACCATCCCATCACTATCACCATCACCACAACTCCGGCATACACATACTCTTAAATAATTCATGGCTCTAGAAGAATTTGATGATGTTAAAACTGAAAATATTGAGAACTTTTCTGGTTATCTATTGCCATAAAACAGACCACACTGAAACTTAATGGCCTAAAAAAAAAATTTATTTGCTGATAGATCTGTAGTTTGGCTTGGACTAAGTCAAAGTCAACCTGTTTCAGCTCTTCTGCACCATGGGGCATCAGCAGGCACATCTCAAAGGCTGGGAGCTAGAATCATCTGGAGGCTTTAGTCTTATGTCTGGCAATTGATGGTATCTCTTTACATGGCTTCTTGATGTAGCCTGGGCTTCCCAGAACATGGTGGCTTGTTCTAAGGATGACCATCTCTAGAGAGCCTTCCAGAAGCTATACTGCCTTTTATGACCCAGCTTCAGAAGCCACTCAGCATCACTTCTCTCTGCTCCAGTTCAAGTCACTAGGCTGAGGGAAGCAGGAAATTAGACTCCATCGTTTGATTGGAGGATTGTCAAAGAACCCCTGGGGATGTTTTAAAACCACTATAGGCTTGAAGCAATAAAATTACATAGTTTAACTTAGGCAGCTCGTTAGTACTTTAGATAGAGGGCAATTTTTAACATTAAAAACAAATTTTAAAAGCAAGAAAGGTTGAAAATAAATAGGTTGATTGTTCCACTCAAAGAAGCTTGTGAAAGAATAACAGATTAAACCCAAAGAAAGCAGAAGGAAGAAATGCTAGATATAAGAGTAGAAATTAATGAAGTAGAAAACAATGCAATAAATGAGAAGATCAGCAAAACCAAAAGGCGATCTGATAAAATACTGATAAAATAGTCCAACTGGCTAAGGAGAAAAACAAGTAATAATGCACCAACAATAGGAGCAATAGCCAACATTCAGTGAGCACTAAATGTTTATTGCCAAGGACTCATCTAGGTATATTACATTAAGCAGCTTAATTTTCCCAACAATTAAATGAGATTGGCCCGTTAGATAACCCTAATTTACAGATGGTGATAATGAAGCATAGTAAAGGTTAAATAATCTGCCCGTGGGACACACAGCCGCTAAGCGCCCCATCGCTTTCTATCTTTGTTTCCTCTGTGTTTATGCCCCTGTTTTTGTTCCTAATGGTGTTTTAGGTGCCCTCTTCTTGAGCAACCTTTCTAGAGGTTTGTCTACTCTTGGTCTTCAAGAACCATCCCTTGGCTTGGTTGATTTTTTTCGTGTTAAATTTATTTATTTAAATCCAGGTTAGTTAACATACAGTGTGGTATTGGTTTCAGGAGTAGAGCCCAGTGATTCATCACTTACATATAACACCCAGTGCTCATTCCAACAAGTGTCCTCCTTATGCCTGTCACCTATTTAGCCCATCCTCCACCCCCCCCACCTCTCTAGCAACCCTCAGTTTGTTCTCTGTATTTAAGTGTCTCTTATGGTTTGCTTCTGTTTTTATCTTATTTTTCTTTCCCTTCCTCTATGTTCATCTTAGTTGATTTTTTTGAGTGTTTGTTCCTGTTCGCTTTACCTTTGTTCCTATAATTAGTTCTATTTCCTTTAAATTTATTCTGCTTTTTCTAATTAACTTGCATGATTAGCTTATTACTTTTTAGCCTTTCTTCTTTTCTAATACAAGCATTTAGGGCTATAAATACCCCCCCACACACATACACACACACACATACACACACACACACACACACACACACACACAGGGCCATTTGCACTCCATTCCACAAGTTTTTGATACATAGTGGTTTTTTTTTTTTTTTAATTTTTTTTTTTTCTCCACGTTTTTATTTATTTTTGGGACAGAGAGAGACAGAGCATGAACGGGGGAGGGGCAGAGAGAGAGGGAGACACAGAATCGGAAACAGGCTCTAGGCTCTGAGCCATCAGCCCAGAGCCTGACGCGGGGCTCGAACTCACGGACTGCGAGATCGTGACCTGGCTGAAGTCGGACGCTTAACCGACTACGCCACCCAGGCGCCCCCATAGTGTTTTTTATTATCACTCATATCTAACTTTTGAAAACAATTTCTTCATCCCCTCTTTGGATCATGAGTTATTCAGAAGTGTGGTTTTAGATTGCCAAATGTATTGGTTGTTTTGTTGCAATTGACTTCTAGTTGAATGGCGCTATGGTCAGGAAACATGACCTCTATAGATTCTAGTCCTTAAAATGTTTTGAGTACTTGCTTTATGGCCTAATATTTTATCACTTTTTATTTTTTATTTATTTAAAAAATTTTTTTGATGTTTATTTTTGAGAGAGAGAGAGACAGACAGACTGTGAGTGGAGGAGGAGCAGAGAGAGAGGGAGACACAGAATCCCAGTCAGGTTCCAGGCTCTGAGCTGTCAGCAGAGAGCCGGATGCAGGGCTCGAACTCATGGACCGTGAGATCGTGACCTGAGCTGAAGTCGGATGCTTAACCAACTGAGCCTCCCAGATGCCCCAGTGATCTGAAACTCTTAATATTATGTAGTAATTTTCTCTATCCCTAATAATGGTTTTTATCTTAAGGTCTATTTTTTATTTCTTATTTTTATAATTTTTAAAATTTTTATTTGTTTATTTTGAAGGGGAGAGGAACAGAGAGAGAGGTTGAGAGAATCCCAAGCAGGCTCCACACTCTCAGCACAGAGTCTGACACGCAGCTCAATCCTGAACTGTGAGATCATGACTTGAGCTGATACCAAGAGTTGGATGCTTAACCGATTAAGCCACCAGGTGCCCTTAAGGTCTGGTTTTTTTTTTTAAGATTTATTTATTTTTGAGAGACAGAGAGACGCAGAGTATGAGCAGGGGAGGGGAAGAGAGAGAGAGATACAGAATCCGAAGCAAGCTCCAGGCTCTGAGCTGTCTGTTAGCACACAGCCTGACGCGGGGCTCGAACTCGCATACTGTGAGACCATGACCTGAACTGAAGTCGGAAGCTCAACTGACTGAGCCACCCAGGTGCCTCTTAAGGTCTATTTTTTAGATTAATATAGTTATGCCTGATTTCTTTGAGTATGACTTTCCTGGTTGATCTTTTTCCATATTTTTCCTTTCAACCTTTCTGTATCTTTTGCTTTCAAAGTGTCTCTTATAAAGAGCATAGAGCTGGATTTTGTTTTGTTTTGACTGCATTAATTTCTCAGTTGTTCTCTTTCATTGTAAGACATCTTTCCTACAGGAGGGTATGGAAACGGATTTGCGTAATTTAAAGGACAATTATAATGCAGATAGCTGGGTGACTGTGCTGCAGTTGAGGACACAGAATTGCCAGTCCCTTGGCAGCCCTTGCTTGTGTTTCCCTCCCCTACGACATTCTGCTGTCCTCCTAACTGTAACCACTCCTCACTAGCATGATAATCATTCTCGTGCCTTTATAACTTTAAAATTTATTTGGGGCACCTTGGGTGGCCCAGTTGGTTAAGCGTCTGACTTAGGCTTAGGACATGATCTTAGGGTTTGTGAGTTTGAGTCCCACATCGGGCTCTGTGCTGACAGCTCAGAGCCTGGAGCCTGCTTCGGATTCTGTGTCTCCTTCTCTGCCCCTCCCCTTTCTCTCTAAAAAATGAATAACCATTAATAATAATAATAATAAAATAACATTTATTTTATTTTCTAATAAAAGAACTCAAGACTTTATCCTTGCAGTGGCCCTTCAGTTAAAAAGTAGAAATTTCAATATGTAGCTCTTTTATTCTTGTCAGTTCTAAATAGGTTCTAAATAGGTTCTAAATAGCTCCCTTAAATATATTCTGTGCTCCATTTGTTCACTCTCGTGTCATTCGAAGTACGTTTTCAATATTTAAAATTGATGAGGTTTTTTAAACATTTTTTCTCTATTTTAATTGCATCATAGGTCAGAAAACACCATCTATTATGATACCAATTCTTAGCTATTCATTGAGACTATTGTATCATAATATGTGATCAGTTTTTGCAATTTTTCACATTTGGAAAAAAATGTGTACTTTAATTTTAAAGTACAGGATTCCATGTATAGCCATTATGTTAATCTTACCAGCTGTGTTACATTCCTATCTTTGTGATCTTCCTGATGTTTTGGGCTGCTTGATAGACTAATCAATGAGAGATGTGTTAACATCTCTGACTACGATTACAGATTTCAGTATTTCCTAATAATTTGTTAATTTCTACCTTGTATATTTTAGGGTTGTGGTATTTATGTGGATACAACATCAGAATTGTTAGTTTCCTGGCAAACTTCTAGAGAACTCATCTTTTATCACTGTATGCAGGCCCTCTTCATCTTCATTTCTAAATAGTGTTTTTTGCCTTAAGATCTGTTAGATCTGTTTTACCTTACTTTTGCTTGTTGTATTAGTCAGGGTTCTCTGGAGAAACAGAACCAACAGTGTGTGTGTGTGTGTGTGTGTGTGTGTGTGTGTGTGTGTGTACACTTGCATGCACATGTGTGTATGAAGAGGGAGTTATGCCAGATTTCCATATATATGCATATGGAGAAAGAATGATTTTAAGGAATTGGATCACATAATTGTTGAAGGTTTGGTGAGCCCAAATCTGCAAAGTCGGTGGCAGGCTGGAGATCCAGGGCAAAGTTGCAGTTCAAATCCAAAGGCAGTCTTCTGACAGATTTCCCTTCTGGGGAGTTGGCGGGGGAGGGTCAGCCTATTTCTATTGAGGCCTTCAACTGATTGGATGAGGCCCACCTGCATTATGGAGGGTAAGCTACTTTGCTCAAAGCCTACTGATTTAAATGTTCATGTCATCCAAAAAATGCTTTCTCAGAAACATCTGATACAATGTTTGGTAAAATATCTGGGTACTATGGCCTAGCCAACTTGAAACATAAATTGTCATACTCGTTATTTCATTTTCCATCTTTTCATTCTTAGCCATTCTCTGTTTTTATGCTTTAGGTAAGTTTCATGTAAATAGCATCAAGTTCGATTTTGTTATTGTTTTTATCTGATCTGACAGTCTCTGCCTTTTAACTGGTCCGTTTTTTCCATTTGTGTTTATTGTGATCCTATGTGGAGTTAGTTTTTTCTACCATTTTGTGTATTCCTGAGTTATTCCTCTTCTGTTTTTTTGTGGCTTCTGAGAAATTGATAGTAGTATAAATAAATATATACCTTTTTTCATATTCTGCTGGTTTGAAAGGGATATGTTCTTTCTCTTTTATTTAGCAATTATCTTTGAAAAGTTAACAGATACAATTGATTTAACAAAGTCTAAAAGCAATGCTGCTCAAAGTGTAGACCACAGGCCAAGAATTTTTTTGTGCTAGTTCACAATGACATTAGTATTTAGATTGAGTTTCCACAGCACATAAGAACAGAAAGTGAGACCTTGGGTAAATGAGAAAGGAAGTGGAAACTCAAGTTTTGGGATACCAAAATGAGCATGTTCTGAGGCAGCCACATCAGCAAACATAGCCCCAGGTTTTAATTTCTTCCGTGTGTTTTCCTGCTCGGGATTTTCTTGATTTCCTCGCAGGCTCAGCTATATATTTTAGGGAATGTGTGTTATATTTTATCAGCTTATGTAGGCTCTTATAGTGTGAGAATTTCTAGTGTATCCAGGCCTTAACCTTATATCGTTGGAAATGGAAGTCTCTCACAATGCATTGTTATCCATCAGAAACAATATTGATATATCTTCATTTAAAAGACAACAAAGCAGTCACCTTTAGAAAGGGTTTGAGTTTCCTTTCCCAGAGTGTAAATCTTCCCCCTCCAGGCCTGGCTGTCATTTTGACGGCCCAGTGTGTGCACCTCTCTCCATAAAATGGGAATGTTTTCTGCCCTCAGCTCTTGGCAGCAAACAAAGACGGTGTCTAATGGTAATACTACGTACTAGCTATTCTGGGCTCCCTTGCAGCTGAGCCACAGGCAGGTGATTTCAGCTCTTCCTGTCAGACCCCTTCATTGCATATGTTGACCCAGGAGCTAGTGATATAAGCAAAGGACGGTAAGTTTGTTCTCTGGAGAAGTGATGGGATCCCCCCTTGCCGATTGACTTCCTGGCACGTGGGAGCAGAAGCAGGGCGTCTGCCCGTCATGACTGCATTCTGATGGCCTTCCCAGTCAGAAGTGGCCCTGTGGCAAGCTGGAGTACCTTGTAGCAGAGGCAGTGATTGGTGTGGGCTTTGTCCCTGGAAGTTCAGCCTCAATTTTTTAGCTCCCCTCAAAGTTGTGAGCCCCCAGTATCTTTCTCTGCTTAGATGGTTCAGGGTTGATCTCTGCACCTTGCTATTAAAAAGCAAGAGCCCACGGGGCGCCTGGGTGGCGCAGTCGGTTAAGCGTCCGACTTCAGCCAGGTCACGATCTCGCGGTCCGTGAGTTCGAGCCCCGCGTCAGGCTCTGGGCTGATGGCTCGGAGCCTGGAGCCTGCTTCCGATTCTGTGTCTCCCTCTCTCTCTGCCCCTCCCCTGTTCATGCTCTGTCTCTCTCTGTCCCAAAAATAATAAATAAACGTTAAAAAAAAAAAAAAAAAACTTTAAAAAAAAAAAAAAAAGCAAGAGCCCAAGTTCCATTTATCTGTGTTAAGGTTCTGATTCTCCTGAGCCAGTAAGTCTGTTCTCTTGAAGAAGGCAGGTCCTGGCAGATGGCTTACCATTGTGTGCACGATGCTGAGTACCTTCCCTCCCCCCACTTTCCAGACCTTCAAATGTGTCCCTTCTTTTAGTATCCATATATAAGCAGGAACACTCATTTGGCCTGACTGTAGGCTCTCCAGTCCTTTCCCAGGGGATCTTTGAATGCCTCTGACTGTGTGCTCTACCACGCGTCTCCCAGACTTAATCCTGGGCACTTCTGCAGGCGGCTGCCCTTCCCAGCGCAGCTTACCTTAGAGCGCAGGCATATCCACAGGGGGTGCTACCCAAGGCTACCCTGAGTTATAGACTCAAGCAGGTCAGAAGAGAATGACAGTGCAGAAGACAGATTTACAATTTGAGACAGAACACTAGAGAGGGGGGAGCAGAGAGAGACACACACAGAATCTGAAGCAGGCCCCAGGCTGAGCTGTCAGCATAGAGCCTGAAGCGGGGCTCCAACCCACGAACTGTGAGATCATGACCTGAGCTGAAGTCGGATGCTTTAACTGACTGAGCCACCCAGGCGCCCCTACAGCTGCATTCTTAAAGATCACATCGCCTGGCCTAGAAAACCCCTTATCTCAGAGAACACTGCTAGACATGTATGCAGGCTCACTTACGTTTGTTGAATAATCAGAAGTCAGTTGTCTGTATTTTACTGTGTGAAGAGGTAAATTCGGGAGAAGTCAATCATGCTGAGGCTCCACTAACCTCCCTGGCTTTGCAGAGACATTTGCATGTTACTCTGAACGCACTCTAATAGAAATGTGGTAGCACATTTTTGCAGTCACAAGATCTTAATTTTAATGAATACCATTTCTCTCGTTTTCTTTGGGAAGTGGAATTAACATTCCAGCCTGAACTACAAACGCTAAATTGTTAATAGCCTCCCTAGAGTTACTTCTTGCCATGACACGTTCAGTGATTTCATCTTGATTTAGACAGAGTGAAATATCAGTGTAGGTTCCCGAGCTGGGAGCTCTGTAAACGCACCTCAAGAAGAGGAAACTCATTTCTTCGAAACCCTGGGAAGAAGACAGAGCCAAATAATTATTATCGGAGGCAGCGCTATAATTTTAAAAAATCATAATGGCTAAATAACAATCATAACATTTGCTCATTTGTATTTGAATGCTTGATGTTTTATGAATTTTGAATGTGATACTGATTTCATCCTGACATAAACACATGATTCTGTCTAACATTCTTTTGCTGCAGGCTGTTGTAATATATTTAATTTTAAGAAAAACCTTGCCTATCCTTTAATATTGTGAAAATGTTCTTGTGTCCACATCCCACTAGTCAGGGAATAAATTATTTCAATTTTTAAACATTTAACCATACTTGTGTATCTAAATTTGACAGATATGGAGCCAAAGATAACTTCTCTGCTAACATAGATCACTTGGAAATGTTTGTGATTACCCATACTCCCCCCGACAGACATTTGCTGTGAATTTTTTATTTGGAATCAGAGCTTTTTATCATTTTCTCTCATTTTAAAATGATCTGTTCACTTTAAATAAGGACCGTTTTCCAACTTGGAATCTGAACTTTTTGGAGAGAGAATAATTGGGAGTAAATAAACCATGGCTGCAACTGGGCAATATTCTAAATATTTCAAGTACTTTGAAAATAGTTGAAAGAAATGGCTTCTAACAGCATGCTGAGTTTTCATAAGACTGCCTCTCTTGATCACAAACTTGAGTGTCCAAAGAATAATCTTTCACGGCTTTGTTCCCGTCAGCCTTCCGTCCTTTTGTGTTCTGCCTTCCGAAGGCCACCAGGCGTGTGAGAGCCAAGATGGTGGCGTTAGGCTTCCCGTCATCCGCATCCTCTCTCCTTCTGGATCCCAGACATATGAGAAGCTCTATTTACTGACTTGCTTAAACAATTTCAGTAAGTCTTGACGCAAATATTGTTTTGTTCCCACTCAACAATGAGTTGAAGACAACTCCATTTATCTCTGAGAGAAAAGTCAAGCACATCGAAAACCAGTAGCGGAACCTTTTAACTATGTGTAAGTCTCCATTAGTCAGACATTCTTGACAGTGCTTAGATTTACAAAAGTACAAGTAAAGCCTTGGTTTGTGAGCATAATTTGTTCCAGAAACATGCTTGTAAACCAAAGCACTTGTATTTCCAAGCAAATTTCAAGAACCATTGGCTCAGTTGTGATCACGTGACGTTCGGCATCACGTACTACTCGTAACGCAAGACATCGCTCGTTTATCCAGTTAAATTTATTAGAAATGTGTGCTCGTCTTGCGGAACACTCTCAGAACACGTTACTCGCAGTCCAAGGTTTTACTGTAGCTTCCCTTGAGGAATGAAATGCCCACTTTCGTCACCCAAGTGCTCAAATGATTACAATTTTCCCGTGTTCTTGCTCTGACTCTGACATCTTCAGCATGACCGTTCATCACCAGTTAGGCCTGGGCTTCAGCGGCGATCTTAAATAGAAACTGTTAAATTTATTAAATAGAAAGTGTTAAATTTATTAATATTATAAAAATATTTTATTAATCGAGAGGCCAAGATGGTTTTAGAACCTTAAACTGAGTTTTACTGTAGATGACCAACATCAAATAACTCTTAGACGTAGAGTTCCTCAGGGTGCCTGGGTGGCTCAGTAGATTTTGGCTCAGGTCGTGATCTCACAGTGAGCTCGAGCCCTGCATCGGGCTCTCCACTGACAGCAGGGAGACTGCTCGGGATTCTCTCTCCTTCTTTTTCTCTGCCCCTCCCCCGTTCACTCACACATGCACGTGCTCTCACTCTCTCTCAAAATAAACATTAAAAAAAAGTAGAATTCCTCTTTCCAAGCGGTGTTCAGTCATTAGAGATTCCAACTAATTTTTCAGAGTATTTTAATACTTTAAACTATTTGATACTTTAGTTCACAATTTATGAGACTGTGAAATCTTTTTTTTTTTTTTTAATGTTTATTTATTTTTGAGAGAGAGAGAGAGAGAGCATGAATGGGGTAGAGGCAGAGAGAGAGCAAGACACAGAATCCGAAGCAGGTTCCAGGCTCTGAGCTGTCAGCACAGAGCCCAACTCAGGGGCTCGAAGTCACGAACCGTGAGATCATCACATGAGCTGAAGTCAGATGCTTAACTGACTGAGCCACCCAGACTGTGAAATCTTTTAACAATGACATCTGTGACAATATGCATTCAATGCCAGCCAAATTCTTACTTTGTGTGTGTGTGTGTGTGTGTGTGTGTGTGTGTGTGTGTGTTTTCTCGTGTTTCTTCATTTGTATTAATAGATACTTAAAGATGCATTTACTCAAAAGTATTCCGTTGCAACACTGTAAACATAGCCTGTTTCTGTAGAAAACAGTGACCAACCAACCATTCCCACCCAGTGCTTAAGCTGTTAACTAATGGAAAGTTAAGTAAATCAAGGTTGGTTGAAATCTTTTCAGCTGGCTGTATACCATCAAATAAGTTAGTGCTCACTCACTCGTTACATCCATTCCTGGTGTATAACTTAGAGCTAATTAGAAGTTAAATCTTGAGTCCTGGGAAGACTCAGTCCATTGTATTCAACATTGTTACGTTGAAATGAACATTTCCCCTCATCTTAAAAGATTGAATAGCATTTCATTTAAACATGAAATAAAATGCCAGCTGGTTAAAAGAGAAAAAAAGTGGTTAATATAATATTCTTTGCCTCAGTGGCACCACCTCTACAGGGTATTGATTTCTTCCCATCCTACTCAGCCCTCAGTCTTGACTAATGAAGGCAGCTGGCAGTGTGGATGATCCCCGGGCAATAAATGATTCAGAAATCATACCTTTTCATTTTGGAGTGAAATACAGTAGCCTTCTCTGACCCTTTCTGGGTCTGTTCCATCCATGCGGCTGCACAGTCTTGGACAAGTCCCTGAGCTTGAGGAATTCTGTCACACCAGACACCCTTTCGTGACCCTCCTTCTCAATCTGGATTCAGGACTTCGGGTCCTGATTATTCTAGATCAGACAGAAGCAAATATATATATAAATGATCAAGGTTTAAGTATATTAGGTTCAGAAAGTGTTCAGTGTGTATTGTGGGATCGGAGCTCATGAACCTTCCTGGGGACTGATGTTTGTTTAAAGTATCCCGGTGCTTCGAAGCTTACCTATGGTCTAACTGAGGCAGGAGCGCCAGCCTGTGCAAAGCACTGGGTTGCAGCAATGTTAATAACATTTTGTCTTATTTTTTATGACCTTTTCTGGAGTTTTGGATTTCATAATTGTGCTCTTTCTTGTCTCTGATCTCAAATTCTAAAATGAAGAGGAGAAAAAAAATCAACTCAACAAACACTTACCTGCTGTGTATCAGACTTTGTCCCTAGATCTGGGGATACATCAGTGAAGCGAAACAGACATAAATCTCTGTCCTCATGGACTTTTCATTCTTGGGTGGAGGGCATAAGGAATGATCTAGAATATCAGAAAGTAATAAGTGCCTGGGGTAAATTAACAAAGGAATAGGCAGACAAGGTATGAAGGGTTCTGGCTGCAGTTGAGAGGTGACATTTGTATAAAGACTTGAAGGAGGTGGGGGAGTGATCCCTGTAAGTGTTTAGGACAAGAACGTTCCAGGCAGAGGAAAGAGCAGGTGCAAAGGCCCTGTGGTAGGAATGTTCCTAACTTATTTTAAAAACAGCCAGGTGTAGCAGATTCAAGGAACAGTGACAGGGCCAGTATGGAGAGACTGGAGGGAGGGTGGAAACAGTGGAAGGTGAAGTCAGGTCCCTTACTGCAATACCAGGGACAAAGATAACTGTGACTTGGCCCAGGGTGGTCGCAGTGTAGGTGGTGAGAAGAGGTCACATTTTAGATCACTGTGGAGACAGACCTAACAGATTTCCTGACATATTGGATATGGGGCATGAGAGAGATAAGGGAACCAAGAATAACTAGGGAAAGTCGATTTTGAGGACAAGATTGGTGTTGAATTGTTCTGTTCAATTTAGGGTATGTTGATTTGAGATGCTTACTACATATACAAGTAGATGTCCCACAGGCATGATCTGACTTTTCCTTCAAGTCGTGGGATTGACCTAGTCTTGGCTAGGCTTGCACAAGGGCTCAGAAGCTTCTGGAATTTCCTTGCTATTGCATGGATATGATATGCTGAACATTAGGCCCAGTTTCTGGCGTTAGCTATATATAACTCCACACTTTCATTTGCTATGCAAAGCCTACCAGAATGCAAGAATGTGAGCATAATGTTTCTAAATGGTAACCTTGAGTCAGTCTCGAACTTGTTTCCTAAGGAGAGAAAATTAACTCTGTTTTATAAACTTTAATGCTTTAACTGCTGTTAGCTACACATCACTTGTATCATTACCGGGAGGGTGTCACTGTGGGTTCTCCTGGCTGAACCTACGTGGTGCTTCTCACCACCACCTGAGTGGTTTATGGAGGGGTACAGGAACCTCTCCAGGCCGACGTGGGGCTGTGTGCATGCATCGTTAGGCCTTGATTAAGATAAAGCTTGGGGGCGCCTGGGTGGCGCAGTCGGTTAAGCGTCCGACTTCAGCTCAGGTCACGATCTCACGGTCCGTGAGTTCGAGCCCCGCGTCGGGCTCTGGGCTGATGGCTCAGAGCCTGGAGCCTGTTTCCGATTCTGTGTCTCCCTCTCTCTCTGCCCCTCCCCCGTTCGTGCTCTGTCTCTCTCTGTCCCAAAAATAAATAAACGTTGAAAAAAAAAATTTTTTTTAAAAAAAGATAAAGCTTGTCCCAGGCGTGCACGTATTATCTGGGAAGTCTTCTGCAACCAGAGAATAATCCAGAAATCAGTGAAAACTTACTGTGAAATCCTGTAGAGTTTATTTGTTGTCAATTTAGTATTAATCCCTCGATATGATTGTGTTAAATAATGCCCGTTATAGACACACATTTAGAGGTAAGTGACACATAGTCAAATGCGGTTATCTGTAGTAATGGTTTCCTCCTCTGAAAGCTCATTTTATTTAGAAAAGCAGATAAATACCTACCAGTTTTCACAATTTAGAGCTGCTGTAAATGTTCCAGAAATAAATATCTGGGCAACATTTACCTCTCCCTTCGTGCTCTACATTTTCAAAATTTTATGCCAACCTCATTCATCTGGCGGTATATCCACTAGATGGCTCCATGATTGCCCCAGGCTTTCATCCAAAGAAATGTGAGCACAGCTCTCATTTTTCAATTTTTCACCCACTAAATTTGTGCCTCCCCAAAATAAATCCAGTGCTGGCAAGTGTGTGATGAAACCCGTGTCCATCCCCTCTGGTGTCAGTGAACATTTAGCCCCTATCGAAAGTATCAGCTGTCGTGGTTCAAGAACCGTAGTATTACAAATAACCTTGACCCAGTAATTTTGTGCCTAAGTTTATCGTAGAGAAATCATCAGAAACATGGGATATGTTGTATGTACAAAATTATTTATAGTTCAGAAATTGTAGTCAATCTAAAAATCCACCAACATGGGCATGATCAGGTAAATTATACTTGACTCCTTTGGTGGAATATTTTGTGGTCAGTAGAAATTATTATAATACAAATTAGCAATGTGGAAAAATATATGGGCTATTATGGTTGGAAGTGAAGCAACACAAAAATAGTATGTTCACTAGGTTTCTAAATTACTCCTCTTGAGCAAAGGACCACAGAACATAATCTCCCCATCCATATGTCTCAAAGACCTCTATTTATATCAATTAAATATTGCTACACTGACCACTCTGAAATTTACTGACTTAAGACAAGAGCCACTTTAATGGCTCATGATTCTGTTCAGCCACTGGAGCTGGGAGTTTCTGGCCATTCTTTTACTGGTCTTGACTGGGCTATCTCATGCATCCTTGGTCAGCTGCAGGTCAGATAGGAGGCTATGCAAGTCTGCCGGGCTGTCTCACGTACCTGGGATTGTGGCTGGGCCACTTCTGCCCCATGTGGCCTCTCGTTCTCCAGCAGGCTAGCCCAGGCTGGTTCTCAAGGCAGAACCCAGCTCGCCCAGGCTGGGTCCAAGAGGGAGAACGGAAGTGTGCAGGGCCCCGTGAATCCTAGGCTTGGAACTGGTACATCACTTCCATCACATCCTGTCGGCCACCCCAAGTCCCAAGACCAGCCCAGATTTAAAAGTGGGAAAAGAGTCCACTTCCTGATAGGAGGAGCTGCAAGGTCACATGGTCAAAGGTGCGGATACTAAGCGGAGAATAACTGCAGCCATTTTTGCAAACGTTCGACCCTCCCAACTCACTGAATTGTTCTCACCGAATTGTTGAGGTTCCTTAGTGATGTTCTCAAGAGTTCAGGTATTCCTGAGTGCCTAGACCTGCTATTTTACCCCAGGCTGAGATCCATCCCGAATGCCCCGGTGGGTACCACCTGGGATTGGTCAGTGCCCATTCTGGCTGCTCGGTCCCACACCATGCGGATTCTTAAGTATTTTGACTGTCTCTTCTGTTTGACCTTCCCTGATTGGAGGGCCCCCAACAGGCACAAATGTTTACCACCTTTTCAGGGTTATCACCCTTCTGAACACAGTTTAGAGGAGGTGAACTTAACTCTTAAAGGATTTAATCTTCAAAAACAGAAGATGTAATTATGGTAGTTGGGACCCTTACTTATTTTTAGATCAAAATCTTGTTTTTTGATTTAAAGGAAAAAACCCGAGAAAAGGAAGGTCTAAATATCTTTAAACAGTACCAATTCTGGTTAATTTGTGTATTTTAAAAACAGAAAAAACATGAGTGCACAGGGATGTTTAATGGCATAGTGTGGAAATTACAACTCACTTTGGGGACTGGCCAATGTGGGGTTGAATAGTGAGCCATAAACTCTTAGAAAAGGCCCATACTTTTGTCCATAGAATCTCAATATTATCTCTCCTTACAGACAGAAAACCTGCAATAATGTATCCATCAGGAACCCCAAAAGCCAATTTTTCATAGTTTTCCGGTAGCTTTCTGGCTTGAGTTTATGCATTAGCCTTGTAAGCCAAATATTATTTTCCCTCCCTTGCATCTGAAACTGAATGTCAGTTGCTAAACGTGGTATATGGTATTATTTGGGTGCCCGAGTCTCCCATTCATTAGCAGAATCAAATGATAGATGCAGCATCGCCAGGAGGGACACAATTTTTCATCTACTGTAAACTCATAAGGCCAAGTGCTGCCTAGTCAGTTGTCGACTGTGAATGTGTTGATTTGTGTTAGGCCTGTGACCTATAGGGGCGAAAAGTGTGGGCGTAACGTCGCCAGGCAGGAGGGCATCATTCATTTCCTCTGTCACCTGGGATACTGAGCTGACGGGTACGCGCTTCTGCAGTGCGATATTGTACTAGCCCATCCAAGGACTCTTGACGATCTCATCATCCTTAACCTCTTACGGCGAGAGAGGCTGGGTTAAGCAAGGCAGTTTGCTTTGGCAAGCGTCACTGTGGCCCATTGGAAAGAACAGAAATCAAATCTGTTAATAGTGTGAATTTTTCTTTGGCTTCAGTCGATTTCAGTGGCTCTTCGCCTATGGAACTTGAAGAGTGCTCACCCCTCGCCCCCGGGGATTCTGACTTACTGGGTCTAGAGGGGCCTGGAAATCTCTGTGTTCCAAAGCTCTGGGGCTGAGACCCCTGGGATTGGGTCTGTGTTCCGAAGAAGAAAGGTCTGCCAGTCATTTAAACGGCGTTCAGTGTCCACTACTCACCACTGCAGTATGCTGAAAACCTTCCTGTGGCCCTTCGCACGGTGTGGCATCAGTCTCAGAATCAAAAGGCTGAGGCACTCCTTCTGTTCTGTTTTCAGTGTTTGTAGCAGGAAGGCTCCCCCTCTCCCCTATCCCCCGCCCCTCACACCAGGCAGATGCCAGGCATCGGTGATTGAAGAGAGGCAGGAGTTAGGGTTCCAGAAGGAATTCAGGATCACAGAGCTTCTATGCAGGAAAATTAAACAGCAAATAAGTGCTGACCATAAGCACAGCAGGCACTCATAGAGGCCATGGGAGGGAGAGAAATTTCAGGAGACTTTTGGTCCCTAAAGGATGGATGGGGGGACGCCTGGGTGGCTCATTCAGTTAAGCGTCCAACTTCAGCTCAGGTCATGATTTCCCAGTTCATGGGTTCGAGTCCCATGTCAGGCTCTGTGCTGACAGCTCAGGGCCCGGATCTTGCTTTGGGTTCTGTGACGCCCTCTCTCTCTCTGTCCCTCCCCCACTCACACTCTCTCTCTCTCTCTCAAAATAAACATTAAAAAACTTTTTTAGGGGCGCCTGGGTGGCGCAGTCGGTTAAGCGTCCGACTTCAGCCAGGTCACGATCTCGCAGTCCGTGAGTTCGAGCCCCGCGTCAGGCTCTGGGCTGATGGCTGGGAGCCTGGGGCCTGTTTCCGATTCTGTGTCTCCCTCTCTCTCTGCCCCTCCCCCGTTCATGCTCTGTCTCTCTCTGTCCCAAAAATAAAAAAAAAATAAAAAAAAAAAAAGTTGGAAAAAAAAACTTTTTTAAAGGATGGATGGGCTCTGATGGGGCACATTCCTGGCCCAGGAGTGGCCCATCACAGCACCTGGGGCTCTGTTTGCAGAGGTCTGGAATGTCCTAGGTGGCCTGGCCCCTCTTGCTCCCCCCACCAACTTCCCGCCACAGGGACGGAGCCCCTCACTCAAGCCCCTTGGTGTGTGGTCCTCGGGCTTGGGGTTCCCTCCGCTCACCGTCCTCTGCTCTTCCTCAGGCTCCTCTTTCTAGTTTAGGCCTCAGCACAAATGTCGCCCCTCACCAAAGACCTCTGACGTCTCAGTGATAATTCTTCCTCCATCAGCGGCTCTGAGACATGGCAGCCTCCCCGACACGGTCCCCAGCTGGTGGACAGTTTCCCAGGCCTGCGCCACAGACAGGACGGGCCTGCCTGACCCCCGGCCTCAGCCGGGAAGCTCGGCTCTGGTGTGGCAAGTGTGGGGCCTGTGGCCTCCAGCATGCACCGGGGCTGGCGCTGCAGCCTGTCCCCCTGAGGGCCACCCTGGTCAAGATCCCCAGGCGCTTTGCCTTCCTGCCCCGCTTCCCACTGCTCTCTAGGGATCCCTTCCCTTTCTCTCAGACTGAGTTATGTGTCTCCTTGTCATTTGGGTTGTGTGCTGCCCAGCATTTCCATGTGTTTGGATGAAGGGGCAGGGGAGGGGGACTTGTCACATCACTGTCACTATTCATATTGTCCTGAAGTCACATTATCATTACAAAACAAATCTGATCACTTCCATTCCTATAAAAACTCTCATGATTTTTTCTACTGACAGCATAAAGTACAAGCTCCTTAGCATGACCCACAAAGCCCATCACAGCTGGCCCCATACGCTCTCCCACCGCATCTCCGCGCCCTCCAGTGACACCGACACCACTCCCATCCCTGGGTCCTGGGCCCACCGCGTCCTTCATACCTTCATGCCTTGGTTCCCACCAAGCCCTCTCTACAGGGAGTCATTCTGCCTTCAGTCCGCTTTGTAAACTGCATCTAATCCTTCGAGGTGCGGGTGGAATATCACCTCCACCGAGAAGCCTACCTCACACCTGCCTTGTGCAAATCCCCAGGCTGCTGTCTTCAGGGTCTCCAGTGAATATTGACCTCTCTTTGCCTGCCTGCCCTAGTTCACGTGACTGATCTCACCAGCAGAATCTCAGGTGGCACCCGCTGGCAAAGGAGTCTGGGAATTGTCGTTTCCAGGGTTCCTTCCTACAGGCAGGAGCTTAGAAGGGTAGCAATGGTCCTTAGTATCGAGAGACGATATTCAGCATACATGTGCCACAGCCCTTGTCCGTGGGGGACTCATGGCCTGCAGAGTGCGAATAATTCTGGGAAGCACCTGGAATATGCTTTGTCATGCTGCCCACAGGGATCTGGCACCTCAGGAATAAAACTCAGTCCAGTTACTTGGGTCCCCCTCCACCCCCTCCCAGTGCAAGCCCGCTAATCACTGATACCACCGCAGAGCCAGAAAGGGCTCGCTGAGGAGTGGAAGCCCGCTGAAGATGAGAGAAGCCCGGAAGGGAAGCAGTAAGAGTAAGAGAAAAGCCTCCGAAGCCAGACGGGGAGGGTTTAGATCCTAGCTCTTCCGCTCCCCAGCTGGGTGAAAGGCACTTAACCTCTGTCTCAGTGTCCCCATCTGTTAAACAGAAGTAGTAACAGCACCTTCCTCGTCCCGTCATTGTAGGATTAAATGAGCGAGTCCCTGCAGAGTGATGGCACATAGCAAATCTTCAGTGAACTTAGCTGTCGTCATCATCACTATCTCTGTAATGTCATAGGGCGGAGACCTGACCAGATCTTAGACCAAAATAAGGTTGCTCTAATGGAGATGATGAGGGGCAGCTCTGGTGAGACCAACTCACTCTCCCCTTCCTGGGGCTTCTCTCTAGCCCTGCGCTCTTGTTTCTTCCGTACAATGAGGAGAGGTGGGGTGAATATGCCCCAGGATTCCTCCTGCTCTGATGACCTCGGACTCCGCAGCCTTCATCAGCCTGAGGTTCTGCGGGATGTCAGAGGGTACCGCTCACGATTTCGTCCTGTGAAAGTTCCCCTCAGCCTTGGCCTTTTGTCGACATAAAATGTGTGGGTTCAGGCACCAAAATCATATTAAGCTCACTTTGTATTTTGTGGGTGTTTTCAGTAATGCTGAATCTCTGAGGGAGTTTTGTGAGAGTGTTTATGATTGTTTTTAGTGGGCGTTGGGGGCCAGGTGACTGTAAAATCTAATCAAAAATTCAGAGGCTAGAGTCACCCTTGGGGATATTTCATCATTTATTTCAGTCATTTTCGCGCACTGGGCCTTCTCCCTCTAATACCTGAAACTATAAACTCAGTAAGTAATAGCCATGATTTTGAAATGGTCGCTGCCCTCAGATGATGGCATGATATTCCAGAATTAGAAACATTTTAAGGCCGTGGTATATAATTGCCACAGCAACAGCAATAATAAGACAACTTAAGAAGGTTAACTAAAAAAAAAAAATTAATGTATGGGAGATACAGCTATAGTAGAAAAAGCTAGAAAGCCTCAGAAGTTGCCCACCTGCTTCAGATGTTCCCCCAGCAGCACTCTCAGACACGGAGCCCCCTCCACACCCACAATGTGCTTGGTGCTATGGACCCTGACGGTCAGATGGGAGTGCCTGCCTTGCTGTGAATGGAAACCGGAGGGACCCAAAGGTTCGCCATCTTTGACCCTCACCTTTCAAGACTAGGCTGGAAACTGGCCATTCAGATTACTTCCAGGAGGGTTTCTTGTCTGAGTAAACAGCCACCGGGCACGTCCATGAGTGGGTTTGGCAGCTCTTTGGCTGGTTATACTTTGGGGCATAATAAGGTCCCTTGAAGCATTGTTAGGATCATGGAGTAGTTACTCTCTTATGTCACCAGTAAATCACAAAAACTCTGAGTCCAACTGGTTTAAGCAGAGAGTAAGCACGTTACACCTTCTAGAAGGGAGTCAGAGATACAGGAGGGCCCAAGGCTCTCCCTCCCCCTCACTCTCAAATTGCCCTCCTTGTCTGTCACATGAGCTGCTTGGTTGGACTGTAGCAGGCCACTGGTGGTAGTTCCAGAAATCACACCAAGACAGGCCCTCTAGAGCTTCTCTGGGTTCTGCCGAGGTCTGGGAGAAGGGACCTTCCAAAGAAGCTCCCCACAGACTTTCTCTAAAGTCTCCTTGACCAGCTTAGGGTCAGTGCCTAAGCTGGGATGAGCTCAGGCTGCTTGGACACACCCATTGGGGCTCGGGTGGGCCCAGCTTCCCTAGGCAAAGCCATGTGGAGAAGCGCATACCTGGGATTCAGTCAAGAAGCAAAAAGTGGGAGATGGAAGGTTTATGGCCACGGAGATTTCACGTTCTGTTCGTGAAATTATTGAAGTTTGGTTTTCCCACAAAACTTACATACGAAGGATAAATAGAAGCAAACTGAATTTTAGGATAATTCTCCTCATCAAAGAAATCACTGTTTCCCTTTGGGTCTGCTCACACACACCTTAGACTTAAGAGATCTAGAAGCAACTCTGAAGACATTTACCCAGTCACCTTGTATTTACACACAGGCTCGTGGGATCAGTTCCAAAAGAAGTTTCAACCCTGGTTTAAGAAAACCAGCTAGGTAGACCCTGTCTTCAAATGTGCATCCCTGGCCAATAATAAGATTCACCAGGCTACACCTTATGGAACAGACGTAACTTCAGACTCAGTGCAGTACTTTCCAGAATGACTCTAGTTCCTGTATTTGGACTCTGGCGAATGTTGTCATCCTAGGCGGGTTTGAGGCTTTTCCCTCAATTTTGTCCAGAGAAGAGGGATGCTTCCATAGACCCGAATCTCTAGTCAGACAGCAGTTGAAGGGTGTTCAAACCCCCGGAGAGTTTCCGTGTCTCAGGGGGGAAAGGAGAAGCTAAAATGTGCCCTCCGCCGGTCCCACCTCTGTGTCCTGTCCTCTGCAGAGCGAAATTACACAACCAGATTTCACCCCACAGGGCCCCCGTTTGATCTGACTTTGCTTTTGAAATGTGGACCAAGAAAAATCAATCTAAAGATAAGCATCCTATTCCACTCACAGCCGAAACGCCCATCCCAAGGGCAGAAAGAGGAAGCTGCCTTGTTTTCCTCCTCACATCGTTTCAGTTCTTGAGCCAACAGGAAACCTTATCCCACTCTCTCCTGCTCGGTCCTCTTGTCCTTCCTTCCACTGAGTTAAACGGGAGCAACTTTCTTTCCTCCTGCTTGTTAGAGGAAACACATCCGTCCCTGGCCCTTTGCTCAGCCTTCCTCGACCTCCAGCCTCCCTTGCTCGGTGGCCTTCCTCACCTTGGCTCTCGTGCACCCTCTGCGTGGCCCCAAGATTCAGTCCCCACCCTGACCTTGCCATTGATCGTGGAGACTTTGACCGGGTCTGCCATGAGCGCTTAGAATTGCACCAGGCCCTCTGATGTGCCCGGAGCGCCAGCAGGGAGCTCTCATGCCTCCTGCATGGACTCTCTCCAGTCTTCAGTGAATGGTTTGCACAAAGAGCAGTTATAAGACAGATCTGCAGTGTCCTACCATGGAGAAAGACACAGACTGGGCCTCGGGGCCCTGGAGAAGCCCAGCTGGGGAGATGATGGGTGTCCCTGGGGAGCAAGGAGGTCTCTGCCTCAGGGATAACTGTCACTCCCAGGGGGAAGGTTTTGTACAGAGACTGAAGGCAAGAGGCAGGGAGGGATGGAGCGGAGAGAGAAGGCCCTGGGTGTGAGAAGGCCCGAGCATGGAAGAGAAAGGAGGCGTTCTGCAGTTTTGGCGGGAAGCCTGGCCCAAATCTGTACTCCTGTGCCACTCCTGAGCATACACGTGGAACCGTCTTTCTTTGCCCAGCCCTAGCTCCCTTCCCTCCTAGGCAGGGCTATGGCCACGGCCTGAGGCACTGCCTGGGCCCTGGAGAAGATTCTCTCCTTCCCTCTACCACGTGCCCTGCCTCCTCCTCCTGAAGGTCTGGACAGGCCTCGGGATTGCACCCAGGCGGACCCTCTGCCACTTGTCACAGCCTCAGCCTTCCAGCTGCCCTTACTCCCTTAGCTGCTTTCCCACATGACTTCTGGCAGCTTCATAGCCTCTGAGCTTTGGGTTGGGCAGATCCAAAAATGCAGCCTTGGGTGACCACCAGAATAACTACGTGCCAAATCCAGGCTCTGGAACTTGACTCTGTGGCTCAAGAAAGGAGCCTGAGTCTCACTCCCCATGCCCCCCCCCCCCCCAACCCCCGGAAAAACAGAGATAAAAATAATGCCCACCTCAGAGGCTTATTACAAGGATTCAAGAGCATAATATATGAAAGACCTTCACAGACCGTCATTCACCAATCTATTGTCTTTAAAAAAATTTTTTTAATGTATATACATTTTTGAGAGAGAGAGAGAGAGAGAGGCAGAGAGAAAGGGAGATACAGAAACCAAAGCAGACTCCAGGCTCTGAGCTGTCAGCACAGAGCCCGATGCGGGTCCCCAACTCAAGAAACGTGAGATCATGACCTGAGCCGAAGTCGGACACTTAACCGACAGAGCCACGCAGGCGCCCCCAATCTATTGTCTTTTTAATGGAAATTAGTATATTATCAATCTCCGAAGATACGGAGCCTCTCGTTCAGCATGCCACAGCAGCACACGCACCAGAACGAGGTTCCAGAAAGGACCTTCCTTCCCTAGATATTGACAAAATGAGTGCAGCTCTAAAGCAATGGCCGATTGAAATTTCAGTCAATAAAGGAATATAGAGGGAACAAGCTCTCCCCCACCCCTTTCTCTAGCCACCAGATTCTCTTCTCAGGAGGCGTCCAGCGCTATCATTTTCTGTGTATCCGTCCACGGGTGCCTTGTGCATATACAAGAAAGGGTTGGACGGCCACTCTCCCCCTCCCCCTTTACACAAATGGCAGCTTCCTTCCTTCCTTCCTTCCTTCCTTCCTTCCTTCCTTCCTTCCTTCCTTCCTTCCTGTTTTATTTCTTTTGAGAGAGGGAGAGCACAAGCAGGGGAAGGGCAGAGAAAGAGGGACAATCCCAAGCAGGCTCAGCACTGTCAGTGCCGACCCCGAGGTGGGGCTTGAACTCACAAACCATGAGACTGTGACCTGAGCCGAAATGAAGAGTCAGGTGCTTAACCCGCTGAGCCACCCAGGCGCCCTACTACAGGCTGCACCTTTCACACTTCCTCCTTGGTGGTTTCGTCTTTGCCAATCAGGAGGTGGAAATGATATTTTGCTGTGTCTGTCATTCGTGTTTTACTTACTGTAAGTGGGATTAAGTGCAATTTCCTGGCCACAAACCACGTGAGTTTCTTTTCTTGCGAGCTCGATTTTCCTGCTTTGCCCTTTAGGGTTTTTTGTTGTTGTTGTTCAGTTGATCTTATACTTACTGGTTTGTAGCTCTTTACTAGGGAAGCGAGCCCTCTGTGATCCTTGTTACAGCTCTTTTCCCAGCATATGGTTTACCTCTTGATTCCACTTGAATTGGTTTCCATGTGGACTGTGATTTTCTGCAGTCACACTTCTGTCATATACCATGGAAAGAATGAATGAAGATCAGGAGGGCTGATCAGCTCTGAGGGCTGCCTCTCAGTGAGTCTGTCTTGAGCCTTTATTCTTTTTCTGTCACCTGTTGTTATCCTCTGACCTCCTATCTCAGCCAAGGGTCCAAGGGCTGGGGCTTTGACTGGGGTGGTCCAAAGAAGCAAGGGACAGTCCAAAACATTGAGTCTTGGGGTAAATTAAGGACACAGCTTAGATCTCAAATGAAGGGCCTGCCCTGGAGAGCAGCCTGGAAGGTCTGGGTGACCAGAACAGGAATCCTCAGAGCTCTGGGAAAGGAGTCTTTTGTTAAGTTGCAGTTGGGTTAAGGATGCCAAGCCTGTTCTACACATCCTGTCATCTGGCAACTACAGGAAAATGAGAGAATTAACCTAGTGAATGAATTGAACCCACACATTTTGAGGTCAGCCACTAGACAGGTGTCTGTCATTCATGGACACACCTCCTCCAGCTCATTTTCTCCCCTAGGACAATAAGCCAGGCCCTTGTAGATCAACAGTAGTCCCATCCGGTACATATTGTGTCATTGTGGAATCCTAGAATTGGGCTGGGAAAGGAACTGGTTCTCAGTCCCTTCTGCATTGACGTCCCCACTGTAAAAACTATGGCAAAACCCATGTGTGGTGAGGACAGTTCACCACCACCTGCTCTGCGTGGGGGGCTGATGGCAGCAGCAGCTGGGTCAGTCTTGATCAGAGAGCCTCATTTCCTGGATACGTGCCATCACCCTAGCCCCTGGCCTCTGGCCCCTGTGGATGGTTGGAAAGGTTCTGGGCAAGTTCACCAGCAGCTGGGTTGTTCCCTCATGAGTATTCAGACATCCTGTGGATGCACCAGCTTGTCTGGACTGGTAGCTGAGAGGTTTGCTCTGAATGCCGTTACTGATTTTTCCCCACCCTTTATCATCTCCCCACCCTTTGGCCATTCTCTGGAAGTTGGATTCTAATCTTTCTTTGAAAAGAATATTTCTCAAAAGAAATGTTTTCTCCCTCTGCTAGACATTCCTGGAGCAAGGGGATGAACAAGAGGCTTTGATCTTGAAGGCATTCTTTTTAAGTTTGATCTTTTGATCTAATGTTTTGTTTCTGCGCACTTAATGGTTTGCTTCAAAATCACCTAAATATCAGGTCAAATAAGACAAATACTTTCAAAAGCAAAACCCATACTGATGCTTTATTGTAACCCCTAACAAAGTGCTGTTAAATTGTCCTTTGCAACGAGCACGTTGATTCTAACTGGGCAGGGAGTGAAGAGGAGAACTTCCCAGGTCTCCTCTGTGACAGGGAATCACCAGCCTCATGATCTTCAAAGCCCAAATAGCAAATACGTATCAATAGCTCTGCTCTGTCTCATCACTGGCCTACTATTCTTTATAGGAAGTAATAGATGAGTTGGATCTTCGGGGACGTTCACGAAGACCACAGGCCTCACGGTGATTGATTGTCTGTGTCTTTTTCACGAGGGCTGTGGGACAACCCGGCTCACTCTGCTTTGGCCCCGTTGGACTATGGACCGCTTAGCCTGTGGGTGGTACAGGGCACAGGCATCTCTGGTGTTCTCATACAACTATCAGTGCATCGGGCACCGCATCCGGGTTGCCAGAGTTGGGTAGCTATGATGGCGGCATCGTTTCCCCTCACCCTTTGCCTTCCCTGCCACCACGTAGATAGAAACCCTGCACATGAGGCTGTGAGATACACGATGCAGAGAAACGCCAGCGGATTGGAGCGCAGCGCCTTAGGACGTAATGGATGGCCCTGCCTGTTGAGGTTTCGGGAACCTACCATGAATCAAGCCTGGCAGAATTTGTCTTCTGGCTCAATACAGTTATAGGCATGTATTCTTTGCCAAGGCCTATAACGAATTGGGCTATATCGGTGCCCAGATATTCTTACAAATAAGAACTTGAGATTCTGTGGTTGCCACCCATCTTTAAATCCATGAGTCAGTACCTAGGCCTTTTATTCTTCTTAATACAATTAATCTCTGCTTTCTAAGGAAAAATACCACCGCTGTGACTAAATATCAGTGTATTGTTGGCTATCTGTGTGGCTGTACAATCTTAAAGTATACTGCAGACTCACGTGTGTGCACAAAAAGGGAAAAGCTAGAAACATCCCAGGTACCCAAGAATAGAGAAAAGGTTGGATAAACTTTGAACAGGAAAGCATTACAATTAATACATGAGAACTTCACTTCAGGGCAAAACGGAGTAAGAGGGCACAGATTTACCCTCCAACCTGAAACAAAAATAACAACCAAACAAGAAAATATTAAAATAATTTTATAAATATATATTTTTTTACTTATAAAACAAAGGTTTTTAAGACACTGGCCATCAAGCAGTGAAAAATAGCGGTCCCTGAGAGATAGTTCACAGGGAGATGAATCTTGTGGTTGCCCCAGCTTGAGAGTTTGCAGGCTACGGCCTACGGAAGGGGCAGTGAGGTGGAGCCCAGAAGATCACCCCAGTTGAGATGGAGCTGAGTCCAGAGAGACCAAGGCAGCTGGAGTTCTCAGGACACAGCCTCAGAGAGGAGAGGTCAGGTGTGCATGCAGAGAAACCTCAGACACCCACAGCTGGTTCCCCTTGAATACTCCACAGAGTACTGATCAATACCTGTGAGGCCAGGGAGAGATCTATCCAAAGGGATTAAAGGGAACAGAGCCTGGTGCTCATAAAGAGCCAGGAATAGTGTTCCCACCAGCCTAACTGGAAAATTTCATAATTCACGAGGCATAGGGTAGAATACACAGAAAGGTCTTGCTTGCCTCGGTAGCAGGGGACAGTTAGCCCCAAATTGAGCAGGGCTCCAGACCCTCCTAACACATCAAAAAGGAAAGACCCAAAATCATAAAAATGTTTCCGGTAATTCAACCGCATCCCGAAACAAAAACCAAGAATATTTATGAGGATACAAAAATATCAAGCATCAGGGCAAATTGCATAATGTCTGGCGTCAAAGATTACAAGGTATACAAAGAAGCAGAAAAACACAATCCATCAAAACAAATCCGGAACTGACACAGATGTTAGAATTAGCAGATAAGGATGTTAAAAGTTATTATAACCATATTCCATACACTTAAAACCTTTAGCAGAGACATGAATATATATCTTTTAAGAAGACCTAAATAGAGCTCTTAGAGATGAAATACACATGGAAAGAAATCTACAGTGGATCAGACCTTGCAGAAGAAAAATGAAGCTTGAATACATAATTATGGGCACTATCCAAAATGGGACACAGAATAATAAAAAGATAAAGAGCATCAAGGAACTTTTGGATAACCTCAAGTAGCTTAACATATGTGTCATTAGAGATCCTGGAAAAGAGGAGGCCAGCAAACATATTTGAAGAAACAGTAGTTGGAATTTTTCTAAATTTGGTGAAAGTTATAAACCCACAGATCCAATATGTTCCGTGAACCCCAAACACAAGAAGCGTGAAAACAAAAGGCACATTACAGTCAAATTGCTCAAAACCAGTGATAAAGAGAAAAGTCCTCAGGTAGCCAGGGGAAAAAAAAACATTACATACGGAGGAACAAAAATGAAGATGACAGCCCATTTCTCTTTAGAAACGATGCAAGAGAGGAGACAGTGAAATGACACCTTTGAAGTAGTGAATGGAAACATTGTCAGCTTCAAATTGTATATCCAGCAAAAGTATCTTTCAAAACTGAAGACAAAAAAAAAAAGACATGTTCTTATATGTGGAAGTGGAAAGAATTCATTAACAGCAGACCCACACTACAAGAAGCCCTTCAGTTGGAAGGAAGATGACACCAGATTGAAAGCTGTATCAACACAAAGAAATGAAGGTCATCAGAAGTGGTAATGACATTCCCATCAGCAGCGTATGAAAGTTCATGATAGTTCCATTTGTAATACCCCAAAGCTGGAGACAGCCCAAATGCCAATCAGTAAGTGATCAGATTAACAAACTGGTATGTCCATCTGTACAATGGAGTACTACTCAGCTACAACAAGGAATGAATTCTTGATACATTCTACAGCATGGATGAGTCTCAACATAATTGTATCGAGTGAAAGTAGCTAGCCAGAGACTATCTGCTGTCTGATTCCACCTACATAAAATTTTATGAAATGCAAAATAGTGACAGAAGGCAGATCAGTGGTTGCCTGGAAATGGAGGTGGGAGCAGAGAGAAGAAGGGAGAGATTACAAATAGGTGTCAGGAGACTTTGGGGATGGTGAATATGTTCACCATCTGGATTATAGTGTTGGTTTCATGGACGTGTACAATTGTACGCATACGTACCATTTAGCAGATTGTATAACTTATGTTTGTGCCCTTTATCACGTCAGTGAAACCTTGATAAAACTGTTAAAAATTAATACATGAAGACATAATGAAAGTGAGAAGGAAATAGAAAAAGGACATAGAAAAACATAAAAGACATAATTTTAGAAGCCCTGTATCAACTTGCTAAAAACTACGTGATCCAGATGGTTAAAAAGAAATAATTTAGGAAGATGTCGTGTTTAGAAAAAGAAGAGTTACTGTAGTAATCTTTGCCACTTGTTCTAATACAAAAAAGTGAATAGAAGACAAAAATGCACTTTTTCTCAGGTTTTGTCATTTTATGGATTTGAATTTCATTGTCTCTATTTGAGCTTTTTAATAGCTTCCTTAGGAATGTACCCTTTCTGTGCCCCGGTCTCTTCATATGTGAAATGGGAACATTAACAGCGTTTAACTCTTAGGAGCTCAGATGAGCTAATTCCTCTCTAAGTGCTTCAAACAGTACCTGGCACACGGCATTCGGTACATGTTAGCAGGACCAGCTGCTAATATAATGGTGCCTCACAACTACCTTGGATCCAAGAATGAAAGGCAGAGGCTGAACTTTGGAGTCGTATTGAGTCCGCCCCAACTCCATACACTCAGAGAAAAAACAACAAAAGCTAAAAACAAAACAAACAGAAAAAACCAGATCCAGAGGAAGGGAAAAAGGATTTAAGATCTTTGTGCTTCCTAACTCTGAGACTGAGACCCTACAGCAGTGCAGAGCAAATCTTTGAGTCTCCTGGGCAGACGGTCGGATATGCACATGGAACCTGTTACAAGGTCACGGCCCCCCAGCTGGGCGGACTGACTACCTCCCCTGGATGTCTAGGCCTGGCCCTCAGACCCTTTCTTGGTTAGGCATCTGTATCCTCCCCTGTCTGTGTTCATCCCTACCTCTTATCTCTGAACTCCGGGCCCCCTATTCGAGCAGGTAGTTTTTATTGTATGTTACGGATCACTTTTTTCTCTGAGTGATGATCCTCTTGTTCTCCACCTTGGACTAACAGCCTTGTCTGCCATTGTCCTGGGATGTTTACGTGATGTGTGTATGTGTGTTTGTTCTAATATATACATTCTATCTTAAACAGAAAACAGTGTGTAATTTTCACACGTAACAGTTCATAGTAATAAATAGTATTTTCATTGTACCTTCAAACTAAAGGTTGAGTCATCAAAAGGTACGGAGGGTGGGAAAAAAAGTGAGCCGCCAGAGTCAAGGACTTTTCCCCAGTACCCTTGCAACTACGGTTATGTTCAAATACTTTATTGTACACTTCCCTTTTATTAAGTAATTTAATTTTATAGGAACCTGTAAAATGAAATGTATTATCATTTGAGTAACTTTAAGAGACATGGAGATTATACTATTTAAAGGAACCCTATGAAGGTCCATTAAGTAGATAATCTGCATAAGAATTTGTTTTTCATAAAGTTGCGTTTCATTAAAATAGTGCCAGAATTCCTATGATCTCAACTCAACGTTTCATTATCATGAACCAAGGCATCTCATCAAGGTAGCAACTGAATCATGGTGCCTTTTTGTCATGGGGTGAAATGGACTGAAGCCTCCTAATGTCTGTAATTAAGGGAGCTTTCAGATCACGTTACATTCTCCGGAAGCCACCTCATCCATATGCTGAAAGACTGCGTTTGACCATCAATTCCTAGAACTCATTTATCTATCCTAGGCCCGATGTCTGTTTCTAGGATTTTGTATAAAAGGACATGTTGGGTAATAGGTAATATTGCAGGCTGTGGCCTTCATTCTTTTCATGGATTTGCATTGAAATTATTAGTGAAGCTAATGGAGGGGGATGAAATTACCCATTTCCAAGGAATATCTTGGAATGATGAAGGAGTAATTATATTCTAAATACAAAATAAGGTTGTCGTGCTGATCCCACTTTAATTTTTTCCAGAATGCTGATCTGTTCTAAAATTCATACAGAACTAATTTCAGAGGAGTGAATAAAGCTTGCTTGAAATTTTCACTCAAATGGGTCACATGGGGAAAAAAGAACCAGCTGACAATTGAATGCCAGTTTGGTCTGGATACGAAACGTCTCCCCTAGGTTGGCTGAGTCCATGTGGCGGGTGGGCATTTTGGTCCGGAGAGCAGCTGAGGGGCTGGCCGGAGAGCCACGTCTCAGGTCCTGCTCCGTGACTGACTGCAGCAGCTGTGTGCAAAGCCTTTACCTTCTGGAGCCTCCTGTGGGACGGCAGAACGTGGGAGCCTGCAAGGCTGCTCCACCAGGACATCTCAGCCTGGGGAAGCTCAGAAGGCCCCTAGATGGGTGGGATACATCCCATGATGGTCCCAGACCCACATACCACAGAAGGAAGGGTATTGCGTATCGAACAAAAGCTAGTCCAAGGCAGCCTCACACAGGAAAAAACAAAACAGGACAGGGGAGCTAGCCTTCTAAACTTCCTCAGACGTCCTAGTATTGCACAGGAAGGTGACCCAACCTGCCTGAGCAAGGATCTGGTGTCGAACCCAGGGATTGTCAACCTCAGCGCTGTTGACATTGGAGTCATAATTCTTTATCGTGGGGCTGTCCTGGGCATGTAGGACGTGTAGTAGCATCCCTGGCCTCTACCCACTAGATGCCAGAAGCCAGTAGCACCTCCATGAATCCCCAGTTGTGACAACCAAAACCGTCTCCAGACATGGCCAAATGTCCTCTGGGGAACAAAGCACCCCCATTTGAGAAGCACCAATATGGGGCAAGAGACTGTCACGGAGCCTGCAGATCAAGCCCCCTCACACCTTGAGGCCTGTTTGGCAGGCCGTCTGGATCTCACAGACATCACAGCTCACGCTCCTCCCGACTTGGAGCGTGGCGCTTGATGACCGAGCCCAGATGTTCTCAGTCGAGGAGACCTTGGTTGGCCACTTTGGCTCCTGAGGTGGCAGTTTCCTCCTCTGGGAAATGAGAACAGCAGCAGGACCCCACCCACTCAGAGGCCGGTTGGGGTAACGCACACGAAGGAATATTCACTACAGGTGTTGTCAGGTTAAGACCTAAAATCCTGCGGAAGTTACAGTGTATGTAGGATTTCCCCCTCTTTGCCATCCACTGGGCTCCTCATTTCAGGATAAGTGAGTGTATCTAAGGAAAGTGTTTTAGGGCCTTACAACGCCCCCTCCCAGCACATTTGCTCATACACACACACACACACACACAGCCACCTTCTCTACCTAAAAGATGTCAGGCGGCCCTGCCATCCCGTTAGCATTGGCTTGGTTCTGTGTCAGTCCCGAGCAGAGTGTTTTTTGGTTTTGAGGGACCAAGGGATTATTAAGAGGAAGCTGTTTGAGGGAAGGTACAGTGGCGACACTTCCGTTAGAAGGAGGAGTAGGACAGCTCCTTGTCCCGGCCCGGGAAATCCTTTTCTCCATCCATTTTCCTGCCTCTGTTCAGTGGAAACCTTCTGCGGATACTTTGGCACTTGAGCTGGGGCTCCTAAAGTACGTGGAAGTCCTTTCTGTGCCACCTCATCTGAAAGCCCTAGAAAGCTTTTCCTCTTGGATAATGTTCTTAGGCTTCCAAGAGGCTTGCCCTTGTACTGGGAGCCGTTGAGGACAGGGTGAAGAAAATGGTCTAGCCTGTTTGTGGCCAAACCACCTATTTCTGGGAATTTCCCCCATGGTGCCTGGCCTAGGTTCAGAGGGAGTGTCCCTGTGGGTCTCACAGCTCTGGGACCTCGGCTCTGCAAGGCCCTCTTGGTGTCCCGTTCTGGCCTACAAAGATGTGTGAGCAGCCAACCTGATGCTTTTCTAGAGACTCTGAGCCACCCATTAGAGGCTCACTTAAACCAAAGCTCTGGCTTCCCTATTAAAGTGCCCCCAGTGGCCCAGAAGGAGGCCATGAGTGATTGCCACATGGGAGCCACAATTCCCTTGATTCCAGCCCCTGTCTAGTCACCAACACCAGCCCCCTCCCCGGCCCTGGCCCCATGAAGTACCCACGAAGAATGAGGGGTAAGAGGCTTGTGGAGGTGGGTCAACTCAGCCCATCAAAGCCTTTTGCAGAGGAAGATCCAGGCTCTTTGACGTTGTCCTCAAAGCCTCTGAGGCTTTGCTTCAGTTAATTCTATCCCACGGCCAGTTTGACCCTGGTCCAGGAAGTTGTTTCCTGTAGATCCCAATTCTGCTTAGTGCTGTGTGGGTCACCAGGTTTGCCCCGGAGCAGAGCAGGCCTCTCGTGGGAGTTTTCCGAGCCCACCCACCCCCACCACACACAACGCTCCTTGTCACCACCTAGCCGGGCGTAATGGATGCTTCAGGGTCAGCTGACAGCCGACCTGCGTCTGAGGTGGGATCCAAAGACTTTACAGCTCCCCTCCCTGCTTCTGGAGGCAGCTTTTCTCAAGGCCTCACAAAGAATGTCCTCGTGCTGTGGTCTGCCTGAGGGAGGGAGGATGAGATGCTCACAGGGGCTACTCATTTTCTCAAAATGGTCATTATTAAAATGCTTCCAGGGGCGCCTGGGTGGCGCAGTCGGTTAAGCGTCCGACTTCAGCCAGGTCACGATCTCGCGGTCCGTGAGTTCGAGCCCCGCGTCGGGCTCTGGGCTGACGGCTCGGAGCCTGGAGCCTGTTTCCGATTCTGTGTCTCCCTCTCTCTCTGCCCCTCCCCCGTTCATGCTCTGTCTCTCTCTGTCCCAAAAATAAATAAACGTTGAAAAAAAAAAAAAATTTTAAAATGCTTCCAAATGGAGTCTTTCAGCATTTGATTAAGGCCCTCAACAAAAACAACAGCCACCATGGGAATTTTCAGCGCTCTGGCCTAAATTTTGACTAAAAGGTGCCTGACGGCTTTAATCACGTAAACCACATGTGCTCTAATTTTTCTTCCCATTTCATTTTCTTCCAAATGTTAGCAATCTGAGGAAATCTCAGCAAGCCCCGAGGTTCCCTTAGAGAGTCCCGGAAGTACAAGGTGAAGTTTGGAGGACAGTGCAAGGCAGGAGGAGAAGTGAGTAGACCCTTGGCTCAGGTATCCCCATCAGCTCCGCCTGCCCGTGTCCAACCTCATTGTGACACATGTGGAAGACGCTGCTGAGGTGATAGCGAGCCTCGTGGAAACCACCTGAACCCCAGGAAAGCATGCAGGCCACCCCCTGCATCCACGCTGTTGGTGGCTGTGGTGCCTGTGGCTGTGGGTCTGCCCACGAGCCCTAAAGCGGCCCCTCACCTGCCTTCCTGACTGGAGGCCCAGGGCCCAGCCCAGACTGGAGGATTCTGGGGTGCTGGCTCGGCCTGCAGGCCCGGCCAGGGCCACCTGAACCTCGCATGTCCCTCTTCCCTGAGGCCCTCTATCCAAATTTACAGATCCCAACCTGATGCCTTTGAAGTCCATAGTCATGTTTCCCTGAGGGTCTATGGGGGCAGGTTGATAGGCCCCACCCCCACGTTGTCTCCCCCTTGTGCTTGCAAATTCAGTGGCTTCACAACAGCTAAGGTGCTTCTGCTCATGGAGCATGTTGTCATAAGCAGAATGCGTGGCGGCCATAAGCAACTGACTTTTCCCTCCCGTCATGACATGTATCGCAGGAGTCTGTCGAAGACTTTGTTCGCTTAGCTAACAGTTTCGTCACCCAGAAGCAAAATGCTCATCTAATAAGTCTGTTTAAAAAAATTACTAGTAATTGTGGATGAGTTTATCTCCCCTCCACTCAGAATTCCTGTGTGATCATGTCAGTTCCAAATGTATGCTACGTCCACCTTTTCCGGATAGAAATCTCAAGGGTTCCGTTTCCACGTCACGAAGTCTAGGATGCAGACTTTTCTCGCATTCCCTCCAAAGGGACTGTGTAGACGCTTGGCCCACCGTAAAGGGTTGACTCGTTTGGCACATTCATCCCCCTGGTCACCTGCTGTCTCACGCCTCCGTCTCTGCCACGGAGGACTAAGGTCCAGGCAGCGTCTCGTCTTTGCTTAACCGAAGGCTCAGTGGGAAGGAAGGTCAGGAGGGATCAAGTCAGCGTGCTTGCGGATCCCGGGCTGGCAGGTGAGCTCTTGGATACGGTGCCCCGGTCCCCGTCACCACCACCTGGACCCTTTTTGCAGTCCCTCCCAGCTGGCTCCCTGCTTCTTCAGGCCACCAGGCGCCACGGCGTCGTCCCCACCTCGGGACGGTGGCTGCTGTCCTTGCCCCTCTGCAGAATGCGGGTCCCCAGGCTGTTCTCGTGGCTGGCACGCTCATCATTCCGCCCACCGGGGGACCGTCCCGGCCACCCATCCGCACACCGTTTCTCCTCTCCTCCTGTGCTACTTTCCCCGACTGCTATCGCAAAGTACACGTTTACTTTCTCATTGTGTTTCTCACAGCCACAGCTCTGCGCTCACACCCCTGCACACGCTGTATTCCCTGAGTCCAAACAGAGTCTGGCACATAGTAGGTGTTCAGTACACCCTTTCGTCTCGAGCGTAAAGAAAGGGTTTGTAGGACCCTTTACGATTGCCAAAAGAGCTTTTCACGTGCCCTCCGTGTACCGTTGTGGCTTCTTTTCTGCCCACCTGTCACTAAACTGAGGGCCTTGGGAGCGAGGGTTAGGTGTGTAATTTTCTTGTAACACTGGAGGCTTCAAGCTTAGAAGGTACCCATACCCATTTTATATAATTGTACTCATGTTCCACATGTGTTTAGATTTTGTTTTTTACTCTACACTGCAAGCATTTTCCCGACTGTTCTTCTTTATAATGGCTGAATCACAGCCCAGGGGAATAGTGGCTGACAGTGTCCTTACTTAGGGGAGTGAGGAACTGAGGAAAGAAGGAAGCTTTGTTGACCTGACATCGACATGACCCTACTTTGTCTCCCCATCCGATAGGAGGGTCAGAGAAAGGGCTGGAAATTGATACTATTAAGCCACTTCTCCTATCTGCTGCTTTCCCACCTCAAAGCCCCACCCTTACACACCTGCACCCCACACCGCAGATTAGGGATCCCAGTGTCAAACAGGCACCTAAGTATGACCATATAGTGTTCCTGAGGATGAGCTGGAACTTTCTTGGGTCAAGGTCAAATTCCAGCTACCCATACAAGTCCTCACTTCCTGTGACCCGAGTTCTCACGCTTACCTAATCACATGATGGCTGCTACCTTGAGCATCTTCTCTTGTGAGTCAATGATTGCAGCCACATCCCATAGTTGGCACCCCCATGCCCCTGCCTTGGGAATCGTTTCCCTCATGTTTGCCCTTCTCAGCACTTGGATCAGGCCCTCTGGGGAGAATGGCACGGTCTGATCCTACATTTCACCGGAACTTTCTTTGGGCCATCCTCTAGTTTATCCTTATATGCACACAAGGTCCACGATCATCATTCTTTGCCAATTAAAACTGCTTTTTCCTAACATATTTAGGACCTGGCTGTTGTAACTAGTCAGTTGGATCAGGCCTAAAAGATTTCCCAAACTGGCTATATTATATTCAACATTTCAAACTTACCAGATTTAATGGCCAGAAACTGATATAATTACGGACAGTTTTAAGCAATAAGGGCATTTTTACTGCCCTGCAGAGAGAGGAGAGAACTGGCTGGCCTGAAATGAAGGAGGCAGATACGGATCATTTTCTTCCAGAAAATAATCATGTCTTATGGGATGAAAAGGAAAAACATTCAAATCCTGAGCATATCATTTCCACGGCCCCTGGATTTAGCAGGTGCCCAGACGTACAGGCAGCAGTTTTGGGCAGGAGAGGAGAATGGAGGTGTCAGGCTAGACTGGGAAGCATACAGACCCCAGGAGGAGGAAAGAAAGGTCAAGAGAAAAAAGAAAATCCTCCCACACTGGTGTGTTCTCACTAAAGTCAGCTTTCCCTTCCAAATGTGGAAATACCAGTTGAAAGAGTGAGCTTTGACCCTAGCTCTAGAGGCTGTGGCCCCAAACACTGCAGGCCCAGCCATTCCTCCAGGGACCCCGGCTCCTGCAGGCTGGGGCTGACTCCCCCCATTCCAGAATGTCAGCCTTCTCATTACTCATGGGTAACGTCCGCTCCTACCCTCCCCACTCCGACACCGGCCCTGTCTCTGTGTTGAGTGCTTCTGCAGCCAGACCCTGATGGGGGAGAAGGCAGAGGACAGCATGGCGATTAGGGCAAGGGGGCAATAGAGAGAGTCAGCCAGACCTGGTCTCCATCCCAGCTCCACTGCTGGCCAGTAGTGGGGGATCCCGCTGTCACTTCATCTCTAACCAGAGGATCATAGAAGACCTTCCTCATATGGTTATGGTGAAGAGACTAGGAAATACTAGTCCACAATGGCAACCCAGAAAACTCGTAACTCACTTCCCATCAGCAGCAAGGACAGACCTCCCACCCCGGATGCAAGGAGGGATGCATAAAGCCTTCTGGTAGCCAGGCACTGAGAGAAATCGCCAAACGAGTGGCGGTCGCCACATCAGGAACCGTTTACCGGACGGTACATGTGACCCGCAGAGTCCTTCGGTCTACACCTGGAACCCCAGTTTGGTCTACAAGAGAGAGTCCGTGGTTCCCCGCTCCCAGTGAAAGTGATGAGAGTCAACGACAACAATGGTGGGGAGCAGAGGATGCTGTATGATTTGCAAGGGGCCGCGTGCATAGCAGCACGGAGCGGGCAAGCCTTTACACCAGATCACCAGCATTGTAGGTGGAGGTGCTCGAGGTGACACCACACTTCGCCAGTCAGCCACTTGCTTTCATTATCCAGTCAGTCAGCCAACAGCTGTGCTGGGTGTTCAGCAGATGTGAGGAGGCAGCGGTCTCTCGGGAAGAGCCGGGGTCTTGAAGTTGGGTAGATGGGGTCCTATCTCAGTGCCAGTGCTTGCTGGCCAGGTGACCTGCGGCAAGTCACGGAGGCCCTGCCAGCCTCCATTTCCTCTTCTGGGAAGTGAGCATACTCGGATTTATTTTGCAAGGTTGTCCAAAAGAAAGTCATGTGTTTGAAAGCACTTAATTCTGGTCGTGAACATAGTACCACAGACGTGTTCGTTTCCTTTCCTGACCCAAATTCCAGGGCCTTTGTACTCCTAGGCCTTTTAGCGCAAATAGTCTTATAGACAGGGGTGAACTCCAACAGTTCCTACCTGAAACCTAGGTTTTGTTAGCCTTGCCCGTGCACACCTGCTAATGCCCTGGGCACAGTCCCTCGCCGCCCCAGTTCTTACGTACTCAACGTGGAAACTCGTGGGTGCTCTTGAATAAGAGCCATTTTCTTCTTCTTCTCGCCCGGACTTCTTCAACTTGAGGAATCAATATGTTCCAGCTGCCATCATTTCTCCGGGCCTCAGTGCTGCTCAACCGCAAATCAAAGCTAGCTGGTGCTTCCGGAAGAGCATAGAAGAATGCCTCCATTGCGGTCAGTCTGCGTGTGCCCCAGGACCATTCAGGCTTAGTGTAGCATCTCTGTCCCTCTCCAGAGAGCCTGAGTTCATGGGAGTCTGGGCCAAATCTAGATGAGCAAGTCTTGGTGACTAGGGCTGCCTCATCGGTAAGTCCTGTCTCTTCCCCGAAGACGCCCCAGAGTAGGTTCTAGCTGGAAACCCTCACTCCTCCGTGACCAGCAGATCCGCTCACAGGAATCAGGGATACCTCCGGATTTCCTTGCAGTCATCACCCTGCTTATTAGTCCTGGTCAGAAGGGACCTCCCTTGCTTTCACTGAGGAACATAAAGTTTTTAAGTGGACTCCAGGGAAGGCATGGAGGCCACGAGGCTACGGAAAGCTGCACGAGAATTACTCCATTTTACCCCAGATGCGCTCAGCATCATGGAAGGCATAATGAGCATAGGGGCCCGGATGCAGCATGGCGTGTGTTAATACAGTCTTGCTGTAATGTGAATGTGGGAGGCCAGACCCTGGCGGCAGCTCAAGAAGTTTCTGGAGAGGCCCCCAACGAGCACTGCAACGCCAGATAGAGCCTGGGGGAGGAACTGCCAGGCCCCATTACACCTTCCGGAAGTTCTTCCCCGGATTCCATCCTGGCGTCTGATAACAAGTGGAGAGAGCCTGTCTCCATATGCGTTTGGTAAAAATGGCTTTGAAGTAACCTAAAAACCTCAGCCGAGAGAAGACAAAGCATATGTTAAGAGAACTAAATAAAGGGGCTCCGTGTATGGGTCTATTTTTGAAATTTCAACTCTTTGAAGTAGAGTTGTCATAGCTCCCTGCCTGTTTCGACTTGTGTTGGTGAGATCTGAAGGCCGCAGAATGAAGACAGTCCTCCCCTGTGTGAAGTGTGTGTCTGTAATAACAAGCACCGGGGAGCACCTGGCCTGGCTCACTGTTGCCTGTTTCATCTCCAGGTTTTTTCTAGTTTCTCAGTGTTGCCTGGGCCTGTCTGGAGGCCTCTCTGGTTAGAAAACTAAAGCTAACTTGGCTTCGCTTCGCCACACGCATTCAGGATCACCGAAGACACAGGCATATGTCATTGTACCCTCATAAACAACCCCCACGGTCTGCCCATGCCTGACTCGGCTGCAGCCACGTCAAGTCCCCATTCCCCAAACCGTTTCTAATAGAGAAGCTGGTCCTGGAGCATTTTATGAGCTTCACGAGGACGATGCTGTGAGTCACGTTTATGAGCATGAATTCACGATACACCACAGCGATCGAAAATCAAAGTTCTTATTCGCACATTTGTTATGACCTTGGATAAAGAATGCGGGCACCAGGCCTGGCTTTGCCCCTCAGAGGCCACTGTGACCCTGGGCCAGCCACTCTCCTGTCGTCACAGCCTCACCTGCAAACTGAAGGGGCTGGCCAAATTCAGTGTCCTGCCATTATGGGGGACAGTGGGACATTTTTTTTTTTTGTCAGTTTGCCTTTGGGAAGCTGAATTCCAGAAAGGAGCCAACCCCAGTTCTGTCCTTTACGGTGTATGTAAAGCCACTACCTTATAGTTCGTGAGCCTGCTGGGGGACGTGAAGGTTGATTCTGTAGGACGCATGCGTCTCCTTTCAGTGTTTTGGTTATTCCCAGTGATGCGTGAGTGCTGATTGACACACGCCGTGTTCAAGTGACCGTAGCCAGTTGAATAAGTCACGGATTTGCCCGAAGTACATTATCAGTTTTTTATATATCCTCAATCAAACAGAAGTGGAGGGATAGTCCTCCCAGGTGGATCTTAATTCTAAGTTCAAACTTCCAACTTTTTTCTGACCTTTTTCTTAAACACCCCATGTTTTGAATGATCCTGTCTACCATGCGAACTGCACATATTTAGTATAATTCCTATTTTCATTTTGATTGACTTTAGCCGCACAGCTACCAGTCGGATGTCTCAGTGTGAGATAATGACAGGCACTCCGTATTCAGCCGATGCATTTTTATCGTAAAGAGGAGGAATGTGAGGCAGGCATGACTCTGTTCGCAGGAAATGGACGTTTTGAAATAATGAAATCCACTCATAGACTCTTGGAGGTCCAGGAACCTCTGCTGTAGTACGTTATTAGAAAATAAAATTGAGTTTGTTTGTTTTGGCTTCTGGGAACTCACTGAGTGCTAGTAATGAAAATAGTGATTGCAGGAAGAAGTATTGTGTTTACACCCTTTGCCAGGCTCCTCTTACATGATTTATTAAAGAGTCCCTGCCCTTTCTTGACTTCTCTAATCACGGACATGAGAAGTTCTCCAACAGTTGCTGAACCAGAAACTCACTGCCATAATGGACAAGTGTCACTTCTATGTCATTGAGATTTTTCGGTGTGCACAGAAAATTCTGTGTTTTGATAGCATAGAAGAGGATAGGTAGGATGGCTTTTGAGCAGACCCACAATTTGGTTTTCAACAAAGTTTTAAGTACCGAGAAAATAGAAGGTCCAAGGCCACATTGGTAGGCACAGGGGAATGTTTCAAAAATAAGGTTGGTTCCCATCTTAATTTATAACCTTCAGTGGTCTGAGAGGAGCCCACACTCTGGGAGAAAGGAGTGATTCACTCCTAAGGATCATGTCAAAGCTACTGGAAGTCCTAATTTACCAGCTTGACTAATTATAGAAAATTGGTATCACGGGACAAAATAATTTAGCAAGGTAAATTAAAACTCGTATCTTTTCAAAAATCATCCAGACTTTACTGATCTGTCATTTTGAAAGCCCAGTCAGACCTACACACCAAATAATGCATGAATGCATTCCCTGTTTTTTCATTTCCCTGTGGAAGGACATCTTCGTTCCTTTCGCTTTTTAGTGACTGTGAATAAAGCTGCTATAGACTTTTGCAGACAGGCTCGTGTGCGAACGTAAGTTTTCAGTGTACTTGGGTGAGTACCTAAGAGTGCAATTGCTGGGCCATATGGTAAGACTGTGTTTAATTTTATAAGAAAGCGGCTCACTGTCCTCCAAAGTGCTGGAATTTTGCATTCCAACCAGCAACGGATGAGAGTTTCTGCTACTCTGCTTCCCGGCCAGCGTTTGCCATTGTTAGTTTTATGAATTTTAGCCATTCTGATAGGTACGTAGCGGCATGGCACTGCAGTTTTAGTTTGTATTTCTCTGATGAAAAATGGTACTGAGTATCTTTTCACGTGCTCATTTGCCACCCATAATACTTTCTTTGGTCAAATGTCTGTTCAGATTGTTGGTTGTTCTGTTGAATTTTAAGAGTTCTTTATGTGTTCTAGATAAACGTCATTTATCAGATATGTGATTTGCATTTGTTTCTCCCAGTCTGTGCCGATCTTACTCCCTTATCGATGTTTTACGAAGAGCCAAGTTTTTAATATTGGTAAAATCCAATTTGTTGGTTTTTTTCTTTCAGGGGTTGTGCTTTCGTATTGTATCTAAAAATTCATCAACAAAGCTAAGGTCACATAGATTCTTACATTGTCTCCTAGAAGTTTTATAGTTTTAGATTTTACACATTCGGATCCACGATTCACTTTGAGTTATGTTTTTTTTTAATTTTTTTTTTAATGTTTATGTATTTTTGAGACAGAGAGAGACACAGCATGAGCAGGGAATGGGCAGAGAGAGAGGGAGACACAGAATGTGAAGCAGGCTCCAGGCTCTGAGCTGTCAGCACAGAGCCCGACGCGGGGCTCGAACTCACGAACTGTGAGATTGTGACCTGAGCCGAAGTCAGTCGCTTAACCGACTGAGCCACCCAGGCGCCCCGAGTTATGTTTTATTTAAGGTGTAAGATACGTGTCTAGGTTCATGTTTGTTTTTTTTTTTGTTGTTGTGTTTTTTTGCATATGGGCATCCTTTGTTGTAGCACTGTTTGTTCAAAAGGCTGTCTTCCCCCCATTCAATTACCTTGTCACATTCGTCAAAATGTTGATAGTATTTGTGTGTGACTGTGTTTGGGCTAACAATTCTATTTGATTGATCTGTATATCTGCCAATACCATACCGTCATGGTTACCGTAGCTATATAGTAAATCTTAAAACTGTATAGTGTGGTTCCTCCAACTTTATTCTCCTTTTTTCAAAATTGTTTTAGCTATTCTAGTTCCTTTGCCCTTCCATACAAATTAGTATCCGCTGTTCTATATCTACGTAAAACCCTTCTGGGATTTTGATAGGAAATGCATTAAACCTAAATTTGGGGAGAATTAATATCTTTATTGAGTCTTCCAATTCATGAACATAGTATATCCATTTGTTTAGGTGTTTTTTCTTTCAACAGCATTTTGTAGTTTTTAGCATACAGATCCTGATATATTTTGTTGGATTAATACCTTTGGAATTTGTCAGAACTTGTTTTGTAACTCAACATATGACATATCTTGAAAACTTCCCATGTACCCTTGAAAAGAATATATATTCTGAAGTTGTTAGATGAATTTTCTACATATGTCAATTAGGTCAGGTTTGCTAATCTTGTGTAAAACTTCTGTGTCCTTCTGATGTTTGTATGCATGTTACTGAGAGAGATTGAAAAGTAATCCCACCATAATTTTGGTGTCTAATTCTCCCTTTGGTTTCATCATTTTTTTTTAAATTTATTTTTAGACTGTTATTAAGTACGTTTAGAATTTAGACTTGGTAGGGGCACTTGGGTGGCTCAGTCAGTTGGGCTTCCGACTTCAGCTCAGGTTATGATCTTATGATTTATGAGTTCAAGCCCAGTGTTGGGCTCTGTGCTAACAGCTCAGAGCCTGGAGCCTGCTTCGGATTCTGGTCTCCCTCTCTCTCAGCCCCTCTTCCGCTCACCTCTGTCCCTGTCTGTCTCAAAAATAACATTAAAAAACTAAAAAAAAATTTAGTCTTGGTATATATTACTGGTCAATTGATCTTTCTATAAATACAAAATGTCTCTCTTTACCTCTGGTTACAATTATTGGCTTCCAGTCTACCTTGTCTGATAGTAGCTACCCCAGCTTTGTCTGGTTACTGTTTATGCGGCATCTGTTTTCATTCTTTAACCTTCATTTGGTCTGTGCCCTTATATTTAAAAAGGTATGTTTGGGGGCACCTGGGTAGCTCAGTCAGTTAAACGTCCGGCTCCTGATTTCAGCTCAGATTATGATCCTAGAGTTCATGGGATCAAGGCCTGTGTCAGGCTCTGCACTGACAGTGCAGAGTCTGCTTGGGATTCTCTCTCTCCCTCTCTCTGTGCCCCTCCCCTGCTTGTGCACACACACTCTCTCTCTCTCAAAGTAAATAAATAAGCATTTAAAAGGGGGAAAAAAGAAAAGATATGTTTCTTGTAAGCAGCATGTAGTTGTGTTGTATTTTATTTTGTTTATATCTAGTCTCAAAATTTCAGTCTTTTACTTGTAGTACATTTATTAAATGCACACTTAAGGTAGGTATTGATAACATTTGGATTTACATCTACCACATTACCTTTGGTTTCTGCTCCTTTTTGTCTTCCCTCTTTGAGTTTTGGTTTGTCTTACTCTTCTGGTTTCTTAACATGAAAGCTTGGATTATTAACTTAAACTTTTCTTCTTTTTTAATGTATTTAGTACTATAAATTTATCTTTAAGCACTGCTCTAGCAGAATGCCACAGATTTTGATATATTGTATAGTCAATTTTTAAGTTAAAATATTTTCTGATTTTCCCTGGGGTGTCCTCTTTGATCTTTGGATGATTTAGGAGTAAGTTGTTTAATTTCCAAGGGATGTGAGATATCCCTGTTACCTTTATTGACTTATAGTTTATGATTACAAATATAATATATATGGTTTCAGTTCTTTTATATTAGTTAAGATTTGTTTTATGGTCCAGAATATTATATACATTAGCAAATGTTCCTGATTTCTTGGGGAAAATATATATATTCTGTTATTGATGGGTTTAGTGCTCCACAAATGCCAATGAGATCCAGTTAGTTGATGATGTGGTTCAACTCTTTTATGTCCTTGCTGATTTTTACCTACTCATTCTATCTATTACTATGAGAGTAGTTTTGAAACCTCCAACTACAGTTGCACATTTGTTTGTTTTTCCTTTCAGTTGTATCAGTTTTTGCTTTGTGAATTTTTTTATTTATTTTGAGTGAGGGAGAAAGCACATGTGCAAGTGTGAGTTGGGGGAAGGGCAGAGAGAGAGCAGAGAGAGAATGCCAAGCAGGCTCTGCATGCTGTCATCACAAAGCTCAATGTGGGGCTCAAACTCATGAACCATGAGCTCATGCTCTGAGCCAAAATTAAGAGTCAGATGCTTAACTGAATGAGCCACCTCAGTACCCCTGCTTTGTGTATGTTTAATTTCTATTGCTAAATGAGTACGCACTTGTTATTCTATATTTTTGATGACAAAACCTTTTTATCTTTGGTAATTTTTTTCGTTCTGAAGTCTTCATTGTCTGATATTAATATAGCTACTCTAGCTTTGTTTTGATTCATATTTGCATGATTTTCATCCTTTTACTTTTAACCAACCTATCTCTCTCTATTTAAGATTCTTGTAAATAGTATTGTGTTGGGTCATTTTTTTTTTTTTTTTTTTTTTTTTTTGGTCATTGTACAAAAATTCTTATTTGCTGCGTTTGGATCATTTACATTTAATGTAATTCTTGATATGATAGGATACAGTCTACCTTTTTACTTGATTTATACTTATCCCTTCTGTTTTCATTTTCTTGTTTTTTTTTTTTCTTCCTAACTTCTTTTAAGTTATTGAATATTTTTTAGTAGTACAGTTTGTCTGCTGTATTTTTTACTAAGTTTTTTTAGTTGTTGCTTTTGGGACTATGAAAGACTTTACTTTTCATAATCTATTTATAATCAGTATTTTACCACTTCAATTATAATATAGAAACATTACCACGTTATAGATTCCTCTACCTTTCCCCCTTTATGCTCCAATTTTCTTATATCTACATATGTTGAAAACCCTATCAGATAATATTGTATGTTTTGCTTTTCTGCCACCAAGTGTATTTTAAATAAAGGGAATAGTGTGTTTTACTTTTCTCAGATATTTACCATTTCTGTTGCTCTTCCTTTTTTTCCTAAGGTTCCAAGTTTCCTTCTGGTGTTATTTCCTTTCTCTCTGAAGAGTTCCCCCCCACCACCACCCTTTTTTAAAGTTTATTTATTTATTTGTTTTTAAGTAATCTCTACCTCCCACGTGGGGCTCAAACTCATGACTCTGAGATCAAGAGTCACATGCTCTTCCTAATGAGCCAGCCATGCACCCCTGAAGAGTTTCCTTTAGTGATTCTTTTAAAGAAATTCTGCTTCTATTAGCTTTCCTTCATTGGAGAATATCTTTATTTCACCTTAATTCCTGAATGATATTTTTGCTAGATATAGAATTCTAGTTTGATACTTCTTTTCTTTTTTAGCACTTTAAAAATGTTGTGTCACTCTCTTCTGATCTCAGTGTGATGAGAAGTCCACCATAATTCAAATCCGTGTTCTCCTATAAGTAATGTATTATTTTCTGCCTGAGTTCACAGTTCTTTGTCCTCAACCAGTTTGACCGTGGATGTTTTTGGATGGGGATTCTTTGGGGTTATCTTGTTTGAGAGTCTTTCACTTTTTTGAATCTGTAGATTTAGATGTTTCATCACACTTGGAACAGTTTTAGCTACAATTTCTTCAAATAATTTTCATCCATTCATGCTCTGCCCTCTTATTCCAGAACTCCAGTGATACACACCTTTCGTTATTATCCCACAGATTCCTGAGACTCTGTCCATTTGTGTTTTCAAATGTTTTTCTGTCTCGTTGCTCAGATTGGACCATTTCTATTGATCTGTCTTCAAATTCACTGCCTCTTTCCATTATGCTAATGAATCCATTTGGCATGGCTTTTAAAAATTTTGGGTTCTATTTTTCTAGATTTTCATTTGCTTATTTTTTATATCTTCTAATTTTTTTACATTCTATTCCAATACTGCTTTACTTTAATACTTGTTTTAAGAGTGTTACATTCTACTTTAATATTTGTTTCAAGAGCATTAGTGATTACTTGTTTTAGCATTTTTATAACACTTTTAAGTCTTTGTCAGATAATTCCAATATCTGTGTCATCTTGTTACTTATTGTCTTTTGTTGTCTTTTCTCATGTGAGTTGAGATTTTCATGGTTATTTGTATGCTGAACAATTTTGGATTTTATCTTGGCTATTTTAAATATTATGAGACACTGTGTCTAGTTGGAACTCTATACAGAACGGTGATTATGATCAGGTTGAAGGCCAGAATAGTAATTTCAATGCCAGGTTAGTTTCAAAGCATTTGCAATGCTCTTTGGACCTATCTTATGTGTCTGTCCTTTAGGAGTCAGTCTGGGATCTGGACAGCGGTTTATTAGCTCAGTTCCTTAAGTTTTGGGTATGCCATTTGGATCAGTTCCATGCATGCACAGGTTGAGGGTGAGCCTAGGAGTTTATAGGCAATTTTATGGGATTTGTTTCTTGAGGTCTTCCTGATTCATTATGTCCCCAGTACTTTTCTGGTTCCTTGCATCTCCCATTCTCTGACCATAAACTGCTCACTTCCACAACTGTCACGTTTAGGGGGAGAGGGGCCGCCTGGGGCTCCTGTCTCTGGCCGTTGTTGTTGCTGCCACTGCCACTGCCACTGCAGAGTTTCCTGGGACCTGGGACAAGAGAACTGAGGGAAAGGAAAGGAAAAGAACCTGGAAGGTTTCATCTGCTCTCTGTGAGCGTCTGGGAGTTTCCTTTCCCACTTCTCAAGCCTGGCTTGCCCCAGAGCTCTCTCTTCTGCCCCACAGTGCTCACCTCCATGGTTTGGGTTTGCTGACTTCAATCCAGGCTGTACTGGAGGGAAAGAAGTGGTAAACTCACCACCAGCTGAGTGGTGTTTTGAGTCCAGTGCCTTTCCCCAGTCTGCCTGCTGCCATTTACTTTTCAGTGCCCCAAATCACTGTGCCGTGCATTTTATAGTTTGGGTTTTATAATTACATGTAGAGGGAGAGAAAGGGTGGCATGTGTTTTTTCCGTCTCACCAAGCCAGAACTAGAACCTCCGATTGATATTATTGAAAACCCTTATTTTCTAATTAACTCAGCTTTATATACAGGACAACTGATGTTGTTAGTAAGAAAGAGTTCAATGAAGTGGCCCAATCACATAGTTTTCAGTTAATTCTTTTGGATTTGTTTATGGCTACATCTATGTCGGCTGCACACGATGCTATTTTGATCTTTTCCTTTGATCACCTAATTCTCACTGTAGTTTTCTATTTGCACCTTCTAACTCACCTCGTGAGCCTCGTGGGCAGAGGTAGTCTTGTAATTTCTTTGCAACTTGTGGGGCCTCTGCACACGGGCCCACAGTACAGATAAGGCAGCGATTCTGGATATAGTTCAACTGAGCTGTATGTGGCAACTTTGAGAAAAACCAGGTGGGAAGCCTCACTGAAGACCCCTTTAGTACAAGTTTATGCTTACTTCAGACAGAATCGAACTACAGCTGACGTTTTCAAATAGCAGCCTTTGAACGCATCAAGGTGGGTGTAATTTCAGAACAGATTTACATGCGGCTCTTTTAAGATGCAAACCTCTGCAGAAACCACACCTGATGCAACTGAGCTGGCTGCTGGTAGCTGGCATACCCAGCGGGCGGGAACGGATCTCCGTGGAGGTGCAAATTCATTCACACGTAATTTGGAGTCCGTGTTAAGGTCTAATTACCCCCGCGACCTTCCTGTCACCATGAGTGATTGATTAAGAAATGTTTGACCTCTTCTTGCGAACTGGGGAGAGGATCATCCGGCCCTGGTCACTGTGATCAAGTGGAAAGACCAGGAGCACTTGAGCAGCGGGGGGCAGCGGAGGCCAGCCTGGTTCCAGCTTCATGGTGGGATTAGGATCAGGCTCCAGGTGTACCTCACCTCTGTTGTGGCCCCTTAATCTCGCCCAGCCTCCATTACCTCATCTATAAAGCATGCCGTGTGCTTGCGTTGCAAGGTGAATAAATAAAAAGAATAGATGAGAGAGTGGACGGGAGACGGCAGGGCCTTCCGAAAGGTAAAGCACCATGCAAGTGTTTATAAAATATTTTTAAATAACAATAGGACACAAACGTTGAATTAAGAGGAGCAAGTCTAATACTAGGATCGAGGTTCATTCCTGAAGCCTCTTCTTGTGTTGTGGACATGCATTCTTCTGGAGGGCTTTCAGAGGAAGTCTCTGGAAGCCTAGGTTGTGTGTGATTCGGCTCATAGGCACCAGAGAGTCAGAGATCCCCACATGTTTTTCCTTTTCTTCCCAGGACCATGGCAATGAGCAAGGGCCCATTCCTTAGGGTACTTGGGAAGGGGTGTGTACCCAGGTTTGGTTATTAGTCCTTCCCCCCGCAGGCCCCCCAGATCTCCAGGCAACCAGAATTGTGATTCTTCTGTCCATATGAACAAGGTTGTGTTGGACTCAAGGTCCCAAGGAGTCCTGGCCCTGACAACTGGAAAAGTTCCTTCGTCATCACTTACTCTAAGTCGGAAGTTCAGGCTTCCAGAACACAAACACTCCTGAGGGACCCAATGGAAGGCACCCTACCCCGACCCGGCATGTCTCCAGCCCCGACAGACTCTGTCATGCTCACCCCCAGGTGCCACCACTGTCTGCCTCTAGTGCCCCGCTCAGCAGTGCCCTGGGGGGTGGGGACTCAGGGCCTGCTCCCTAATGCCACCAGTAGCCTGAGACTCAGGGTGCCTATCCAGTGGGGCCGGAGTCAGGGATGGGCCGGCCAACCACTTTCTTCTCCCTCCCTCAAAGGTCACATCCAATGAGAAGCATCTGGAGAATCTCAAGGATGCAGGCAGCCTCTTGCGGGCTCTGGAGGGGCTGGCCGCCTCTGGCGGGTAAGTAGACCGAGGACGAGGACCCATGCCTTCCAGCCTGTCATTGCCAGTGTGGGAGGGGCCGCCGTGCCACTGCACCCCCCCCCCCTGGGTATCCCCCCCTGGCAGGTGGGGTTGGGGGTGGGGAAATCAGCAGGGGGAGGGAGGAAAGGAGAATGTCTTAGCCCTGCTGGGGGGGAGGGAATATTCCCATCTATAGGGAAGAGAGCTGGGAAGGGACGCCCGGGGGGATGGGATGAACCTCGTGAGGAAGGCAGTCACCCCTTGTGCACAGGTGGCCTCCTCCACCTGTAAGAGTGGTAGAGTAAGGGCCACAGGGAGGGTTCATCCCACGATGACACCACACACACACACACACACACACACACACCCTGAACTTGAGAGGTGGGGGCGGGGGGGGGGGGGCGTGCTTACGAGTTGTTCCTCTGATCTGAGCTGTTGATGCCAACTGACCAAAGAAGAACGACATGGGAGTAAGAGGAAAGCTGCCGCCAGGCATCCATCCTTCATCGGGCCTGTGTTACCCACTCACTGCGCGTGACTGTGCCAGAGCCTGGCGTGGGGTCCGGCCCTCGTCCCCAGAGCTGAGGGAGGTGGCCTGAGGTTGCGGGGGCCACAGTCCCCTGAGCTTCAGCCGCTCTCCCGGGCCTGGGGAGAGGGATCCACCTCGTAGGGGGCACCCGGCCTTCACTAGGCACGCGAGACGGGGAACGGGTGCTGTCATCCCCCGGTGGTTGGTTTTCACAACCACAGGGTTCTCTGAATTCTGCTTCCTGGTGTTCCGGGTTCGGTGTTAATTTGAAGAAAGATGCACGGCTGGGGTGTTGCCGAGAGGGGGTCTGTGGACAAGGGACGCCGTCTCCTAGAGTACCCGGGTCCTGCTCTTAGGTTTAAGCCAAAGAGGGAGGCTGTGCGTGGTTTCTGTGAGGTGAGGGGGAAGGACCGGCTAGCTCGGCCGGGGGTGGGGAGCCTCCTTGCCCTGCTGGGACCCTGTGGTGTGAGACGTGGACAGTGACTCCCCGGGCTGGGCCGCAGGCCTCCAGCAAGACTGCTGTGAGGAGCACGTGGCATGTGTCCCCAGGGACCTGGCCTCGTGTGTCAGGAAGCCACTCCGAACAGACGTGTGCCACGGAGGGCCCGGGAGAGCCACCGGGTGGACAGGAGTCGAGCGGAGAGCCCCCGAGAGCCCATCCTCTCCAGTGCCTGCCTCTGCGGGACTCCTCATCCAGCAGGGGACTCCGTGCCTTTAGGCCAAGGCCAACACAGCCTCAGAGCTGGACCCAAACGTGTCAAAACACGGCTCAGTGCACCACGAAACGAGTCGCCTCTTCTGTACCACCCCCCCCCCGCCCGGCACTCCGGCGACTGAAATGTCTACACCAGGCAGACCTCGATCTTGGGTTAGGGAGGTTGCTGCCACGAAGGTGTCTTATTTGGGCTTCGTCCAGATGGCCAACCAGAAAAGGCCTTCTCACGTTGAACAAGAACAAGTGGATGGCCGTGTTCCCGGTCCTGACGTGGCTCTGTCAGAGGTCGGTGTCCCCTCCTTGCCAGTCCCCGGGTCCCCCCCTGGGCTGCTCTGGTGGGCACGGTGGACGGCAGGACTCTGCCAGACTGGCCTTGACTCAGCCAGGATCAGGCTGAGTTCAAACGCATTCTTGCCATCCCTTGGGACGTTTGATGCGCGGAGCAGGAACGCGTGGCGCCATCCCCTGACCACAGCCCCCGGCCACGGCAACCCACCGCTCAGGCAGCACGCCCGCCCCCGGTTATTTGGCAACAGCCCTATTTCTGTGTAGGCGAGGGTCTGCCACGAACTAGTTTTATCCTTCAGGGCGGTGCTACAGGTCATTCTTTTCCTCGCTAACCGTTGTTAAGGCGCAGGTTTAAATGTGTCTCATTCAACAGACTTGCCATTTTAAGCTCTGAACGGCACATCCACACGGATGAGGGTAAGAAACCCAAAGCCTCCCGGCTGATCGGCCAGGAAGTGGCGAAAAGGAGCAGGGAGAACCAGCGTCTGGAGCGGGTCTGGGATCTGGGCCCGGGCGCACGAGTCAACTGCAGGCCGGCCATGGGCAGGCCCGTTGCAGGATCCGGGCTAGGCAGGGTCGGGCTGCCATCTGACTCGCCCCCACGGCTCCGTGTCCGTGCACGCGGCCTAAGTGGTTTGGATGGCGGGGCCGGGCGCTCAGGCCTGGCTTAGGGGTGCCGGCGCGGCCAGTTCCGAGCCCCTCTGGGACCGTGGGCTGAGGCCCCGGAGACGGAGTATCCCGTTTCCGCTCAAAATGATGCACGAGGGCAGTTTTACGAACCAGCAGATACTCAGGTACCAGAGAGGCCAGCCCCTTTGGAAGAGGGGCTGTTTTCCCCTGGAGATGGCTAAGTGTTTCTACCTTGGTTTTTCCCACAGTTCGTCTGCTGACAGTGTGGTGGCTTCGTTGGCCCTGGAAATGCTCCAGCTGTTGGACACCAGGCGAGAAGGCACTTAGCACCAGCCCTCGGCTACACACGCTGGCCACACTGCCACCCGTGGCTCTCTTTGGACCTAATAAAGTCAGCCGAACCCAGACCCTTGAGGCCGAGGTGTTCTCGTGGACTCTGGGCCCTCGGACACCCTCTCAGAACGGAGCGGTTCCTCCATTCTTGTGGGATGCGTCTGGGAACCCCGGGTTTGCTAGCTATTCGAGATTGTTCTTTCCCCTCTGTGTGGCCTGGACAGGCCTCCTCTACAGCCCACGCTCCTCAAGTAGATGAGAAGCCATGGTCCTCAGCCTCCGGCATCTGTGAGCATCTCTCTCCTCCAGAGAAGATTTAAAAGACAGGACTAGGCATGAAGGTTCTCCCAGCCACAGCTCCAGAGCAGGCCTTTTTGGAAGCTAGTTTTAGCCTCTTGTCGTCCTCCCGCTTTTACAGAATCCTGGGGAGGACCGGGCAAGGCTCCGCCAACGGGCAGGCAGTGAAAGTTTGCGTAAAGGATGCAAAAAACTCGAGGAACCCTGGCCTCTTTGAAGGTCTGCCTGTCTGGATGTCATGATGGGGTGAGGGGGGGGAGGATTCTATTTTGATTCCAACTCCTACTGATTACCTCCCCCCCCGCCCCCCCCCCCCCCGAGCCCAGACGGGAGGGAGTCTGTCCCAGATGGCAACCAGCATGCAGGCCGAATGGGCGGGACAAGCACAAATGGTAGCCACGTGGGCACACAGGCGGCCCCATCTACTGCATCACGGGAAGCTGGCCACGCGGTCACCAACGGCCACGCTTTGCCACAGTGATCTGGGCGGTTGGCCAAGCTTCCACTTGGCCCATTCCATTCGGCCGAACTCCATCAAAAGCATATGTCTGTTACCTTGTTTAATTGCCACCACCACCTACAAAGCTGGCCGCCTTGGCCTCATCTCGTAACTGAGAGAAAACAGGCTCGGAGGAGCCGGTCCACTTGTCCGAGGCCCCAGGGTCTGGTTTAACTCAGGACCCTGACTGCACAGCCTCCGTGCCCCCCACGGGGGTAACCCAGAGCTAGAGCTGTGAGTACTTGGGGTGCAAGAGCACCCCAGGAGCAGGCGGTCGCCCTCCATCTCTCCCAGCCTACTTACTGCCCGTGGGGAGGAGGCCCCAGGCGACGTGCCCAACTTCAGGCTGTGTGCCCGCGTGGCCCTGGCCCCGCTCGTTTTGCCTGTGCTCCTGGGGGGGGGGGGGGGGAGCAGCCCATGGTGCAGCCAGAGGCCCGGCCTCGGCTCCAGCGGCCTTGCCTGCCGGGTCCAGGGAACAGGCGCAGGTCTATTTTGCCAGGAAATAAATCTGTTCTGTCCCTTGGTTCGGTTCTCGGGGGAACGGCCCTGGAGTTGTGTGCCTGGAGTCTTCCCAGAAGGTTAATTCGGGGCACCGGAAGATTCTTCTTTACCCTTTCGAGTTGAGCAGGGAGGAGTCTTTGCTGTTTAAGGTAGAACAAAGTTGTAACGTTCCAGAATGGTTTGTGGAGCGTCGTTGGCCCGGAGCCTCTCGGCATTGCCTTTTTCAGGAGAGCGGGGCTCCCGCTCTGCCGAGGGCACTCGGGCCAGCCCACGCCGGGCTTCACACCGATGGGAGGCCGCCACCCTGGAATCGGGGGGATCCTGTCATCCTCATCAAGGTGCCAACCGGAAAGCAGCGGCCCTGGTCCCGCCGAGCTCGGGCGCAGGGGACGCCAACAGGCTCGGCTGGGCGGGCAGGCGGCCTCGCCCCTCCCTGCCCTCCCCGCGTGAGGCCCCCACGCTCACATTGGGCTCGGCAGGCTGGCTCCAGCTCTAAGGGAAGAGGAGGCCCCTGGCTGCGGGCCCATCGGAGCTCTCGGGGTTCTGGCAACGGCAAGGGGCCCGGACGCGGGCACCTACTGGTCCTCCTTCCCGCTGCCTTCGCGCTTCTGTTTGCTTTCCAAGTGGCTACAACCGCCACTTGAGCCCCCTCAGGGGCAGGTGGTGTCACTGCAGTTGCAGAGGTGAACGGCCGGCCGGCTGGAGAGCAACAAATTAGGGAGGGGAGGAGGGACCAGGCTGCACGCGGAAGGGGCTGAATTTCCCTCCGTTACCGGCAGGCCCGGGGCTTCGAGACCCTGCCTTAACTTACGGCCTGAGAGTAGGTGCCGGGGGCCGTCCCTCTGCGATGGGCACGCTCTGGCCACAGGGGTCCGGAGAGGAGCAGTCCTCGGGGGGTCTCGAGGACGCAGCGACAATCTCCTCGCTCCGTTCTGCACACTCGCCTCGTCTCCTAGCTCGTGTTTCCCACGTTACCGTGAGGCCTTTTGGGCCGCCTCATGAGGTTCTCGGGTCAATTCTGTGACTGCAGACAGGCTCCGTCCCTGTGACGCCGCTCAGAAACCGGGGGCTCTGGGGTGAGAGAGGAACCGGGCCTCTCCGGTCTCGGCACGAAGCAGGATTCCTCTTCTCCCTCCCCTGCCGACAGCAAAGTACAGTGGCAAGATCCATGTATGTACGTACGTACGTGTATGTATATATGTGTGTGTGTGTATAGGTGTGTATATGTGTGTGCAGGGGCTGAGGCAGGAGCTTCAGGAAGGGGTGGCAGGGAAGAGGGCCGGGGACCAAAGTTAGGAGGCCCCGAAAGTCTCAGGCTTCCGGGGGGCTGAGGAGGGGAAGTGCAGGGACAAGAAGCAAGAAGCCACGGCCCAGGAGGAGGACCGGGGCGGTGTGGAGTCCCGACGAGGCCTGGAAGGAGGACTGGTCCCTTAAATGCCACTTCGGGCCCCTGGCTGCGCAGGTGGTGCTGGGGGCGGGAGGGAGGGGCGAGGACTCCCCGCGGCCAGGCCACCGACGGAGGAGGAAAAGCCAGACATGGCTTCTCAGCTCCACCCCACACCCTCGTGATCCCCTCCAGGAGAGGGAAGGCAGTTCAATTCCCACCCATGGGGACAACCGCCAGCAACAGGGCGCGATCCACTCTATAAACCAAACAGCACAGTTCAGACCTTCCGTTTTTATTACAGAAATCGAAACAAAAATTGAAGAGCATATTGTAAGATCTTTCACTGTCAAGAACTCAGATAATCAGATGAGAATCTAGGACATCTCCGACGTGGAAGAGCTTCCTTCTTCAGCTTAGTGGCGGTCCCCACAATGGGACCACGTGTCTGAGGCATCCCTGTCCCCCAGGTAACCGCTATTCTGATTTTTGCAGCAATCCAATCACTTCCTTGCTCTTGTTTTTACCATCCATCCACGCGTGACTTCCTCGGAACAGTCTGCCCTTTCGTTCCGCCAACGAAGCCGCGCAGCATCTGTGACTTGCTTCTCGCGATCGTGCTGGCAACGCACACCTACTGCCGCGAGGCTGCAGCGAGGCCGTTCTCGTGTGTGAACACGGCGACCACGGGACACACGGCTGCCTGCCACGCAGCGCTCTGCCAAGCCACGATGGCGCGGCGCGAAAGAAACCTCATCAATACTGATCCTACTCGTCTCTAAAATCTTGGCATTTTGTCGGTCATGCGTTCCCCGCCCTATATTTTCGATTCTTCCGAATGGCTATCAGTCCCTCCTTTTCACACTGACCTCCAGCGCTACCTCTGAAGCACGGTTCGTGGTCTACAGATCACACTTGTCCCGTGTTCTGTCTGCCTCTGTGCCAGCATGCGATCCCTGTCTCCACCCTTACACTGAGGCCGTGACCGCGGACACAGCGAGTCTTCCCTCTCACTCTTCACCTGTGTCTTGGCTTTTTTTGGCCCTTTGTACTTCTAAATACATTGTAGAACCACCTGGCTGAATTAGATTAACTTTCCATTTTTTAAGTAGAACTTCAAAACCATAATGATGTCAAAGCTCTGAAGATGTTTTCTGATTTTAAGAGTTTCTCTAAGTGAGACCCCCTGCTGTGGTACCTTATGTTAAGCTGCTTGCAATACTGGCCTGATTCTGTCACGAACTGGAAGGAACCTGAAACCAACCACCTCACCAGGTATGGGATTTCCTCTCCAATCCCAATCGCATTTTAGACCACAGTGGCTTTCACAGAAGTTCAACAAAGAGGAAGTGAAATGTTTATCTAACAGCCATGATCTTAAATGAAGACGCACGGGAACTCAGAAACAGCTGTCCCTAAGCACAAAACCCTTTCACTCTTTTTAAAGACCAGAACACAAGTCTTTACAGGTCCACAGACTCCGCCCTGAAGGATGAACTAAGCTTGTCAGACCTACCGCCAGGACGACAGGATTCCCTGGCAGACAAGTGAAAGAAGGGCTCACTCTGGTCTCTCCGATTATGTTCAGATAAACATCAACACTTAAACCACCTTCATTTTTCAGTTCAAAGTGGAGTTGAAGGAACTCCCCTCTCCCCATGAGTCACAATTACGTGAGGGTGCTTGAAATCCAAATCCAGGTAGTTAATTCATTATTACCTTCGTGGGCAGGAACCATTTGATGGTAATTGGAGTGGGGGAAGCCTAGCTTATCTGGCTTTCAGTTTTGTTCTGTGTAGCCCAGACTCCATCCCATGGCTCTGAACGGAGGTTTCTGGTGCAGTTTAGCCCAGGACCAAAGGAACCTGGCACATGATCCCATCCGGAGGTAAGGCGCTCTATTTCACTAAAACTTAAAATTATTTCACCATGTGTGTTTTCCTCAGGATGAAGCTGAATAAGCTGATAAATATCCTCACAAACCATTCAATGACAAGGAAAAAAAGGCTGACACAGTCGAATGAATTAAAAGTTTAATTCTGAACCATTTTTATAACCGCATTTTCTCTTGAAGCATTGTATCACAGCAGGTTACAACAACTTTGGGATAAAAGGCAAATGGTAAACTGTCCAAAACAAGGTTCCAAATAACACCTCTTACTGATTTACCCTACCCATACATATCCCAAATAAAGTTTTTGATCAAAAACATGAAATAGATCCACCTGCTTATTTTAAGCATATTAAAAAGGAAACTAATTGGACCATTTCTATTTGTCTATTTTATACAAAAAGGCTACACAATGTTACACTTTATTCAGATTACAATTAGAGTGATTATGAATTAGTGTTCTACACCATTACTCAATTCTTAAAAATTAGAAATTGCTGTAGCAGTATTCACTATAACTTAACACTACGAGAGACTTAAAAAACTAACAGTTACTGCAAAAAAAAATTAAAGAGCTACTTCAAAGCAAGCAAAGTCAGTACCATTACAGATATTTAAAAAAAAAAAAAAAATTGAACAAGCAAGGCTAGAGTTTGATAAATTCCATATCTTGTGATCCATTCTTGTGCATTCTTCACTTCTTGAGTCACTCCCAAAATCCATTTGTATTGTTACTCCTCGACCAAAAAGGACCAGAACAAAAAGTTTACTTCAATTGTTCCCATAGGAAACTCAGCTTGGTTAGTGTGTCAGGCACTTTCTGAGATACCAGCCCACCCCTCGAGCCCTCTCAGCAACTCTACAGGCCAATCACAATGCAAGTTCAGACAATACAGCTGTATAGAGAGAGAAAGGCTGCTATTAATGTTTAAAACAGCAAATGTTACTCATTTGAGTATTAAGTTGCAAAGCTGTGGCAAAAAACATTAAAGTTAATAACTTCCACACATGACCACTTAACAACCAGAAATCTGAGAACATTCAAATGTTCCAAGACATCTCCTTTCAAAGTATGTATCTGTTTCTGTAGCAGATTTACAAATAGGCCTAAACCACTCCCACCCTACCAACCAAGTCTCTCTGAAGTTCTGTAGGCAGAGTAAAAGTATTTTACCCAAACTGGCTTTTTTTAACTTCTTACCTAAAGGATGATTTACAGGTCAGTATCAAACCAGGCCAGCTGATTGCTGTCGCCTGGAGGCAGCCCATCCATGAGGTCCTGGGCGTGCCCCAGATCTGGCAGCCCATCAACTGGATAGTCAGCACCAGGGTGGTGGCCACCCATCTCGTGCTCCATCATGGGGTCCATACCCAAGGCATCCTGGCCATATCCACCAGAGTGAAAGGAACGGTAGCTGGGATCTACAGGAGTCGGGGTGGGGGGTGGCAACAAAAGGGGCAAGGGACACAGAGAAAGAGGAGACAGACATTAACGTTAACACTGAAGCCTGGGCCTTCGATGTCCGCGAGCTGGTCAGAAAGCAGGCCTTTCTAGCCTCTTCAGCTTCTTCAACCAAGTAATTACTCAGTGCCAGGCCACCCACGGGGCTATAAAGTCTGTTTCCACCAGAGGCAGACCAGCAAGTTCTAACCACACCATCAGCTTACCACGGAACATTCTGTGTTTGCCTAGGCGGAGACATAAAACCCCTGAGGGGGACAGCCAGCAGTCTACTACTGCGCATGTGACCGCCCAGTATCAAGAAGTCACAGGCAAGAGATGAAAGCAAAAGCCAGGAGGTCTGGCGGATGTAATCTACCTGTTGAAAAGTCCAGTGAAACAGAAGTACTGTGAAAACTCAAGCTGTTGTTTCCAGTGAAACTTTTACATTAAGGGCTGACATTACAGATCTGCCAACAGAAGATGCCTATGAGCTTTAGTGGTCTAATAATTAGGAAAAGCCAGATGAGATAATAAATACAAGGTGAAGAGCTGTATTTACTCGCGGTGTCTGCCACACTCCATCTCCATTACCCAGATTTGAATGAGTTTTCTGGAAAACCCCCACACTAGAATGATGTAGACCCACCCCAGATCTGAACCTGGGGCCACAGTTCCCTCTACTCTCGCTTCCTGGGTGGGCTGTATGGATGTACAGATTCTCTGGCAAAAAAAAAGCACGTACAAAGGCAACCTGTGATATGTGTCACTAGTACTGGGCGTCTGCAGTACAGGCTATTTGTTAATGTCGTCTGCTCGTTGTGGGGCTCAAAATTCCCCAGGCTCTGAGAAAGATACCGCTGCCGACTCTGGAATTTCAGAAGTGCCTTTAACTGCTGCCACTACTTTCCTGCCAACGCTGGTTTCCCAGATGAGCAAACCAGCTTTTCTGATAAAGCTTAACTTGAACCTTAACTTGACCTGGAGTCAATCGGAAATAAGAGACACATACCATCCTGACGATATCCAAGGGGCTCTCCCTGGGCACCAATATCAAGTCCAAGATCAGCAGTCTAGATAAACAGGTACAAGGCAAGGAAGCAAAATGAAAATTCTGAACTTAGGTATAGTAATATTTTGAGAACACACTTATTTTCACATTATAGAAGGAACAAAGAACGCACAGAAATACTTGAAACTCTACCCTCAAAGATTAACTACCGACACCTAAAGCAGCATGTTTTGTCATTGCACACAGCATTAAAAATAGTCACTAGTTTATTCTTTCAAGCAAATATAACCGTAAACACAATCGTCAAAGTGTCTACCCCCAAGAGGAGTTGCTGACAAACAGAATATTCTACATGAAAGAAGATTTTTAGCTTGAACAGCTGGAAGGAGACTATGAGAGGAACAGGCTTGGGGAAGTTCAGAGCTCAAGTTGGAACACGTTAAGACTGCCCGTTAAAAGCCCAACTGACAAATTACTCACTGTTTGGCAATCTGCTTTTTTCTTCTCTTTTCTTTTTTTGTAACCTAACAATCTATAGGCTCTCTTTCCATTCTTATAATCCACTGTACAACTATGTAACATCACTGAATGAACTTCCAGGGTGGTTCTAATGTTTTAAGAACACCTCTGTAATGAGGCCGAATGCTGAAGACAAATTCACAGAAAGAGAATCAATACATTAACCTCCAACTACAGTATTTAAGAGGGTGCCTCTTTCCTTAAAAGGAAAAAATTCCCTTTTGAAAAAGATACTTTAGCCGGATAACTTTTTCATCCGTCTCCCTCACGAATTCTAATGTCAATAAGCAGTATGACTTGTTTGTTCTGAATAGGCCGTTTCAAGCTGTGGTTCTTCCTCAGCAGCTGCTAAGGCAGCGGAGAGAACGAATATTCAAGCCAAGGACACAGTCAAGGCAAATAAACGTGTACAAGTATTTGGAGGGGAAGCCACACGCTACCGAAGAAACGCGTCCACACGGCCTACCTCATTCCAAGCCATTGGCTCCGTTCTGAAGAGAGAACTGGTCAGCTCCACCGAGAGCCGCTTCTTGTAGTCCTGGGGCTTGTCCTCAGACATTCGGAACAAAACAGCAGCTGCGTATGTTGCTGGGAGAGGAAAAAAGGCCCCTGAGGAAAAGCTGAGGCTTTCTGGTGTGCACCGGCTAAAGGTTCTGGTTCCGTTTCGACTTACCCACACCTTCGTTTCTGGAGTGAAGGAGCTCTGTCAGAGGAGCCGTGGCTCCCTCCGCTTCAATGGCTTCCGCAGCCTCCTTGTCCTGAGCAAGTTCACAGAGGACCCCTGCGGCTACTCTTTGGATATTTTCAATGGGAGAATAAAGCAGCTGGGGAGAAAAACACAAACAAATCCGAATTAAATCTAAAGAAAAAACACGGCAGGCACCCCACCGGGGCGCAAGTATTCCCAATTCAGAGAGAAGATGGCCTTTGCGCTACTGGTGTTAAATCCTATTCTCTAACTTCCTGTCCTCAGGCAGCTGGTTGATGCTCTGGAGCACTGGTTTTCTAGAGCAATTTCAGCCTCAAACTCTCTTCTCCAAACTCCTGGATTGGGCGATCCAGGAGGTAGCTGGACGCCTGTGCTCTGGCAACTGTGACCGGCTCTCCTCCCTCCAAACCTCAGCACCCCTGAAGTGGAGTATGAAGTCTCTCTCTTCTCCAGGCTCTAGTCCCAGTGTTTCCCCTACTACCCAAGAAAAACAAAGGGACTTTTAATAAAATAAAATGCACTCAACCGAAAGGACACTACACACTGAGATTCCAATTGTCATGCTCTGGCAAGGGGCATGAACAGAGCATGTTGTCATTTTGGAACTGGAGATAGTAGAGGAAAAACTGCCCCTAACTTGCTCCCTAATTTTCCGAAATTTTATGGACACATAAAATCTAGACTGCCTCACATAAAACCAACATACCTGCACAAACAATGGAATGGTATTTAGTCCTCTGATTACGATTCGGTTGTGAACATCCCGAGCTAGGATATGAAGGGCTCCGGTACAACCTTCAACAATTTCTTCCATACGGACTCCCTCCTACCAAAAGAAACATGGTTAACAAACAGGGCATTCTCATCTCTAAAGTTTATAAACTTCAAAGGCTTTCTGTTCCGAGTCACAATTCCTAAGCTGATTATTCACAGTATACACCCAAAGTTCCCCAGAATTTGCAATTAGTCTAGGAATGAAGGAGGATTCCAAGAAGTTGAACGTCACTGGGGGGGAGGGGGCTCCTGATGGCACTAATTCCAAGTTGTACCCCTCCCCGCAAACACATACAACACACAGGAATTACAGCTTCGATGTACTCCGACAGTCAAGACACCAACTTTAGGTAAAAGGAATACATAAAGATACACAAAGATGGGAAAGTAATGTGCAGACTGACAAATGCTTTTCTTCCACATGCTCCCTCTATTTTTGTATATCTATGTGTATTTCATGAAAACCTAGCAAAGTTTTGTCACCAACTGCTAAAATTCTATTGAGCTGTCAAGTGGAAAATCCACTCCTCACCACCTCTAAGACTATCTGACTGGTAGTCTTAAAGAAGGAAGTTAGCCTTTGCAAAATGTTAAGTACTGTTTCCGTTTCTGAGTTTTAAAAAAGGTTAGAATTCGGCTTTCATAAACAACTTGATTTTTATGAAAACACAAGATACTCCTTTCTTCCTAGAGAAAAGATGTAAAATAAAAGGTACCTTTTGCATTCTTTTAAGCCACCTCATGGAGACAGGCCAATACCAAAAGTAATGAATGGAGAAAGCCGAAGCCCAGTAATGAGTGCATACACATAACAACTACCGATAAGAGATTCCCAAAATCTGTGCTGGTAGGCTCTTGTTTTCTAAAGTGACCTAATTAAATAAGAGAAAGCTCTTTGAAGGCTTGAATCTTAAAATAAATTCTGAGGAATAAATTCTACAGTGTCTTCAGATACTTGTAACAAAGCTAGTTTTTAAAGACTGCAAACCTGACATGGAAAGCTTTAGGTTGAGCTTATGGGTAAATGCTACTACTACTTCTTGAAGTTTCTTAGTATTCTTAGGTCTGTGAAAACAGTTTAAACCATCCCTGGAAGAGACGGTAAAAGGTATGTTAAATATTTACAGGCAAAACTCATGTTACAATGGGGAATAAGAGGCTCTGAAATCAGATGGACTTGGATTCAAACTATGGTTCTGCTACTTCCTAAGAAGGTGACCCTTTGTATGCATTAAATGAAAACACTGCAAGAAGCACCTAACCCCACAGCAGTACACCACACCCTGCTCTCTTTGTAAGACTGACGATGCAAGGAGAGGTCAAAGGCAACAGCACTAGGGGCCACATTATTCCTGATCTTCTCTGCAGCCAGGGACAGGTCACAGTTTTTTTAAATCCTTAGCAAACAGCCCCTCAGGCTAGAAGATCAAGGGAACCAATGACCAAAGAAGTTCAGGATCCCATGAATTTATGCATTCCTTTTAAATAGCCGGGTGTCACCGCTAAGATTTACCTACCACAAACTGCTGCTGCGTTCCGCCCATAGATGTGCGGCGCTGGGTATCCTGATGGGCACGAACCAGCAACTGAACTAGTCGTGGAATGGCACCCTGTTCACGGAGAGGTGCGTGATTTGCTGGACAAAGGGCAAGGTTTCGAATCAATCCAACGGTGGCCTGTAGATAAGAAGAATAAAGAGCGGTCGTGTAACTCAACAAAATCATTTTCTTAGCCTAAAATTCCCACCACACTAAATCTATTGGGATCACCTGAAAGTAGCACAGACTTCACAAACACTTCGGAAGCCCACCCCGGCCACACTTCCTATTTACTAAGGAATAGGATTCGTACTTGTTAATCCCTCATGCCTAGACAACCATACAATAGCTAGAGGTGGTTCATGTCCAATTCTGCAACCTACTTTTGTGACAGACAGTTTACCTTTATCAGAGGCCAATGGGATGGTGGGTGCAGGAGTTTAACCACAACCGGTAGTCCATAGTGAAGACGAACAGCATTCTGGGCCATCTCTGCTTCCTGGTGTCGACTGGTCAGATGACGAAGAGCACAGATGGCAGGCTCGGTGATGTCCTCCCTGTCACCAGCACGAAGGACAGTACGCACAAGTGCCTCTATACCACCCACTTGGCAGACCATCATCTTATTCTTATAATTATTGCAAGTGAGATTAGAAAGAATTCCAGCTGCACAGGTGACCACATTTATATCATCTGAGCCCAGAAGCTGAACAAGGGTCCCAAGAAGACCTTCCATCCCTTCCTATGGACATAAAAACAAACGCTCAGTACATATTCATCTTAATTCTATCACCAAGGCACTGGCATATTCAAAATTTACCTGTTTAGTCGCAGCATCTGATAGATTCCTAAGAGTCCAAAGACAGTTCTGAACGAGACGCTGACTTGGATCTGTCAGGTGAAGCCCTAAAGCTTGCATTCCACCTAGAATATGAAAAAAGATCTAAGGCAATGGCCATTAGCTGGCAATTCCTATCAGCACTAAGTGTCGTTTCTAGTCTTAGAGGGTGTCCCTCTTCACTGCCAAACCTTAGCCCCTCTAAGTCCTTTATTTATTTTCATTTGTTAGGATGGTGCTCAGTTTCCCCTTCTTTTCCCATTCACCTCAACTAGTGGTAACTTCTGTCAAATACCCAATGTGGAAAAAGCCTTCCCTATCTCCACTCTCCTCCTTATGTAATTTTACTTTCGTCCATTCAATCATCTCAAAAATATCCACCTAAATAAAATCAGACCATTTTGAGCTGGAGCTGTACCAGTGAGCAAAATATTGCATGGCCCCTTCTCTCATAGAGCTCATTCATGGTCTAGCTGGAGGCAGACAATAAACAAATATACAATTAATAAGCTGAAACTACAGTGTGTCAGATGGTGCCAAGTGCTATCAGGAAGAAAACCCCACAAGTGTCAGGGGGGGGTGCCCTACAATTTCAAGTAGGGTAATTAGGTCACCTCAGTGTGAAGGTGACATCTGCGCAAAAATACGGAGGAGGACCAATCCTAAAAGGTACTGGAACTCCACAGTTTATTACCAGGAACCGTATGAAAATGACGGACTCCAAACCGTGTGACCCAACGGTTCATAACCTTCTGCCATTCAGGACCCTAAGGAAGAGCATTTGTACTGGCGGTGGCGAGAAAACGGACGCTCAAGTCCTCACTCACTGGCTTAACTTCACCCATCTCTCTCCTACTGAAATCCCTTCCGAATGTAGTGAGATACTTTCCCTCGTCTCCTTGTTCATCTCTTCAGGTCTGCTTTATTTTACATTTTAGGTAGGCTCCACACCCAGGGTGGGGCCTGAACCCATGACCTGGAGATCAAGAGTCGCATGCTCTACTGCCAGCCAGCCAGGTGCCCCTTTTCGTGTCTCTCTTAAAATTAAGTCTACCTCCCCTAGGAGACAAGCATCATCCCTATCTGGCTGCTTCCTCCTAGCAGCTCCAGCTACTAACAGAGACCTGCACACGGCTGATGCTCAAGATCTGCTCCATGCCTAGATCCCCCTCCTCGACCTTCTCTCCTTCACAGGTTTCATTCCCTCCCTTTACTATTCACACGAACAGGGTGGATTTGACCCCAAACGTCTCATCAGAATACCCCGCAGACTTCAAAAACACGGAGACCTGCTCATTCGGCAAGTCTCCGGTAAGAGTCCACGCAGATGACTTTAAGGCATGCCCCCTCTTCCCCCCCTACACTGAGAGATCAACTCCCAAATCTCTAGCCCCGTCTCCCCCTGCATCTCTGTGCCATACATAATCCAGCTACCTACTGGCCTTTCAGTCACTCTATCTCAGCTTCTTAAATTACCTTGTTCCAAAAATTAACCAATTCATTCTGGTAGCTCCATTTAGGATGTTCTCCCCACCACAAATCACTTCTGGTTGCCCTTTAGCCCCCAAGTTATTACATTTATGGGTGCTATCAGAAGCCTCAAAACAGTCATCCTTTCTATTTTTCATACCAAAACAGAAGTTTGTAACACAGCTCGGTGGCCTGATCTGCTTGCTTTTGGTCAAACTGTCATACATTGTTAATATTAATAATCCAAACACCTCACTGTGATGCGATGCCACTGCTTAACAGCCACTAATAACTTCTCATTATCTCTAAGACAAAGGCCAAATTCTTCAGCATAACCTTAAGGAACCCTTTAGAATTTGGATCCCACCTAGCACTGCAAACTGACCTACATCTGTGGCTCTAAAGCTAGGAAAAAAACAAACCATGAATAAACATACATGTTACAGGGGCCTAGAAATGTCTTGCAATATATGGCCCTTGCCTAGCCCATCAACCTCATCCTGGGTCCTGGGCTACTCATCCATTATTCATTAAATTCAAGTTACACTTCCTCTTTAGCACTTAGAACTCAACAATCTCTTTCTTACCATCAGGACATAGCATAGGGTTCTTTTCTCTCCCCGGAAAACATCTAATCCCCACTTCTCATATGGCTAACAGGGTACCTTCTGGTCCTGCAATCTCATTTTACAACCCTTTCTCAGAGAAGCTCCTCTCTCCCCTTTAATTCTGATCACTACTTACTGTTCCTTTCTTCTCTGATACTCGTTCTAAGCTGTTAATGCCCCCATTTTTTGCATATTTTTGTCACCCTCAACAGAATGGAAGAATAAACATAGGGACCATATCTGCTTAGTTATCCAGTATATACCACGTGCTTATTCCAGTGCTTAAGACATAGGTGCTGAATGTTTTCAGAACGCACAAGTGAACATCAGAATAACCTGGCTAACTTTTTAAAATAATGACCTTGTCATTCCACTCCAAGGATTCTGATTAAGTCCAAAACTCTGCATTTTCCTCAAGTACTCATATTTCTGGAACGGCTGGGCCAGAATTTCATCCCCTTATTCTAGATGAATCTGTCTCAGTGCCAGCCAGCTATCCTGGGCAACCATAATGCCCCTTTCTCCCACAAATTCTCAAATAAAACTACTCTCAACAAGTAAAAGAGGTGTTACTAACCCTACACTTCATTCCAGGTATTTTCTTCTATTAAATGCTTTCATATTTTTCCCCTTCCAGTTTTGATATGAAACTTGGTTTGAGAGTCCAGGTAGATACTGCTAAGTGTGTTACGGAAAGAACTGATGCTGGGTAGTTGCAGAGTAACTGTATCCTCATGATAAAAAAACAAAAGGCTGTGGCTGGTCCACCAATTCCTCTCCTTTGCTACCAACATGCACAACAGAAACTACCAAGTATTAGCCATCATTTTTGATGGGTAATAACAACTCTGCCTAAACTGGCCTAGGCTTAAACAGCACCAGTGCAGGTGTTAAGCAACACATACACTTTAAATGCGGTCTTGGCTGCAGACTGAATAGAACCGTCTAGTTTCAGCCCATTAAGGTCAAGTTGTATTACCCTTTTCCTAAAACAAGTAATCAAATTAGAACTGCCAGATGTTGCACACGAGACTGAGAATACTTACCGGCTTCTACAATAGCTGGTTTATTACTAGAGCAGACAGACAGCACCTTCAGTACTCTGCTTGTGGTCCACAGTAGTTTCTCGTAAGTGTAGGTCCTCATTATATTTACTAAAGCTTGAGGTCCACCACTAGCCAGAATGATCAGCTAGAAAGACACGTATATACTGTTAATCACAAAATTGTCATCATATGCCCAAGAAAACAACCAACCTATTTTTATTAAACAAGCATGTCAGCCAGCTTGCCACTGATCTAAATGTATTCCCAGACCCCATTATCCAGATTCCCACACTGGGGCCCCATTTACCCCCTCCTTCTACAGGATTCCACTCAAATTCAGGTATCCCAATACTTCCAAGAATAGATCAACTCTGCCCCAATTTTCTTCCTCCCACACTGATCAGAACAAAACAAAACAACAGAAACCACGCTGGTGTGCGACAGTAATGCCCAGATATTATTGTTGTATCAAAGCGGAGTTGTTAAAAATGTGAACCAGAACGGGCACTTAAAACTCCTAATCCTTTGGCTCTTGGCTGTTTTCACCTTAAAATGAGGTATCATCAAAAAATCATTCCTTCTTGCCCTTTACTTCCCTCCATATTCCCACCTCCAAACTATCCTGATTTTCTAAACACAAATCTCATCAGCTCATACCTTGCTAAAACTGACTGCATTTAGTCATTACTCTTTTAACATATTCTACAAGGTCCTGCAGGACCTGCCCTGCTGAGCTCAATAATCTCAACTCAAACCTTTCCTCTTCTTTACTATTGTTTCTAAGTTTATTTATTTTAAGGGACAGAGAAGAGAGCGAGCACATTCAAGTGGGAGATGGGCAGAGTGAGAGAGAATCCCAAGCAGGCCCCATGCTGTCAGCACAGAGCCAAACTCAGGGCTCAATCTCACGAACTAGGAGATCATGACCTGAGACGAAACCTAGAGTCAGACGCTTAACCAACTGAGCCACTTGGGTGCCCCTTCTTTACTCTTTGTATCTCTTGAATTTCCAAAACTCATCACTCTTCTCCCTCTGTAGGGCTTTCAAAGGTGCCATTTCCTCTAATCTTCACCTAGTCGATCTCTCCTCACCCTTAAGACCTGAACGCAACCTATCGCTTCCTCCAACAGGTCTCCCTGAACTTTCAAAACAGGGTTTGGTTCACTTATATGCTCTCATTGCTCCTTTACTTCCTCCAAACTCACGAGTTAAATAGTAATTATATCATTTCAGTGCCTATCTCCCACCTAAGAATGGAAGTTCTGAGAGGAGTTTGCCCACTATATCCCCAACACCTAGCTTGATACATACAAAAGTTTATAGAAAAAGAGATGTCCAACTTTTTTTTTAAGGATACACACAAAGGGTGAGGCATACAAAGAATTTGCTAGAGTCCACAGAAGGACATGACATTGGGGTTCCCAATGCTCCATGACAACCACATTCAGAAAAATTCTTTTACCTTGCTTTCTTGGTTGCCGTAAGCTAAAATCTGAAGGCAGTCTGTCGTAATAGCCAAGAATTTAACATTTGTTTTGTTGAGCAAGGCAACCATTTTCTGCAGCCCACCAGCTAAACGCACTGCCATTTTAGCTCCTTCTTGATGCAATAAAAGGTTGTGGAGAGTTGTAATGGCATAAAATAATACAGAATCCACTGGTGACCTGGGAAGAAGAAAAAAGCCACATCAGAAATGCAGTGATGGCATTCTTCTCCTTCTTAGCTGTGAGCCTTCTGACCATGTTTTCTTACCCAAGCATCTTCACCAGGGCGGGAATGCCCCCAGACTTAAAGATGGCCAGCAAGCCCTCACGATGATGAGAAAGATTGTGCAAGGTGCCAGCAGTACAGCGAGCTGTCTCCACGTCGTTCGTATTCTGCATGGTGCGTACGATGGCAGACACCATCTGAGGAGAACGCATGATGGCGTGTCTGGAAGCTTCCTTTTTCGAAAGCTGATGGACCATAACTGCAGCCTTATTAACCACCACCTATAACGTACGGGAATTAAGAGACATCATTGGTTTTCAATACTGATACCGGATGGCTATTTTGAGGCTCCTTCCTGGAGAGTTTCCTTCAAAGCAGATCGCGAGCCAGCCTCGTCATTACTGACCTGGTCCTCATCGTTTAGCAGTTTTGTCAGTTCGGGGATTGCACGTGTGGCAAGTTCTGCATCATCTTGATAGTTAATCAAATTTACAACTGCGTGTTTCAGCATCTGTGATGGTTCAGCCAAACGCTGGACGTTAGTAGGGTGAGCAGCATCGAACTGTGTGGATGGGATCTGCATGCCCTCGTCTAAAGTCTCAGGGAACATAGCAGCTCGCACTCTCTGAGCTCGCGTCATCGCATACTGACCATCAATATCTGGAAAAGATAAATTCAACACCCGTTATTCCCAATTCAGCATTGTGCTGAACACGTGCTACACCAAACGTATTACCGAAATGTTACCTGAAGGTAACACTGCCACTGCCCCCCTTTCTTGACACCACTTAAACTGTTACACACCAACTTCTGTAAGAAGAATTCTCAAAACTGCATTCTGACTTTCAGTAAGGCAGTCATTTATCACCCTTACCAGCCACTTGTTCTTGAGTGAAGGACTGAGAAAACCCCTGTTCCCACTCGTACAGGACTTGGGTGGTATCCACATCCTCTTCCTCAGGATTGCCTTTACCACTCAGAGAAGGGGCTGTGGTGGTGGCGCCAGAATGGATTCCAGAGTCCAGGTAAGACTGTTGCTGCCAGTGACTGACAGCTGCTTTTCTGTCTGGCTCCATGGCCATGTCCAGTTCCATCAGATCAGCTAGAAAAATCCAACAGCATTCGCATTACTGCCAAGGAAATGTTATCTTCATTAAAAAATTTGGGATACGACCCACTGAAATATTGTTAGAAATAGTCAAATGTGGAAGACAGCCAAGAATAACAATGATAGCCAGGATTAGCTCAGTGAGGAAATATCTACACTCTTAGGGAACCACCTAACAGTTACTCACTGAATTAGTGGAAGAATGGTACTGCATCCAGGCTCCAGAAGCAGTCATCCAGACTAGATTCCTGCTGGTGGCTTGTTTGCTATTTCACCAAGCCATTAGGAGGAGTGAGCAGAAAATGGAGCAAAAGGTAGCCTGACAAGTAAGCAGGGAGAGAGTAAAGCAGGGGGATCTGAGCCAGACTGGGTTAATGGCAATGAAGCAGAGCCCCAATTCAGTAACTAAAGACTTGTGATACAAACCTTGGGTAGCCATTGCCCACACAGGATTTTCAAAACCGGTGTATGGTGTGCTTCAGATACCCTAAAAGAGTTAATCAAGTCATTAGGATTTAAAATTTGCTTGTTTTTAGTCTTTAAGCCACTACGATGGGCTGATAAATACTACGGACCACATCCATAAATAGCCGCAACCCCTTTTACCATGTGATCGTGAAACCCAAACCCCACGGTCTCCTCTATACACCTCAACCACAGCTCCATCATTGGTGAAAACTCCAAGTAAAAACTCCTCTTTAACAAGCACCTCTTTTTAAGTAGGAATACAAATTATAGTTATTCAGGATGTCAAAAAGCACAATTATTGATGCAGATGAAGAAAATTTATAGTGAAAGCCAAGGTGGGGAAAAAAAAGTATTCAAAATCAATTCCTCCTTGAGTTCCCAAAAGCGTTCTCCCTTTTTAACTTCTTTCACTGAAAAACTCGTAGATCTTTTTGGACAGTGGTTTTAAAAAAGACCATATTTTCATTAAATGGTTTTTCTTTACTGATACAATACAATGCCATATAAAATACCTTTATAAAGCAAATGGATCAGAACACTGGATTTTAGATCTTTTACTAAGAAGTAAAATTACTTTTCAAATGAAAGTTTGCAACACAAAAAGAATCTTTTTAGTAAATTTTTTCTAGTTCAAATTTATAGCAATGATGTATTATAAACAGAAGTATTACTCACTGGAGTAATGTTTTATCAGTATGAAAAAATCATATACATAAAAATCTTAGCATCTTTGCATTTTGGCTTTACTGTGTAACATTCAGGAAAACACTGAATCACATAGGAAACTAATTGCAAATGAGAACCGTTTGAAGGCTCATGGCCACTAGATATTCCTAATAACAAAACTTCCTTTACTACACAGTATTCCCCTAAACAAGTTTATCTTGCACTACAAATTAACATAATGGTTTACCAACACGTGAAGACATGGACTAAAATATTTACGTGTGACCTGTGTATTCTATCACCGTAAAACAGAGTTTAAATATGTTTAATGAAAGTTGGAAACTACAGTCTAAAGTCCTATTTGCTCTATGTAAAGGAAGCATGTGTTAATTATTCCTAAAATTGCTCTTCCAGTACTAGATTTTTATAACCACAAAGGTCACTTGACACGTAAAGATGACAAGAGCTGTGGATACAACTGTGTTAGTTCCACGGTAGAAACAACTGACAATCTTTGTACAAGGCAAAATGAAGGACAGAAAATGAAGGTGATTCCTGTCAATATGAATCTTTTAAGATACTAAGCAGGATTATGTGTGTTCAATGTTTTGATTCAATAGGACTAGAGTGGGGCACAGAAACCTGAATTTTTAATGAATATTCTAGGATGCACAAGCGATCTACAGACCACACTGAGAAATACCCAAGGTTTCTGTTCACTGATGCTGTGTTTTAGCTTCCATTTTTCCACCTCTCTGGAAACTGAGTTCTCCACTCCAGTTTCCGGTTTATTTCCGAGAAAGGCAACTTAAAACAAGTTCTACATTGGGCTCTTCCTTTGGCCAATGCCACAGGGCTCAGAAACCAACTAGTCACTATAATACACATACAAAATATGTGTAAATCAGCTGTATAGTTACTGGTAAGGCTTCTGGTCCAACAAAAAGCTACTACCAGTAGTTAAGTTTTTGGCAAGTCAAAAGTTATTCACAGATTTTTGACTGTGTAGGGGGTCAGTGTTGTTCAACGTTCAAGTGTACATGGCCTTCAAGGAAAAAAATATTTACAGTATTGTTTCCTTGTTGTTGATGCAAAGGCAAAATTTTAGCCATGTTACTGTGTAAAATCTGTTTATATGGGATGACCTGTAGTTTGACCACAATTTATAATGATTTTACGGAAAAAGCAAGTTCATACTCCAAACTTACAATATCTATTTGTATGTTGAGGATTCCTCAATACTATTATTTTTATATACTTTAAAATTTATGCAGCATACATAACAGTGAGTCTACAATCCTACGTCATAAAGGAGGCCAAGTATCAATCCAGCAGGTTGAGAAGTAAAAAATAGGAATGAAAATGGGGATCTACATAAGCAACAGTATATATCAACTCACCTCCTACATTACACTGCAGATGAATCCAAATTTACCAAAACTATGAGAACTATTCACTAAAGAAACTGAATATACTGTCCAAAGAAATCTAGGCCAGAGTCCTGCCCAAAAGGAAAGCCTTCCTCATTCTTCTTCTGGACAGAACTTTCAGCCCAAGGATTGGCTCCTTCCACTACACCCTGTCAATCATTAGGGGTCCAATCCTAAAGCTCCCAATCAACCAAAGCTTACCAAACACATCTGAAAAGCCTTCAAGAGCAAAGGAAAAAGTTCAAGAAAGAAGTAACAGAAAAAACGCGGACTCCAGAGAAACAAAGGATTTTAAAATAGGGGTAAGAGTGGGGGGAAGGAAACAGAATGTTTCAATTTACTACCCTCATAAAGATTGGAGATAATAAATTAAAAGCTCACTAGATAACCAAAGTTGAGAAAAACTCCTAGAACATAAAGGAGAAAGATATTCAAAATACAAAATAGAAGAAACAAGATGATCATCTAGGGGATCAGAGCGCCAACTAATAGGCATTTCAAAAAGAATTAGGAGAAACAAAAATGGGGAAAAGCCCATTAATACCAACTCAAGATAAAGGGAGGATAATGCTAACAAGTTATGAAGTACTAGAAGTTCCCAAATGCAGTGATCACAAACTACAGATACATTAGGATGCTCTGTGTCCTGCCAGCTTCATCCCCACCAAGTGGTACTTTGACAAAGAAAGAGGGCTGCCAGAATCGCCAATTTATCCAGTTTAGTGAGGTAATGGACGCATGCACCCTTTTATTTTTTCTTTTTGTTAAACATATATTCTTTCCAGTTATATAATTTGTAAAGACCTCAAAATTTATCTTGCTACTTCTGATTTAAAATCTGTAAAGACTTAGAAAAAAATATACACTCTTTATATACAATAATTTCTATCTAGGTGAAAAGTCCATTCTGATCCATATCTTATCCAAAGTGTTACTATGAGTAATTTTTCCTTCAACTTTTTTAATAGGACTACTTAAGCATTCTAGGTTTTTCTTTTTTCTTATTAGGAAAATTTTCAAATATGCAGGAAAGTAGACACAACTGTATAATGAACACCCACATTACCTATACTTAACAACTGTTAACATCAGGTAGTATCTGTGCCCAACCACAGAATAATTTTAAAGTAAACTATATACATTATTATTACTAGTAGTAGTTCATCAGGTGGCTATGAAAAGTAAGGATATTTTCTTGCATACCAAAACATTACTACAGAAGATCAGCCTTACTGGCTGCTACTCCATCCAGTTCACAATGAGTGAATTGGAGCCTCTACTTCACCCTGTGTACTTTAAATGGCCTTCTGGCAAAGTCGATGTGAGAATTCTTGACATGATAGAGGTCTCACGCTGAAGTTTACTTCTCCAGTTCCTATTAGGACAAATTATCTTAATTACCCTAGATTTCATAAAATTTGAGTATTACTAACTAGGAGTAACTTTGCTATATAAAAATAAAGCAGATCTATTATAAAACCAGTTTTACACTGGCCATTCATGCTAACAATTCACTTTCCAATAACCTGTACTAAAGGAACAAAAACCAATCACTTACTCTGTTTTAAAGTAAGAAAACCCAACTCTATTTCAGGAGCATGATAAACTTATAAAAAAAATCCTCAAGGATTAAAAACATTTCTAAGTAAAATTTGTTTTGTAAATCTAAAAGCACATACATACGCATTTTTCTTGTCACTACTAATATCTTGCCATTCACAAAATTTATACTCTCCTCAAATCTTCTGTTTAGGCACTTTTCATTTATCACTAATGTTTTGTTTTTTTTTTTTTTTAACATTTATTTATTTTTGACAGAAAGAGAGCGTGAGCAGGGGAGGGGCAGAGAGAGGGAGACACAGAATCTGAAGCAGGTTCCAGGCTCTGAGCTGTCAGCACACAGCCCGGCTCAGGGCTTGAACCCACAAGCGGTTGAGATCATGACCAGAGCTGAAGTTGGACACTTAACCCACTGAGCCACCCAGGCGCCCCTTATCACTACCAGTTTTAAGTCACAACTCAATCTAGTTACTTTTCTACTTTTACTCCTCAGCTGTGTCTGTGTATATTCTGAGAGGAGTCTTCCCTACACTGGTCAATAGAATATAAATATCTAGTGACACTTTTGCTCCTCCAAAATTCCTAATATTGATGCCCTTGCTATTACTTTAAATACATAGGTGTAAAATGGCTATTGGAAGAAATATGAACTGGGAAAAATTAGGACACTTCCCAAATGATCGCTTTCCTTCCTTCATTTTATGGTCTTCTCTATCTTCTACCCTACCTATAAAATAATATATGCTTAGTGTAAAATATTTTTCTTTGTCATTCCCACAATTAATGACATTTTGGTATATTCGGTATTTTATTAAATTTACTATTAAGTATGCTTTTATTATAAAAATATAAATATCAGAAACGTGTGGGTGGCTCAGTCAGTAAAGCGTCTGATTCTTGATTTCAGCTCAGGTCATTGTCTCACGGTTCATGGGATCGAGCCCCACGCATCAGGCTCTGTGTTGACAGAGCAGAATCTGTATGAGATTCTCTCTCCCTCTCTTCCCCTTCCTCCTGCCCCCCAGAAATAAACTTAAAAAAGGTATACACACACACACACACATAAATCAATTTCTTATTCCTTACTGTAGACACTATATATGTATATATATGCATGTATATATATAAATCAACTCCTTATTCCTTATTGTAGATGCCTAAAAGTGTTTTCATTTGTATCATATATCTGTACTATAATTAGCTAAATCTCCCATTCTTGAATATTTAGTTTGTCCTCCCCCATTTAGTTTGCTACTCAAACAATGCTGAACAAACACGTTTGCATATAAATAATTCTCTTTAGCTTCTTCCACTTCCCTTCCACATGAGGACTGCTAAAAGGGCAAAAACTTATAGGGCCTCTGATACACAGCTCCAAAAGACTGATGGAGCATAAACTGATACAATTTTCAGAGAAGGCCCCGTATGAGAGGCCAGCCTACCGAGGCGGAGCAGCATCAACTGTTACCTCAGGACATCCTGTAGCAGCTATGTCCTCCCATGTAATATACACATTACCCCACCCTGTAAGTTTCTCTAAATTCTGAGATTAAATACTCAAAAAAACCTTTTTTTGCCACGTGTACAGCCTTCTTGGCTTGCCAGATTCTTTAAAAAAAAAATTTTTTTTTTTAATTTTGAGAGAGAGAGAGAGAGAGAGAGAGAGAGAGAGAGAATCCCAAGCATGCTCCACACTGTCAGCACAGAGTCCAATGCAGGGCTCAAACTCACAAACCACAAGACTATGACCTGAACCAAAATCAAGAGTCAGATGCTCAGTCAACTGAGCCACTCATGTGCCCCTTGCCAGATTCTAGAGGTAGTCCTTTTATATTTTCATAGGGAACATGTATATGTTATATATAAGAAGTTCCTTGAATAATCACTGATACAGCATATTTAGGCCTATCATGTGTGTCTGAGAATATGATTTCACTACTTAAAATAATGTGATAATGGTAATATCCTTTACACTTATGATATATCCTTACCGTCACCAATGAGTACCTTCATACATAATCTCTGGTCAATAACATAATCCTAAAATAGTCTTGATACTCCAGAAAAAAAAAAAAGAGAATGTTTTAAAACAAACTTTTACTTTATTCACTCTAAGATCAAGTCACTACAAAAAGCAGATGAATTTTCTTCAGCCTACAGTACTCTAAGCAACTGAAAACACTGATATTTTAAAACACAGTTATTTCAAAGTACACAATAAACAGTCTTTATCTATCTACACAGGCACATTTTTATAATTTCCAAATATAACTTTATGCCAGCTAAGTTAAACGAAATGTTTAATACTGTTTATGTGGTAAAAGTACAAAGATTACATGCCAGCTTCTAAATACCTGGGCACAAAGGGAATCAAGAAAGAAGGGTATTAAAGATGGCTTCAACTCTTTTGCATTTTTTGAAGATAAAATAAATACGGCAAAATTACATACACCTCTTAATATCTAGGCCACCCATGAGTGCATGGCTGTTTGTTACATTATTCTCTATACTGTGCGTAGCAAGAATAATTGAAAATAAAATAAGGAAATAGTTCTACATCAGCATCTCAGGCAAAGTAATTTAAACCCCAAATATGATTTTAAAATATAAGAAAATCTTTGTACCTTTTCAAACAATTAAAATGGAACTATCCATAAAAGACACAAATGTTTCATGTACACTTCTGTCAAACCAGCTAAACCTTACAATTCAAGTACCAAAAGTGAGGATAAAATACTCCCGTCTCCTTGAAGAGGCAGCAGTCACAGTAGCTCAATAGGCTACAAATCTATTTTAGAAGGCTAGAGACTGCAGCTATGTGGGAGGATCTGTTTCCACTACATCTTGAAACTGAAAATCCTGTTCCTCTTAAGTTCATAAAATGATGATTAGCGAAATCCTTTTAAACTGAGGACATTCTTTGTTAACTAACATTCTAGAGACACTTTTACAACTCTTTTAAGTTACACAGTGATAATACTGCACAGAAAACAGTTCACGGTTAAACTAAATTGTTAAAAAAAAGTGACCATTATGTACAAACTACTTTCCTATGTACAAATAGGTTAGAAAATCATAATCACAAAAAGATCTCATGCATAAAAGCAACAATAAAAACAAAGTACATACAAAATTAAATGTAATTATTTTTTTCTTGGCTGGAAAATCGTTTTGTACTATATAAAGATATTGTTGGTTTTCTTAGTTAAGGCTAATATCCTTGGTACACAGAGCACTAAAGACAAATCAATAAAAAAAAACATCAGGGAAAGGGCAGAAACCATCATTTCAAAGGAAAAATACAAAGTAAGCAATAAATACACACAAAAGAATTTAAACTCATTCATTTTTTGCGTATCAGCCCAGCAGATTTAAAAGATTAATAATATCGACTGCTAAGACGATACAGTTGACCCTGGAACAAGGGTTCGAAATGCGTGGCTGCACTTTACGTGATTTTTTTTTTTCATCATGATTAAGTATATTCTTTAATTCCCATCCCCAATTTCAACCCCACGCACGCACCTCCCTTTGGTAACCATCAGTTTGTTCTTTATAGTTGAGTCTGTTTTTCTTTTTTTAATATAATTTATTGTCAAATTGGTTTCCATACAACACCCAATGCTGATCCCAACAAGTGCCCTCCTCAATGCCCATCACCCACTTTCTCCTCTCCCCCACCTCCCATTCAACCCTCAGTTTGTTCTCAGTTAAGAGTGTTTCTTGTTTTGCCTCTCTTTTTTCCTTTGCTCATGTTTGGCTTTTTAAATTCCGTATGAGTGGAATCATATGTTACTTGTCTTCGACAGATTTATTTTACTTAACATCATGCTGTCTGGCTCTGTTCATGTTGTTGCAAATGGCAAGACTTCATTCCTTGTTATGGTTAAATAATATTCCACTGTGTGTGTGTGTGTATGTGTATACTTTTGGCCCCCTCACCATCTTTTTTTTTTCCAAACACACACTAGAGTGAACTCTGAAAAGCCTAAATCATAGTACACGCACCTATAGTGGCTTCCTAGTGCACTTTGGATTTTATTCTATATCCTTATGGATCTGACATAAATATAGATGTATAGGTATAGGTATAGATACATATGCACAACCCACTATATCTTCTTTATCCTTCATCTATCGATGGACACTTAGGCTGCTTCCATACTTTAGGTATTGTAAATAATGCTGCAATAAACGTAAGGGTGCATGTATCTTTTCAAATTAGTGTTTCTGTATTCTTTGGGTACAGATCCAGTAGTGGAATTACTGGATCACAGGGTAATTCTACTTCAAATTTTTTGAGAAACCTCCATACTGTTTCCCACAGTGGCTGCACCAATTTGCATTCCCACCAACAGTGTAAGAGGATTCCTTTTTCTCCACATCCTGGTCAACACTTGTTTCTTGTATACATTTTTGTTTTTTTATAGTACAGTACTATAATAAATGTATTTTCCCTTATGATTTTAACATTTTCTTTTCTCTAGCTTACTTTATGGTAAGGATACAGTACTTAATACATACAACACACACAAAAAAATGTTTTAATCCTGTTTATGCTATTGCTAAGGCTTTTTTCTCTATCAACAGTAGGCTACTAGCCATTAAGTTTTGGAGGAGTCAAAGTTTTATGCAGACTTGGGACTACATGGGAACCGGTGCCCCTAATCCCCACATTATTCAAGAATCAACTGTAGTTCAACTACCAGAAACTTTCTGGAGGGTAGGTTGGCACTACCCATTAAATATGTGTAAATAACCTCTGACTTTAAAATTCCATTTTTATAATAGAAACATAATTTGTAGCAATATTCACAGAAGAATGCCAAGAGGTCTGCACAATGAAGCATTCATAGAAAAAAACTGGAAATTACCCAAATGCTCATCAACAAGGCAATGAATGAACAATAATTTATCCACTCGCCGAACAAACATGTAACACCTTTCATGTTACTGGCATTGCAGTAAGAGTGAATATCAGAGGGGCGCCTGGGTGGCGCAGTCGGTTAAGCGTCTGACTTCAGCCAGGTCACGATCTCGCGGTCCGTGAGTTCGAGCCCCGCGTCAGGCTCTGGGCTGATGGCTCGGAGCCTGGAGCCTGTTTCCGATTCTGTGTCTCCCTCTCTCTCTGCCCCTCCCCTGTTCATGCTCTGCCTCTCTCTGTCCCAAAAATAAATAAAAAACGTTGGGAAAAAAAAAAAAAGAGTGAATACCAGAGTCTGAGACTCAAGCTCGTACATCCAGTAAAGCCTGGATTCTGCTACTAGAAAGTTAAGCAATAAAAACAAAACAATTTAAAGAGAACTTCTGTGAAAGAAATAAACAAGGTGAGAAGAGAGTGAATGGTGGAGAAGGGCTATTCTAGGTAAGCATGGGATGACAGGAACATTTGAGCAGAGGAGGAGGAACCAGCCAGCTTAAGATGGGGCAGAACACTTCATGCAGAAAAAAAGTGGAAAGGAAGGTATGAGCTGTTTGGTAAAGGTACTAAAAAGTCACCAGTGTAACAAGAAATCAGGGAACTATGAAAAGAGAAAGGACCAGATCAACAAGGATATAAAATAAAATCCAAAGTGCACTAGGAAGCCACTAGAGGTACACATGTACTATGATGTAGTCTTTTCAGAGTTCATTCTAAGTGTGTGTATGGAAAAAAAGATGGTGAGGGGCCAAAGAAAAGCAGGGACACCAATAAGGAAGCTACTGTAAGTGGTAAATCATCCAGGTGAGATGCAGTAGTGGATAACTATGTAGCCTTTAAAATGAATGAAGAAAGACACAGAAAAAAAACCCCACATATCTAATATGCAAAGCATTTGCACATTTTACGACATTTTTGCATACATTCCCAGAATTAAATGCATGTAAAAAATACATTCGTATCTGGGGCACCTGGGCAGCTCAGTCAGTTAAGCATCTGACTTCCACATAGGTCATGATCTCACAGCTTGTGAGTTTGAGTCCCGCATGGGCTTAGAGCCTGGAGCCTGCTTCAGATTCTGTCTCTCTCTCTGTCTTCCCCAGCTCATACTGTCTCTCTCTCAAAAATAAACATTAAAAAATTTTTTTAAAATACATTAGTATTAGAAATGATACTTTTCCACAGTGCCTGGGTGACTCAGTCGGTTGAGCGTCCTATTTCAGCTCATGGATTTTGTGAGATGGAGCCCTGAATCAGGCTCTCCCTCCCTCCCTCTCTCTCTGTCCCTCCTCTGCTCCCGTGCACGTGCGCGCACAACGTACTCTCTCTCTTTCAAAATAAATAAGCTTTAAAATAATTATATGTCTCCAAGAAAATAAATCATTTAGCCCCAATGTGTGTTAACCAGTGATACACAGCATTAAGGAAATGTTTCTAAGCATAAAAGCTAAGTGGCCCATAAAATAGACTTTCTGCAAAGGAAAGATGGTAACTTCTCAGCAACCATTTAGGACCTCAAGGCAAGAACAAATTGCTTAAAAAAAAAAAAAAAAAAGGACATATTCTTTGGATAATAATGTTTTCCAAAAGCAAGGAGATCAAACTCACTGCAGTTTTTAAATACTTAGACAAATAACATTTTATTTAATTATATCAATAGTTTTCCTATTTTTTAGTAATTTCATAGAGATTTTCATTCATTTCTTGTTCTACTAAAGTGGTACTATTCTAAGAATCAACTGCATCACAATGTAATGCGCCAAGTTTTGTGGACTCATTTTAAATAATATATTTTACAGAATAATTTGAGGATGCAGCCTCGTAACATCAGGTAAACATCTAATTTTGCCCTTGATGTATTTAACAATGTACCATTATTAAATGCTTAGTAACTTTAGTTCTGAGCCTAATGTTATTTCATTGAATTTTCCCAGCAACCTTGTAAGTAGACAACATTCCCCAAATTATTAGATTAAAAGTCTGACTAGCAGCCGTTAATATGAGTATAGTTGCTCTGTTAAAATTGAAATCCAGGTCTTACATTTAAGCTCAGAGTCATGTGCCCTTTTAATCAAATCACATATCCCACTCGCACCCCAAAGTTAAAGACAATTAGTATTTAACAATGTTACAGATCAATTCAAGAGAAAGGTTAACAAAAAGAACTATATTCTTTGAACAGCGACTACAGAAAAAGATCAATCTAAGATGTGAATCACTATATACTTCATACTTTGACTATGTGCCTAGCCAGACAGCACTACTGCTGACAAGAAAATGCAATCAAACACGAGTATATCATGCCAAGGAGATGGAAGTTATTTCGAGAGAGTTTCTACATGTTGATCTCTAGGCTCTGACTATAGGAAGAATTAATGGCAGGGAGTCAATGACTTCTAGGAGTAATTTATTTAATGCAATGCTTTCTATCCCTCAGCAATAACCTTCCTCTTTTTCACTTGTAGGAGTCTCCCTTTTCCACCATACCAGCACACAGACCTTTAAAAAATAAGAAAAAAAGTTCAATGTGTGAACCCTGTGAGGGCTGGGGCCCTTTAATTGCACACTGTATCCAAAGTGCTTAGCATGTAATAAGCTTTTAGGTATCTGGCAGACTAAATGTGCCAATAAGAAAGATGTTCAAAAACTAGACAGTAGAATAAAATGTAATACAAAGGCTTAGATAGCCAACAAACAATTATGTATAACCTATGAGACTTCTTAAATTCCTTTAAAACATGAAATATTCATTTATGAAAGAACATATCTCATCTGAAACAGAGGTCAACAAACTTGTTCTGTAAAGGGCCAGACAGTAATTACTTTAGGCTTTGTGGGCCATAAGATGGGAGTACACCAAAATAAAAAGCTCTGCACAGCAAAGGAAACCATCAACAAAATGAAAAGGCAACATAATGAATGGAAGAAGGTACCTGCAAATGATATACTGATAAAGGGTTAGCATCTTATACAACTCAACACCAAAACACCCAAACAATCCAATTAAAACTGGACAGAGGACCTGAATAAACATTTTTCAAAAGAAGACCTATAGATGGCCAAAAGACACATGAAAAGATGCTCAACACCACTAATCATCAGGGAAATGCAAATCAAAACCACAATGTGATATCACCTCACACAACTCAGAATGGCTAATATCAAAATGACAAGAAATAACAAGAGCTAGCAAGGATGTGGAGAAAAGAGAATCCTTGTGCACTGTCAGTGAGAGTGGAAATTGGTGGAACCACTGTAGAAAACAGTATGGAGGTTCCTCAAAAAATGAAAAATAGAAATACTATATGATCCAGTAACTCCACAACTAGGTGTGTACCCAAAAAAACCCAAAAACACTAATTGGAAAAGATATATGCACCCCATGTTTACTGCAGCATTATTTATAATAGCCAAGATATGGAAGCAACCTAAATGTTCATCCACAGATGAATGGATAAAGAAGATGTGGTATACATATACACAATGGGATACCACTCAGCCACTTAAAAAAAAAAAAAAAAAAAAAAGGAATCTTGCCATTCATGACAACATGGAGGGCCCTAGAGGGTATTATTATGCTAAGTGAAGTCAGATAAAGAAAAATAAATACCATATGATTTCACTTGTATGTGGAATCTAAAAAAAAAAAAAAAAAGAACAAAAAGCCAGAAAGACTCATAAATACAGAGAACTAGTGGTTGCTGTATGGGTGAAGAGGTGGGGGAATGGGTGAAATAGGTGAAGGGGATTCAGAGGTACAAACTCCCAATCATAAGATAAATACATCACAGAGATGAAAAATACGACATTGGGAACACAGTCAATAATATTGTAATAGCACTGTATAGTGATAAGTGGCAACTGTTTATCATGATGAGCAGTCAAGTCACTACGTGGTACACACGAAACTAATACAACACTGTGTGTCAACTATACTTCAACAATAAAAATTAAAATAAAAAACTTTGTCACAGCTACTCAATTCTCTTGTAGTGTGAAAGCAACCACAGACAACATGCACATGAACAAGCATGGCTGTACTTGAATAAAACTTTACTCCTGGAAATTGCAAATCTGCTATTTCCCATAATTTCACATGTCAAGAGATCTTATCCTTGACTTTTTAATCAGTCATTAAAAAATATAAAACGTATTCTTAGTTCTCAGGCCATACAGAAACACGTGGAGGACAGAAGTTGACCATCCCCTCATTTATTCATTACATACTTTCACTGGCAACAAACCAAAGGCAAGTGAGTTTACATTTTAATTAAGTACATTAAACCTAAATGTGAAGACCCATAACAGAAAGGGTTTTTAAGTGAGCTAACAGGTTACTTGAGAGGTCACACACAGTTTTTGCCTGTATCTTCAGAAACAGGTTGTGTAAAAAACAAAACTGGACCAAATGACATATGAAAGCCACAACAAGACCATTTATTTGGGAAAACCAATTTAGGCCATTAAGACTGGGTATGGACTAAACCAGAATTAAGCCTCAATATATGCATACCTTTAAAAATCTTTTTTTACTATAAAGATCTCCAACTTTGTTTGAAGGACCCTTTAAACTGACTACCAGATCCTTCCAATGGTTCTTACCTGGAAATTTAAAAAACAAGAGGACTCTGCTCCATCCCCATGGTTCTCTATCCCAGTAGAACTGGGATAGGACGCTGGCATTGCAATTTTTAATTTGTTTGAAGTGTCATACATGTTGCTGACACTGATACCCCCAAAGAAGGGCTACAGCTATAGACAAATAATATGATCCAATTCTATTATATATAACATGCTGTTACATGCATAACAATGTTATATGTATAATGTTTTATATATATAACATTAGTCAGTAACTCAAATTAAATTAAATTAAAACAAATGTGACTCCACAGAGCAACCCCAGGACCAGCTCCTAAAGAAGCATCTATTCATTAAGACACTACAGATTCTAATTACTTAATCTTTTAGCAACCTTCAATACCCCACCATACATGTCAAGTTTATGTTACTCTCCCAAACAGAAGGACATTTTTGCTGCCTTTGACAGCTTTACCATATTAACAAGTTTCATAATCATGAGGCTCTCTTATATTTAGAAAGAATAGCAGAATATTACAAAAGGTAGAGTGAGCTAGAAAGCTTTTATTTTCAAAATGTGACTACTTTCATTATCTCAATACAAAAAACCTTCAAGGAATAATAGCTCTAAATCTGTTCGAAGTCCAAAAATACACCAATAAAATGAGTCATAACCTGGAGGTATATATCAATGTCTCATTGGCATATTGTTTTTTGTTTTCTCAATTTGCCAATTTGTCAATCAAGATTTTGTTTCACAAGTTTTCCCACAATTCCTTCATTTACTCAACAGTTCAAGGACATAGCAATACCAAGGGCATGAATACAACGTATGCATACATTTCATTTATTGAGTGCTGATGCATAGGGGCACTTGTACCCCAATGTTTATAGCAGCACTTTCAACAATAGCCAAATTATGGAAAGAGACTTAATGTCCATCAACTAATGAATAGATAAAGAAATTGTGGTTTATATGCACAATGAAATACTACGTGGCAATGAGAAAGAATGAAATATGGCCTTTTGTAGCAACGTGGATGGAAATGGAGAGTGTGATGCTAAGTGAAATAAGTCATACAGAGAAAGACAGATACCACATGTTTTTACTCTTATGTGGATCCTGAGAAACTTAACAGAAGACCATGGGTGAGGGGAAGGAAAAAAAAAAAGGGTTAGAGAGGGAGGGAGCCAAAACATAAGAGACTCTTAAAAACTGAGAACTGAGGGTTGATGGGTGGTGGGAGGGAGAGAAGGGTGGGTGATGGGCATTGAGGAGGGTACCTGTTGGGATGAGCACTGGGTGTTATATGGAAACCAATTTGACAAAAAATTTCATATTAAAAAAAAAAGATTTATTCAACAAATTTTTATGTAACTGCTACTCGCGAGGACGTGTAATAGATTCTGGGTATACAGTGGCAATTAAAGCAGATACGGTCCTTGCATCCTTGACCGGAAGGGAAACAATAAGTGAATAAACAATTACAAAGAGTGATAAGTGTATATAACTAAGTCACAAGTGGAAGAAGGGAGTAGAATGACACAAGGACAAATGGAAGGCTTTAGAGTGGACAAAGCCTTCTTGAAGGTAATTTTCAAGCTGAGACTTGAAGAAGGATGCAAAAGAGCCAGCATGTAAGGAGCAGAGCAGAAACATTCCAGAAACAAGAAATAACATGTACAGAAGCCCAGAGTCATGAAGACCCGATCACTTTAAGAACTAAACCTTGAGACCAGAGTGGTTCAATTATAGTGGGAAAGAGTGGATGCAATGAGATGAGGCTGAAAATAGCCAGATTGTGTAGGGCTGTCTAGCCTTCGGTTCAGGAATGCATTTCTTTTTCCTAAGTGCCACTGAAAGTCCACGAAAGGTCATAAGCTGGTTAATAACAAGATCTCATGGAGTTTTTAAAGCTGGTTTTGGTTATATGGGAAAACAACTGAAAGAGAACAAGAAATAAAAAAGGGAACCTGTAAAGAAACCATAGCAAATAGTCCAGGTAATAGGTGGTGGCAGCTTAAGCTCAGATCGTAGCACTAAGCACAAAAATAGCTACACTGGAGAAATACTTTGGAGGTAGAAACAATAAGACTGTTGATGGACTAGTTCTAATAAATGAGAGGAATTAAAGTAGGATAAGTGGAATTAAAGAAGAGTCCTACATATTTGGGTTGAGCAATTAAGTTGTGATACTAAGTTTAGTGCAATGTAGGAAAAAAGAGGAGAATGTTTCTAGAACTGCACTGTCCAATATGGCAGCCACTTGTTACATGCAGTTATTTACATTTACTTTCATAAAAAATTTAGTTTTTCATATTGCCATATTCAAATGCTCTAGAGCCACATGTAGCTGGTGGCTACCACACGGGGCAACATAGATGTAGAACATTTCCACCACCACAGAAAATTCTACTGGTGAGTAGAAGGAAGGTGTTACAGAAGGAAGAAATATATACATAATACCAAATGCTAGGTGGTCCAGCAAGACTAAAGCTAAAAAGTATCCACATGGTTGGTCAACATGCAGGTCCAATAGGAGCTCAGCAGAGCATATTCGCTGAAATAATGAAAGCAGAGCATGAACTGGAATGGGAGATGAAAAGTGCAGACATGTCCATAGGGTATGGACACACCATGAAATAGAGCAGAGAAATAAATGGGGATTTAGCCGGAGGAAAACAAAGGGTGTCATTTATAGAATATTCACCCAGCCAACACACCTTTACTGTGCACCCATAACTTCTAGACATTCTTCTGAGCACCAGAGATATAAAATCAGGACAAGATCAGGAGAGGAAGAAAGAACAAACAAGCAAACAATGTTATTTCAGGGTATAATTAAGTGCCACAAACCAAATAAAAGAATAGAATATGATAAAATTAAAATGAGCGAACAGAAAAGACCTCAACGTAGAAGTGGTATCTAAACATGAGCCATAAGGGGCGCCTGGGTGACGCAGTCGGTTAAGCGTCCGACTTCAGCCAGGTCACGATCTCGCGGTCCGTGAGTTCGAGCCCCGCGTCAGGCTCTCGGCTGATGGCTCGGAGCCTGGAGCCTGTTTCTGATTCTGTGTCTCCCTCTCTCTCTGCCCCTCCCCCGTTCATGCTCTGTCTCTCTCTGTCCCAAAAATAAATAAACGTTGAAAAAAAAATTTAAAAAAAAAAAAAATAAATAAACATGAGCCATAAATGACAAGAAGGAACCATCTCTGCAAATGTCTGGAATATACCTGTATGCTACTGGGAATGATCTAAATGAGATGATAAGATTCACTCAACACATACTTACTGATCATCTATTATGTAGTATGACTCTAGGCACTGGGAGGAAGAAAGCAGTGAAGGACACAGACAAAAATCCCTGTCTTTCTGGAGTTTACATTCTAGTAGGCTAAGAAAAAAGAAAACAAACAATCAAAAAAACCAAAATATTATGTTAGAGAGTGACAAGGGCTATGGAGAAACATAAAGCAAGAAAGGAGATAGGAAGATGGGGAAGGACTGTGATTTTAGACAGCATAGCAAGAAAAAGCCTGAAGGAGATGAGGAAGTGAGCCATGATATGGGATCATGCTTGACCAGTTGGAGGAAAAACATAACAGCCTGCAACAGATAAAGAAGACAAAAGTAGTAAGTGATAAAGAGAGTGTAGACACGGAGGGATTTGTGCTTTTACTGGGTAAGCACCTGGAGGTTTCTGAACAGAAAAGTTACATATCTACTGCTTTGTAAGGGTTACCTCTGGCTGCTGTGTTGAAGACATATTTTAGAAGAACAGAGGTGTAAGTAGGGAGACCAGTTAGGAAGCCTTTGCAGTAACCCAGGCAAATGATGACAACGGTACTGCTATGGTTAGAAATGGTTAGATTTTAGATATTGTTAAAGGGAGAAAAGACAGGATTTACAGACAGGGTTTCCATACTGAGTGTTAGAGAAACAGGAGTCAAGAACAATATGGTTAGGGCTGCCTGGGAGGCTCAGTCAGTTAGGCGTGCGACTCCTGATTTCCGCTCACATCATGACCTCGCCATTCATGGGTTCGAGCCCTGTGTTGCACTCTGCTTTGACGGCATGGAGCCTGCTGGCAGTTCTCTGTCTCTGTCTCTCTCTCAAAATAAATAAACACCAAAAAATGAAAAAGAACAATATGATTAGAAGTCTGAGTACCTGGCGCTCTCTCTCTCTCTCTCTCTCAAAAATAAAAATAAACATTAAAAAATCTTTTTTAAAGAAGTGGGGGGCGGGGGTCGCCTGGGTGGCTCAGTTGGTTGAGCATCCAACTATAGCTCAGGTCATGATCTCAGTTTGTGAGTTTGAGCCCCACGTCGGGCTCTGTGCTGACAGCTCAGAGCCTGGAGCCTGCCTGCTTTGGATTCTGTATCTCCCTCTTTCTGCCCCTCCCCTGTTTGTGCGTGCATGCTTTCTCAAAAAAAAATATATATATATATTAAAAAAATTTAAAAAAAAAAGAAAAGCCTGAGTTAACTGGAAAGATAACAGTTCCATTCAGAAACAACTAAGAGAAGCAGCCATTAGGGGAAATTGAGAGCTCATTTCTAGAAAAGTTAAGTCTGTGATACTTCTTAGACACCCCAAAATTTTTCTTCAAAATAGCTGGGTACTAGAATCTAAAGTTTAGGAGAGAAACCCAAGCTAGGGATATAAATTTGGAAGTCCGAAGCAAACAGATTAAATGCCATCTGTTTAAAGCTATGAGACTAGAGAGTGTATTTAGACAACAAAAAGTAAGTCTTAAGACTAAACTCTCAGTCACATCAATAAAGAGATCAGAGAGAGAACAGAAAACCCAAAGGAGACTAAGAAGGAACCACCAGCAAGGCAGGAAGAAAACCTGCTAGCAGACATCGTAGCCTAGAAGCCAAAGAAGAAAGTGTTTCAAGCAACTGTGCCAAATGCTACTCAGAGGTTAAATGAGATGAGGACTGTTAATTTATAACATGGTGATTTCCTGGTATGGGTTCAAAAGAAAGGGAGAGTGAATAAAAGCAATTGTTTCAAGCTATTTTGTGTGGGTGGTGGGTAAAAGGGGAGACAGGAAGAAAAAATTGTTTTAAAATGAGATAAGCAATATCATGTTTGTGTGCTCATGGGAAGAGCCAGCACAGAAGGAAAAACCAATGATGCAGGAGAAGGGTGACTGAGGAGAGTGATAATATTCTTGAGACCAAGAAGGGAACGAGATCTAGTATACAAATGAACTGGTTATCTTGGAACACTACAGTTCATCCAGTGATGGAGAAAGTAAAGCGCACAGTCACAGATACAGGAGCATGCAGGAATTTTTTAAATCATTCAATATGCTTAGTGAGATAGAAAGCAAGGGTATTAGATGAAGAAGAATAGGGGAGAAGGTGTTGGAATGTTAGAGGAAAAGAAAGATGCAATCATAAAAGAGAGCGAACAGACTGGGGACCACTGGGGATGAAGCCAGGGAGAGACAAAGTTGTTGAAAGTGTATATAAGAAAGTGATTATGATTCAATACGAAATCTCAGGTGGGTGTAAGTGAGGGTGAGGGACCCTGAAAAGGTTAGATGGATATAGATTATAGGTTCTGGTGGGGCTGAAGGGCTGCTGGAATTCAAGTATTTCCTAGAGGAATAAGGCAGTGGGGCACTTGAAATGAGATTGGAGAGGGGCACCTGGCCCAGTCAGTTAAGTGTCCTGACTCTTGATTTTAGCTCAGGTCATGATCTCACGGTTCAGAGTTTGGCCCCACATCCAGATCTGTGCTGGCAGCACTAAGGCTGCTTGGGATTCTCTCTCTCTCTCTCTCTCTCTCTCTCTCTCTCTCTCTCTCTCCCTCCCTCTCTGCCCCTCCCCTGCTCTCTCTCAGAATAAACTTAAAAAAAAAAAAAAAAAAAGAAATGAGATTGGGGAGGGGGTAGTAATTAGTATAAGACGAAGCATTCTAGGAGATGACAATGGTAACATGTGGATGAATTAGAGTGAAAAATGAGATCACTGGAGGAGAAGAAAGAAAGGAATAGGCCAGAACATCTTTTATACCAGTGTTCCTCAAAGAGCCAGACCACGACACCATGAGGAGCCTGTGCCAGATTATAAATCAACATGCTGCTTCCTTTATCAAAAAAGACTTGCTGCAAAAAAAAGTCAGCTGGACTAAACAGTGAATTTAGTGACAGAGGTGATTTATATTCTGGCACAAACCCCTTATCATAATCCTCACTAGTAACAAACAGTTCAGACCAGACGACATTTTGAGTAGCACTGCTCTACACAGACACTGATATCTCCAAGAATTATGACAGAAATAAAAGAGGACACTGAGCCAAGCTAATAAAGTGTTCAAGGAAGGAGGGAGATGACCCTCCTTACTTTTTCTTCTCTTCTCAAATATCCCAACACCTCCCCAGGAAGTCAGTAGATGACTGAAATAAAGAGGGGTAGTGGGTAGTATAATTTGATGGCATGAGAGTCAAAGATCGAAGTTCTGGAAAATAACGGTTAAGAAGTGAATGAAAAACAAAGACACTTTCTCTACCTCTCAGTTTAGTAGTAAAATGTGTGCAAAAAGGGAAAACATTTACCACTGAGAGAGCTGCAAGGAAGTAGCATTATCAGGGGACAGACTAGGTTACAGTTGGAGTAAGAGAGAGAAGGGAACATTCCCAGAATACACTGAAAATAAAAGGAGTTCTAGGAGTTACATAAGGTACAGTGAGTGATAAAAGGTGGGAGATGGAGACTTAAAAAGTAACGGGATTAGAATCTGGAGGAAGGGATAAGGCTAATACAGAAGAGTTAGGTAGAGCTGAAAGAACAAAGTCCTTGAAACCACATGGGTCAGGACTGGCCTCTGACCAGAATATACTATTTCCTCCATTTTATTTTATTTTTTTAAGTGTATTTATTTATTTTGAGAGAAAGCACACATGAAAGCGGGGAAGAGGCACAGAGGGGGAGAGAATCCCAAGGAGGCTCTCAGGGCAGAGCCCAACTCAGGACTTGATCTCTCTGTGAAGTGTGAGATCATGACCTGAGCCGAAATCAGGAGTCAAGACACTTAACCAACTGAGCCACCCAGGTGTCCCTCCTCCATTTTAAAGATGGACACTCGATGCAGACTGACAGGGTGTTGAAGGAGTTCCTGCTTAGCTTCTGATGGACGAGAGGGGACTCATCTGAAAAGCAGAGAAGGTTAAATAGTCTTCCTGTCTTGGAGCTTTCTAGAGAAACATAGTATCTGGGATATAATGGCAAAGGGAGAAACGTGAAGTCCTTTAGCATATAGTCAGGGTATTCTTCAAGCAGATCAGTACGTATTCTTACAAAAAAAAAGGGATCCAATTAGCTGAGCCTAAAAAAACCAAACTTTAAAATCAAGCAAAATGCGAGAAAACAGACTAAACTTACTAAGCTATCTAAAGAGTTCTATGTCCACGCATACTAGGTGTCCTGTAACATTTGGTGTCCACTTTTGCATCTATGAACTATTAGGGAGATATATGTCTGACACCACTGCATTCTTTCAGTAGCTCAGAAAATACTTTAGGTGTCTCAGCCAGCACTTTCTACACAGTGGAATGGAACTCGACTTGGAAACCTCCACAGTTAGATTGAAAAATATGTCTAAGAAACTCTGGTTCCCGCTTTACACATACAGCACTCATCTAGTATGTGGAAAACTTCAAAGACTTGCTCCCTACACTCTTACCCCCAAACCACTTAATTATACTTAAAAAATAGAGTAGTTTACAACAACCACCCCTCGGTGCAAATTACTACAATCATTTAAGATCACCTTCAAATTGTATTTCCAAGAAATTCTGCAGTCAGTTTTATATGGACAATGTATAATAAAATGGGTATATGTACATACACATATATCACAATTATTTAAGCTATCATAAAACCCTTTTAATAAAAGAAGCTTATTAAACTAGCCCTTCGGCCTTTGCACATCTTTTACTTCCAAGTCAAATCAACTACCAGCATTTAAGATAAGACTTATGAATCACAGATACGGTTTGTATGCCACAAGGATTTATGAACTTGAAAGAACGTAGACAGGTTAAAAATCTCTCCCCCTGCCCAATTTTTTAAACTAATTGTTTAACATACCTGTTACGAATCTTGAAAGGAAACTACCGGCATAACAACAGGTGAATGACAAAGTCACAAGCAGAACTGTGGGAACGTTAGTGAAGAAATTAAGAGAGGGAAAAAATAGGAGAGAAAACGCGAAGTGCTATGGAGCATTTTCACCCCAGCATCATCCAGCTGTTCACACTATTCAAACTGCTAGAAATGAGGGGGAGCCTTTTCAACAAGTTCAAAAGAAATCAAAGGCCAGAAATTTCTGGAATATTGTAAGGGAAACTTTACAGGGGCTTGGTAAAGTTACACAGGGATAGGAGGATAGGCCAGGGAGTCAGTACCTCTGAGACAGATGTTTTGTAAAAAGTCCATTGATCAGTTTAGTTTGTATTCTATACCATATCATATAAAATACATTTGTAGCACTATTCTCAGATACTGCTTTTTATAACCAATGTTGTCCTATGCATTGCACTTTCAGTCCAGACATAGCTTGCTTGTCATTTAAACATGTAGTCCGCAGGTTAAACATGTAATTAAACATGTAGTCTGCCAACTTTTCCAACTCCGGAAATGAAAATTTTTACCCTAGCAAAAAAAGATTTAACCAAAATCTAACTGCCTTAATAAATTTATTCTGACCAAATAACAGAATGCCATTAATTTAAATAAAACTTACGTTCAATATATTTTTAATTATCTAAACTTTGTTTTTAAGTTTTGGATTTGGTCTGATAATAGTTTATCTTAAAAGTGTAGACTTCAGGGGTACTTGGGTGGCTCAGGTGGTTCACCATCCAATTTCAGCTCAGGTCATGATCTCAAGATTTGGTTCGTGGGTTCGGCCCCACATCGGGCCTGGAGTTGGCTTCAGATTCTGTGTCTCCCTCTCTCTCTGCCCCTCCCCCACTCATGCTTTCGGCCTCAAAAATAAACGTTAAAATTTTTTTTAGGGGCGCCTGGGTGGCTCTGTTGGTTAAGCGTCCGACTTCGGCTCGGGTCATGACCTCACGGTTCGTGGGTTCGAGCCCTGCGTTGGGCTCTGTGCTGACTGCTCAGAGCCTGGAGCCTGCTTCGGATTTCTGTGTCTCCCTCTCTCTCTGCTCCTCCCCCACTCATGCTCTGTCTCTCTGTCAAAAATAAATAAACATTAAAAAAATTAATTTTTTAAAAAAAGTGTAGACTTCAGATAAAAACCAGGAGAACATGATTTAAAGGCATTAATAAAATTTTAGGCTGACATGATTATGTACATGCAGTCACAGTATCTCCAGCGTTTTTAATACCTTCACAGATTAAGTTTTGAGATCTCTTTTAAAAATACTTTAAAAAGCTATAATTAAGATGATCAAGTTGTTATTTTTCCTTTTCCTTGACCCAAACCATCTTATAATTCCTAAACTTAATTGAGTCTTCCAGATTTCACAATCACATGAAAATGTTAAGTTCCTGTGTATAATCAATTGATAGAAGGCATCTTCCAAGTGCCAAAATATAACCCTAACAGTTTAACAATCTTATTTCCTAAGTTATACAAACCCACAGATTCATATTATCTTCATTTCAGAATCATTAAGAACTGTACTCTAAATGGAAGTACTGCAGATGTTACAAACTAGCAGTATCCTGCTAATAGGTGTATTTTATTTGTGCTGAACAGTGTCTTTAAACATGAATTTCATTCACCAACATGTGCAAATCAAAGGATGCACATTAATCTGATCCTTCTTCTCTCAGAAAAAAACAATCAGATGATATGACAACATGAACAATACAGTTCATGTGGGAATATACCAACACAATGGCTGGAACCGAAGACTGGCTGCTTAGATGGAACTTGTACTCTCCAATTTCTTGCAGTCCACGGTCTCAGACACCCCATGCTGTCTGGTCCTAGAAACACTGAGAGGCCATTCCCACTATAACAGAAGACCAAACCTATATGGCTTTTGAAAACAATCTTACTTTTGTCACTTATCTTGAATGCCAACATGTTGTATGTCAGCCAATTTCAAGAGATAAATTAAGTCCCTAATAGGTAGACTTTTTCAGTAAACTGTATGTACATGATTTTTAAAGGAACTTTCAAATCTACTCTCATCTCTTATAAAAATCTTGGAAAATTGGGACAGAAGCTATTTGACCTTAGAGATAATAAATGCTGCAAATACTAAGAAGTAACCTGGACATCTAATTCCAAAAATGATTCTTTATGAAGGAATACAATCCATTCTGGAATAACCACTTACATAAAACAATTGAGACATTCTTGCCGTGTTTAAAGAAAAAAAAAAACTCCTAACTATAATACATTTCTCAAATAGTCAAAAAATCATTAACGTTTCCACAATATTATGCTGAATTCCAAGAGCAAAAATACTGTCATTTCCCTTCCCTACATCAACTTTTCAATTTCATTTCAACCACCCATTATGAAAAAGACATCTAAAATTTTTTCTAAGCCAATGAGTTTTCCGTAAAATTAACATCTGACTTCCAAAAGGTAATTGAGAATACACTTTATTCTTGTTACTAATAATCCTATTTGAAACAAGTATATTCATAAAAAAAAGTGTTACTAACAGAAACATAAGAACTTTAATACAGGAGCATGGAGAAAGGTTTTTATTGAAAAACTTAAAGGGCAAAAAATTAGTGTATCACCACCCACAACTCTACACAATGAGAGCCTATAGTAACTATGGTCCAGAGTTCACATACACTGACTCAGCTAGCTTTGTTTTTATCTAGATCCTAACACAGACATATTCCTTAATAATATAACTGAGTTGAGCACTTACTCATGTTTTATCATGTAATGGATTTAGACAAATTGAGTGATTCAGTTAACCTTTGCTGACCATTTTAGTTTCTGTAACTCATTAAGATGGCTAAACACCTGATCTTTTACCCCCAAATTATCAGTTTTTGGTTTTACCATTATGATATACTTAACCTACTTAAAGTGACTTAAATATGTGATCCCTATTTTAACTTTGATCTTTCTCCTATAAATATTGGTTGAAATGACATTTTCTCAAGCCAGTCTTTTAATCAGAAATATTAATATGAATAAATTATTCTAGAATTCAAAAGGTTTCCCAATTGATGCTTTCTCATCAGAATTATCCAAAAATAGATTCCATACAAACTTGCTGGGGGTAAAAAAAAAAAAAAAAAAAAAAACCAGAAGCATTACATTATATCCACTGGAGGGCACTCAACATGACCAAAGTATGCAATGAAAACATGCCCTAACACTACTCTCACTCTGCTGCAGCATCAGGTTTGAGGGAGACTCTGGGGGTGGGAATGTCTCTTAAGAGATGTCCACAATTAAATTTTAAAAAGGCAGTTAAACTCTAAAACAGGGTTCCTAATTTAACTTACTTTTCTCTGTTAAGAGCATCTTTTTCTTCAGAGAAAATAGGTTTTATACATACTTTTAAGGACAGCAGGGTTCAAGCCTCAACAGAGGGGTCTAAGTTTCCAACTGAGTCAAGCTCAGTCTTGCATGAAACGCAAAAGCGGCATTCTTAAGTCAACAGAAGAAATAACCTTCTCCTGAGTTTAAATGATGAAAAGCCATTGAGTTAATTCCTACTCATTTTCAAGCAACATAAATCACACATTTTCCCTTTGTGGAACCTGAGAAGTATATACTTATTTTAGCCTATTAGCCAGTTATCTAATCACACAATTAGAACAGCATCACATTAACAATGGTCTGTTGAAAAATGAGAAATGATTCTGCAAATCAGTATCCTCTATATTAGGGTACTGGAGGCAGTAGCTACATGCTCTGGAATCCTCAGAAGCAGTCCCTAGTCTTTGTTTACTATTTACTTTTATGGTATAAAAATGTTTTCAGTCAAGCTATTTCAACAGAAGATATCACATTCCCAACAAAAAGAGTTACAAGAAAACAAGGTTAATACAACTCATGTTTTCAAAAACAATGTCACAAGTCTATATGCACTACACAACAGTTGCTGATACTGAAAAAGTGTGTCCTACTCTAAAAGGCATTCACCCCTTCGGTCCTGGGTTAGCAATCAAGCACACTTCCCACCAAGCTCTAAGTACAAACTTAAAATTCACCCCCTGATTATCAGCAACTAGTAAACCATGAAAGAGAAACAAAATCTTGTTGTAACTGAACAGATACATTCTTTCATTTCAATAACACAAAAGTTTCACTTGGCTAAATATACTTAGTCCATTTCTGGAGTTTTAATTTCACCGCTTCTTAAAACTATAAAAAAAGATACTCAAACTTCTGAATTACCCACCTCCCTAGTTTCAATATTTACGCTCTTCTTCCCACCCTCCAAACAATAGAGACGGGTATCTGCAGACAGTTTTCCTAAGTGCTACACCTTCAAATACCCTTAGAGAAATTGGCCTACTTCATTCATGTCTTCCCTTCTATTTGGGAAGTAGCTCTCTGAAAACAAGCACACAAAACTTTATTTATATGAAGAATTTTTACTCTAGGCCTGACTAGTAATAATAGGAAGCTCAATTCAGTTTGAGAAGTTTAATACTTACTCTACACTCTACATAAACTCTTGGCAAAGAAAGTAGTCAGATAACAACAATTGGTTCAAAAAAAGAAAACTTTTGAATGCTTCTTGACACTTGAACAGTGGTAAAAAACAGTGGTTTTACTTTTTCATTAACCACCTTATTCTTAAAACTTCATTTTCCCTGGAAACTCTTTAAAACGACTGTTCCCCAACCTCGGGGAGAAGAATCTCAAGCCTAGGACTCCACAAGGACTCGAAGCTGCATGCTATACTAAACTTCCTAGTGCATTTCATTCCCCCCTCAAGGACTTCAGACTTGAATAGTCTCAGCATTCCTTTAATCCTATAGAACAGTCTTCTGCAAGTTTTTCAAGTTACTGTTGCAATCACTTTAGGGCCTTGTCCTTGTACATGGCCTTCAGAACAAAGACTAGGTCAAAGTAATGAATACTGGTGCAAATTGAGCAAATTTTGTGAAATGATATTCTCAAGTAACCATAATGGTACTTTTTTTTTTTAATCCAGAGATTTCTGTGGGTTTAAAATAAATACTGCAGCAGCCTGTTTAGACCCAAAACAAAGCCTCCAAAGTAGTTTAGGTCACTAATCTAAGCGGATACTTAACAGCAGCATTACGTAAACACATTTCAAGGCTTGTCGACTATTTTGTAGGACGAAGACAAGTTCACACGAAGAATATCTGAAGGTACTGAATGTTCAACAACTCACAGTAACGAAATGGCTTCCTAAATTCCACACAAAATGCTTTATAACTCCAACGATCTGAGAAACAGTAGCCTAGACTTTATCAAAGGATAGCCGTCTCTTCAAGTTGATGTCTAGTCTAAGCCACCACTATTCACGACACAAAGCTCTCATTTCACTAAAACCACTCCTCGATTTCCTTTTGCCGACCTCTGCATACCAGCAGGCCAGTCTCTCTTCATTCACCACTCACAAACTCAGGGGGGAGGGGAGACCACAGATGTCTGGAAGATACAAAGTATGGACACAATGCTCCCTGCGAAAGGGAACAGAAAACCAAGGAAACAACTACACCCAACTGCCAAAGCGTTTAAGTTTCGCGGATTCAGAAGCTGGCTCTGAGAACTTCGAAAGTCTCTGTTCAAAATCCTCTCCCGAGACAAAACACTGAAAGAAGTTGCAACACTTGAATTTCATTTGGTCAATTTTGTAGCGAGGGAAAAATTCACTCCGCTGAAAAGAAAAACGTGCTCCAAAAATCACGTTTAGCTGCCATAAAAGTATCTGAATACATCATTTCTACCAAGATTCTCCTCCAAGCAGTCAGAAGCTGAATCCCGCGGTTCGCTTGATAAACAGTAAAAGCCAGTCGCCCTGGCCCCCGCCCCTATTTTTACAAGGGTCTCACACCCACCGCCGTAAATCCAAGACTCTCAGTACATTGCACGCCGTTTCCACTCACCTGCACGGAACAAGAAAATTTAGGTGCAGGACATGGATTTATTCGTGCAAGCCCTACTGACGCATCGCGCCGTCTGCACTAGGAGTTTGGTTCCTCTAAGGTTTAAAGTTGCTCGGATCCAAACAAGAACCAGTGCCAAACTCACAGAAGCAGGGCATTGAAAAAAAAAAAAAAATACTAACAATTCTCCTTAAGGATTCTCTTAATTCGTTCTCGAGAAACGGAAAGAGGGAATCGGAACAGAAAGTCTCCTGGCCCAATCGGCCAGGCAGATGGGACCTAGGCTGGCGTCCCAGGCCCAGCACCCGTACCCCAACTCCCCGCTGGGGCTGGGAAGGCGGAGCACCCCCACCCTCCGTCCCCACCCCGCCCCCCACCCCGGCCCGGAGCATCCCGAGGCGCAGGGTCCCTCCCCCAAACTCGGCCGCGGCCGGAGCCCCGGACGGAAACCACAGCCTCCCCCCCGCCCGCCCGCCCCCGCCGGCCATCGAGCTCCCGGACGCGCCCTCGCGTCGCCCCCTCCCCTCCAGCGGCGCCCCGGGGGCCCCCGAGGAGCAGCGCTACCGGAACCCGGGCCCGGCCGCCGCCCTCCGCCCCCCGGGCGCGGCCCGCCCCCGCCGCCTCCTCGGCGCCCCCAGCCCGCGGCCCCAGCTCCCCACCCCGGGCCTCCGCGCCGCGCCGGGCCCGGTTCCCAGCCGCCGCCGGGACCGCGCGCCCGCGACGAAGTTTGGCTCCGAAGACGGAGCGGGAGCAGCCCCGGAAGGGTAAGGAAAGGAGCGCCCAAGCACCTCAGGGGAACAGGCTCCTCCCGCCGCTGGAGTCCGACCGTCCTCGGCCTGCTGTTGCGGCTCGGCGGGGACCGGAGCTGCTCCTCGGACCTTCCTCCGTCTCCGCCTCCCCTCGCTCTCCGCTCCTAGGGCCGGGCTAGCGCGGCTGCCACAGACCGAGAGGCTTAAAATGGCGCCGCACAAGGAGCTCTTATAAGTCGCGCAGTGGCCGCTGTATCCTGCCGCCACCGGCGCAGCGCGGAGCGTTCCGCCGCGCGAGGACAAGGGGCGGGGCGCGAGAGAGCGGCGGAAAGTAGTCCCCGCGCCGCCCAGCGCCCGCCGTCGTCCGACCGCCCGGGGCCGGGGCGGGGCGCCCGCGCACTCCCCGGCCGCTCCCCGGAGAGGGACCCGGGGCTGGCCCGCGGTGCGGGTCTGGGGGGGCGGCTCGCTAGGGCGCTGTTGTCCGAGGCGGGGAGGCCCGGGGACGGAGGGAGGGCGGCACCCGGAGCCTCTACTGTCCGGAGCCTGGCGCCCCCGCCCCAGCTCGGGCCCCGACCGGGAGAGCCGACGCGGGCTTGCCGCAAGCTTCCCGCTGCCCGCGGAAGGCGGCCTCTGGGCTCCGGCCCTCGGGGGGGGCGGGTGGCGGCGCGGGCCTGAGGTCGCGGCCGGAGCTGCTGGCCGCCGCCGCAGCCGCCCCGCTGTCGAGTCGAGGAACTCCAGCGGTTTAGGGCTTCCGTGGTCTTTGCGGTCTGGGCCTCATTCTCCCCGCAGGACTCGGCTAGTCTGCGAGCCGCACATCGCCCCAAAGCCCCCCCCCCCCCCCCCCCCCCGCCACTGTCCGGGTCGCGGATCCCGCGTCCCGACCGGTTGCTCAGCCTGAATTTGGAAGTGAAACACCGGGCCGGGCCGCCTGCGATCCCTCCTCCCGAAGGCTGTGAACTCTTAGGATGGGCGCCCAGTCCGCAATTCAACAAGTCTTTAGGAGTAAGCGCTGTGAACAAATGACTGATGGAAATGGATTAGCTCTAGAACCCTGTCAATTAGGTTAATTCTGATGGATTCCATTTTTATCTGGTTCCACAGTACTAGTATCGATAGATTTATTTGTGAGCATGTTTCTTTGGAGGAAATGCATTTCTAAGGTATTACTTTTTTGAGAAATCAAGTATGTTGTTTATGGAAGGAGTAATCTATTAGGCAGCTTGTGATTTTTGAAAACTAATTTTCGATTCCTCAAAAACATTTTCTAATTCGTATCAGCAGGCTAAAATTGGGTCTTCCTTTCCCTTGGAAATGTCTCGATTGTCACCCAGCAAGATAGGCATTTGTTTATCAAAGCTGAAACAATCATGATTGATTCAGTTTCTCTGCTCTATTATTTTATGCTTATTTTTCCTCCAAAACAATGGAGAGTGCAAAAAGCAACAGTGAAAGTTGTCTTGGGTCTTTTATCCCTATAATTAATGAATGCAAACAATAGGTCTTTATACATAGGTATGGGCAGGAAACCTACTTATTCACTCATGGAGTAGGATATGTAGTTTTAGGCAAGCTAATGCTCAGGGCCAACATGTTCTTTAAATAATTCTTTTTTCCCCCCGTCTTAAAGGTATTTTACTACATACAGCGGTAACGTTTAACTGCTATGACCATACCAGTGGAAAAAGTACACACACTAAGACGATGTTCGGTGAGATCCATTGTCTAGAATTACTTTCTCATTTTTATCTGCGCAAGTAATTCTATAGAATTAAATATAGCCGATGGTGGTGATTAACTCGGCCAGTCAGAATTCAAACAAATTAAACTAAAAAAGGTATTTCATCAAAGCAGTGTTTCTCATGTAAACTCAGAGTGTAAATAGCGTTTCCAGGCACTGACCCCCAATTTTAATCCTCATAAAAAGTATTAAAGAATATACAGTTGATTCGATTAGAGTCATACATTTAAAATCAGATGACTGATTAATCAATATTTGAGCAATTTTTCATGGATGTTTCCTTTTTGTATATTCCCTTTGGAGGGGGATTGGTTTTGTTGTTTTTTTTTTTTTCTCAATAAGGCGCTCTGTTAAAACTGGTTTAGAGATATTTGCACCATTAGAACCTCTAAAGGATAAAAACTCTTCTATGTTTGTATTTCTTTATTCAGATACCAAAATAATTGAAACATTTTCTATAATTTAGATATCTTAATCCAAATTTGGAATTAAGATTTTTAAATCCCTGCTAATATTTTAGGTAAACACCATGTCATTAAAGGAAATGTAAAATTTGCAACAATGCAGTAAGCTGCGTTTCCTATCAAATTTAAGTGTACTGAAGAATTACTGTGTGACTAGCATTTAAAAATATTAGTTGAATTTAACAGATTGCTCAGAATTTTTATTTTCTTCCCTCAAAAAACAGAAATTATTCCACTTGTCTCACCAAACATATGAGATGAATAACTTCTGTGCAATAAAGACAAATGCTACCATTAAACCAGTAAGAAATACAAGCATCAAAATACCTGATGAGTTGGTAAAATAATTGCTTTTGTAAAAATGATTTTTCAAAATGGGCCTTGGGCAATATGTTTCATAAACATTTGGTTATCTTTTTACACCTTCTTCTAGAACCAGCCATTTGGGTTTGACATGAATTAATCCATTTTAATGCAAAAGACTGCATTAAACAGAAAAAAAAAAAAAAGCTGCAAAAGACAAATGGTTCCAAATTTCAGGCTCTGTGCCTAGAAACCAAAAGTGTCTCCAGCTGGTTTAACAGAGGAAGTATTACTTGTCATGATATTAGACCATTGGCACATCAAGCAGTGATTACATGGATTCTGAATGGAAAGCATCCCTTCACTAAAACACATGATTCTGAATCACCTTAAGCAAAGAAAGAAATGCCCAGCGTGTTTGTGCACTTCCAACAGAAACATTAATCAAGGCAGCACTGTAAAGAAGGCCCATTCACTTTTTGGATAGTTAACTATCAAATCCATTAATTAAACATTTATTGAGCACTATGACAATGAGTTTCCTTTAGAGAGAGGGAAATGAGTGGCCGGCTTCTTTTGATTAGGTCCCTTAAATTAATGTATAATTATAGCTGTTAATCAGTCCTACTTACAAGTAAGCAGAAACGGTAGAAAATAAGAACTGTGTAACGAGGGTGTGGTCTCCTCTGGACTCTATATCCGAACCTCCTTGAGAAGAAACCTCTCCCAGCAGAAAGGTAAGACTAAATAATATTCCCTGCATTTATAAACAGTCCCAATTCTCTAAGAAGGTGTGTTAAAAATATTTCTTTCTGAACAACGTGAAAACGTTGGGCAATAATCAGATCAGGTTTTCATTTAGCAGCTCATCAAGTGCGCTATTTATGGATTGGGACTTTTGATTCGCAATACATCATCTCAGGGTTCAGTGTTATCTTTTGATTTCTTTCCAGCTGAACAGGCTAAGTAGTTGTAAATACCTCTTGTCAGGCTACATGGTTGGCTATTCTCGCACACAGAAGTAATCTAGGAACCCACTGGGCAAATTCGGCGGAGAGCCACCGTGGAAAGCTTGCATCTGGTGCGCTGCGGCATGAGGGAGGGGGCTGTGAAGGTGGTGGGAGGCGATGGCCATGGTGGTGGCCGTGGCAGCAGCAGTGGTAGCTACGATCATGGCGGCTTCAGTTATGCCAGGAACACGGTTCCTGCTTGGAGTTAGCGTTCTCGAGGCCTTCCTTGGTTTGACACAACAGTCCTTGCCATACTAAGGAAGTACATACATTTAATGGCTACCATAGAAAGTGTGAAGGAAAAGCAATGGAGATATCATCCATGATATTCAAAGAACACAAAGGTGTATGTTTCTAAGAATTAAGACAAATACCTACCGCTGCGTTGCAAAGAAATCACGCTTTGGAGACATAACCCCCCCCCCCCAACATAGACACACACACACACACACACACACACTTCTGTATTAAAAATTTCAAAATGGTTGCAGATATTTCATTCACAAGAAGGTTAAAGGCGTTTCCCATCGCAAGAAGGATTAACTTACCGGAGGATTCTGGGACTGCAGATGTATACTGCGGCAAAATCCTAAATTCATCGAAAAAAATCATTTCTGGACTCCAGCTGCTAAAAATAATAGAATTATAGTAAATCATGGATAAGATTAAAATAAGCCATTTTCACATTCCAAAGTGTTCAGGAAAAAATGATTCTTTTCTTTTAACTCATTTCTTAAACAATGCAAATTTTAAAGTAGCTTTTCTTTCCAGAGCACGCAGCGCCATGAAATCGATAATTTTTGATCTTTCGGTTAGTAGGCAACATGGTGAGCTATTGCAGGGACTGCAGGCAGCAGACATGTTCTTGTCAGCTAAAAATTTTCATATTGTTTTTGAATCCATTGAGATTTGTAGATGTGATATCACCGTTTTTTTTTGTTGTTGTTTTAGCCTGCACTGGGCTATTGGGGACGCAAACTCTCAGTTTATCGACACATACATGTCTATTGCTTTATATATATTAAAAACAGGGAGTCTTACTGGATCTTAAACAAAAAATTATGTAAAAGGAGTGGCTGGTGTGATTATAATCCCATCATGCAGGGTCCACGGTTCCCATTTAGTGAAATTTCGCAGAGGGCAACTTCTTAAGAACATCCCTGCTGTGCAGAGTGAAAAGCATGAACAAACCAAAGACAGAATTCATCTGTGTTTATATTTTACAAACAATGAAAAACCTACTCTTTGTATGCCTCTTTTCCCCCACCTTATTATTTCATGAAAACTGCAGCATTTTCCCCGCCCCCATCCAAACACTCACCACCCCAGCACTGCAGTGTTCCGTCCCTCTTTTGCTTCTCCTTCGTCTTCTTTCTCGCTTTCACAAATTCTGCACGCGCCATCTTTGTGTGGGGTGATTCTTTGCTAATTTCAGTTACCCATTCTCTTACAAATCGGTTCAGAAATAGAAAATTATAGTGCGCTTTGGGGCTTAATTTGCCTAAATTTCTTTCAGTCTTTCCTTCTGACATAGAAAAATGGAAACGACAGGGGGGGAAGCCAAAAAGAGATATTTCTATTATTTCCATAACCTGTTGTATACAGTGGTGATAAAAAATATTATTAACATAATAGCAACAGCTGCAGCCTAAGTAGAAGCTATGAGATAATTAATGTGCTACAACAAATTAATTTGCTGCAGGTGCCTCTGCTGTGAACTGAGTAACCCATGCCATATAAAGTCTAAATACAATTATGATTCCCCCCACACACTAAAGCAAAAGACAGAGCAAAATGTCTTGTTCAGTAAATATTTTGCATGCCTATTGTAAAAAATAAAATCCTCTCCAGCCTCTTCCCCTCCCTGTCCCCCATCAAGCCATCTCAGATGGTTTAGTCATCAGTGGAGAAGTGTGGAGTTGGATCGGGTGTGTACGTGTATTAGTGTCTATGTACAGAGATGGAGGTTTTATGCTGTGTCTTAGTTGGAAAACGTATGGACCGGCTATGAATTTCTTTTTAAGAAATAGAGATCGTTTATAATATTTAAGAGCCCTATTGGTTTTAAAACAAAAATTAAATGGATTAATGTATACAGCCAGAAGAAAAATAACTGTGTTGAGGAGTTGCCCATCCGAATTAATCTTTCTAAAAAATCATATATCTTTTAAAAGAGAGAAATGTGTTTGTAGTAGTGTAACATGCTTCACTGATGCAAAAGAGACTTTTTTTTTCCTCTCACTTGCTGTCAAGTTGAACATTTATGGAGAATGGTGGCAGATTATATCACAAGTATATGCCAGAAATACACTGCATCGGGGCAGCTCGGACAGGGGCCTGGAGAAGGTCACAATGCCAGAAGCAAATGTCCATTTTCTGTTTTGCACCACTCAGCAAAAAATAACTTTGGGCCTAGAAAAGTGGAGGAACAGAGAGGTTGATTTTTTTTTTTTTTAACTACCTGACTAAAAAAATTCTCTTTGAGTAAGGCTATAGTCCTTTCTGACTTTTCTTCCAGTTATGCCACTGAATAAAATGACATTCTTGTTTTCACTGTAGCCTTGGTTCGTTGTTTGTTAAAAGTATACATTTTATCGTGGTCTAAATACCCAAGGTTATTGGTTATTAAAATGTATTGTGTTAAATTTCAATTCTAAATTCTATTACAAATTAGATTATTTCTTAAATATCGCATAGCATTCTACAGCATTTTGATTTAACCTTGCAGACATTTTAGTGCTAGGATAAGATACGAAATTATTCTAACAGAACACTGTTTCAGCTGTACCCAGAAGGGACAGTACACAGGCACAAGTTTTCTTTAAAATGGATTTTATTTCCTATATTTCTTTCGGGTGGACAAGTGGTACCTGTCACTAACATCTGATGCAGAGGTACCGCACATTTGTCATAGCATTTCTCATGCGGTGACGGACATACGTTTTACTTCATCTTTCTTTTGTTTATACCAAGGCTTCATTCTTCATAATCCATCTTCAAATCTGCTCGTATTTTGAATTTACAATTGGAGAATTTGAGTTGGTGGGGGGAAAGAAAAAGAAACAAAGACCATGGGTTCTCTTTAAAAATGAGGAGCAGGAAATGGCCAATTTCTTGGTAAAAATGAGAAAAGTCGACAAGTGTGTAATGTATACATCTCCTCCAGGATTTTGCAGTTATTTTGAAGTCAGCTGACTGTGTCGTTCACACAAATGTAACTCTCTGAAATCATGTAGTTCTATAAAATCGTCATCTTGAAATCAATTAGGGAAAAGAAAAAAAAAATGCTTTAATTTCTGTTGCTTCAACCAGTTGTCCATTCAAAATATTTTTCTTTCCACTATAAATTGTATTCAAATCTAAGCCATAAGAAATCAAGATAGTAAATGTCTAACACACATATTTTTCTTTCCTATTCATGTTCTTTTTTCATAGCATAATAATCCCTGGTCTTCCAGCCCTTCCTCATAGGACTCTTAGTTTTTGGAACCCGTGTTCTTAGATTGCAGTGCAAGTGAGACTCTGCAGGTTCAGAACAATAAAAAAATGGTTGTTGCTGAAAGCCAACTCGTTTTGGGGTGTTTTGTTACATAGGAAAAGCTAACTAATATAGCTAAGATTCGATTTTTGGCTTGTTTTTACCAATCAGTAATTGATCATCAGTATTGATTAACTAGCGTGATCCTGAGCTGATTGTCTTCTAAAACAAACATTTTGAAAGATTTTGCATTGTGTAGTCTTCTTAGTAAAATAATTTTGAGTATGCACCCTCTAGATGTGTATTTATTTAAATTATACATATGTACTGCTCTCAATGCTTGCATGAAATATCAGTGAAACTTGGCTTCTTTTTTTTTTTTAAGAAAGAAAGTAAATATAGAAGTTGAAGTATTTTATTTTTTCATCCCAATGGGTCCTCATGTGCATCTTCTGGGTTATATTCATCCACTCAGGACCAGTCATTAAAAGTCTGAAATCTTTCCCATAATCGGCTTTAAAGCATTATTTCACCCCACTTGAATGGGTGCAATTCATTTTTGAAAACTAAACTCAGAGCTTTATTTATTATAGTTGCTGATGATTGCAGAGTCCTTTAGGGAATTACTCATTGATCTTTTCTATTAACTGACTTTAAATAAACCCTCTTTGGTAAAAACTGCCATTCATGTTTCTAGCACAAGTACCGGGGAATATATACTGGTTGACGGAATCTCTTGCATCACCCTTTTCTCTTGATACTTAACTCTTTTGTGTGCGCTGTCTCCTGTATCTTTCTATTCTTTAACTCTTGTTTTAACAAGGTGTTAACCTTTGCAACAAAGAGGATGAGGATGCCTTTTCAATATCCAAAGATCCTGATGTACCTCACATGATAATAGTTGTACTTTTAGTATGTGTTGATTGAGACGCTGCACAATGACAAGACGCTCCTATAAAGTCAGTAATGCTTTCAAACAAATTTCTGTTTTATTAATCCCGGCGGAATCGACATGAATATGAATACTAATCACAAACTTATAGGGAAGACATTTTTCAGCCCACAGACAATTCTTACTGCCCAAACGGGTTTTGGAGCTCTTGTTTAAGCTGGTAGTGAGGAAGCCACCGTGGTAGGGAAAACAGGAGATGCAAACCCTAGTCTGCGGCGAATTTGCCATGTAACCTGAACAAAGCTCTCTAATCCCCCTGAGTCTTGGCATCTCCTCTGCGGTGGCAGTCAGGAATCTAAATGGTGGCTTCCATTTGTTGAGTTTCTGCCGGCTATGAAGCTTTGCCTTTTGCAGCCTAGTGAACTTCACCTTTTCACATATAAGACTTCTTTTAACCATTACGAACGGTTAAGTAGGGGACCACTATTTTCCCGGTTTCACATTTGGAGAAACTGTGATTTAGGGAAACTAAAGAGTTTGCTCAGATTACAAGCGAGATAAAAACTGGAATTAGAACTCTAGACCCGTGTTGTCTGGTACAGTAGCCATTAGATGCCTGTGGCCATTTTAATTGACGTTGAAATAAATTATAATTAAAGACAATTAACATTCAATTCCCCGGTCTCATTGGCACATTTCAAGCGCTCAGTAAGCGTATCTGGCTACCATATTGCACAGCAGAAAGAGCCACATCCATGGTAAGTTCCATTGGACAGGGCTGAACTAGACTGACCAACTGCCAAGCCTGTACTTTGTACACTGGATTTAACTCTTCCTTGCCCAACTCATTCCTTTGCTCATTCATTTAACAAACATTTACCGAATACTTATCACTTGCCAGGCACCACCACGTTGGGCCTTAGAGAGTTTTCTCATTGTGTTGTCAAGAACAAATGCAACACACATTAAAGCGCTTCTTAAACCGTAAGGTTCTAGACGAAAGGGAGATACGTTTGTGCTGTAGTTGCTATAATGTAGTGGGACTCTACTTCACTGAGGGAAGGGTCTCTTTTACTCTTCTTGGAATCCCGTCCTCCCTCCTCCTCTGGCACTTAGCAGGGTGTAATACCCATCAAAAGCGAATGCAGAACCTCCCATTAGAGTGCACGTATATCAACCCCATCCACCTTTCCTAAATTTGTCCAATTCATTGAGTAGAGTATTCTGAGCAACATGGCAGCTGGAGCATGTGCACAAGGTCTTAGCCAATCAGATACTTCTGCTTGGGACTTTGAAATGGGAGCAGGTGAAATGTAGCTACAGAAGATTTACTGTTTTCTACACTACTGTCACTGCACGGGCGGGCACTCCTACAAGCAACTTTATTGCTGTCCACCCCACCCAACACCCCCTTAAGTCTCCTCCATGGGAGTGGTTTTGCCATTACCACTCGAAGGCACATGAAATGAATGCCCGTGACCTTCTAGGACTTCTCCAGGCAGCAGAGTCCTACGGTCACTAACTTGCAAAACACAATCTCAGTTTGTCCATACTTCTACCTTCAGTGGAAGGTAAAATTATCCTCCCTATCCCAGGTAGGACTATGAAGAGAATAGGTTGACTTGTTCCTCTCCCCATTACGTCCTCCCCACAGCCTAGCTGCTTATTTTGACCCTTCTGGTGTTAGGGCTAAGAGGAATGTGGCATCTCCTCATAGACAGGTTACTGTCATGAACTGGCTTTTGTTGTCTGGGTCTGGCCAATGTTTCAAGGTGACACTGTTATGGGCATTTTTGTGGGTTTGTTGACAGCTCTCCCACCAGAATGCTCTATCACTCTCTTGGGCATAGTGGGACTCCACAACCTTAGGGTCCTCTTCAAGAGTCTGCCTCTGATCTCAGTCTCTCCTCCCTTTGATGTCCTCACTGTGTCCAGTTCTGGGCCATCTGCTTTGGCATTTCTGCCTGGTGACCTGCCTCACGCCTTGCTCTGACATCTACAAGCTGTCATATCTTGGTGCCTCAGTTGAAACCTCTGGTCTGACTTCCTGTTCCCCTAAGGATGGCAGAGGGAACCCAGTCCAGTGGGGGCATGGCCACAGTCTGTTCCTCTGATGGTTCTGCTTTTATTTTGAGTCCAGTGCTTCTACCTTCCTGGTGATTCTATGAAATATCCCACACCCTTCCAGTAAATTGTTTTCCTCCTTTAGCCACAGCCAGTCAACTTTTATTCTTTACCTAGTCCAATAAATTTTTCCATTTTATTTTTGACCATTGTCCATCTCCCTAGTTTGCACATAGTCATTATATCTCTGCTATTTTTTCATATTGCCAAGTAATGCACGCGCCGTGTAGAACATGGAAAGAAATCAGAAATATAGAACATAGGATGAAAAAGTGCCACATAATTCCATATCCCCCAGATACCCACATCCAGAGGCACTTCTAATTTAATTTTCAAATGAAATACTGTATTCACAGTTTTATCTCTATTTCACCCTATTCACCAGTTACCACCACCACAACCCTCACCTTTGCATTTTTATTAATTTCTTCTGTATCCAGCCAGTTTCTCTGTGCATATATAAGTCAATATGAGTTTGGCTTACTTACCCTTCACCTCCCTTCTTACAGAAAAGAGAGTATAATCTTCTCGCCCTTTACTTTTGTTACTTCCCAACCTATCTTGGAAATCTCACCACATCAGTACTCAGAGTACTGCCTCATTTTTTTTTTTTTTTTTTTTTAAGTAGGCTTCATGCCCAGCGTGGAGCCCAACACGGGACTTGAACTCAACAACCCTGAGATCAAGACCTGGCTGAGATCAAGACTCAGATGCTTAACCAACAGAGCCACCTGCCTCATTTGTTTTTATAGCTGCGTGGCATTCCATGGCACCTTAATTTAGTTAACTAGCCCCTTCCCACTGATGGACATTAGGTGGTTTCCAAGAGTTTGTCATTGCAAATAGTGCCGCATGAATAATCTTCTATGTCTGTTATTCGCTTCATGTGCAAGTCTTAGGTGTAGGATAAATTCCCGGAAGTGGGACTGCTGAGTCAAAGGGTACATGCACCAAGAGACAAGAATCAGTATTAGGTATTGCCAGGCAGCCAACAACTCACTGACAATGTCGGTTACCATAGGTGTTGTAACAATTTCCATTCTCACCAGCAACGTACAAGAGTGCCTGTTCCCTAGCAGCAGCATCAAAGGAGGAGGATGCTACTGAGCCCCATCCGTGCCTTCTAGACCATCACCTCTATTCTACAGCTGCAACTCTCTGCCCCAGGGCTTTTTTCTGGCTTCAGGAAGCCAGCTTGGCCCCCGTGTGAGTGTGGGAGACAAGGCAGAAATGCCTGAGAGTTAATTCCCCACAAACCGCCATCAAAAATGGTGGCCAGGCAGTTGGTGGAGAAACACCCCAGCTTTGTCACTTATTGAGGGGATAGCTCTGAAGTGCGTTCTGCACTGTCTCCCACAGTTTCCCAGCTGAGGTCCAGATACCCATCCCGGTAATTGGCCTAATAACACACCCTATCATATCTTCTTTCCCTTCTCACTTCCCTGCTGACATTTCCTGCAATCACCTCCCAAGTAAACTGCTTACATTAAACTATTTGTCTCAAAATCTCTTTCTGGGAAAACCCAGTCTCACAGCTGGTCATCAAACATTTGGAATTTTAGAAATGATATCTCAGTGTAATGTGAATTTGCATTTCTCTTGTACATGAAGTTGATCATATTTTCATACATCTGAGCTGTTTTTATTTCTACTTCTATGAACTGATGGTCATATCTTTTGCCTATTGGTCTCTTCAATTTCTATAAAATCGATAGGAAGATTAGTTCTTTGTGGTGTGAATAGTTTTTGCAGTTTGTTGTTTGTCTTTATGGGGTTTGTAAAATGTTTGTTTGTTTTTTTTTTCTCTCTTCCTCTTCCTTCTCCTCTTCTTCTTTTTTTTTTTTTTTCCATTCAGAAGTTTTTATTTTTATGTAGACAAATTAATCACTCTTTATTTTGTGTCTACCGAATCTTTGGTCGTGGTAAAATGCTTTCCTCCATCTTAAATTATAGAGGAAGAATTCCATGTTTTCTAATAACACTTACAAGTTGTTTTAGTTTTAATTATATCTTTAATCCATTTGGAATTTATCCTAGTGAACGTTCATCAACTGTTACCTTTGCTATGCTTTTCTGCACTCTGATCTCTCCCAGGATCACCCACTGCTCTGAAACTGCCCTTGGGTTACTTTGAGCAAAGTGTCATATTTCACTGCCCCAACCTATTTCCTCTTGCAGATGATTATGGGTCTCTTGTCTTTCCTCTTCACTTGGCCTTTACTACCCTTATTAGCAGAAGAGTTTCCCGCTGCAGTATTTCTCTGTCTGGAATAGCCTTCCTGTATCTTTCATTTTCCTGAGCCCGTATTTTATGTCTGCAAAAAGCACATATTTTCTTCCTTTCCCACAACTCCGCAGTTTTTCTTTAGTTCTGTTCAAAATTGCAGAGCAACTCATGTGCCATTTTCACACGCCATTGGATCCCGTCTCTCCTAAGGCTGCAGCATGATTTTAATTGCAAGTTCAAAAAAATAATGAAAAAGATTGAGAGGGCCACTAACAGTTTTCTAAATCTGCAGGATCCTTCTGCAACTCAGCCCCTTGTGGTGTACATTTAAAATTACTTTGTCTTGGCAGTTCACTCTTAGGGAGAAAAATACAAACAAAACAAAACAAACGAACAACAACAACAAAAACAACACAAAAACCAAACCAAAGAACCCCAGACGGACAGATAGATAGATAGATGAATAGCCCTGATCGGTATTCATCTGTAGAATGCTAAACAAGTCATGCAAATCCTATCTGCCCATGAACTTGATTGATTTCTGTTGTTTTGGCCAAAGCAGACAAACTGGAAGAATTAAACCTTTTCTGATTTATTGCTGCCCTACCTGTTTGGCCGTTTCTTAGGTGTATTTCTAAAAATATTGGTCTTGCACTTCGGATGCCTTTTTTGATATTGCAGGCTAATTCTACCCTCCAAATGTGGGTGAATCATACACCCTGATCTCCCGGACCTTCTTTTGGTTGAGTAACACCCATGGAGGCACATTCTCTTCTTAGAATGAAAGAAACTCATCATGTCCTATTGGTCTGGTTAACTGTCCTACCATTGAGTCAGACGCTCTGTGGAATGTGAGAAAAGGAAACCAGCTTTCATTCCTTCCTCCCATGGGTGTGTTAAGCTCCCTTTGCTCACATATGATACAAAGAAAATACATCACCTCAACCTGTTTACTGAACTGTGTACGATTCTGCTTGTTTACCTGGGGAGAGAATAATGCAACTAGAATAACACAAGATCCCCTTTCGTGGATACTCTGGGCCTTTTTGACTTTTCTTGTAGGAGACCAGGGGAGGGGAACTGGGTAGTGAAATGCCCATCTCCCTACTAGTCCTCCATTCTCTCTGCGAGTTTTCAGTGTAGCCTCTGTGGAAACTTCCATCACAGACATCTTCCCCGGGCACCCCCACCCTCCTCATCAGAATACTCCTCCCCTGAGTGTCACTAGCTGTGGGATTGTAAGACTCCATTATAATAAAGGTGACAATGACAGATCTCAAGGAAGTAGAGCTCCAAAGTGAGGGAGGGAGGCACATCAGAGAGAACGGGCTCTGGGAGCCTGATAATGAGCATGGAAAGGACTTTTTCTGCTTATGGGTGAAAAAGACAGGGAAGTCTCTGTTTGAAGACAAAGCACATAATAATGTGATCACAGAGCTCTCCTAATGGGGCCGATGTGATGTTCAGAAAATGTATTCTTTTCACTGACTTATACTCACGTTCCAGTGGAAAAGGTCTTCAAATGAGTGTTTACTTAACGTACCTAACTCAATAACACCACACTGTAGCCAAGATTTTTATACGGCAAAGTTACGCAGGCATATATGTTTAATTGATTTAATGACCTTGGGTCTTGTAGATGATTTTTTCGAAACCTCAGGTGGAAGAATAAAAAAAATGTTTGGTCAGACAGAAATCGCTTAGTAGTGTTGTCAATGTATTTCTAAAGGATTTTCTAACATGCTTAGCTGGGTGTTCCCTTGCCTTTCTCTTCTCCTGAAAGGTAAGGTTGCTTTTTTTTACAGAAAGTGTATAAATTGGTTCAACCAGCATCGCCAGCTTCCCATGTAGGGAATGCTCTGTTTTCCCCACGTTTGAATTTGGAGAAACAGGGCCCGTGTAAGGAGTGACCTGACATCGCCTTGGTGTTCAGGAAGGAAACAGGCCACACCTCTGCCTCGTGTGCCGAGGCCACTGCTGCCCTCAGGATAGCTGCGTAGGCAAACGCTCACATTTCTCTTGGACTGTGACACCGGGCCAGGTTCATTAGCTTGGCTCGATTGAATTGGTATGGCCTCTCCTTTTCTTTCTTGATTTGCCAGTCGCTGAGCCTGGGGATCAGAAAGGCACTCTAAACTCTTGACCCCCAAGCATATGTAGATACTGGGGGACTTTCCAGAGCTAATTCTTTCCCATAGGACTTTCTGGATGGTTCCTGAGATTAGGAACAAGAGGGATGGTCCACCAGCCCTGTCTACTCTTTTGCTCAGCACTAGGGGCTTGAGGTGGGATCAGGAATGATTGCTAATGGGTGTGGGGTGTCTTTTGGAGTGACGAAAATCTCCTAAAATGGACTGTCGTGATGGGTGCACTGCTTTGTTGACTATCCCCAAAAACAATGAAATGTGCAGTCTCACTAGGGAAATTGTATGGTGCGTGAATTATACTTCAACAGAACTGTAATGAAAATGTATTCATATACCTTACTGTTAATAATTGACCTAGTCTTCTAGGATCCTATCCTTAATGAAGCTAATGATATGCATCTCTCAAGAGCAACATGTCGTCACCCATGACTAAGTGCAGGTGTCAAAAGATATGAGCAGACCTTGTACAAAGTTTGTTCCTGTGACAGACTCAGCAGCTCATACAGCTCGTGCAAACATTGTCATGCAATTCACTCGGTTCCAAACAGGGAACATGAGCTTTGTTTTATATGCTTAGATAGCCTAAGATTAATTTTTAAAATGTTAGGTAAATAAAAGCTCTGCCATAGATACAACCTTACAGTCGCTACGCGCCTGTCACCTCGTACTTCCTGATTCATTGGCTGCACAAGAACATTCCCAGTGGAACTACAGGTTCTTGTTCTTCAGCATTTTATGAGAGCTGCTGCAGGTAAAGCCAGTATGCTAGGATGTCACAGAACCAGGGTCTATGTTCTGCCCACGTCTCAGAAAGGCTGTACCATTTGGGGACCCGTTCCTCCACACTCTGGTGTTCATCTCCAAGAGGTAACATCTGCATTTCTTTTTAAAGACTGTCTTCAGTCTACTGGGGCACAGATTGTCTATCTGCACAGAGAGCCAGGAGCACTTGGGAATTTATGTGCCTGTGTACATAGGGAGCAGCTTTAATCAATGACTAAGGGATACAGATGGGGATTGTTGAAATGCCAGCTTCCTTGTCTCAGGCCAAGATAACGGTGAGATGTAGCTCATACTCCAGAGTTCCTCATGGGATCAGGTGAAATCACCTGCCTGCGATCACGCTCTTGGCTTAGCTGTTATACTTCCCTGTTTCCTTCCAGGTTTCTCCTGCATCACTTCCTTTACAAATCACCCGCACGGCAATTCTTTTCTCAGAAGCTGCTTCTGGGGATCTGACCTAAGCCTGTCAACCTCCAGGCTAATCAGGGTACTTGCGGTAGGCACGCCCTGGCATGCTGTGGGTACAACTGGCCTCAGAGTCTCAATTGGCTGTTTGTGTGAATCTGGACAGGTCTTTCGCTCTAGAATGTTGCAGTGCGAGTGGAGGCATGGGATCAGGTAGGACTTGGAACCAAGAGCTAAAGGAGAAAGACACCAGGGGCCTGGTGACATTGTTTGAGCCCCTGGCAGGGCCAGCACTATGGGCATGCAGTCTGTGCAGTCCCATAGGGCTCTGGGCTTAGAGGGACCCTGTGTGTAGTTGAATGCTCTTACGTTGTCATCATTGTTACCTTGAAATTCTCAATAAGTTTTGAAAAAGGTCCCTGTACTTTCGTTTTGTGCTGAGCCCTGCAAATTATGTAGCTGACCATGGTCCCTGGATCTAACAATACCTGAAGCTACATTCTCCTGAATTATTTTGATTTGGCAACCCAGCAAATTTCCTGTGGGCTTCTGTCATTGGCAGCTTATAGAGCTATGGTCACAGTCTGGGCTCCCACTTGCAAATGTCAGAAAGTCATTCTAGCCAGTTTAAGCAGGAAAAGAATTTGTTCAAGAACATCAGATAACTCACAGAATCTCTGAGAGGTCTAGAGGAACAAACCTAAAGGCCCACGATAACCACGGCCAGATTCTATCACGAACAGAATATACCCCTCAGCACAGATAGCATGTCTGTGCCCCTGACCCTGGTGCTTGAGAGCTGCTTGGGACCTCTGTCGCTGGGAGCTACAGACTCTGCTGCTCTGGTCAGCAGCATGGACTCTGTGTGCCCCCACATCCCTCAGGGCCCTAGCCTCCCAGTCAGAGTCTCGTGGGGGTGTGTCAGATCAGTGAAGCCCAGATCTGCTGCCTGTACCTTAGGGGCAAGAGCAGTGGAGCAAGAGAAATCCCAGCTTCTATCTTGAGGAGGCATGGGGTCATAAACCAGGGAATTGCCCTCAAAATAAGAAAAGGGTTTAAAGATGCCGGGAAGCATCCAATACCCTCTACTTACATACATCTGACTTTTGCTGAGGACTGTGCACACAGGAAGTACAGTAAAACCTTGTTTTGCAAGCGTGATTCATTCCGGAAACATGCTTGTAAGCCAAAGCACTTGTATATCAAAGCAAATTTCAAGAACCATTGGCTCAGTCGTGATCACGTGACATTCGGCGTCACCTACTACTTGTATTGCAAGACATCGCTCGTTTCTCAAGTTAAAATTTATTAGAAATGTTTGCTCGTCTCGTGGAACACTCACAGAACAAGTTACTCTCAATCCAAGGTTTTACTGTCCATATATGATCGATGCACACACTTTCTGCTTCTCTCAGTGATTCTGGGGTCCCCCAGGGTGCAACCCTAACCGATTCTTAGGAGATCCTTCCCCTCCCTTCTTGCCCTTTTAGGGGCTGCCCTGGGTCCAGTTTTTGACCCCACCTCCCTGGTGATCTGCTATTATCCGCCCACCCGGAATCACAACCAGGACAAGATGGGTATGTTTCTGCAAGGCAAAATATAACCCCAAACCAGCCCTTAGGTTAACAAGGTGTTCGTTTACCTGGAGGCAGATGGAAAGGTGCCTGCCAGATTTTGCTGGCTGCCACAAAGCAAGTCCCACACACTTACTGCAGCTGGCAGGTATTAAATCTATTTCTATGCAAAAAGATCTCTTTATTGCTAATAATTTTTATGCCAGCTTCCAGCCTGTCCAGAAGGAACATTTTTTTTGGAATCAGGTGTTAACAAAATCGTGAACAAAATAAAATGTACAGTTAGTAATTATCAGCTTCCTTTGATGAATCAACCCTAGCGTTTGTTATCACCAATCTGATGTAAAAATTAAATAGGAGAACAAAAGAGCGCCTTCGGGAGGGGCATGAAATCAGCATTTGAAAACAACTTTCATCCGTTTTGTACCTTTGTACCGAATACATTTATTTCAAGTGTTTGGAGTACAGAAATGGGCAGAGGGGCTGCTGTGGACACCATGCTCCTCAAGGTTGGGCTTCCTGGCTGTTTTGCAAGAGGCTCTAGACGGTCTGGGGCGAGAATGCATTGGTGTCAGAGAGGTGAGGTTGGGCAGACATCAGCAGGGCCAGATTCACGTCTGATGGGAGGACGTCCAGGACGTCCAGGACGTACAGGATTTACCACTGAGAAAGTTTGTACCTCTGTACCTCTGCCCTGGGTCCGTTCGTGGACTTTTTTCAGAGCCTGTACAGCTGGTTGGGGAGGGTTGGCATGAACTGGGCCCCCTCTGAGGTGCCATTCTCTGTCCCATGGCTGGAAGAATTGACCACAGGCCTTCATTCTCCCAGAGAGTCCGGGCATTGCAGGATCCTTCAGAGTGTCTTAAGGGGTGGCGTGGCCCTGAACTCTGTGTATCTGGAATCAGCCAGCAGTGTGTAATAGGTGCTCAGTAAACATTTGCTAACTTGTAAACTTTCATCTCTGGGTGGCTCGGTTGGTTAAGCGTCCGACTTTGTCTCAGGTCGTGATCTCGGGGTTCGTGAGGTCAAGCCCTGTGCCGGGCTCTGTGCTGACAGCTCAGAACCTGGAGCCTGCTTCGGGTTCCATGTGTCCCTCTCTCTCTGTCCCTCCCCCGCTCACACTCTATCTATCTGTCTCTCTCTCTCAAAAATAAATAAACATTTAAAAAAAAAAACATGAAACCATCATCTCTGGTATTTCCACTACCTGAAGTATTCCTTCCCTTTCCTTGCTTCCCATTAGTCACTACAGCATCTTGGAATTTTGACAGAAAGCATAAAATAAAGTCATAAATCTTAAGGGAGCAGTGGTCTCCTGAATGGCAGGAGTACATAGGCACCCAGCGGACATCCTCCATGCAGTTACCTCCAGATCCCTCTCAAGCGTGGTTCCCGTGTACACTGCGCGGGGAGCATGGGTAACCCGCGTCGAATCCCGTGTTACCTCTTGGAAGGAAGCTGCCACATGAGCTAGTTCCTGAATAACCTGTGCTGTCTGTGTTCACGGACCTTGGAACCAAAACAGAATAGATGAAAAACAGCCACAAGGATGAGAAAGGCAGGTTGAGCCTTCACTTTTTAAGGAATCCATCACATCAGGGAAGTCTCATCCCTACTCCCAAGTACAGGTCTTCATATCTGATACGACTCTTCTTATGCAATTCTGCCTGAGGCCCTCCCTGTCTGGCATCTTTGGGGCTGTGGTCTCACCTCCTGTGACCCGCGGGAGGTGGCAAGGCTTTCTCTACATTGGAGGGGAGACACAGAACCCACATAACTCAGCTATCATTTCTGAGATAACCTGAGCACCCTCTCTCCCATCCCTAGTGGGGCCCTTACTGTGAGTCTAAGTTCATCATCAAACTCATTCCTGGGCCTTTTGGGGTGGGAGGTCGCCTCCTGAACTGAGATTCCCTGTCTACAGCCCCTGGGATCAGAGCGACCACGTAGAGCTTCCTGCTCTGCCCCCCCCAAAGTTGGCCAAGAAAAGTTCTTCCAGGATTGGTTGGCCAAGCGGCAACTCCCCACCAGGGTACTTCTGAATCCTTCCTATTAAGAAGGATGCATAAATTCTCAAAGGTGGCAAAAACATATTTTCAGAAGAGATGCCAGCTCATGCTGGAGGAACACACACAAAAATAAACAATGTGCTGTAGAGCGCCCTCCCCATTCTGGACTCTGAAGCCACCCCGGCTTCCTCAAAAACAGTACAGCCTAAGTGGTGTGGGGCGTGCCTACGGTTATGCACCCCGGCTCTGCCACTTTCCATCTGTGGGATCTTGGGCAAACGACTTGACCTCTGGGTCTCAAGTTGGTCATCCACAATATGGGGATAATAATTGTAGCGCCTCACAGGAATGCTGTGAAGATTAATGAGACGGGCAGGTGCTGGACTCAGCATGATACTTGGAACACACAGTAGGAGCTCAGTGAACATCAATCATTACCTGTCCCTTGGCTGTGATTGGAGGCGCATGGCCTGATGGGAGTCCAGAATACAGAAAGATGCTCTCTTGAGGGGCACAGGAGCAAGACCAGGGGCTTGGGGCCAGCAGTGGATGCTGTTGCTCTGTAGAGTCTGAATCAGAGCCTTCAACTCTGGCCTCCGTGGTCTGGACAGCTGCCTCTGCCTGGATGACCTTTAAAATGGGCAAGCCCTGAGGCCAGAAAATTGTACTCTTTCTGTGATTGACTTGTCTAATTATCACTCCCTGGGGTTCGACCGGCCAGAGATGAGCTCAAGAGAAGAAGGGGGGCCAGATTCCAATAGGACTTCTGTCCGGCACAAAGGAATTTAGAGTTTTCTGGAAACTAGAGCAAGCCTTCCAAGTATTTTAAGCAAGAGGGTGGTAGGGTCAGAATTACGGTTCTGAAAAAAGCTACGAGGGAAGATGCTGCACCCCCACGAGTGTCCACAGAAGGCCATGCATGCAGGTAGGAGGTAGGACGTGAGGGACATCAGGTGGGGACTCCCCACGTCACTCAAGTGAGAGATGACCCATGTAGACAAAGACGGGGCAGTGGGAATAGAGAGAGGGGAGTGAGGAGAGAATGGACACGAGCGAGCTAGAGCAAGGGGTAGACTTAGCGGGGTGTGGCGAGTGGCTGGGTGGGTGCAGGGCCGGGGGTGGGTGGAACCCAGCTGTCAAGTTTCCAGCCTGGACGCATTGCCTGGGGCGGGATGAAGGGCAGGTTTGGGGAAAGAGGAGCGTGCAGACTTGCTGCGTTCTGGGTCACTGGGGGAGGTCCAGGGGGCTCCCCGCAGATGCAGGCCCGGAGCTCGGTGGGTGAAACTGACCAGAAGCCCAGCAACAGCTTTAGGGTCAGCCCCGCCCCCAGCCGAGTAACAATCAGCGCGACCTCCGCGCGGCCGCACTCCGCTGTCTACCCCAAGGCGTGCAGGCTACACCTCCCGAGGCCGCCGCCTCTGGAGAACTTGGAGGGGAAGCAATAGGGAGACTCCCTGCAGGGCCAGAGGCTGGGGAGACACGCAGTCCCAGAGGAGGGTTAGCCCTCCCCTCTGGTCCCCCGGCCTTGCGTCAGGTTGCACGCGCCACCACCGAGTGGGAGGAAAAGCCTGCCCCTGGGAGAATTCTCCATCCACCCTGGATCCCTGGGGATGCCTGCCAGGGAGCACTGGGACTCTGGGCAGCTTTGCTTTCTTGCCTCTGAGGCTCTGCAAAGGCCTAGCTGTCAGCAGGAAACAGGAGGACCTAATCCCAGAGGTTTGAGGACGCGCGTTGGCTCCCGGAGCCTCCACTCCGGCAGAGGAGGACGCGAGAGTGGCACCGGTGCCCGGTGGCGCTTCACAGGTGAGTGATGAAAGGCGCAAGCCATAGCTGCCAAGGAAAGAAAGGAACACACCAGGCCGTGCCCCATGGAACCAAGTAAAGCAAAGACGGATAAAGCGACTCAGTCACTCTGAGAGCCTGCCTGAAGCCCCAAATTGACCCCTGGGTCCCCTGCAGTTAGGGATGTTGTTTATTTACTTATCATAGATCTTGTGGACGCACCCTGTCAAAAGAGCATCTCTTGACCGCATTTTCGAGTTCCACAGTGCTGACCCTCGGCGGTTTGATGTCAGGAACAGGCTTCTCCTAATTCCCAGGACTTGGCCTATGTGATATTAGAGCTTTTTCTGTGTTCTAGAACCAGTGACCAAAGTCTCTTGAGAAGAGCCTCAGTGTTAAGGATGCATCTGATTCTAGCCTGCGGAAGTGGGGCTGAAATGTTTTCTTCTGGGCTGGAATGGAGGACAGGGGCAATCCGTGTTGCTAACTCCTTTCCTCGTGGCTTCAACTCAAGCCTCCGGTTTGGTGTTGTGATTAATTTTGCCCTAAAGCAGAGTTTCTCAGCCTGGGTATCATGGACATCTTGGGGTCTGATAATCGTTTGTTGTTCGGGGATGTCCTGTGCGTTGTAGGATTTAGCAACATCCCTGGCCTCCAGAGGCCAGTAGCGGTGCCTCGAGTTGTGACAACAAAAAAATGTCTCCAGACATCGCCCAATACGTCTGGGTGGGCAAAATCACGCTTACTTGAAAATTACGGTTCAGAAGGAGGGTTTCTGGTTAGAAGTGGTCTCTGGCTGTTTAATATATTTGTGCCATGAGAGAAGCAAAGAGGATGTGAACATATGACTCTAAACATCATTCTTCATGATGGGATAGCCTCCTTATCACATCCATTGGGTGAGCCAGATTTTGAACCCTGGTATTCTGCTCACTGGGGACAAAGGATGGGATTTCGGGTGGATCACAGATGCAGTGTTAGAAAATATTGAACCAGGGGCGCCTGGGTGACTCAGTTAGGCATCGGACTCTTGATTTCTGCTCAGGTCATGATCTCACAGTTTACGAGATGGAGGGAGCCCTACGTCAGGCTCTGTGCTGACAGCACAGAGGCTGCTTGGGATTCTCTCTCTAACTCACTCTCTCTCTCTCTCTACCGCTGCCTTGCTCAGGTGTGCTCTCTCTCAAAAGAAAATTAACTTAAAAAAAAGAAAGAAAGAAAATGTTGAATCAAGAGCACAAAACTTGTTTCTTTCAGCCCTACCAAAATGTCAGGTTGGTGCTAGCCTCTTTCCTATCTCAATAATATGCCTTGGCTATTTTTCTTTTTTTCTCCCATTTTATCTCAAAGGACTAGCTTTTCTACTATGCTTCATAGTATCATTCTTTTGATTGTTACTCTAGACATTACAAAATGCATCTTTAATTTATTGCAGTCTATCTTAAATCAGTACTTTTACCCCATCCTGCACAATGAAAGACCCTTACGACGGTTTTTTTTTTTTTTTGAAAGGGGGAGGAGTAGAGAGAGACTGAGAGAGAGAGAATCCCAAGCAGACTCCACACATTGCCAGCACAGAGCCTGATGTGGGGCTCGGACCCATGAACTGCGGGATTTTAAAAAAGCGATCATTTTCCCCCATTTAATTTACCAAAGGAATCCACTGGGTTGATTTAAAGAAAAATATTAAGCGAATAATCATCCAGATGATACAGATCAAAACTGAGAAGGGGGGATGGAGATTTCCAAAGTTTGGTAGTGATAGTTCACGAGCTTCAAGTATTCATACAGCTCTAGGTTACTTACAATTATCTTACAGTTATTTTTTAATAGCTGCCATTTAAAGCATAAACTCTACGTGTCAGGCAATACACTAAAGACCCTATACAAACCAAAGGTCAGGGTGTTATTATCAACCGATACCCCATTTCTCTTTAATTAGCAAATTTCCCATGTGTGCCAGCTTTCTTCATTTACTCACTCAGTAAATGGTTATTGGGCATCTTCTCTGTCCTAGTCCTGGCTTTGGTGCTCAGCATACTGTAGTGACCAAAATCTCTGCTGTAGAGGTGCTTAACAGCAGACGGCAGACATTCATCTAAAAATCCCCAAAGTAAGTATGTAACTGCCAACGTGCAGAGGGCTGGAAAGAGAACAATGCTGTAAGGTGCTACCAGGGTTCCTGGAACTGTCTGGGCGATTAGGGGGAGCTTTCTGAGACCACTCAGCTGGGAGTCTCTCCTCTCACCCCTCCTCTCCTCACCTGGCCCCTCTCCCATACCCTTCGGGTCCCCACTTATTTCCCAAGAGCCTTTCTCAGATGCCTGCGTCCAGTTAGATAGTTGTACCTGCTGTTAGCCTGTACCCTAGTGAATACCCTAGACTTTTCCTTTTATAGAATGTCACCTCATTATAACTACAGCCGACCCTTGAATAACATGGGTTTGAACTGCATGGGTCCATTTGTATGTGGATTTTTTTTTTTTTTTTTTTTACAATATAGTCCTGTAAATGTACTTTCTCTTGTCTTAGGATCTTCTTAATAACTTTTTCCTCTAGCTTACTTCCTGGTAGGCATACAGTATGTGATACATATAACACACAAAATCTGTGTTAATCAACTATTTACGTTATCAGTAAGGCTTCCTGTTAACAGGTTAGTTTTGGGGGGAGTCAAAAATTATACACAGATTTGTGACCGTGCAGAAGGTTGGTGCCCCTAACACCTGTGTTGTTCAAGGGTCAACTGTACATAATTATTTGGGTAATCATTTTTTTCAGTATCTGAGAGCGCACTGGACTAAGTTTCACGAAGGCTGAGAAAATGTGTGACATGTTCACTACCATGTAACTTGTGCCTGGCACACGGTAGGCTCTCAGCAATGTGGATGAATCAAAGCAGACCTCTCCTGACCTTAGGTTCCTCATCTGTAAAGTGAACCTGATGATCTTGAACTCACTAGCATATGTTTTTGTTATTATCTTTTTTCAAAAACAAAATAAATGTGTCAAGCACAAGGCACGTAGGTAGTTTTACATATTATTCCCTGCCCCATTTTTTTGCTCACCTACCAGAGGTGGCTGTTTCCTTGGTGTTTCTTTTCTTTTTCTTTTTTTTTTTTAATTTCTTGCCTGTAATTCTATGACCTCCTGCATTAGCCCATTCTCAGAGTTCCACATTCTTCTCCCTTCTCCCTCCAGAAATACATCACCCAGGCAGGCTTCCAGTTTTTCTTTGTGGTTAGGGAAGACTTCTCCCCACCCTGTGGTCTCTGACAAACATTTGCTTAATCATGAACAGATTTACAACTTAATTACAGGTCACTTAAGCTGGCCCTAGCTGGACTGGGGATGCTCCAAAACTCACCTTTGAGGAGGGAGAGGGATTCATTAAATCCTTTAATAAAATCCCTTATCCCCCCAAAAGGAAAGCAGAAATATTTTTCATGCACTTTTAGGAAAAGCAAACACATGTGTTCTAGATCAAAGAAGCAATGGTCAGTTGTCACCAAGCTGGGCAGGCCATGAAGCACATCAGGACAAGTCCCTCCGTTTTACGGATAAGGGAACTGAGGCCCAAGGAGCATGGTTAGTTACTGGCAGAGCTCAAACCAATGTTGGGACCAAGACTTTTGTTGTTGTTCGGCAGTAGCCACTGGCTTAAATGATGTATCTTTTCCCTTTTTGCCCACATGTAACGGATGAACATTTTCCTGGGCAACTAGACTGTTTCCTTATATCACTGAAAGGGGACCAATTAATTAAATAATTTAACAACATTTTCTGAATACCTGGGTCGGATATACTGTGCCAGGGTCTGGGTAAGCAAAGATAATAGGACAAACTCACTGTGCCTCATCCAGAATGGTTGAATTCTGGGACATGTATACACAGGAGTATTCTGGGTTGGAGGTTCAAGTTGAAATCCTTCGAGATCTTTATTTTGGGCTTCATCCTGATCAGAGGTTTCATAAAGGGAGAGAAAAAAAGATTAAGGGCTTGCCAGAAAGAATAGCTTAAGTGGCTTTGCTGTTCTTTATCTCTGCTTCTCCCTTGACAAATTTGGATCCAAAATTGTGAGGGTTCCCCTGGAAAGGGGAATGTGTAGGGTGAATCTGTGCTTGTTCTCAGCTGCTATACTCCTCACTTCAGCTAGCTATTCCTGTTTACCTCCTTCTACTGGCTGGACTTTGGTTCTTGCCTGGGGAATGGCAGCCAGCCCTGCAGGAACTAAAGTGTGATCCCCAAAACTGTTACCTCATTTGTCCCCCAGAAGTTTCTGTAGGAATTCTGATCTCTGCTGGCTGGCCTTGCCCTCTGGTGTTCGGTCCTTTCTGCTTCTTATTTGCCTTGCTTTGATTACTAACATCCTCTTGGTTCAGGAAGCTTGTGCTTTTGGCCTCTATTAAACTGCCCAATAGAATGTCTTAGGGTGATGGAAATGCTCTATAATCTGTGCCATCCAGACAGTAATCACTAGCCACATGTGGCTGGCGAGCACTTGAAACATGGCTAATGTGACTGAGGAAATGAATTTTCTAACTTTGTCTACCTTTAATGCATTTAAATTTAAAAAACCACAAAGAGTGGCTACCAGAACCAGACAGTACAGGTCTAGATAGAGACTTTCCCTGGCCTGGATCACTAGCAGATCTTTGGGCTTTCACACTCGTGGAACACCTACACTCTTGACATTATCCATCCATCCATCCATCCATCCATCCATCCATCCACTCATCCACTCATCCACTCATCCCAGAGATTGCCACTTGTCCCATACTCTCAGATGTGTGTTGAGAATACAAAGGTGAATCAGACATGAACGCTACCCTTAAGAAATCCACAGCCTGGAGGAGGGAGACAGATAAACAAACATGGCCACCATTACCTCCAACATTATATCCTTCTTGGTATGATTAATAGACTTCAGAACAGGGGTGCCTGGGTGGCTTAGTCAGTTAAGCATCAGACTTCAGCTCAGGGCATGATCTCACAGTTTGTGGGTTCGAGCCGTGCTTTGGGTGAGCCCAGAGCCTGGAGCCTGCTTCAGATTCTGTGTCTCCCTCTCTCTCTGCCCCTTCCCCATTCACGTTCTCTCTCTCTCTCTCTCTCTCTCTCTTTCTCTCGCAAATATAAATAAACATTACAAAAAAATAGACTTCAGAATAATAGTAGGGACATAAAAGGGGGCATGGTCAATTATACTTAGGTTTGGGTGGGTGGCTAGTCAGAGAGGACATAGTTTTTGTGATCAGTCTTGCAAAGCAGCAAGAGGAATATTTAGCCATATGCTATTCTGTGCATCTTTAACACCTTCCTGAAGTTCTAGTAGTTAATCTTTGGTACCTTGAACTAAAGACCAAACTGGAGGTTTCTGGGGATGGGGGGTGGATTGAAGAGCAATTGATTCTTTTTAATGTCCTGCTTAGATATTTGGATATTGCTTATGTTTTTTTCCAAATATTTCAAAATATGAATAAATAAACTATATCCCATTGAAAAGAAAATTAGGTTTTTCTAAGCCCTGGTTGTTGTCCAAAGAAAAGGGATGGTCAAAGAGAGTTTTCTTTTTTTTTTTTTTCCTTACAAATGGGCCTTTATAACTTATAAGGAAGAGGAAACTGAAATATGGAAATTGTTATCATTCATTTTTATTCTCTTTCATAATTACTTGAGTCTGTTAAAAAGGGTTTTTAAAAACCCCTCATGAATTAAACTATCTTTCAGAAATGTCTAGAGAGACAAGAATTCCAAGATGTCAGAAGACTGAAAGAGCCCCTACTTCCTGAAGAGTCATGTTTGTGTTACATGGCCCATCAGTAGTATTTTGTCTGTTCCAACATGCTCCTTCCTTGCACTGGGGAGCTGTGCGTCCCCAACTTCAAGCATGATGGGTGGGGGTGGGCAGTCACAAGACTCTGATCCCTTCCTGGGAGTCATGTGACCCAAGTAAGGCCAATCAGGGTCCCTCTCAGATTTTTCAGTTGGTGTTGGAGAAGGGCCCTGTCCCTGGGATTATGGATCAGGAAGGAGTTTGAAGTTGGAGAATGGTGGCCTTGTTCCTAGTCGCCCAGAGAAAGCATGTCTGCTGTAGGAGAACATAAGCCAAGCAGATATAAGCAAAGAAAAGAGAAAGAGAGAGCTCTGGTCTTATTTCTCACCCCTAAGAGGGCACATAAAAATGAGCTCTGAATGGCTCAACAGGATTAGGGAAAATATGTCAGTTAAGAGAAGCTAAATGTAGGTGGTTCACTGAGAACTTTCAGCGTGGTAGAGCTATAAACACAAGATTTTTTTCCTACTCATTACTGTTCTTTGCAATATATGCCTTTTTTTTTTATTTTTAATTGTTCTTGGCAGATTTCATAACTTTCTGGCCACCTCCAATGATTAAACGTAGCCAGGTCCCATTAGGAGCACCAATCTTCTGTCCAATGCCATGATTTCTCCTCTGCCGCTGCTGTCTAGACTTGTGACTCAGAGGACTTGTATATGGGAAAAACATGGTCTTCCTTTCCCTTATTCCCCCTCCCTCTTGTTTCTAGCTTGTCTACACTGAGGCAGTGGGGGAGGGATGGGAAGAAGGGATCAACTTACATGACTCTTATGTGGTGAAGTGGTCTTGATTTCTCTCTGGTTCGATCTGGTTCTGTTTGAAACTTGAGGTCATTTTGGATGTGGCCATCACTGTGTACACAGTTTTCCTGGGGCAGTTTTGTTCCACGTCTTCCTATTGCTAAAGAGTTGTTAGAGGTGACCGTGTCTCCCCGCAGGCAGTTCAGTTTCCAGCACCCTTTCTGAGGTGGTGTCTCCTCTCTTGGCTGGGGGACATCTGGGCAGCCCCACACTTCCTGCCTCCCCCTCTACCTCTGCGTTCCTTCTGTCGAGTTGGAGGTGCCTCTCTCTATCTCTTCCTGGGCACCTTTATGAGTTTTTTCTCCAGGTAAGAAGAGGATGTCCACATATGTCCTTCACCTTCAGGAGACATTTACAAATTCCCCAGCCACTCTCCAAACATGTTCCTCCCTGACTGTTGCCAGCACTAGAGAAAGCCGGAGGGACATGAAATCTTCTCTTCTTGTAGATGTCCCAAACATCCATGAGTGATTTTCCTGATCCTTTCTGCCCATGGTGTGAAGAGGAGAAATCCCTCTTATCTCCCCATCATTAATGGAGAGGTATGGAATTGACTCTTGCCAGGAACCCCGTGCTCACCGAAAAGCCACACAGAACTCTCCACTCATCTCCACTTCCTTTCTTCTCCTCAGTGCTGTCTTTATAAGTACCATCCAGGGACAGGGTTGGTGATTGATAGCAGAACGGACACTGCTGCTCCCTCTTAGTAAGCCCGGTAGGAGATGCCATCTTTTTCAAATGTGGAGGTTATTAGCACCAAGGGTACCAGTTGTCAATTCCATGTAGACAAGGAAGCCTGGTCAGAGTATGTTACAATCATTTGTAAAGGGTCTTTCCACCTCTAAACCAAAAGACACAAAGAAGAGTACATCACTCAATGGCTTGGGTCATTTTTCCTGATGGGTCTGGATTTCAGACAGGCCATGGATATGGATATAGACTGCATACAGTCTATGCAGATATCCCTAGGTGGGCAGGAGGAGAAGCCTGAAAAATGCTGAATAGGATTTGTACCTTACCTTGAGGCCAGCATACAAGTATTCTTGGAGAGAGATTCCATAGGTTGGAAGACATATCCTCACCTGTAAAACTGCTACCAGTATGAAAAGATGCCTGCGATCTCCATTTACTACCTATGTGACCCAAGGCAATCACTTTTGCTTCTCTGAAACCTCATTTTCCTCATCTGCAAGGTGGGGCACTACTATTGACCTTGCTATGTGGATTAGAGATGTATCATGAGTCCAGTAAGCAGGAAATATCAGTCTTGTTTCCGTTCCTATTCCCTGTAACAAAGATGACATCCCTGCTTTACTTCTCAAAATGAATAAGTTTAATAGATTGTTCCTACCAAGAGGTATGGGACTTGGACTGGTGATGGGGACATATCTTGGAGCTGATGTAGATACTTCTGGTGTAGCTGCCCAGGTTCCAGCAGTGACCGTAAGTTATGTCCTTGCTATATCCCCATTCTCCTCAGGGAATGATGCCTAAAACTGCGTGAGGTTTTAGTAAAGGCTGCCATTCCTAGGAAACCACATTCTTGACTTGATGGGGTCAATCATAGTGCTTCAGCTCCTGACACCAGTGATTGGTCTTGGGATGGGAAAATATATAGATGACACCTTGACCCCCTAGGTTAGATACTCTATGAGAAATTCTAATTCTTAAAAGTCCATCTGGGGTCCTTGAAGCTTCTTTAGCCGGCTCCACCCTATGGAAATGCTTGGTTCCTTTACCTGATCTCTTGGCTGAGCTCTGGGGCCTAAGCTTACGGGGACAATGTGGCCTCAATGGCAGCTTCCCGTCCCTGTCTGCAGCACCTCTACTCTACTGCTGTTCTGTTCCCTGTCATTTCCAATGAAGAACAGGGATCTTAGAATCACAAAGAACTGGGTCTGAACCCTGGCCCTATTATTTTCTAGCTGGGTGAATCTGGGCACAAACTTCATCTTGCTGAACTTCAGGTTATTCATTCATAGAACAGGAATATTAATAGTACCTCCCTCTTGGGGCCACTGAGCCTGTAACCAAGTCCCCCTCCCTCCAATTGTATGTTTGAGATAGGAAAGGTAAACTTCCCATAGGAAAGGTACAGAGTGCTGGACAGATGAGGCACTGATGTCCTTGTGACCCCAATGTCCTTACTAATGGGAAGGCTCATGACACATTTTTAATGGAACATGCTGTCATCTATTACTACTTTAACATGTAATCACTCAGACCCATATCTGAGCCAACACCTGAGCCTCTGCTGCCTTTTCCCTAGAAAGAGACATACATCATTGGTGGTTTCTAGAGGACTGAAGGCCGTGTTCATCCATGATGGTTGTAATACATCATTGTTTTTTTAAGCACCAAAAATTCACTCTGGTCAGTCTGTAAAATACCTTCAACCATTTGTGCCAATCCAATGCCTTTGGGGAGAAAAGCTATACATTTTAGGGTTGTAACTCCCCCAAAGAGGGCCTAGTTTCACCCAAGAATGACTTCTCCCATTAATAATTCTGAATATTCTATCTATTTGAGATGACGGACATTAACTACACATATTGCTGTAATCATTTCATGACATATGTAAACCAAGCCATCAAGCTATATATACACCTTAAACGTACACAGTGCTGTATGTAATTTTTAAAAAAAAGAAATCGTCAAGTTCAGGATGGGTAGAGGATATGTTGCTGGTGAACCTCAACAGAGGACATGTTGAAGAAATGAGAAATTAAAACATAAAAGAAAAAATCTGAAGCTATTCCCCAATATCCATATGCATTTTAATTTGCAAGCAAATGCGCCCTTTGAACGAAACCTTTCTGTGATTTCATCTGTGTTTTCCCAAGTTTGAGATGGAGAATAATGATGACTTTAGTTTGAGGAACGATACTGAGCGCAGACAACAGATCAAGTACTGAGTGGCACCAGGGACACAAAAATGATCAAAAGACACCGTCCTGACCCTTGACAACTTTGCAAATCATTGTAGTATCATATGGTAAACGCAGTGCTAGAGATGCGCACGGGATGAGGGGTGGCTTGGCCAACTCAGAAGGGATTGTGGGCGGATCTCACTGTGAAATCAATCACGAGCTGGGTGTGTACTATGCGCTTCCTGCTGTTTTCTGAACACACTCAGCATGCTTTGACCACAGAGCCTTTGAACATTTGATTTTTTTTTTTTCCGAGATTACTTTTCTCCAAATATCCTTATGGATCACTCCCTCACTATCCGACATTCACGTTCAAATGCTATTTAATAGAGTAGACCTTTATATCCCATGTAGAAGACATATTTAGTTTCAACACATTTAGTCTCTATTCCATACCTGGCTCTATTTTTCTTCATTATATCTATCACCACTGACATATTATATGTTTATTTGTTTGTTTTTATTTGTCATCTTTTCACACACACACACACACACACACACACACACACACACACACAACTGTTAAAATTAGGAAAACAGGGGCCTAGTATTTTTTTTTTTTTTACTTCTGTGTCCCCAGTACATGGAACAGTATTTGCCACAGAGTAGGTGCTTACTAAATACAAATTATAAACGACTGAATGTACTATAGGATACCTGGATGGTTCAAACTTGATCTCTCCATTGATACTGCACCGTTTGGGAAGAAGACTAGTCCAACAAGCAGAAGAAAACGTGGTCGCTGGCTTAATTGAAGGGTGTGTGAAGTGCTAATGGGACTTGGGAGAGAAAGCTATTCATTTCTACTCTGTGGAGAGACAGTGAGGAAGGAGGTGATATCTCAGAAGAGGTCACATTTCCCCCTGGATCTTGAAAGATAACTGAGTCCACCAGGCCAAATGGGGATTAAGAGGAGTAGCAGTGTCTCCGGGGGTGCGGCCCATGTCCCTCAGCCCACTGTCCGGGATCTGGTACCAGCTGCTTCCTGCACACACAGCCCTTGGCCTGAGGCTTTCTCCCGGAAGTGCGCTAGGCAGGCCGGAAGTGCGCTAGGCAGGCCGGAAGTGCGCTAGGCAGGCCGGAAGTGCCGGTGAGCAGGTGCCTAAAGGAGCAGCCCTCAGCCAGTGGTGGGTGGGCGTTGGAGGAGAGAGGCCCCAACTTCTTTGCCCCTCAGGTGGGATGACTTGGAGGTGTGCTTCATGCTGTTTGCTTGAAGTCTCCAAGGCGTCCGGGTCTCTCTCATCCACAGCAGTCTGCTTGATAACACGTTCTTTATGAACTTTCTTTCCTTCCCTGCCTCACTTCCTCACTTCGCTTCAGTTGTTTCCTGAGGTCACTTCCCAAACAATTCCCAAAGGCCAGCGTTGGGAGAACCATCTAAGGGCAGTCACGGTCCCCGAAGCAGCAGGAACGTGGACAAAGGGGGCTGGACTGCACCCTGCAAGCGGCGGAGATGGAGGCATCAGAGCAAGAACTACAACTGTGGCTGGGCTGCAGCTCGACTGTGAGATGTGTCTACACATCAGATTTCACAGCAGCGAGATTATGCTGACAAGCGCATAGAGCATCAGCTTGGAGCCAGCATTTCCTCCGTCCTCAGCCGCAGCTTTTAGATGCTGACTTAGACTTCTGGTGTTTCAGCATTCTGTTTGCTGCCCTTTCATTCCAGATTTTTCCTCCTCTGTCAGTCATTGGAAGAGAAATGCTACCCCTGCTGTGAGAGCCAATCTCTCTTGTGTGGAGTGGGCCTTGGGAAGTATCACTGGGGCTGCTCTCTGAGCAGAGAGTGTCTAACATAGAAATGCCAGCTGGTAGCACATCATGGCCCCAGAGCAGATACTAGCTAGTTGGCGGGTACCACTAGTGGGTGGTCTAGGCAAAGGGAAGAAAGATAGGCACAGGCAATGGGGGAAATAGGTGTGGGACTATTTGTTCCTTTGGAGTCGCACATTCACATCAGACATCATTGTCATTTCAGTGAAGTCTCCTTGTCTGAGCGGCCAATTGTCTGAGAGGTCATTAAACAGTACCCAAAGCAGGGACAATCAATAGAAAGGTTGCTTCTGAATAGGCAGGACAAGAGTAGCCAGCGTTTTGAGATATAAATCCATTCCCAGGATGGCTGTAAATCTTGCAAAGAGGGGGATACTGAGATCTGATGCTGGAGGTTCTCGGGGCCCCCAGTGTGCTTTCCCTAGATAAGTGACCGCTGGACCTTTGTCTCATCCAGTGGGCCGAGAGGAAATTGAGCTGCCAAGCCATATGAAGTTCCCGCTAGAGATTTGGAGGAAGATGAATGGTACTTAAGTAACAAGAAGACCGTGAAATCAAACCATTAAAAAACAATTTCAAGTCCGGTCAACTTCTCTCACATTTTCACTGTGATAAAGCCCCCCAAAGTCCCTGGATGGTTCCTTTGATCTTGCTTAAGTTGGTGTGTTGGCTTTCTCATCACTTTCCACTGGGGCATACGGGTGCTCCTTGCTTTGGGGAAATGCTGCCTCTGGGAGAGGATGGGGAGATGAGAAGCTCCACCCCCTTCCCCCCATTTCTCTTGTTTTCCAGCCTGGAGACAAAGCTGGGGTTCTTGGGGTTGAAGTCACCAAGGTTATCTGCAGGCATACCCAGGGGAGGGTCTCACTAGGCTTACTGTTCTCTGATTTTAAAAAGGTCTTTCTTGTCATTTTCTACCCCAGAAAATGAGATCAAAACAGAGGTCTGGAATGGACTTGTGTGGGTTTTTGGCCCACACGGTACAGGGTGCCTTTAAATCTGGTGTTGGTGGTAGTGGTGGCGGGTGTAACCTAGGATGACACAAATCCCTCCTTCTGCCCCAAAGGCCCAACTTCCTGATTCTCAGCTTTTAATTTTAAAAATAATTCTACTAATGATAGAGAAATGAGTCCTCCTTGTGAAAAATTAAATCAAAACCCTTTGGATAAGATTAAAGGCCCCTTTGACCCACAGTGCCCCCCCTCCCCAGAGAGGTAACAGCCATTGCAGGAAGATGTATACCCCTCTTGTCTTTTTTCTGTTTGTTAACATGCACATTATATATTTATATCTCTACAGAACATATAAAGAATGCGTGTTTAAATATATTAAAGACATAATATTTTATAGACTATACTGTGACTTATTTTTCCATTTGACATGGTCCTTCAGTTTGGTAGGACTGAACTCAGAAGCCGCCTCTCTGGTCACAGAACCGGGGTGGGGGGGGGCATGAGGGAGGCTGAAACTCAGCCCATCTGTGCTAACTTAGCCCAAAGGGAGGGTTGCTTTTTTCTAACTGGTTTAGCCAGAGGGGGCTATCTTTCTCTAATTCATACAAAGATACAGTGTGTGATGTGGTGGCCCTGGGTGGGTCTTCTAGGCTCTATTTAATTTCTTAGTGGTATTCCATAGAGTGGATAGATGGCGTTTTACGTACCCCTCCCCATGGTTAGACATTTAGTTTGTTTCTAATTTCTCCTGATTGTGGGCGACGCTGCCACTAACAATCTTGTGTATGTCCCTGTGTGCACACGTGTGACTGTTTCTCTAGAGAAGTATTGGGATTTCTGAGTCATAGGGATGCACATTTTAAATTCTATGAGACAACACTAACGTGTCCTCTGAAGGACCCCACCGATGTTCAGTCCCACGGACAGTGCACAAGAGTGCCCGCTTCCTTCATCCTCCCCAACATTCGGTGCTGCCAGACTTGGATATTTCCTAATTTTGTTCTCCTTCTTAATGTGCATCTACTCAACCCTACTGCTCGGGGGTTGTTCTGAATCTATTGTTTTATTTTGCCCCGAGCTTCTTCATCAGCTTGATTTCAATCTTCGTTCTCTGGCCACCTGAGCTTCCTGCTCCTTGGTCCATCTACTCTGACAAGGAGCATGTGTCTCATTCTGGCCTGAATTCCAGGTGGCAAATGGGCACAACAGGTCTGCCTCAACCTAGCTGTGTGACCATGGGCCAGCTGCTTGCCTGGGCCTCAGTTTCCCCATCTGCACCACAAAGGAACTGGGTTACAGGAACTCCAGTGTCCTAGCTCTCAAATTCTGGCCTGAATGGGGCTAAAAAATTTCACTTTGAAAAGGCACTCCTGCCCCCATCGGAGTTAACCACTGTTTGGTCCAGCTGAAATGCTTTACTGTGAGTGCACACAGTCAGACATGAATCATTTGAGAAGGTAATAGGTAGGTATGTATTTTATTGCTCCAATAATTTGTATTGCCATTCATTTCTGTGTTTTCATGGATGGGGATGGGTGATGGAGAAAGAACCTTTCGTTCTGTACAAGCCCTCAACCAGGTAGTGAACATTTCTTTTTTTTTTTTTTTTTTTAATTTTGTATAGAAACATTTATTTATTTATTTATTTGTGGGGTTTTTTTGTTTTTTTAACGTAAGAGAGTGCATTTATTTTTTTATTTTGTTTTGTTTTATTTTATTTTATTTTATTTATTTTTTAAAATGAAATTTATTGTCAAATTGGTTTCCATACAACACCCAGTGCTCATCCCAACAGGTGCCCTCCTCAATACCCATCACCCACCCTCTCCTCCCTCCCACCCCCCCATCAACCCTCAGTTTATTCTCAGTTTTTAAGAGTCTCTTATGGTTTGGCTCTATCCCTCTCTTTTTTTTCCCCCTTCCCCTCCCCCATGGTCTTCTGTTAAGTTTCTCAGATAAATCAGTTCTATTTTCACCTCTATAGCCACCTCCTTCTTGTTCTTCCGGCCACACCTCCCTCATTCATTCAACAAATATTTATTGAGTACCTACAATGTCCCCTGCTCCTTGGTCACTTTTGGAAGGAGTGAGAGTGGAAGATGTAAGGTAGTGGAAAGTGCTTTTATGAGCTCTCATGGTTTCGTCCAGCATTATTTAGTAGAATTGTTGGCGATGATAGAAAAGTTCTGCAAGATCTGTGCTGTCCAATATAATATTGGACTCCAAGTGCCTTGGAGGAAGGAATACAGTGCTGGGGACTTTGCAGCAAATACTCCAGAACTCGGTCTTCTTGATCTTTTCTTTGATGCTTCAGTCTCTTAGTTTGTAAAGGATCGTTTTGAGGATCAAAAGTCGTAGAGTATAAATGCCTTGCATAGGGCCTGGCCCACTGTAGATTCCAATTCCCTTCCCTGCGTCATCTTGGTTCTCAGAATTCCTGCATGCTTCAGACAAGTAAAAGTTTCCACCTTGAGGAGGCAGGACTCAGGGAGCAGAGTCTATGCCCCTGGGAGGGGCAGACTGAAGAGGCCACCTCCCCCTCCAAAGGTTTCCTGAGCCACAACTTCTGATTCACCCAGGTGAGTTGCACAACTTTATGGGTACCACAAATCACATCACTCTCATTGTGGGGATTTTCAAGGGTGGGAACTTACCGCCCCCACGACTGCCTACCTAGACAGGTGCTAGAACATAATAGATGCTCAGTAAACAACTGTGGGCAGGTTAATCACCCAAAGTCCTCATAGCTGAGTGGAAGCCAGGAGCTAGGACTTTTAGACAGCCCTGCCCCCCAGCCCACCACTGCCTCTCCAGGAGAATGCAAGGACTCCAGGGTAGCAAGCCACAGTCTGACTCTCAGCTTTGCTGCTGCCTGGCTCTGTGATCTTGGCAAGTGCTGCATCTGCTTGGTGGCTTGGTTTCCCTATTTGTCCCTGGGTGCCCTCGAGTGCTGTGACCCGAATACATATGGGCTGCTTTTGCTGGTCAGATCCTGAGGCTGGCATAGGGGTTCAATACACATGTCTCCTCGGATCGGGGTTTGTCCAGGCTGGTCACCCCTTCCATCCCCCCTGCCCCTCACCATACAGTGGGAGCTCGCAGCTGGTTTCCTGCCACTCCAACAGCAGGCGGGCGGTGTTCTCCTTCCCTTCCCTGACCTCATCCAGCAAGCACTCCAGAGGCGGTCAAAGCAAACAGGACTTGCTCAACTTGGCCAGGAAACCCAGAACAAAAGAGGGCTTCTTTAATCAGCTGTTTCCTTTTGTCATAAGATAAATTGTGAGTAATAACCTTTAAGAAACTGGAACAGGAGAGAAAGTCAGTCACAGATACTTGGATGAAACTGAAGCATTCGCTTATTTTTCATCCTAACGAGCATGTGAATCTCATGACCAGTACGTGGAGCTGTGGCCGTGTAATGGTGCACTAGACAAAGAGTGTGACCTAGAAGGGGGCACAGTTCAGTGGAGATTAGAAGAACCAGAGCAGACTATCATATAGTATGACTAGGGGTCACTGACTTTCCCTTTTTCACTGCTGTACCCCCACTGTTTAGATTTTGGCTAGATTGCGATATGTATTCTTTATATATTGTGTTCACAAGCATGTATATGTATATAGTGATAAAGCATATTGGGTTAATGGTCAGCAAATATTCACTCTTTGGTATTTATGTGTGTGTATACATATATAAACATATATGTATACAGTTTGTGCTTAATAATGATTTGTTGAATGAGTGAATACAGATGGGATGTTTGGGAATCCCCTAGGAGGGGGCCGTAATCCCATATCCAAGGCTGCTTGAAAGAAGTGACAAGAGGCTGAAAGGCTTCAAAGGGTAGAGGTGAGCAAGGAGAGGCAGTGGGGGTAAGGGGTAGGGAGGGGAAGGACTGGGGTTCAGAAGGGGTTGAGGCTTGCGGGCCAATGGAGCAGCACACAGTTGAGGAAGAGGGCCTTGGGTAGGTTCAACCATACAAAGTTGCCAGTACTTGACCATTCTTGACTAAGAAAAGCAACAACTTCATATAGTTCAACCAAATGCTTCAAATGTCACTGAATAGTTAGGGACAAGATCATGCAGGGCCTTATGAGTTATGTAAAGAGACTTAATTTTCTCCTGAGGGCATGGAGAGGCAAAGAGATTTTACCTTTTCTTCTCCTTAAAACCATTTATTTGAGGGGTATGGCAATGTAACTTTCATATCTTATTATTTTCAAAAATTCAGAGGCACCTGGGTGGCTCAGTTGGTTGAGCGTCCAACTTCAGCTCAGGTCATGATCTCACAGCTCGTGAGTTCGAGCCCCACATCAGGCTCTGTGCTGAGGGCTCGGAGCCTGGAGCCTGCTTCGGATTCTGCGTCTCATTCTCTCTCTGCCCTTCCCCCGCTTGTACTCTCTCTCTCAAAAATAAATAAAAGTGTAAAAAAAATTTTTTTAAATTCATATTATAGCAGTAGTATAAAGAAATAGAATAATAATCCTATTTGCTCTCACCACCCAGATAACCATAGTCAGTTTGAACTGACGTGTCAGTCATAACAATTTAGAATGTCTTTTCTGGACTGTTCTTTTTTTTTTTTTTTCTCTCAAGTTGTATATATGAAGAGGAACAAGGCATGACGCTGCTATTTAAAAGCTGACAGTGGCCTCTGTGTCTAAGGGAGGAGGTTGTAGGTTGCCGTGGAAAAATTCGTTTTTGTTTTGTGCGCAGAGTGGGAAAAAGATATAGCTGGACTTTTTGGGGTTTAGCTACTGTACCCTTCCATATATGCCTCTTGTGAAGCTGCTGGGGACAAGCTGGCCACATTTGTACGAGGCTCAACGAGTTCCCTGGGACACAGGGCATGGCGGTCTAACACCTTCTCTAAGAAACCATACCAAACCCCAAAACATTGGAAATTTGAAAAACAGAGAAAAACCCAAAATTGAAAATGATGGGCTGTAATCCTCCCACGCAGAATCTCATCATTGACATTTTGGGTATATTTGCTCCCTCTCTTTCGTTTACATATTTTGTTCACATATATAGTGATAAATTGCATTAATGGTCAGTAAATATTCCCTTTTTGGTATTTGCATATGTGTGTACATATATAAATACATACATATGAAACATGCGTGATAAATATATGTATGTGTATATATATATATATATATATATAGGAATTTTTGTTATATATATACATGTATAAATACACACACAAAATAAATGGTCATGTTTTGTATTTCTCTCCCTCTTGCCACCTTATTTTAGAATTCCAGCTTAGAAATGCCCGAAAGGATCTTATTATCCTGAAATAATCCTTCACAACTCTTTGATGATATGCCCTTAACTCCAAGAAGGTCTTTCTTTCCCCAAAAGTGCTAGGCTGAAGCTAGTTTTGGTATCTGTTCAGAATCGGAGTCTCCTCCCTTTTGTGGTGTTCTGTTTCTTACCTAATTCACCAAGGGTAGACGTAACTGACGTCTGTCAAGTAACAAGTCAAGTCCCTCAGCTTTTAGAAATGGCAAGGGGGCCACAGACAGCTTCTCTCTGCCTCTGTGGCTTTCATGCAACATGGATGCAGGGCCAGGACGTCCACACAGAGCCCGGCCCTGCTGCCTAGAGTGGAGCGTGAACACCTGAAAATGACCACGTGGGTGTTTGTTCATTTGACACCCCTGCACTCCTCCCACCACCACCTCCCTCTTCCCTGAGCCCCCTCTACTATGTTCCAGCCTCACCGCCTCTCTATCCTGGGGGGAGGCTTCTCCCACAGAATCCACCTTCCCAACCCAGCCAAATTCTGGGTGGGGCTCTGGGTTGGCCATGAGAGCCAAAGCTCATGGAGACTTGTGACATTCCACTGATGCACCGAATCCATTTTGTCTCGGCTTCCATGTTTCTCTTGGGGACAGGCTTCAGCCACTGGAGACTATTTCAGTGCACGGTGGCAAAGCCCTTCTTTTAATCTCCTGCAGTTTTCTGACTTTCTCTAAGTGTCCTTAACTTTTGCAGCTGTGGCAGGAAATTCTCTTTATGAACCCACTCATTTTGCATATGCTCATCCCCCTCTTGGTGGCTTGCCCCTTTCCCTGCATGTCCCCAGGACTGTTACAGGGGCTGCATCTGCAGTTTGAGGGCTCACCGCCCGGCCACTAGGGTTCGAGCAGGTTTCCCTGAAGTCCTCTCAGTTGCTGTCCTCTCAGTCCTTTTGCATTGTCTTGGGATTCGACCATTTCCACTGTGTCTTCTCACATACGTTTTATTAACTGGATGAAATTAAGGATTCCCTGTAGTTCAGGACTCAGAACTCAACCCTTGATAATGGCGCCTTCTTTGTTTATTGTTCTCTTATCTATTGCTTTCCACAACATGCTGTCCAGGCTCATGACAAAGACCTTTGGCTCTTCTTGTATAATACTAATAATACTCAGAATCAAAATAAAACAACAATAATACTAGTCCATGTTTATGTATCAGGTACGATTCCATGTGCTTTACAGATATGATCTCTTTTGACCCTGATGACAATCCCTACTGTACAGATGAGAAAAAATTAGGCACAGAAAATTTAAGTAACTTACTAAAATGCTAGAACCAATGTGTGAGCCCTGTTAATATCCCAGATTAAGAGCCATGGGAATATCTCGTGTGTGGAAATATCTGCATATCCTGTAGGCCCCCTTCCCAAAGCCTGCTCAAGTGGTCTTGGACATTCAGATACTGTTACCGAAACACTGTTTGTCTTGAGGATGTGAGTTGTCACATATGTGCTCTTAAAGGCTCTGCATCTGGACCCTTCTTTTGGTTGTTACTGTCTACACTGGCTGCAGCTGTTCTTGTGGGGTCTCAGGGTCATGCTTTATTGGGATTCAGACATCCCCTCCCCAGGCCCTAGCAGCACTCTCTGAGATACATTTCTGATTGTAGCCTCCCCAGTTGTGTTCCTGATCCCTTCGCCTAGCCTTTGTGTGTTTCTGTGACATGCCCCGGGCCTGGGCTGAAGGGAGGAAATTATGTGCATCAGCCACGGGTGACCCTCTGCTTCAAAGTCGCATCTGTGAGACAGGCATAGCCACCAACTTCCAGATACCTGGGGCAGCTGTGATGGTGCATCGTCCCTGGACATCAGTGTTATGTTCCTGTTGGTATATCTTGCCCCTGGGTATCTCCCCCCCCCCCCCCCCCCCGCCCCAGGTGCTGGCTCCCTTGAGTCAGTGTGCCTGGGTTTCCTGCAGCCTTTTTGACCCCAGTGATTCCAAGTGGTGCGCTGGGGCCAGACTGCTAGGGTCAGTCTCCCTGAATGGCTATATCTATAATTTCATGGTCATTTTGACTGCTGTAAATGACAGTGGTAGAAAAAAGCCTACACGGAGGGTGGCTCTGGCAGGGTGGGTTGGCCTCCAGGGCAGAGGTGTGGGTTATGGTTGGTGTGAGTCTTCCCTAGAATCTACACTGACCCAGCACCCCCATCAGAGTCCCAAGCCTCCTGGAAACAAGAAGATTTCCTAAAGTACTAGTATTACCAGGGGTCCTGTGTCTCTGTGGGACCCCGCTCCTCCTTCTCTCCATCCAGTACCTGGATGGGTTAGAAAAGAATGGTGTCCCCCCACTGTGGGAAGTGGGAACCAGAGAGGAGGAAGCAGAGGGCGAGAAGCTCTCACAGACAGTGGAGGAAGTGCTGATGTGAGAGTTTGGGCCAGTGGTCCCGGAAGGGGATGTGAAGACATGATCGACAGCAGGAACGCGTCAGAGCCCAGAGACCCATGGCCTCACCAAGGGGAGCCAGGACCAAGGCGCTCAGACGGCAGCTGATAGGCTATTTATTCCAGGGGGCATTCAAACGGCCAGATAACTGGAGAAAAGTGCCCCACCTAATTTAGGATTTTCAAAATTCAGATTAGCAAAGGTGAAAGCACTTATGAAAACGGCACTCTCATACTTTGCTTGGGGCAGCATGAATTAGCACTGGTCCACAGTCCTTTACTGGAAACCCATGGGGCCCGAAACGTGTTGGGATGTTGAATTTCTCAGATTTTTGAAAAACAATATGATGTATAAATTGTATATTATGTAACACCCCCTGTAGGAATCAGGGCAACGCACACATTTATGTGTCTGCCTGAAATGTACAAATATTCATACTCAGTGGGATAAATAAAGACTGGAAATAGCCTTGTGTCCGTTCAGGTCAGGGTCTGACAACAAATGAATTGAGATGTTAAACTTGTAAGGTGTTCTCAGTTTTCAGGGCTTTGTGGATAAGGGATTAGAGACCTTGCGACCTCTTTGCAAGGCACGTTGACAATATGTGTTAAGAATCTTAAAATATACACGACCTTTCACCCCACAGTTTTACTTCTAGGACCTAGTTCTAAGGAAATGATCATGATTACAAGCAAAAATCCAGCAATAAGGATGTTCATTACTGCATTGTTTTTGTTTGAAAAAGAATGAAAGAAAATGAGAAACAATCTAAATGTCTACCAACACGAGATTGTTTAAGTAAATATAGTACATCCATGCAATGGAATAGGAGATGGTCCTTAAAACTGTAATGTTTGCTTGTTGACTTGGAAAGATGTGCACGATATATTATTTAGAGACAAATTTCGGCTATGAGCACCGTCTTATTTGCGTAACAAAACCTGCAAGAGTAGACACCCCCCGGCAGGGTTATCTCCAGGGTTTTGTATGGTGTTTATTTATTTATTGGTAATGTGAATTCTCTCATTTCTCAATTCTGAGTTAGGAAAGCAATACTTCCAAACTTGCAGACTTCAGATGTATCTAAGCTGTAAAACCACACTTCTCCTTTCACCCTTTCCTATCGCCTTGGAAATAACCCATACCCATGGGTGGGTATCTTTCCAGGACCTTTTCTCTGTAAATGCATAAAAACTTTTAAAGTAACTCTTCACCATCCATGGAGTTACACCATGTCTATTGGTCTCTGCCTTCATCTTTCACTTGACGCTATCATTAACCTCTTTCCATGCTGCAAGGATGTACGTTTCTCTTTTATCGAAGTGGAGTGGGCACGCAACGTTACATTAGTTTCAGGTTTACAGCATAGTGATTCAAGAACTCTATACTTTATGCTGTGCCCACCACAAGCGTAGCTCCCATCTGTCACCATACAGCACTGTTACAATACCACTGACTGTGTTCCCTATGCTGTGCCTTTCATCCTGCAAGGTTGGACTTTACGCAACCCTTTCCACCTCGTTGGACATTTAAGCACTTTCTATTTATTTACCATCGCAAATAATATCGCAAAGAATGTTCTTGTATGTGTGCTTTTGTGGACATGTGCGTGCATTTATGTAGAAGCGTTCTTAGTTTTCGTTTTTCTGCAATGAACATGTGCTATTTCGATCATTAAAGATATTCACATATTAAAAGATTCCATTAGACTGTTTCTCATAGCCTGAAGGCACTCATTTGGACCATTTTTTTCCCCCCCTCAGGATAAATGAGCTATTCACTAGCACCACCTTGTAAATAAATACCGCATATTTTTGGGTCACATAGTTTTTACAGATTCCTTCCCCCCCCCCGGGAGTATCTGGTCCAGGGTAGCAGACAGGAATCAGGGGAGGTGGTTGCAGTTGCCAAACCTCAAGGGGACAGTGGGGGGGGGGGGGTGGATTGTCCTTGGATGGCCCTGGATTTCCACTTTTCACAGACTGTCTGGTGGTCCAAAGACCTTTCCTTGGCTGTCAGTGGTCGCTGACCAGTCCGGAGAAGGCTCCGTTGCTGATCACAGGGGCTGATGGCCTCCTAGGAGGTGGGGTGGCCTCTCTGGAACTTGGGCCTGATGGATCTCCTGGAGGTGCAGGAGGCTGCTGGCTCCACAGGGGTATGTTTTGGGGGGAGAGAAAGCAGAATGGGTCCTCATCCTGGACCCAAACCCTCCAGCCCTTGTCTTCTTGTGCTTGCAAAATAGACACCACATTTTCTCATTGTTCACATACCCACTTTTCTTTTACATTGTAGTGCTCCTGCAGTGGCAGGTGGACATCGAGTGTGGGAGTGTCCCTCCCCCTGGCTCTTTCTGGAGCCTATTATTAAATAGGGGGTGTGCCGTCCTACAGTTGGTGGGGTACCAGAGTCAGGGAACATACATGGCCCCTTTATATTCCCCTTCACATCCAGCCCCATGCAGCTCTGCTGGCCCACCAGATCAGGGGCTACAATCCTACTCCTTGTACATAGAGAATGAAGGAAAGGCAGTCAAAATTGTTCTGAAATTCAGACTGGACTCAAGTGCAAAGCAAAAGCCAAGCTCATCATGTCTCTCCTGGGTTGCTCAGTGCCCATCCCTTCCCATAATGCTGCCTGAATCCTTCTGTGTAATTAGTGGGGGCATAATTAATACGTGAGAAGAGGCTTTCCAACAGATCTGAGCCAATGTGTTCTCATAAAATGGGATGGGAGGCAGAACCGTGCAGGCTCCGACATGTCCACCCGAAACGTCCAGTCTGACAATCCCGTCGTTGTCTCCAGCCGCATGCATTTATACGCTTCTGGGATAGACCAGCCTGTGGAGGAAATCATGGGGTGAGGAGAGGTTCTGGGTGACTGGAGAGGGTTGGCTTTCGTAATGAGCTGGGAAAACCATGATAGTGTTACTCGTTCAATATGAGCATCTTTGAAAGGTGGGTAATTGGGCAGTGGGACTGACTGGGGAAAACACAAAGAAACAAGTATTTATGAAGCAGCTACTGTGTGCCAGGCACTGAGATGCTATTTCATTTAAGCCCCGAGATCAATGTCAAGAGCTCCTCATTTGCAAGTGGTAGTCGGGTTCCATAGTGGTGAGGTGCCAGCCGAAAGCCATGCTGAGAGACTCAGGTTCGTCTGGCTCCTGAGGCTTAAAGGAAAATCATTCTTATCGCAATCTGAAATTCCCTGCCTCTTTTCTTCAGTCTTTCCCCACCAGTCCATCCAGCACAGCACTGCTAGGATAAAATTCTAGAGTCTTGATGTAGATCATCCCCTCCACAACCTGGCTCATCCCTATCTCTGCAACTTGATTCCCTGTGGATGGAAATGTGCTCCCCTTTCAAGGCTTAGCTCAGGTGACATGAAGATATTGGTCTCCATGCTCTTTGAAGTTGCTTCCAGGCCAGCTGGTCATGGTTTTATGGCTGGAAGGGCCGAGTCTTTCATAAATATATCTGACTGCCAATAGACAGAAAGAAGCACCCTTGCCCCCAACCAAATTTGCTTTTCTTCTTCTCTTTTGCTTATCCCAGTGACCATCCTCCCCTCTGTTGACCAAGAAGGGCCTGGGTCTCAACACCGATGCTTCTTTTTCCCTCCTACCCTGCCTTGCCCCAGTCACTGATACCCAAATTGCCCCTAACCCACACCCAGCTCTCCAATTCCATGGTCACGACCCTAGTTCATGGCTTGCTTGGAATTGCTTCCTGTCTGTCCTGCTACCCTTATTTTTACCCTCCACCCTTTCCAGCAACCCCTTGTTCACATGGCAGCCAAATGACTATACTCTTCCTAGAATATAAAGCTGATCATGTCATTCTGCTATTTTAAACCCCTTCGATGGCTCCCTCATTCTCTCCAACTCCTTAACATAACTTACAAGGACTTTGTCATCTGGTCACTGATATCTCCCCGGCTGTGTCTCCCTCTTCCCTCTTCCTGCCTCTCCCATGGCCTTATTACACCCCAGTGGCATGGACCACTTCCACTTCCACAAAAATACATAGGGGATGGGCATTTACATAGTCGCCGAGCTCAGCTGTGAGAGCAATGAAACTTTATTTTTCTGTAACTGAACTCAAATGATTACATGGCTCCTTTTCCGCTCAGGAGTAGAAAAAAGTAATCCTGCCAATTCAAGGTAACTTGACTAATGCTGCCTTTTTTAAATACTTTTTTTACTGTGACAAAATATACATAACATAAAATGTACCATTTTAATCAGTTTTTATTTATTTTTTTTTAACGTTTATTTATTTTTGAGACAGAGAGAGACACAGCATGAATGGGGGAGGGGCAGAGAGAGAGGGAGACACAGAATTGGAAGCAGGCTCCAGGCTCTGAGCCATCAGCCCAGAGCCCGATGCGGGGCTCGAACCCGCGGACTGCGAGATCGTGACCTGAGCTGAAGTCGGACGCTTAACCGACTGAGCCACCCAGGCGCCCCAATTTTAATCAGTTTTAAGTGTGCAGGGGTATTACGCTGTTCACATCATTGTACAGCCATCAATATTACCCGTCTTTAGAACTTTTTCATTATCCTGAACAGAACCTCAATACCCATCAAATAACTCTCCCTGCCCCCAGTGTCTGATAACCGCCATTTCACTTCCTGTCGCTATGAATAGCCCTGGTTAATACTCAGTGTTTTGGTTACTACTTGGCAACGCCCCTCTCTCTGGGGTGATTTACGTTTCCAGGTGTCAAGGGAGATTCACGTCCTTGCTACTCCGTTGGCATGAACCTTGTCTGTGGTTCATGTCCTTGGTCCTGCTGTGACTACTGGTTGACCGGGCCACATACCGTTCATGCGTCCACATGGACCTCACCAATCCACTGGCCCTCTCAGCCCTTCTGAAGACTGCCCCCAGCCCCAGGAGCTCCAGATGCACACCCGTTCCTCACCCCCTAGCCTCACTCCCAGGTGTAGGCCCCAGGTGCCTGAATCACCATTGCCTCTCTCTTGGGGCACTTGGATTTTCTGCAGAACTCTTCCAGCCACCCTGAGTTATACTTAGAAGGCCAAGAGTCAGTCCCACCTGCCCCTCGAGTGCCCTCTTCCTATTTGAGGAATCCATCACCCCCCCCCCCACCCACCCCCCACCCCCATTCTCAGAATTTCAACCAGGGGTCAGGTAGCAGCTAGCTATGGTTTTGTCTCCTCTCATCCTCCTACCACTAGCTCTGAATTCTCTCCATTTGGGCATAAGAAAGCTATTTCCTTCCAACCTATGGCATAAATTTACTCCCTCTATTTCAGGGCTCATACCTTTTGGGAACTCAGAATTTTTTTTCCTCTAGTTCTTACCATGGAGAACTTTGGCTCTCAAGACTGTCCCTGCTAAGGGTTTCTACATTCATTCATTTTTAGAACAACTATTTGTTGAGCATTTACTATGTTCAGGCAACTTTCTAATCATAGTGAACAAAAGAGACAAAGGTATCTGTCTTCTCCATATAGTCCGATGGGGAAGGATAAAGAATAAACAAGTAAAGTAAATGTCAGATGGTGATAAATGATAAGGAGAAAAAGCCGAGAAGAGGAGTGTGGAATTATAATTTTGGAGAAGGTTGTCAGAGAAGACCTCACTGAGAAGAGGTATCTGAGTAAAGCAAGGGCAGAGGTGAGGGAGACAGCCCTGCAGATAGCTGGGGGAAGAGCTTCCTAGGCTTGTGAGCACGGGAGGTGCAAAGGTCCTGAGAATTTAGTGGGGCGAATGCATTTGGGGTACGACAGCAAAGTCAGTGTGGTTGCCTTGGTGTAAGCAAATAGAAGGTGAAATCCAAGAGGCCCCTGGGGTTGGGGGGACGGGAGCAGGTGATGCAGAACTCTCTAGGCCATTGTAAGGCTTAGGAGTTTACTCAGAGTGAGAGGGAAAGCCTTTGGAGGGTATGAGTACAGGAGAGATGTGGTCTAACAATTCTTAGATGGAGGATTACCTACCATGCACACCCACACTTTCTCTTTCTTACCTGTAGACCTTTGCTTTCCTCTTGGCCTTGAACCCTCTTCTTCCCCTCCCCATTGGTGGATTCCTACTCCTCTTTCAGGGGTCTCCCTTGGAAGCACCTCTTCCAAGATGCCTTGGAGTCATTTGACTCCCACGTGGGATTGGGAGTCCCTTGTATGCCTTCCACGGGATCATTCTGTACCTTTCACGAGTTAACATATGTGAAGGTGATTTTGATCTATAAAGTACCGTCCAAGCATATCTCCTGCTTTTGCCTCTCTTTGTTCTTCTTGCTGTTCTTTCTTATTGTCAATCTTCTTCTTCCTCCTTATTTAGCAGAAGTCCTTCTTCTGAGGGCCAGGGGAAGGGAAGGCAGCATCTCTGGTATTTGGGTGCATGTGTATGTTCCTGGGGGCAGTCTCCAGTGCGTTCATCAGTGTCTCAGGAGTACTTGACCCAAAAAAGGTTAAGAATCATTATAAGTTTTCTCGGCACAAAGGGGGAGTAGGATGGAGGAGGCTTTATTCTTTAGCCCTTCGTCATTCTCTCTGCCCTGCTTTATCTTTCTAGAACACAGACACAACCTTAAAATGTTAAACCAAATTTTCAAATCTAGATTTAGGCAATATCTGAAATCTAAAGTTCAACCTCAAAGCAATCTCTTCTCTCAGAGTTGTTTGTCCCCAGGAAGGCAGCCGCAATACACAGAGCTTCCTCTAAGTGCTGGGCAGAGTGATGAGTAAAAGGCCAGGTTCCCTGTGGGGCTCCACTTTCCACGGAGAGCAATTGAGGCAAGAAGGTGCTGAGGAGGACTTGTACCAGGGACAAGAAGCACTGTCCCTAGGGCCCCTGAGAGAGTTGCTTCCCTGCCTTGTGGGCTGTTTGCCCATCATTGCCAACTGCTCTGTCCCAGTGTGGGCTGAGCCTCCTGTGAGACGTGACCACTATCATTCAGTTGAATTCCCATTTAATATAGCGCCAAGATAAAAACTGAGGATTCATGAGTCCAGCCTGGAAGGTGCAGAGCAAATGTGTGAAAATAAAACATCTCCCACGTTGCCATCGGAGATAGAGAGTTTATTTATTTTCTTGGGAGTGAAGTGTCTGGTGGGGTCACTTGGCCAACCCCCCCTTTCTTTGGTTGTTGTTGTTGTTGTAGCTCAGCAGGGCATTAAATTTAGGGAGCAGTCTGATCTGTCATAGTCGTAGCTGGTAGGAGTGTGGATGATGTGGCCCAGAGACACAGGCTTATGAGCTTTGTTATAAATTCTTTAGTCTGCAGCTGGGGCCCTGAGGGAGGGCTCCAGCCCTAGCCTGCTCTGAACAAGTGTGGAATCATAAAAGCAGCATCACAATAACACTTGCAGAGTGCATTTTGAGGCCTTGGTGGAGTTTGGGTTAACCCTCCCCCCCAAAGCAGTCTCAGGAAGCTGTATAGGTTTAGGGAAGTGAGACAGGGAAGGAAAGGAAGTAGATCTGTGTGAATTAACAAGCAGGTCTCCTCTGTGGGCATGCTGGGGTTCAGTCCACAGCGGTCCTTGAGAGACTGTTCCTGGGTGGAGGGAAGAAGATGGGATGTTTATACAAAAACTCTTGCTCTTGCTATGGGGGGTTGTTTCCTGGGGTCAGTTTTTGGTTTCTGTGACACACTGCTGTGCTACATCTCCATTGGTTTTCAGTCTACTTCTTGGGATCGTCCTACTGCATCCATCATTAAATGTAGACTTCCCTTAATTTTGGTCTCCCTGTTTCCTTAGTTATCTGCACCGCCATCTTATACTATCTTATTGGCTTCCTTGGCTTTCCTTCCACCTGTCCACTCATGACTGTAATTGCTGGCTTGGGAAGGCCACTAGTTGCTCCCAGATCTGTTCTCCTTTCTTCCGTATTAATTCACTTGCAACCAGGCCCTGGGCTTTCTTGCTAGACCCAACATTCTCTGCCTTTCTTGTGGCTAGCTGTGGCCAGCTTTGGGGTTTGGCCAAGTTTGAGCCAATTGGTGGTGAGCAGAAGTGGTGGAAACTTTTGGTTAGTTCCACTTTGAAAACAAGCCACTTGTCTTGGACCTCCCCTCTTCTCTCCTTCCCACAGGATGTGATACAGACAGCAGTAACCTAGCTTTGTCAGTCCCAGTGAAGACACACTTCGGGGGTGGATGGAAGAGCCTGAGCCCCTGAATTACCTCATGGAGCAGAGTAATACCACACTAAAATTTTATTTTATTGAACATCTGTATTTGCAGCTTTGTTATGTTATATCAGGTTAGCTTGTTAATTAAGTAATAAACTAGACCAGACTTCACTTCTGAGGTCCTGACCCACTTATCCAAATTCATCTCCACATTTCTACATGGATGACCTTGGGCCCTCAATCACAACTGAATACTTAGTTTTCACTCCCTTTTTCCCATAATGTCCTTCTCCAATATTCTCCTTTTCTATCAGCATCACGTAGGCTGAATTTCTATATTATCAGGATGTTGCTGTTTATTTTAATACCTACTTTTTTCTCACCTTCATTTCCAATCCATCACCAAATCCCTTTGATTCTGTTTTCAAGATCTGTCACATGTTTGTTCACATACTTATCCTATATCCTTTCTCCCTGTGGGCACCCACTCTGATGTATTTGGTATGTAGCTTGGAATAGATATATATCTTTGAAAAATACATAGCATTTGTGTATGCAAATGTTTTGGTTTATAATAGAGATCTTATTCTAACTCTTGTAACCAACACAAAGCTCTCTAAGATTTATCTATGTTACTATATGAACCTCTAGTTCATTATGTCTATTGCTTCTGTGTTTTCCATATTGAGTTGGCATTATATTTTGCTTATCCATTCCCCTAATGATGTATGCCTCCCTTATCACCAAACTCCTGCTAGAAAAAAAAATGTGTTGCAAAAAAAAAAAAAAAATCCTCACATATATTTCTTCACAGACCTGGGTGTGAGCTCTTCTTGGATGTGCACCTGAGTGAGATTTCTGGGTCACAGGCTATAAGCAGACGTAAGTCATGTTAGATTGCTTTCCGGTATGGCTGCACTCGGTCTTCTTCTCCACCTTTAGGGCATAAATGTTCCTTCCCCCAGATATTTGCCCATTATGCTCACAAATATTGGTACTGCCTGACTTTTTAATTTTGCCAATTTCACGGATATAAAGTGGTATCTCCTAATTATTTTAATTCAGTTAATTAGACTGTTAAACAGTTAAGGAAGCCGAATCACTGATTCAGTTCATTGTGTCAGTGGGAGCATCAATTCTCATGCGTGGCGGCCATTCACCTTCCACTTCCTTGAATTGACTGTTCACATTTTTTGCACATTTTTCCCTATTGGATTTCCTGTCTTGTTCTTACAGATTTGAAGGTAGGTGTTCCTTTTGTTATGGGAACTATCATAACCAAATACTGTCCCTGTTTACATTTATGTTTATGAGCCTGTTGGTAAAGCTCAAACAAACTATAGGAGCAAGGACTCATAGTAGTTCCTACAAAGAAAGGAGGTGGGGGGAATGAGTCATTTCCCCATCCCGGGTAGCGCTGAGTGCACCACCCCAAGAGCCTGCACTGTGGCCATTAGTACCGTGCTCACGGCACAGGGCTGTGCTATACGGGCCACCTCTTTGTGCAAACCAACCTTCAACAGTTCATTAACAATAAGGGTATTAGTAATTGTGCACTGAAGAAGTTTTCATTAAATGGTGCTTTAAAATTTTCAGCACTCTATTTGGGAATGCATCATTAAATTGATTGGCCCATTAAAAATCAGTGGTTAAAAATGAGTTCATTGTTAAAACGGAAAAATAATGGTATTGATACTGACAGTGACTGAAACAATGGGCCATCCTGCTCAAAATCAAAAGCATCAAGCCATTAACATGTGAAATGTGAGATGTGCAAATGAATTTTCCCACTGTTGGGTCCAAGGGTTGGTGATTTACTTTGAACAAAACAACATCATTAATCATGCTAAAGAAATGTGGTTAGTTTGCATTTCATTCATTTTAGAGTTTTGCTTGTGTTTAATTTGCAAATTGGTTTTTATAGTTATTTTTTTTTAGATTTTGTAACCATGAGAATTTTGTAACTGTTTTTATGTTTCTACATTTTGAATAACGTTGTAATAAAAATAATTTTGACAAACACTGGGGAGTCTGTAATAATTTTCCCATTAAAATTTGAGAACTATTGCCTTAGTGTACTGAAATGTTCATATGCAGATTATAGACTATTAAGAGTTTGACACAGTTGGGGGAGTGGTGGTCACCAAAATGAATTAAAAAATATCAGGGACTGCAGACAATTCAACCGTGTGTGAATTTGAGGGGCAGATCAGAGGCAAGGTTAACATATCTATCCATTCCTGGCAGATATGATGGGTTGACCCTCAGCAGCCATTTCACCCTCTTTCTAGGGCCTTCTCTTCTTGTAGAGGCTGGAAAGCTAAGAACTATATTTCCCAGACTCCCTCGCAGGTCAAGTTCTAGGTAGGATTTAGACTTTGCCTGTCAGACGCACTTACATGAATGTGTGGGGGCTGAAGTGAACAGTTGACTAGCTTATGCTCTTTCTGTTGTCGGGCACAGTTACGGAGCCATATGTATTGGTCTCGGGGTCCAGTCACTGTCTTTGAGGGTGTCAAAAGGCAGGGGGCAGGTGGGGCATGCTTCCAGTGGTGTGGATCATGGCAGGTGTGGTGGTCTCTTGATTGTGAGACTGATGATATAGCCATAGCTTCCTGACTGTGAGGGACGCAGTAGCTCTTTCGGTGGTCCAGTTATTTCTGTGGGTTTGAGAGTCATTTGGGAAAGCTCAACCTGTTTGTTGAGTACTTCCAGTGGTCTTGTAAGCTGTGAGTGCCCTATAATAATTCATTCCTGCATAACCTGGCTAGAATAGCTTCTATTCTTTGGATAGAACACTAAGTGACATAAAATCAGGTCCTTGTAGAGTGAGATCTTTCTGACCCTTAAAACCAATTTCTGCGCAGGATGTGATCACCTTTTGTATACAGAGGGAACAGTTTTGGTCTTTGCCTTGTCACTGGGTAGCCAAGGACAGGAGTGTTCAGTGGCACATGAAGAGCGCAAGTGATGGTCCCTGAGTTCAGGGATGGGTGGGTGTGGCGGTGGGGGCAGGGGAGGGATGGGGAGGAGATAGCACTGTGTGTAGATGGCCAGGGAAGTCTCATCGAAAAGATGGAATCTGAATGGAACTTAATTAATGAGTTGAGTCTAGAGAGGAGGGAGGAAGGAGGAAAGGAGGCAGGAAGGAAGAGCGAGAGAGAGAGAGAGAGAGAAGGGGGAAACAGCAGATAGAGCATGCGGATGTGGAAGGCCCAGTTTTGGCTAGATACGGGAAAACCTTGAATACTAGGAGAAGGATATAGTAGTGCTTCATTGTCTAAACATCGGTGAACCATTTCAGGTTTTGAGTAGAAGTAATGTGATTAAAGCCGTACTTCTCCGCACCATTCCTCCCCCCAGCCTTCTCTTGGGGATAAAGAAAGTAGTGTTTACATGATAAGCGTTTGGAGTGAATGGTGATATTTTATGGGGTGAGACTGGGACTGAGATATTCTGATGTGACCCATGAGTTTGGAATTTCAGAAAGTGGGACCCCTGGGAGACTTAGCATTGGATAAATCTTACCTGGAAGACATTGGAAGGGCTACACCAATGCAAGCAAGCAGCCAGCCCACACTGTAGCTCCTGAAGATTCCATCCAGGTTCAAAAGAGCCATCTCTCAGATTAGGGCTACGTGAAACAACAAAATTCTGCAAAGGATGTTGTGCTACTTTGATTTTTTTAAAGTGGTAAAGTGGGGGAGATTTGATTTTAGGACTTTACTGTCTCTGAGACAACACCAGAAGGGTGATGGCATTGTTGGAAATAGAACTTTTGTGTGGAAACTTCATAATGGTCTTAATTTCATTCTTACCTTGCCGGTTTGGGGTTAAGCGCCTTGCATGACCTTCTTTGAGGAGCCAGGTTGGATGATGTAGCTGGGATACAGAATGGGGCAAATTCTTAGGTAGTAGACTTTGGAGTTAAATGAGTGGCCTTTCTTGACCCATTTCAGAAATTTCTGAGGGCAATGCAAACGAGGCACTGCTTATGGGTGAGAGTATTAGAAGAAGGACCACAAGAATGAAGGAAGAGGTATCCCTGACATTCTGTGGATTTTCTCCCCCGAGTCAGTTCAGGTTTGACTGACAATAGACCTGACAATTGAGCCTGATGCTTAGCAAAAGCAAAAAGCACAGGGAGGCTTCTAAAGGGAGAAATATACTCGTGGCCTTGTCTTTCACCCATTTTCATTCCTTCCCGGAGGGGGAAATGCCAACCTACCTGGATGGGTGGACAGTGATTTCCTTGCTTCCTCTTGACTCCACCGAGTAGCTGTGCCACTCTGGATAGTCAAACTTCTAGGTTCAAACTAGACCTGTGTGTTCCCTTCCCGGCACCAGCATATGATGATAATATAGGGAGAAGTTTGACTTCCCAGGGTACCTTGTTTAGTGTCTGTGCAGTCCTTGCTTGGTGACAACTTGATAGATGATTTTCTTTCGAGGTCTGTACAAACCACGTTAAGCTTCTGTGATCCAAACTGCATGGACTAGACTTAAACCTTCCATTTTTCTTTAGAGATGCCACTGATGCTCAACTAAATTACCTATTTTTTAATTGTCTTTGTCACTGTGGTCGTGTCTTTTTGGTGCCAGCCCATTTCGCCTCAGATCATTGTCTACTTGTTTCACAAATCCCTTTTTAACCCAAGCGTACAGATGCATTTTATGGTCATCTTCTTCCTCCTCATTATCCTCTCCAACGTCCTGTTTGGAAGAAAGCTCTCTTCCTCTTGTTTTCTGGCATCTGGAAGAGTAACGGGACACATTTCTCTAATCTTCAGTCATGTGAATGTGGATACCATCCTGCCCTCAGTCTTGGGTGCCGGGCTGTGGAGTTTTGTCTTGAGCTGAGGGGGTGGACATCTTCCTTGTCCTTGGTACTCAGACATGCTCTCCAGTCTTTTGTTTTCTAGAAAGTCCTACATTAGGATTTTAAGTCTGCAAATAACAAAACAACACCTTGTTACTCACTTGCTCCTTTCGTACAGTGGTAAACTTATCTTAGAAGCTCACTGGGAGAAGGTAGGATTTGGCATTTCCGGGTTCCCTGTCCACATGTCAGTTATAATCCCATCTTGTGTCAGGTAGATGATATTCCTGGAGCTAAGCTGGGGATGGAGTGTGGTGGCAAGGGGCATGAGACTGCTGGCAATCACTGAGGCATGTGGTAATGGGGTTTCCACTGAGGGTGGCAGTGTGGGAAGAAGAGAAGGGACGGGTGTGAGAGACGGTAGGGAAGCAGAATTCAAAGGGCTTCAAATTGGTGATAAAAATTGGTCCTAAGAAGGACGAGCAGGCAAAAATGTCAGGAATGGGGGCAAAGAGATAACTGAAAAGATGAGTGACATAGATAAGAGAGAAGGGAAAAGATGAAATGAGAATATGTTTATAGGACAACAAAAATGTAAGAAAATACATAAAAAGATGTTGAAACAGTTTGTAAACAATGTCCTAGAACTCTACGTGCTCACCCAATTTTTCTGCCCACTACCCACATCTACCTGGGGGCTAACACAGGTTTAGGGAAAGTCAACACTAGTTGGTCTAAATGGGAGAGGCCTTTAAAAGGAGCTGGGCCTTGTGTTTCCAAATGCCTTCACCACAGATCAGGTCAGTTACTCCAAGATTACTTTGGTTTCTGAGGTCTCTGTGCCCTAATTTATTCTGAAGCAACGTGCAGCTTGAACTTTGTCTTCTTGGTGGTAACTTTCCTAATTCCTCCTGTCTTGGTTTGTGTTCACCCAAAAGCAAAGCCTGAGATGAGGGCTCAGGGAGTGACTCCTGGAAGCAAGAATGAGGGGCAGGGAGGAGGAGAAGCTGATACACAAATGCTTTATGAAGGTCTTGCTCCCAGGACTGTGGAGAAGGCCAGAAGGCCTCCCAGGACCATTCACTGAAGGAGAGGAGGAAGGTGTCTCTCTAGCATGATTCCTCCCTCCCCCACTGCTGGTTGAGGATTGACTCAGGGAGTGTGGTGCCCTCCCCTTCTGGGTTGAGCTACAGCATGTTGACGGCTCTGGGGCAAAAAATGGAAAGACAGTGGTGCTTGAGGTAGAACACTGTCAGCTTCTGGAATTAGCCACTGTAGCTGTGGTTGAAGTCATAGGTGGGATAAAGGGACATGGCAGGCTGCCCAAGCATCTGCCCAGCTAATAACCCCCTCTTCTGGGCCCACGCCTGGCTTACACCAACCACACCGCACTGTACCAGTGGTGGTACTCTCTTCAGGTGTCCAAGCACGGAACTAAGGACCCCATGTCCCCAACCCCATGCCAGCTGTTACCTTTTCCTGAGACCTCTGGATGGTCCCATAATCTAGCATCTACAGGGTTAATGCCTGGCCAGGCAGGTCCCTGCTCCGCTCTGATTTGTCAGAGGTCTGTGCCCCATTGGTTGTAAAATACTGTGAATATCGCCCCTTGATTGTAATCATCTGCCCACATGTGTGTCTCTTTCACTAGATTGTGTGCCTTCCGGCAAGGACTGTTGTGTTTATTTTTATATTCTCATCAGCCAGTAAAGGGCATGCCACATTTGGTGACTCAATACTAGAAACACAAATGGTATCAGAATACAAGTATCTATTTAATACCAAGGTTACCCAAAGCTTAGCTTAAGTCAGATGCTGACTATTGTGCACATTGTTTATGACCGAATTGAACAGTGAATATTTCAAGTCTTACTTTAACCTTGGGCATAATCTTATTCTCAACCGTAACCTAAATCCATTATAAAGCTGGGTTTTAAAGATAATATCTTGTAAACTTTGGTTCTTTGAGAGTGGATTTGATGTGTAGAAATGACCCAGATCTGCTCAGAGATAAGTCTGGCAAATTCTGGTAGTGTTTCAAAGTGAGAAAGCCTGTTTTGGATTATAAATAAGGTATATGACTCTGAAGTAATCAGTTTTTTTTTTCTTTTGTTGCTCTAAGCTTCACTGGAATGCATTTCTAAAGGCTGAAGTCCAAAAATACTTTCAACAATGGCAGATTGGTTAAAAATAAATGCATAGCCATAATGAGATACCACCTTAAACCCATTAGGATGGCGAATTTAAAAAACAACAACAATAACAACAATGGGAAGTGACAAGTGTTGGTGAAGATGTTGAGAATTTGGAATCCTTGTATGCTGTTGGTGGGAATGCAAACTGGTACAGCCACTGTGGAAAACAGTCTGGGGTTTCCTCAGAAAATTAAAAATAGAGCTACCCTATGATCTAGCAATTCCACTTCTGAGTACAGACTCAAAGGAATTGAAAGCAGGAACTCAAAGAGATATTTGTACACCATGTTCATAGTAGCATGATTCACAATAGTCAAAAGATAGAAAATAAACCCAACTGCCCATTGACAGATGAGTGGATAAACAAAATGTGATAAATACAGACAATGGAATAAAGTGGGGGGAATTATGACACATACTACAACATAGGTAAACATTGAGGACATTATTCTAAGTGAAATAGTCAACAAAAGGACAGATGCTGCATGGTTCCACTTATATGGGATATCTAAAGTAGCCAGGTTCATAGGGACAGAAAGTCACCTAAAATTCAGTTTTCACTGTTGATTGGCCTTTGGGTCACTGTTGATTGGCAGAGTCCCTAGTCCTCCAGCCTCCATTCTCTTGGGCATTCAGCTTGGTTGGAGACTCTTATTCCTTTATTTTCTTCAAAAATTATTTTTTCACTTTATTTATTTTAGAGAGAGAGAGCACACAAACTAGGGAGAGGGGCAGAGGGAGGGGGAGAGAGAGAGAGAGAGAGAGAGAGAGAGAGAATCTTAAGCAGGCTCCATGCTCAGCAGGGAGCCTGCTGTGGGGCTTGATCCCACGACTCTGGGATCGTGACCTGAGCTGAAATCAAGAGTTGGATGCTCAACCTACGGAGGCACCTAGCAGCCCTGACTCTTATCCCTTTAAATCGAGATTTCTCAAGCTCAGCACTGTTGACATTTCGGGTTGGATAATTATTTGAGCGGGCTGTCCTGTGCATTGTAGGATTTTCAGCAGCGTCCCTGGCCTCTACTTGTTAGATGCCTGTAGCAACGTCCCCACCTCCCATCCCTGTGACAAAAATGTCTCTAGACATTGCTAAATGTCCCCTGAGGAGCAACCCCGCTCCCACCCACGTTGAGAACCACTGCCTTAAATGGAGGACAAACCACTCAGCACCTCTCTGAGAATAACATGACTTAAATGGCAGAGAACTTTGCCACGTCTACCGTGGTGGTGGTGCGGAGCATTCTGCAAATGGTGTGGTTTTGTCAGATGCCGGAGGGAAACCCGGGCTTTTTACCCCAAGGCCATCCATGCCTATTGTGGTGAGAGGCAGCTGTTAGCTGACGTTTCCTGCTCTTCTGTGACTTTAGTGTGGTTTAAGGACAGAGCGCGGCCTTTAGGGCCATATGGTTCTGGGCTCAGGTCCTGCCCTGTGGGTACATTACCCAATCCATCTGAGTGTGGGTTTTCTCTGTATAAATGGGGAT